>NW_027102239.1:920000-1575000 GCF_035609145.1 Eleutherodactylus coqui
CCAGGGGCAGAAGGAGAAAACATAGTCCATAATGCATTACCCAATTACTCTCGAGCACGGAAATGCCCCATATGTGGATGTAAACTGTTGTTTGGGCACATGGCAGGGCTCAGAAAGAAAGGAGCGCTTTTTTTGAATGCAGATTTTGCTGGAATAATTTTCAGACACCGTGTAGTGTTTGCAGTGCCCCTGAGGTACCAGTGCATTTGAGACCCCCAACAACTGACCCCATTTTGGAAACTACACCCCTCAGGGAATTTTTTAAGGGGTGTAGTGAGCGGTTTGAACCCACAGGTATTTGAGGAATTTTTTTTAACAATTTGAGTTGAGAACGAAAAATTCACATTTTTCCAATAATGTTCAGCTTTAGGCCCAGATTTTCATTTTTCACCAGGGGCAGAAGGAGAAAACATAGTCCATAATGCATTACCCAATTACTCTCGAGCACGGAAATGCCACATATGTGGATGTAAACTGTTGTTTGGGCACATGGCAGGGCTCAGAAAGAAAGGAGCGCTTTTTTTGAATGCAGATTTTGCTGGAATAATTTTCAGACACCGTGTAGTGTTTGCAGTGCCCCTGAGGTACCAGTGCATTTGAGACCCCCAACAACTGACCCCATTTTGGAAACTACACCCCTCAGGGAATTTTTTAAGGGGTGTAGTGAGCGGTTTGAACCCACAGGTATTTGAGGAATTTTTTTTAACAATTTGAGTTGAGAACGAAAAATTCACATTTTTCCAATAATTCTCAGTTTAGGCCCAGATTTTTATTTTTTACCAGGGGCAGAAGGAGAAAACGTAACCCATGATGTTACCCAACAGGGAAATGCCCCATATGTGAATCTAAACTGTTTTTAGGGCACAGGGCTCAGAAGGGAAGGACTTAGCATGTGGCTTTATGTACAAGCTGTGCGAAGTACATCAGGGTAAAACGTCAGGGCAATAAAAAAATTAAAATTTCAGGGACGTGTGGTAGATCTTAAAACACTCATTTATACAGAGGCCGGGTTGTATGGGGCACGTTTCACACTGGTATATGGTGTCTTTTCTTATCCCCTGTTTGTAGCACACTCTGCACCTCTTTTGTGTCCTTCCCTTCGTCGCAGTGGAGGGAATTTCACTGAGAAAATGCTGCCCTGGTACAATTCTTGTGGCCTCGCTTCCAGAAGTACTGGGCCTCTCCCCCACCTCCTGGTCCCCAAATATTAGGTCCTTGATAACTTCCTCTTGAAATTCAAGGAATGTCCCCCTGTGGCCTGCACCTCGGAACAGCACGTAGGCATTATACAGTGCCATCTGTACGAGGTGCACGGCCAGTTTTTTGTACCACACCCGTGTTTTCCGCATGGCTCTATAGGGCTCCAGTACCTGGTCTGATAGATCGACCTCTCCCATGTACTTATTATAGTCGAGGACGCAGTCTGGTTTGGGGGTCTCTGCACTGGTACCTCGTACTGGGCAGGGGGTACTGCTGTGGCCGTGTATTGTCGTCAACATAAGGACATCCCTCTTGTCCTTATATTTAACGCACAATACATTGTCGCTGCATTGGGCCCGGCTCTCACCCCTTCTGAGCAGTTGCCCAAGCAGCGTCTTAGGGAGGCTTTTTTGATTTTTCCGAACAGTGCCACATGCCACTGTTCCTCTGGAAGCGAGGCACTGAAACAGGGGGACACTGGTATAAAAGTTATCCAGGTACAGATGGTAACCCTGGTCTAATAGTGGGTGCACCAGTTCCCACACTATTTTCCCTGTTACTCCCAGCACGGGGGGGCATTCTGGGGGCTCAATTTTAGTGTCCTTCCCCTCGTAAATACGGAACTTGTGGGTGTACCCTGATGTACTTTCGCACAGCTTGTACAACTTCACACCATACCGTGCCCGCTTACTGGGCAGGTACTGGCGGAATTTTAGCCTCCCCTTGAAGTGTACCAGGGACTCGTCTACTGCAATGTTTATCTGTGGGGCATACGCCTGGGCAAGCTTGGCGTTAAAATGGTCTATTACGGGCCTGATCTTATACAACCGATCGTAATTGGGGTGATCGCTGGGGGGGCACAGCTGGTTGTCATTGTAGTGCAGAAATTTTAAAATACACACAAAGCGCGTCCTCGACATCGCCATGCGGAACATTGGGGTGTGGTACAAAATATCGGTAGACCAGTACGCCCTGATTGTTGGCTTCTTTATTAGCCCCATGGTTAGTATAAGCCCCCAACATTTTTTTATCTCTGGTGCATCCACAGGGGTCCACTTATCGGGTCTGGCATAGCTGGAGGTGGGATTTTCTTCTATAAAATTCTGGGCGTACAAATTCGTCTGGGTAACAATATGGGCAATGAACTCTTCAGAAAAAAAAAACTTGAAGAAGTCCTTCCCTCTGAGCCCTTCCGTGTCAAATTGAATCCCTGGGTTCCCAATAAAATCAGGGATCTGGGGTCTGTAATCTTCCGGGGTACTCCAGTGAGCATCTGATGCATTGGGGTCAGTGGCGGTCCTTGGACGCCTTCTCGGGGGTGCAGGGAGCTCAGACTCGCTGGATGAGGATGAGGATGAGGAGTCGGAGAATGCCAAAAAAGTGGGGTCGTCATCACCACTACCTGAGTCCGAGTCTGATGCAATGATTGCATACAGTTCCTCTGAAGTGTACCTCCTGCGGGCCATATTTATATAAAATGGGACACACGGGGAAAAAGTTTTATTAGATGGGACACTGCGGGATGGGGTGACCACGGGACGGGGGTCGTAAAGAACGCGGAAACTTATGTGGTGTATTCACGTAAGTGTTTTTTTTTTTTTCTTTTTTTTTTTTTTTACACAGACGAATACACTGACACAACACGGACTAACGACACACTACACACTAGACGGACTAACGACACGCTACACTAACTAATGACGGGTGACGGGACAGGTAACGAAATGGGAACAACAGGAACTTTTTTTCTTTTTTTTGTTTTTTTTTTACACAGACGAATACACTGACAGTACACGGACTAACGACACGCTACACACTAGACGGACTAACTAAACGTTACACTAACTAATAACGGGTGACGGGACAGGTAACGAAATGGGAACAACAGGAACTTTTTTTACACAGACGAATACACTGACAGTACACGGACTAACGACACGCTACACACTAGACGGACTAACTAAACGCTACACTAACTAATAACGGGTGACGGGACAGGTAACGAAATGGGAACAATAGGAACTTTTTTTTTTTTTTTTTTTTTTACACCAAGGGATACACTGACTACACGCTGCGCTACACTACACTGCTGATCGCACGCTACAGCTCACTCACTACACTTCTGATCACACACTACAGATCCCTCACTCACTACACTACACTGCACTTCTGATCACTCACTCCACTCTGCTACACTACACTGCCTGATCAATCACTCACTACACTCACTACACTACACTGCCTGATCAATCACTCACTACACTCACTACACTACACCACACTGATCACTAACACTCACTCCACTACACCACACTGATGACTAACTCCTCTCCACTACACTGATCACTAACTCCACTCCACTACACTCCACTCCACTCCACTCCACTACACTACACTGATCATGCACTCCCTGCCTAATCTACACAGTAATCGCCCTTTTTTATTACAAATACCACAGTAGGTGCTCTATCTACAAGCACCGGAAACACACTGCGGTGCTTGCACATGGAGCCCCTACTGTAAACAGCGCGAAATCCGCTGCTGCGCTGTGATTGGTCAGGGAGTTTTTCCCTGACCAATCACAGCGATCGTGGGGGAGGGACCGCTCTGATTGGTCCCCAGCCCGGACGCAGCACTTGTCTGCTGACTATGTCAGCAGACATCACTGCTGTGTCGGCGCGATTGTCACCGCGGCGACACTTTAATGACATGACATACCAGGTACGTCATGTTGCGGGAAGTATCCCGCTACCATGACGTACCAGGTACGTCCAGGAGCGGGAAGGGGTTAATATAATGAACAAAGTTTTATTAATAAGAGTATTATGAAAGCAGTTAAGGATACAATATACTGTACGGGCATTACACCCACAGCAATACCGTTATATAAAAAGTGGGGGAATGGGAAGGGGCATCTTTATAATGCAGAGTGGGGCATGAGAAGATATGGAGATGGTCAGTAAGTGCCATACCAACATTAACATTCATTGCTGAACAATAGTAAGAAACTGGACAACCCCTGTAAGCACTCCTGTAGGGCATCATGATGACTGATCAATCTGCACTGATCATGATCATATTATATCTGTATAATGGCCGAAGCTCATTTTTCATGCCGTGCTCTGTGCCTGCATCATTTAGGCTGCTGTCACATCTGTGTTGGGGATCCGTTTTTCTACTCCGTTCAGGAAACAGGAAAGGGGAATCCCCTGGCTGAACGGGTCCGGCCTATGATGGAACCGAACAGCGAAGAACGGATCGCACTGACCATAACTGGGCCCATTCGGCTTCCGCTCAGCTGCCCGACATTTTACCGGAAGAAAAAGCGCTGCAAGCAGGAATATTTCTTCCGGTATTTGGTGCCAGATCTGTGATGGAGCCCCAAACGGAGGTTCCAGCGCAGATGTGAAGGTAGCCCTACAGGAGAAACTGGCCAGTAGTATCTGTACCTAGATTGTTGTACGGAGACGGATGTGCAGATACCCCAAACAAGCTGACCATACAGATCTAATACAGTGTAGGCACATTCGTGGGAGCCACTATTGCTTTCATAATCATTGGTAACGGCAGGTGGACCAGAATTGCCTCCGTATTTTTGCAGTTATCTGCCTCGCCCTCTGCAGCGCATCCTTAAAGGCGCCATTGACGCCCCCGTGGAGCCCGAGTTGTGTGGTGGAACTGTGGAGTAGTCTGCCATGTCCTAGGCAATCAGAGGCAGCAAGCTCTGATTGTCTGAGACAGTCAATGAATGGCTGTGATTGGGCATCGAGCCAGTGCCGAGAACCAATCACAGCAGTCTATTGCTGGAGGCGAGTTCTCAAACCTTGCTTACAGCAATAGATCATTTGTCAGTGGGGCCCGGACGGCACCTGTTTTTTTTTTTCCAGCATCCTTGGCTGCTTTTTCAGCTGTGTGAGGGAAGCCTTAGACTGGTGTATAAAACGCTGGTTTAAGTAAATATCCTACAAAATGTTTAAAATTTGGAGACACGCTGTATTGTATACATATTTTTGATCAATTCAAAAAATGAAATACAATCCTATATAGATTTGGTTACATACCGTGCCATGTAATCCCGAACATTGTTTGCATATAAAAAATAATCCTCCTCCTCCTCCTCCTCAGAGGGAACATAAACAGGCAGAAACTAAAAGGGAAAGATAAGGTCCAGTTAAAGGGAACATGTCAGCACCCACATTATGGGGCTGAAAGCTGAGGGAGGAACTTGTAGAGGGGGGGGGGGGTGCTTTTTATACTCTCCAGGTCCCTCATTCCAGCGCTGTAACCCTGAGAAATCGGAGAAGCAGACAGCATGACTTTGCAGACGGCTCTGTAAGCATGCGCTCTCGTATAGAGTTTAATGAGAGAGCACATGCGCATTACCTTCTAAAAAGGGTCACGCTGCGCGTGTTCTGATTTCCCGAAAACACAGTGCTGGAAAAGAGGAACCTCCCTGTTACCCCCAATTCCTCACCTTTCAGCCCCATAGCATAGTTTACTTTAATAAACAGGGATGATTCTACTACAGATCTCCGCTAAAACGTTTTGGGAACATTATATTTCATATAGTATGCCCGACATTCATCCCCGTGGTGCTCGCTCTGCACAGGAGCGAGCATTGCTGGATCGCTGACAGCGCAGCCAGCAGGGAGGCGGGGCAGCTGGAGGAGAGTTCTGCCGCCTGCTCACCTCCATTCACTGTAAGCAGCAGACGTTCAGTACTGGACGGCTGCTGCTTACACCGAGAAATGTGTTTGGATTTTAAGCTGCTTAAAAGTGAACAATTGGACGATTCTGATCCAGTCGTTCAGTTTCTGCATGTTTTTACATGGGACGATTATCGCTCAAAACCCCGCGGGAGAAAACAAGCTACTTACTAGTATTAAGAGGCACAAACTACTTACTATTGACATCGTGTGACATTAGGCCGGTCTGTTGGTCGAACGCAGATCTTAGGAACGAAAATGTCCAAGTCACCTAAAAATAAAAAAAGTGTTAGAATGGGAGAGTACAGAGCTTTATCTTATGCCGTGAACTGTGTTAAGAAAACGGCATGTGACTGGGGACAGGCACAGGAGGGGTTAAGTAAAGTGAACACAAAGGGGGTGAAGCTAGGACAGGAAGCGAAGAGGGAGGGGAGCGGAAGAAGACCAGAGACGAGAGACACGAGGAGAAGAAGGAAGATAGGAGCTGAGAAGACGAGCAGCAGAAAGAAAAAAAGCAACAGAAGACAGAAAATTGAGCAAGATCAGCAAAAGATCAGGACAGCGAAAAGAAGGCGAAATTCAGCAAAAGATCAGGACAGCGAAAAGAAGGCGAAATTCGCTTCAAGAGGCGAAAGCAAGCAAGAAGAGGGAGAGTGTGCCAGAGTGGTCCGTGGAAGCAAGAAGACCCAAGACTGAGGATGGAAGATTTGCGGCTACAGATTCAAGAAGCAGTCCAGCGGGATGGCGCCGAGTGGCTGGAGGAGTTAATCGCCAGCTGCAGGTCGGGATCGGAGCAGGGGAGGCCACTCGAGCCAGCAGCAAGGGAGCCAGTATCCGGTGAGGGAGCAGCACAAGAGGGGGATGCCGGGCGAGGCCGCCCGAAGCGAAACCCCCCCCCCCCAACCCCGGCGCGACTCAGCCCGAGTCCCGCTGCACAGAGAGGTGGCCATAAGAGCAGTCACGGCGTCGAGAGGCCGCAAGGAGCAGGACGCGCCATGAGGTTTTTGGCGCCAAAATCCAACTGGGCAGCGGGGAGAGCGCTCGTGGTGGACCCGCGGTTACTGCCAGCTGGCAGTCCGCCAAAGAGAAGGGGGAGATCGCCAGCATCGCGGGCATGCTCCGGCCCAAGGGACCAACGCGTGGCAGGGCGCACGGCAGCTGATCCCGGTATAGAAAAGGAACAGCCAGGAAGGAGGGAGGCGCGTAGAGGCGCGCAGCAGGACCGCAGGCACAACTAAGATGGCAGGTACAGGGGCAGGGAGTTAGAGCGCCGGTGATGTACGTAGCCAGGGGCATAATGTCTGTTCCGCGCAGCCAAAGCTCAAGGGGGGGGGGGATATAGCCCAGCCACTAGTACAGCGAGTAGCACAGGCAGCAGGACAGGGAGCTTGCAGGGCAACAGAGATAGAGGGGATATAACGGAGGAGAGCAGGAGCCCGTTGTCTGTCCACACACCGGAGAGACCCTTGACCACCCATTATGCTGATCACCCCCCGCTCAGGGTCACAGGCGGCAATCCTTCCAACTCCCACCCGCTGTCCCCGTTTTCTCACATAGCCCCCATATGTGCGAGCACAGTAGTCAGGTCGCTCGCAGCCACCCCCCTTCGCAGCAGCAAGATAGCGCGTGCCCAAGCTCACATAGGCGCTGCTATGTTAACCCACGTTTCGTGGGGGCCCTCTCTTCCGGGGGGGGGGGGGGGGGGGGGGGGTGAGTCGTCTTATGGTTACAACAGTCGCGCCAGCGGCAACAGACAAGGCCAAGGCGCTAAGCGGAGACAGAGGGAGAGAGCTAGGAGAGAGAGATGCAAGCGCGATAGTGAATATGTAATATACAGACTGTGTCCCAGCCTTATGGCAATAGGAGTGTTGCTTCTGTGCATATACTTGTCCTAATATACAGCCCAATGATGTGCCAAGTTTCATTTGTTTAAACTGTGTTAAAGTTGAGTGTATATGTGTTTCTGTAATTCTGGTCAGCAGCCCCTGCAATGGGAATGTGATGCTGGAGGGACACACCCCTATGAGGTCAGCCTGCCTGTCTGTAGACATAGTATGAGAAGGAAGCAGGATGTGACGACACAGAGAGAGCAGCAGCCATCTTTGCAGAGAGAAAACCAAGTGTCTGTGCTGTATTGAGAGTGTGTGGAGATCTTAGAGGACTTTCCTGTGCAGCTAACCTGTGTGTAATTCAGTCCAGAGGCAGACAGAGTGTAAAGAGACAGTATGTTCAGTGGAGCCATGCTGAAAGGACTGTGCCCAGTGGCTAACCAGTAATACTGACGTTGTGGCTGTGGACATTGCCACCAAAGTTATAGACTGGCAGTGCTGTTGAGTACCGGACGGTAACTGCATAACCCTGGCTTATATCACACTGCGGTGTATGGATTCTGCAGGACTGTCAGTGTGCTGAGCTACTTGCTGTTGGATCCCATTTCATCCATTTTGTTTTCCTGCCTGCTGAGAAAGATTTTATTGCCTCGGATGTTGTGATAACCGTGAGGAGAATACGCTTCGCTATACAAGGAAGGAACGACATTGGGCCCCAACACGCGCTTCTACACACTGTAAGCAGTCCACCCGGACCACTGGTAAGAGGGGTGCGCACCCAAATGTGAAGTTAGGGTCAGTTAGGGATAGTTTTGGGACTATTGTTCTTTCAGTGTCCGTGCTGTGAAGGTGGACATAGTAAACGTGGAATATATTGTGAAATCTAACTTGAATTGTTCAAACTATACTGTGAATTTTGCTTGTCCTTATTCCTGTTCTTTTACCATTAACTTGCCTTTATTAACCTGTAGTAAATACATTTTTCTTAACTTGACCACCCTGTGTGTGTCCTTTCTGGTTGCGGAGACCAAGCCACCTGCCTTGCTCTCAGTTCACAAATTGGCGTTAGTCGGCAGGATCCGCTTTCCAGAATGGACGGCAACGCACCAGTTAGAGGGGATGATGCCAGAGGAGGAATGCCAGCAGGAGCTATAGTGAGTCAGTTAGTTAACTTTGATGGCAATAATATGTCTGTGAGTATGTGGGTGGAGCAGATAAGAATGGTACAGCGAATGTACCAGACCGCACCAGAAGTACTAGTAGAGCTAGCAATATTGACGTTACAAGGTGATGCTAAGACCACAGTGATATTAAGGCCATTCGATCAAAGGCAGACATTTGAGCAAGTGGTACAGATCCTAGAAACCATCTATGGAGAAACAGCATTGCTGGGATCCCTGCAGGCTCGATTCTTCCAGAGAGTGCAACAGGAGAATGAAAGTCTCCCCCAATATGCAAATGCCCTACAAGAACTGATCCGAGATATTCAAGGGAAGGAAAGAGGCTCACCGGCCTTCTGTAACCCTGATTGGACTCTCCGTGACCAGTTTGTTCTGGGGATCCGCGACGGCAGTTTGACTGTTGCCATGCAGGACTTTATACGACGAGAGACTAATGCTAAATTTCATGACGTGCAGGTAGAGGCCATCTCACGTGCCAATAGCATTGTCCCAAAGCCCCAGACCACAGTTGGAGTCACTTTGTCGCAGGGGGCTAGCTCCAGCCTAGAAACAGTAGAAAGAGTGCCAGCTAAAGAAATTCCAACAGTAATGCAGAAATTGCAAGAGCAAATGGAACGCTTGCAAACCTGTTGTGATGAAAACTCTATGAGAATTGCAGACTTCCAGAGAACTAGAGATGAAGGAGTGGGCCGTCCACACCAAGAAGGTCAGAACCACCCACAACCCCGCTGGAGGGATGAGAACAGGATCTACCGAAGGGGTCCCAATAATTTAGTACAGCGCTCAGGAGAAACCGAAGGGGCTTACCGAAGGGGCCCAAATCGATGTCCAGAACGATGGGAAATACGTTGCTGGATGTGTGGACGGATGGGCCACGTTGCTGCCAGATGTCCAGACCAGCGATAAGCTTATGAGAGACTGCCGTTAAACTAAGGTCCCCTGCTCCTGTAGGGCACGGAGTAGAGGAGACTGAGAAGGAGATTATGTGGGGAAAATGCCCTGATGATGACCTAATTGCTGCAAGTCCTGTCATCCAAATGCAATTAGAAGGTATTCCGGTTATCGGGATGATTGACACGGGTTCTCAAGTAACGACTTTGAGTAGAGATTGTTATGAACGGTACTCCTGACAACATGTGAAATATGATCCCCATACATTCGTACGAGTGGTCGCAGCCAACCAGTTACCAGTCCCAGTAGTGGGAGTGACTTGGATGAATGTCCGGTTATGTGGTCAAGATCTAGGTAAGAAAGGCATTGTGGTGGTACAGGAGCCACATGAAGTAAAGGCCCCTGTCATTTTGGGGATGAATGTGCTAAAAGAATTGGATTAGATCCTCTTTGAAAAGAAAGGTCATGGTTATTGGAAACAAACTACCACCCATCGGCCTACTCGAGCAGCATTCCAGCGGCTGATCTGAATATGTGGCTTACAGGAAAGCTCGGATGCACAGCGTCCTCTGGCACGAATTTCTGTCCCTATGCATACAAAAGTTACACTGCCACCCCGTCGGGAGATGATAGTGTCCATGCCTGTAGGCACCTGTCGGAAATTAGAAGGCATAGCTGTCTTGGTAGAACCACTGCCGGCAGCCGAAGGAGGTGTTGATCCGCTAGTAGCCCGTTCCTTGGCAATAGTTCGCAATGGGAGAGTACCACTACGATGTGTAAACACCCAGGACCAGAGTGTAGATCTGACACCAGGAAGGATGCTAGCTAACATCTATGTAACTCTGGAAGAAGTAAAGAACGTAATGCCAATGCATCTGAAGCCAGCTGAAAGAGATGAGTGGACCATAACCGTGTCTATGGGAGAAGATGAGGGTCCGTCCTCTGAATGGAATGGCTGTGCAATTCGAGAACAGATGAAGATGGAGACTTATTCATGTTCTCCAAAACAGGTCCAGAAGATAGATGAGCTGTTGTGGGAAAACACAGCCACTTTCACGCGTTACGCTGAAGATTTTGGATGTACAACTGGGGTCTGCCATGAGATTCCCACAGGAGACACCCCTCCAATTAGAGAGCGCTACCGACAAATTCCTCCACGGCTGTATCAGGAAGTGAAAGAACTGTTGACTAACAGTGCTGCAAGGTGGGATCATCCGAGAAAGCCAAAGTCCCTGGGCAGCTCCAGTGGTGTTAGTAAAAAAAAAAGGATGGGTCTCTTCGGTTTTGTGTAGACTATCGGAAGTTAAATGCCTGCACCGTGAGAGAGTCCTACCCCTTACCCCGGAGTGAGGAGTCCCTCTCGGTGCTAGGGAGAGCTCGGTACTTCTCCTCACTAGATCTGGCTAGTGGGTATTGGCAGGTGCCGATGGCTGAGAAAGACAAGGAGAAGACAGCTTTCATCTTGCCCATGGGACTATATGAATTTAACCCTTCAGGCTGACAAATGCACCCGGAACGTTCCAGAGATTGATGGAGAAATGTCTCGGTGACTTCAACTTTGAGTTCACTCTCATCTACTGGATGACATTATAGTGTATTCTGCAACTTTTGAAGACCATCTCTACCAACTGGGTCAAGTATTTCGACGATTGCGGGAACACGGGCTCAAAATAAAACCCAGCAAATGTCGGTTGTTCCAATCTGAAATTGATTACTTGGGTCATCGCGTATCAGGCGAAGGGGTGAGACCGTCGTGGGACAAGATAGTGGCTATTCAGGATTGGCCGACACCAACTACCCTGCGAGAAGTGAGGGCGTTTCTTGGAGTAGCCGGTTACTATCGACGGTTTATTAAGGATTTTGCCAGGGTAGCAGCACCGCTAAATGCCCTTCTACGGGGCACATCCGGTGGTCCGAAGAACCGGACTGTGAAATGGGGAACTGAACAGGAAAAAGCCTTCCGGGAATTGAAGGATGCTCTGACAACGACCCCAATCTTGGCGTACGCTGATGACCACTTACCGTTCCAGCTATATACGGATGCCAGCCTGTATTGTCTCGGAGCAGTGCTTTCCCAGGTTCAGGATGGCCAGGAGCGGGTTATAGCCTACGCCAGACGGTCTTTGCGGGATTCTGAAAGAAATCCTGAGAATTATAGTTCATTTAAGTTGGAGCTGTTGGCACTAGTATGGGCCATGACTGAGAAATTCTCTGAATACTTGACTGGGGCTGAAGTTTTAGTACTGACTGACAACAACCCATTAGCTCATCTGGAAAATGCCAAGCTTGGGGCTTTAGAGCAGAGGTGGATAGCCCGAATGTCTAAGTTCAATTATCACATTAAGTATCGGTCCAAGACAGAGAACCAGAATGCTGATGGACTTTCTAGGGTAACTACCCAGACCCCCACAGGAGATGTGGATCACGAGTTAGAGCATGTGGAGGTGCCTGACCAGCAGATTTTCACAGGCCCTGGCCACCGCTAATCAGTGTGAAATGGAAGGGACTGAAGTGGCTCCTTTCTGTGGTCACTCAAGACAGGAATGGGCACAGATGCAGCAGGCCCATGAGGGGCTGGCACGGATGATCAAGTTTGTTGAGGAAGGCAAGAAGCCCTGTAGAGAGGAAAGAGAACGACTGACACGGGAGATATTATTGGTTCTGAGTCAGTGGGAGAAGTTGGAGATGAAAAATGGAGTTCTATGTCGAAAGGTTTATCTACCTTCTGAAATCGACGTTCGATACCAAATTGTGGTGCCTAGTGAACTGGCTCGCTCATTGGCGATGGAGGCTCAGAACAAGAATGGTCACTTTGGTCATGAGAAGACTTTTAGTTGGTTACAGCGTCTGATTTTACTGGCATGGTCTCCGTCAAATGGTTGAAGAAGTATGCCGCAGCTGTCGAACTTGTGAGATCCATAAGGCAATAGAAGAGAGGGCTCCCCTGCAAACCATAGTGACCCAGGAACCTTTGGAAATCGTCATGATAGACTATCTAATGGTGGGCCCATCCAACAGCGGGCATCAGTATTGCCTCGTAATGGTGGACCACTTCACCAAATTTGCAGTGGTAACCACCACCAAGGACCAGACAGCTGAGTCAGCAGCTCGGGCTCTGTGTCAAGATTTCATTCGAGTGTATGGGTGTCCTCAACGCATCCACTCCAATCAGGGAGCCTGCTTTGAGGGCCATGTAATGAAGGAAGTTCAACGTATCTATGGAATAAAGAAGTCGCACACAACTCCATACCATCCGCAAGGGAACGGGGCCTGTGAAAGATTCAACAGAACTCTGCTACAGATGCTGCGGACGCTGGAGGAAGACAAGAAGTTACAATGGCCTCAGTTCTTGTCTGAGATGGTCTGGGCCTATAATAATCAGGTCCATTCTACAACAGGGTACTCCCCTTATACTCTATTCTTTGGGCGTTCTGGGCAAAGCATGGGAGAATTACAGCTGACTGATGTGGATGGGTTCCCTCCAAGGGATCCAAACTCCTGGGTACGAGCACCTCGGCAGAGACTTGAGACGATCCATCGATTGGTGTGGCAGCGTCTACGAGAACATTCTCATTCTGATAAGACCCCAGTGCAAGAAGCACCATTGCAGCCAGGCGACCTGGTTCTGGTGCGTGTCAAGAAGCCCCAAGGGAAGCTGGAAAGCAGATGGGAGGCTGTGCCATATCGTGTTGTTTGCCGCAAGTATGCCAATGGGCCAGTGTACCAAGTCCAGAAGGAAGGAGCTGATTGTGTTCGAGTACTTCACAAAAATATGCTGCGCCTATGTCATTCTGAAGAAACAAATTGTACCAGAACTGCCAACGTCAACGAGCTCCAGCAGTCAGAGACTGGTGGTGTGGAATGTCGATGAGGATGATTGCTGGCCGATCCTTGCTCCTGAGGATGTTCCACCGGTGACTACTGAGCCTCCAGCCTGTGCCCCCACTAGTGCGGAGTCTGCTAGTACTTCTCAGCCCATGGCTGAAGTGCCCCAGAGTATTTCACAGGTCCTCAGACGGACCACTAGGACAAATGCTGGCACCCCCCTGTTCGGTATTTGCAGGATGAGTTTGTTTGGCCTGCCATACAACGGTACACTACCACTTTGCGCATAAAAGTACAACCCTCTGGATATTCAGTCATTGGCATGGACTGCCAATCTTAAAGTGGGGGGGGGGGGGGATATGTAATATACAGACTGTGTCCCAGCCTTATGGCAATAGGAGTGCTGCTTCTGTGCATATACTTGTCCTAATATACAGCCGAATGATGTGCCAAGTTTCATTTGTTTAAACTGTGTTAAAGTTGAGTGTATATGTGTTTCTGTAATTCTGGTCAGCAGCCCCTGCAATGGGAATGTGATGCTGGAGGGACACACCCCTATGAGGTCAGCCTGCCTGTCTGCAGACACAGTATGAGAAGGAAGCAGGATGTGATGACACAGAGAGAGCAGCAGCCATCTTTGCAGAGAGAAAACCAAGTGTCTGTGCTGCATTGAGAGTCTGTGGAGATCTTAGAGGACTTTCCTGTGCAGCTAACCTAAGTTATAGACTGGCAGTGCTGTTGAGTACCGGACGGTAACTGCATAACCCTGGCTTATATCACACTGCGGTGTATGGATTTTGCAGGACTGTCAGTGTGATATAAGCCAGGGTTATGCAGTTACCGTCCGGTACTCAACAGCACTGCCAGTCTATAACTGGCAGTGCTGTTGTGATATAAGCCAGGGTTATGCAGTTACCGTCCGGTACTCAACAGCACTGCCAGTCTATAACTTTGGTGGCAATGTCCACAGCCACAATGTCAGTATTACTGGTTAGCCACTGGGCACAGTCCTTTCAGCATGGCTCCACTGAACATACTGTCTCTTTACACTCTGTCTGCCTCTGGACTGAATTACACAGAGGTTAGCTGCACAGGAAAGTCCTCTAAGATCTCCACACACTCTTGAGAGCACAGACACTTGGTTTTCTCTCTGCAAAGATGGCTGCTGCTCTCTCTGTGTCGTCACATCCTGCTTCCTTCTCATACTGTGTCTGCAGACAGGCAGGCTGACCTCATAGGGGTGTGTCCCTCCAGCATCACATTCCCATTGCAGGGGCTGCTGACCAGAATTACAGAAACACATATACACTCAACTTTAACACAGTTTAAACAAATGAAACTTGGCACATCATTGGGCTGTATATTAGGACAAGTATATGCACAGAAGCAGCACTCCTATTGCCATAAGGCTGGGACACAGTCTGTATATTACACCCAGTCGATACGGTGATACATTAAATGGCCGCTAGGACCTCCGGTGAGCAATTTTTGGTCCATTCGTCGGGACTCCCCCTCACCCGTTTCCAATTTTCGGCGGTGTTACGATCGGCATTAAGGTCAGCGGGTTTTGACGCAGCGGAGTTTGGGACTCACTCGTTCCGAATTGGGGCTGCCACATCGGCGGATGCAGGAGGTATGAATGAAGAAGGTTTGAAAAGATGAGGGAGGTGGAAATCCCAAGCATACAAAACGTACGTTAGACCTGACCGGATAGTGGGGGAGGTTAGTTAGTAGTTTCCTCAGCGGTTTTTGTTGTTATGTCGTGAGAGAACGGGTTTTTGCCCTTGTATTTTTTCTTTTGTTTTTCTCAGCCGCGGAGCCGTGGAAGGTGTGCATCGTGGGTCACTCTTACGTTTATTGGGCACAAAAGAGGGCAGTGGTGCGACCATTGGGAGCGGACTTAGGCCTGACCGGAACATCCGTAACCTGGCATGGAGTACGGGGGCTATTATGGCCCAACATGTTGAAACTGGTAACGGACATATCCAGGCGTACCCCTCGGCGAGTGGTTTTGGTCGTTCACGCTGAGGGGAACGACCTGGGTAAGATGAAGACTCGTGATCTTTTGGTTATTATGAAACAGGACATTCTGCAGTTCCGTGAATGCTTTCAAGGTGTTATTATATTTTGGTCGGACATAGTAGCGCGAAGACACTGGAGAGGAGCAAGAAATTTGGAAGCAATAGATAGAGTGAGGAGGTTAGTCAACATGAAGATGTCTCAGTTCGTTCAGTCCATTGGGGGTGGGGGGGTGGCGGTTCGACACTGGGAGCTAGAAGATAGAGAGAGAGGGGCATTTAGGGAGGATGGGGTCCACCTCAATGATGTAGGATTGGATACATTTTTATCCGGCTTGCAGGATGGTGTAGAGGCAGCTCTATCTATGGTCGGTGGGGTGGGACGGAATGAGCCGCAGTAATACGGCACATCCCGTGTGGCCCGGAATTAGTCCATGCTGGTTAAAGAATAGAGTAAGGTTTGCAAGGCGAAGTACTGGGGCTTACGAACGTCCTCGGGGGACGGTTTACGGACTGATAAAGTTAACCTTCGGACAGCATGGATAGGTCTTAATCGTTGAAAGTTATTATTAATGTTGTTTTAATTAATAAAGCTGTGGCCCACCCCACGTTTTTATACAGCAAGAAGTTGTAGACATTCGTTTATTCTTTAGGTAAGTGAGCTGGTAAGTAAGTTTAGTGTCCCCAGTCTCTTATGCCGTGAACTGTGTTAAGAAAACGGCATGTGACTGGGGACAGGCACAGGAGGGGTTAAGTAAAGCGAACACAAAGGGGGTGGAGCTAGTACAGGAAGCGAAGAGGGAGGGGAGCGGAAGAAGACCAGAGACGAGAGACACGAGGAGAAGAAGGAAGATAGGAGCCGAGAAGACGCCCACCCGCCCGGAAGGCTGGGTTAAGGAGGAGAAAGGACTGTAGTAGGTGGCATTTGTTGGAAGTTATCACAGCTTGTGGTTTGGCCCGGAATTAGTCCATACTGGTTAGGGAATAGAGGAAGGTTTGCAAGCCGAAGGACCGGGGCTTACGAACGTCCTCGGGGGACGGTTTACGGACTGATAAAGTTAACCTTCGGACAGCATGGATAGGTCTTGATCGTTGAAAGTTATTATTAATGTTGTTTTAATTAATAAAGCTGTGGCCTACCCCACGTTTTTATACAGCAAGAAGTTGTAGACATTCGTTTATTTTTAAGGTAAGTGAGCTGGTAAGTAAGTTTAGTGTCCCCAGTCTTTTTGGATCTGGATTTGGAGCCTTCCTTAGCAGCTTCTACCAATGATTTACTGTCTTTTGCAGGTCACTTGGAATACCATTCACTGATCATACCTATGAGAACGGCAGACTAATGCTAACAGCTAGAGACCTGACTTTACCCATGGAGGCTGGGCTTGTGGAGTTCACAAAAATCAGCCGGAAGTTAAAGTGAGAAGCAGTTGTTCCCTTTTTCTTTTTTTTTTAAAGTTGAATTGAAGTTCTTATTATTTGGAGGTGTTTTATGTTTGTTAAAGGCTTCTGCAGGCGAGCAAAAGCGCAAATATGCATGCTCCTGCGCAACATATTTGGGCAATGAAATGCCTATATATATTTTTTCCGTTCACACGCTAGCAATACGTCATGCTGTCATCAGTCACCCAGCCCCCTGTAATCACCCATAAATAGTCAATATGTGTGGCCAACAAAATTGCGCAAGATTTGTGCGCTGCGAGACATACAAATCTCACACGAATATGAATTGCAGTGAGGAAAACCTCTTCGTGGCATGTTCTAACTCACATTCCTCAGAATGCATCGCCACAGGTTTAATGCCTCGCATGGCTTTTGCATTACATGCGATGCAAGGTTCCCATTTAAATCAATGGAAAACGCTTCCGATCCTCTATCGCGCCTGAAATTCGCACGAGAGGATGGGAACTTCACTGATGCATTTTACCTGAAGAATGCCTCACGAGCGCGGTATCGGACAGCCTTATGGCCCAACATCTCACTCGTCCCTGTGTAGGAAGTCTAATGCAAAGAAATAACCAGGAAGTTTGAACAAAGCCACAGATTGCTAAAGTTTTTTTTTTTTTTGTGCCGCTTGACTATTCTTTTCAGTGTACAGATGCCTTGGTCTTAAGCTTGACTCTTAGCACAGCACACCGTCATCACGTTGCATTATCAGGGTGGTTTACTGACACTTGGAATTGATTCTAATAGGTTTTGTTGTGTTAAGATAAGAGAACAATAGGTTTGTCATGGGCAAACACTTCCCAAATCTTTAAATAAGCTCTTTGCTTTAGACCGCCTTCATACTGGCGAGAAAATCATGCGAGACGCACAAATATAAATCCCATTCTTTTGAATTGAGTCCTACACATGAAGGATGTTTTCCCGCATGGCACCACAATGCGATTCAGGTAACCAACTGCAGGATGTTCTATCTTGCTGCATAAACTTACATAGCAGCCCCATTGTTTTCAATGGGGCCGGTGGTAGCATCGCAACGCATGCTAATCGCACACTATGCAATGCGAGGTCTCCCATTGAAAACAATGAGAGAAACTCTGTGATCCTCTGCAACGGCTATTAGCTATCCTCCGGCACGGCTACTTACCCGAAGTGATGCGAGGCGGTTTTGAGATAAAAATGCCTCACATCCGCGGGGAAATTGCATGTTGGTGAGGGAGTGATTCACAGCCCGATATCGCACTCATCCGTGTGACGTTAGCTTTATAGTTTGGGGGATAGTTCTGGTATACACGCTGATTTTGTAGCATAGATGTGCTGTGAATTGCGGTGAATATATATTTTGGCACGTAAGTCAATGGACCTAAAAGAGGAGTCAAGGCATGATCTACTAACTTAGGGCTAATGCCCACGGATGGATTTCTGCCGCGTTTCATGAACCTAATAATAGCTTACTGCCTTTAAATGTTCACACAGCATGAAAGAAATCGTGGCATGTTCTAATTGCCACGGGAAAACACGCAGACGGCGTCCATTGCAGTCAATTGAAGCTATGCATCACGTGATACATGGCGGAAGTATCGCATGATTACGGGTTTTTTAAAAAATTTTTAATCATCCTCACTGCGGCTGTAGATTGCTGCACCCGTGTGAAGGAGTCCTAAAGAATATTTAACATTAAGCAAAAACTAGTGCCAGATTCTTGACAAGCACACAAGCTAGCGCTAATCTCTGCCCCAAAACTATGCCAAATGATTGTGCCCCAATACCTTTACCTTACTTATATTTGTTACTGTATTACTTACTTTCAACAATTTGTTTTCAGCCTAAGGGCGCCCACCCACTGGCAATTTTTTTCCCTGCGAAATTCGCAGCATTTTTTTCTCTGCAGGGGTCTATGGGACTTGTAATGTTAAAATCGCGATCGCGCAAAATCGCGATTTCGCGGTAAATTGCGATTTTAGGGTGCCCACCCACTAGCGTTTTTTTACTGCGAAATTCGCGTTTTTTTTCTGCAGGGGTCTTTGGGCTATGGGACATGCAAAGCTAAAATCGCGATCGCGCAAAATCGCGATATCGCGGTAAATCGCGATTTTGCGCGATCGCGATTTTTACATTACAAGTCCCATAGACCCCCTGCAGAAAAAAAAAACCTGCGAATTTCGCAGTGAAAAAAAACGCCAGTGGGTGGGCACCCTTAAATGGAACAATTTTGAGAAACAGCTGGAAGTGTACGCATCTATTGCCGACTTGTCAAAGGGAGGAAGGATTGGAATAGAAGAGTTTGCCAATCATCTCAAGCTGCCGGTGTCGGATCTACTAAGAGAGCTGTTCGCACTGTTTGACCGGGTAAGTCTTATATTATAAGGTTTACTATAAGATGTCACAACTTGAGACGTGTAACTTTTGGGAACTTGGTAGCATATAATAGGCTGAAAAATGACTTGTGTCCATCTAGTTCAGCCTGCTATCCTCCAATGTTGATCCAGAGGAAGGCAGAAAAACCCAATGAGGCCGAAGCCAATTATACTCATTTTAGGAAAAATATTCCTTCCCGACTCCAATCTGGCAATCGGAATAATTCCCGGGTCACCGACCCTTCTGAAGAAATCAGTGACTATAACATATAATATTGTAACGCCCAAGAAAGGCGTCCAGGCCCCTCTTGTACTCTTATCGAGTTCACCATCACTACATACTCTTTCCTCTAGACGTAGAGGGTGCTCTGTTGGCACAGTCCTGGGTATACACAGATGATGGGAGCGATCTCTGCATTGTCCCTCGATATATTTATACATAGTTATTAAGTCACCCCCACTCCCCCAACTGTCTTTTTTGCTAAACTAAATAACCCCAATTATAAATCTTCAGCCTTGTGCAAAACTCTGCGCTGATCATGATCATATTATATCTGTATAATGGCCGAAGCTCATTTTTCCCCATATAATGCTCCAGTCCCCCTGTATAGACATAGTCCTTTATTCGATAATTTCTGGTGTTGTCATTGAAATGAATGGAGCAGTGGTTTGCATGCATGTCCTCCATTTCTGCGGGGACTGTCAGGACCGCCATACTTGTGGGAACCCCAGTGGTTGCACCCAATGATCAGAGAGTTACTCCCCATCTTCTGGATAACTTTAGATCTCTTTATATCTTGATACAACCCCTTAAAGCACTCCCCCTCTGGTACTGGACAAACAATGATGGCTGGACCGCTTCTTCGACTACCTGATGCATACTGTGTGCATGCAGATCTCACTGGCCAGAGCCGCTCATGTGGGCGGCACTAGTCAATCACAGCAGGCGTAGTGTCTTAGGGTTCCGGCACACGGGCGTATTAAAACGCGTGGATAAAATGTACGTGTGCAAAATGCAGAGACGCATGGGTTTGTACACATTATCCTTTTTTTGCGTGAGCAGAAGTCTATGCAGGGTGGACAAATGTACAATGGGATCTGTGAAAGAATGCGCATTTAAATAAGGGCGGGCGTGTGTCTTGTGCCCATGTGAAGATGCCCTATGTGCGCAAAAAAGTACAGAAAAATGCGCAAGCGCGCTCACAAAAGCATTTTGTTCATGACGCAAATGGGTTGTGCTAGCAAAAACGCATACGCCCGTGTGAAGCCACCCTTAGACTCAGGCCTCATTCACACGGGTGTATTTGCGCTCCAGATTACGCGCTTTATACGGATAGCATAAACGCCATTGATTTATATTAGGGCAATCAGACTTGTATTTTTCATACGTGTATTTTTACATGCGTGAAAAAAAAAAAATTGCACTACGTCCCATTATGGTCTGTATTACTGATCAAAATTGTTCATTCAAGTCAATTAAATTCAGTGAATCTGCGGGAGACTCCTGCGTTTTTTTGTTTTCATTTTTTGTGTGTGAAAAACGTAGTTTTATACGCCTGCTAAGAAAACCACAAGAAAGACCAAATACAGAGTGAGTGCGGGCACAACTACACTCAGCAGTACGGAGCGGCGGTGCACTTCAACAAGGGGAATTTCTTCCCATTCGTTGGGTTTTCAGGCTCTGCGCCCGAGTGCAAAAGTCTGAAAATAATTGCGGGAAGTCCGATGATGGTTTTGTGGTGCATCCTGGAGGAATAGTCCCCCCCCCCCCCCCATGTGAAAGCTCCCTAAGGGCTCCTGCACACTGGTGATCGCGATATCGTGGCAAAATCGCTGCTTTTTTTCCCGCAATTTTTTTTTGAGCATCAGCGGTGCTTTTTTTTGCTAAAGCATGGCTGCCGTTTGCGATTTCTGAGTCAATTGGACTTTCTAATGTGAAAGTCATCGCATGGAAATCACAAGTGTGTGCTTTGCGATGTGATAAAAAGGAGGCGCCATAGGGAAACATGGGAGATAAACAAAATGCAGAAAGATAGAACACACTGCTATTTTTTTTCTCTTGCAACATCGCATGAGTGAAAACATTGAAAATGTGAAGGAAACCATTGAAAAGTGTGAGTTTCATAATTCTGCATTTTCACTCACTTTCGCCTCGTGTGAAAATCGTGCGTTTTTTTGGTTTGTTTTTTTTAATTGCCAACTTGAAGGCGCCCTGAGGCTCATTTTGACGTTTAAAAAAAACAAATTTCATCTAAAAGCACCTATGCTTTCCTATGCTTTTTTTTCAGATGAACAATTTTTTTTTGACATGCAATAGGCATGTTTTTTTTACGCCGAGATTTCTATCTGTCAAAAGATAAGACTTGTTCTATTTTTGAGGGTACAACGCCTGTGACTACATAGACTTCTATGGGAGACTATGTGAGCCAAGCGGCAAAGGGAGGGGGACAGTGTTTAACATCCCTGCAGGGATAAAGGGAGTCCCCACAGGGATGTTAATCTCTTTCCCCCTTCCTTTGCCGATGAAGGTCGTCCTTAGCTGCAGGGATTCCGTTCAACGAGGTAGATGGGAGATGCGATGCGAGAGCTCACCCAATGATGGGACGTACCGCGATGCGGGAAAACATCGCTCATGTGTATGAGCCCATTCAAAAGAATGGGGTTCATATTCGTGCGAGATCTGTATGTCTCGCAACGCACAAATCTCGCACAAATCTCTTGGCCGTGTGAAAACTGCCTCCGGCTATGTACACATGGGCGAGCATGATATTGGGCGGAGAGATTGTGCTTGCCAACGTGCAGTTTTCAATGTGATGCGTTTTTGATTATTATACACATCGTTTCTGTGAAAATGCGATCTTCGCGCACGTATTTCACGCACGTGAAAGCTTCGCAAGTATTTCCCTTACACTTCAATTGGTAAAATGGCATTGCATTAACATGCGCACGGCATGGCGGTCAAGTGCCATGTGATTCTTTCTAAGGTCCCACAGGTAACAAGAGGAATGCCCAAAAATAGAAGATGTTGCCTTTTTTTCCCCTCACAACATCGCAAGGAAAAAGCAAAATCACTCAAGTGAATAAATCCATTCAAAAGAATGGGGTTCACATCCGTGCGAGTTTTGTGCGCATCGCATCACACAGAAATTGCACAAGTGTCTCGTTCATGTGAATAAAGCCTTAAAGATCAGTGAGGTCTCATTCACACAAGTGCTTTTGCGTACGTTTTTGCGTGCAGAGAATCGGCCGCGGGAACTGCAACCACTGGTCAATTTTCACTGCTGGGTGTGTCCCTCGCCGATGTGAACAGGGCCGGCAGTGCAGAAAAGGACACTTACCTGCGCAGGAACGCTCGCAAGACAAAGTGATTGCGCTTCATTTAGAGTGCAATAGCGTCACACACTCGCGTGATTGCGTCACGCACGTGTAAAGGAGCGCCAGGGGCTTCACATGGGCGTATGCGTTTTTGCACGCAGTGAACAAGTTTTTTTTTTATGTGTATTTTACTGTCATTTCTGCGTCACGGGGCCTATTCATTTGCGTGCACCAGACAAACACTCCCTGACTTAAATGGTTATTTACCCTAATGAGTTCCAGGTGTGTTATTTTTCTCGTGGAATTGAACAGTGTATTGCACGCACATTTGCGCACCCCCATGGACTTTAAATGCGCACAAAAGTAGAGCATGCAGCGGTTTTTTCGCATTTGGGCAAAAAAGGAAACGAAAACCAATCCGTTGAAATCAATGGGTTTTATTCTCTGCATATTGTGCTCAGAAAGTTTGCGCATGTTAACACACGCGTGTAAATGTCCATGTGAAGGAACTCTTAAGCCTGGCTTCACATGGGTGTGTTTGCGTGCGCATTTATGCACCGAATAGAGCCCTAACGAACGGGTTCGTTCACAAGTGCGCATCTTTACATTTCACGCACAAAAAAAAATGCAGCATACTCTATTTTGCGGCACTTTTGCACCCCAAAAGTCCCCATAGAAGTCAATGGGGATGCACAAATATGCATGTGATATGCCAGGAGGTGCGTGATACGCTGCGTAATTGCGCAGGAAAGGAACACATCCAGAACTCGTTAGACTAATTTCAATAGCTGGGAGCAGCGGTGGGTATTTTTCTGAATGCACAAAAGCCAGCAAAATATCTGCAGATGCGAATACACATACGCGGGCAAGCGCAATATTGCTACAAGAAAATCGGACTGATATCGCACTCATAAAGCTGCTTTCATACAAATGTTTTCTCGCAGATAAACGTCGCCCAAAAATCGTCGCCATGTGAAGCATTGGACTCCAATGCATTCATTCACATGGGCGATTATTACCCCCCCCCCCCCCCGCACAGCATCAAAATATGAGCCATGACCTATTTTTTGACGAAAACCGCAGAGGGGGAGGGAGTTTACCGGCGCTTGTTGCAGAGGACAGCGAGCTTCTATTTAGCTATTAAGGCTTAACAAAAGTCATTCTGCCGACCGCGGCAGCGGAGTCCATTCATGCGATGCAGCCCTGTGAATGGACGAGACAGTGCTAATTCCAAAAGGGATTAGATTGCAGCAATGCAGCGCTGCCGCAATTCTTCCACGCGATGCCTTTGCGTGTGAATGCAACGCTTGTATGAAAGAGGCCTAAAGCTGCTGGGTTTTTTTTCTCCCCCCTTCCCCCATGCACTGAATTAGGGGCTTATTCACACGGGCATATTTTTCATCAGTATTTTGTGAGTCAAAACCAGAAGTGTAGAGAAAGTCTAATTGGGAAGATTTTCATTTCTTCCGTATTTTGCGCCCGTTCCTGGTTTGGCTCACAAAATACTGATGTATAATTTGTCGTGTGAATAAGGCCTAAGGCTTATTCAGACTGGCACAGGCGAAACTACGCTCGGCGTAGTAATTATAAGGGGACTAAGGTACATTCGTGTGAAGGAGCCCTCGGCGCAATTTTATGCATATGAGAGCGCATTTGCTTACCCCCTTAGACTCTAATGGAATATCGGGAGCGCAAATGCATGTAAAAATTATTGCGGTTTCTGCAACTGCTTTTCTGCACAGAAAACGGCGCGCTAAATCGCCGTGTGAAAGAGGCCCTAGGGCTTCGGCAGACGAATGTACGCGCCAAGACTATTGTCGCAGTGGAGCGTATTTGTGCATAAACAAGGTTTACAGTAATCGGGTTGCGCTTGAAATGCCAGTTCACACGCATGTTCACCCCTTTCCGTGGCATACAGTAGTGATGGTCATCTTCTCCCTGCGACGGCCGCCGGGTCACAACCCTTTCCTGTCATTTTTGTATGTAAAATGCAGAAAGATGAGGTGAGAAACACCCTTATGAGAACGAACCTCTGGAGATCACAGGGAGCCATGCAGGTGTCATGGCAGCCAAGGGCCTTCTGAAAGGCCCCAGGGCTGTCAAAGCAGAATGCCTATCCAAGCATTCTCGTGGGGTGGCTTGGTAGACCGCCTGTCAATTCGCAGTATGATGTAACGCTATGGCATTTCATCATATTGCAAGAGCGATCAAAGTATGACATGTAGAGATGAGCGAACGTACTCGTTTAGGGCTATTTCGCAATCGAGCATCGCTTTTTTCGAGTAACTGTCTACTCGGGCGAAAAGATTTGGGGGGCGCCGGGGGATTGCAGAGGGTAGTGGGGGGGGGGCAGCTCCCCCCGGCGCCCCCCGAATCTTTTCGCCCGAGTAGGCAGTTACTCCAAAAAAAGAGATGCTCGATTGCGAAATAGCCCTAAACAATATTGTTAAAGGGGCGTTCGAGGCACAATTGCGCTTCGTGCCGCCGAGTGTATTGCGCCCACACTCCTGGGAAGAAGTTTTCGCAGTCATGAAGAGCGATAGCCTCGAACGCCCCTTTAACAATATTGTTTAGGGCTATTTCGCAATCGAGCATCGCTTTTTTCGAGTAAGTGTCTACTCGGGCGAAAAGATTCGAGGGGCGCCGGGGCGTTGCAGAGAGGAGCTTTCGTGCTTGAAATGGAAATCAAACAATCTTTGTCTGGGGGGCATAACTGTCAACGATGCTCGCACGCGCGTCACCTATCGTAGGATAGTTGTACTATGCCAGTAATCTTCCCAGGAGTGTAAAAAATTCCCCGGAGAGTGCGCAGCGTTCCTTCGTGTCATTTGGACGAGACCCTTTTGGACGTGTAAATCTTCGGACCGTCATGTATTGCAGACGAATTGTTTTACATTCATTAAATCCTGTGCCTCGACAAATCATTTCTATCTGCCGCCTTGGCGGGATCAATAACATTTTTCCAAGCGCTTAAACAATTGGACTCACCGGCATGACTGACCTCCGGCGTTGCCAAGGGCGTGGTCCCTGCCAGTCTTCTTCCCGGGCTCCTGCCCCTGTCGGACGATGGCTGCCGCGCACTCGCATGCGGAGCCTCTCGAGCCCTCCTTCCATGTTCTGCTCCAAGGTGGCCCAGCTCCGGCTGTTCTTGCAAAATATCCCGCCTCCTGTGGCGTATACTGTCCCTGTTTGCAGGGGGTGATGGCGGAGCCGCTACCTGGCGGTAGGATTCCAGATGGTGCCGGCACCCCGGACCGCTGAACCCGTTGTCTTTGTTCTCTCTGCTATCCCTCATCCTCCGTCTACTTTCTGAAACTAGCCTAGCATGCTTACTATCACGCTTGCGCTGGTATCTCTCTCTCCTAGCTCTCTCCCTCTGTCTCCACTTAGCGCCTTGGCCTTGTCTATTGCCGCTGGCGTGACTGTTGTAACCATAAGACGACTCACCCCCCCCCCCAGAAGAGAAGGCCCCCACGAAACGTGGGTTAACATAGCAGCGCCTATGTGAGCTTGGGCGCGCGCTATCTTGGTGCTGCGAAGGGGGATGGCTGCGAGCGACCTGACTACTGTGCTCGCACATATGGGGGCTATGTGAGAAAACGGGGACAGCGGGTGGAAGTTGGAGGGATTGCCGCCTGTGACCCTGAGCGGGTGGGTGATCAGCATATTGGGTGGTCAAGGGTCTCTCCGATGTGTGGACGGACAACGGGCTCCTGCTCTCCTCCGTTATATCCCCTCTATCTCTGCTGCCCTGCAAGCTCCCTGTCCTGCTGCCTGTGCTACTCGCTGTACTAGTGGCTGGGCTATATCTTCCCCCCCCTTGAGCTTTGGCTGCGCGGAACAGACATTATGCCCCTGGCTACGTACCTCGCCGGCGCTCTGCTCCCTGCCCCTGTACCTGCTACCTGCAGCTGCTGGTCTTGCGCGCCGACATCTTGGTTGTGCCTGCGATCCTGCTGCGCGCCTCCACGCGCCTCCCTCCTTCCTGGCTGTTCCTTTTCTACACCGGGATCAGCTGCCGTGCGCCCTGCCGCGCGTTGGTCCCTTGGGCCGGAGCATGCCTGCGATGCTGCCGATCTCCCCCTTCTCTTTGGCGGACTGCCAGCTGGCAGTAACCGCGGGTCCACCACGAGCGCTCTCCCCGCCGCCCGGTTGGATTTTGACGCCAAAAACCTCATGACGCGTCCTGCTCCTTGCGGCCTCTCGACGCCGTGACTGCTCTTATGGCCGCCTCTCTTTGCAGCGGGACTTGGGCTGAGTCGCGCCGGGGGGGGGGGGTCCTTCGCTTCGGGCGGCCTCGCCCGGCATCCCCCTCTTGTGCTGCTCCCTCTCCGGATACCGGCTCCCTTGCTGCTGGCTCGAGTGGCCTCCCCGACTCCGATCCCGACCTGCAGCTGGCGATTAACTCCTCCAGCCACTCGGCGCCATCCCGCTGGATTGCTTCTTGAATCTGTAGCCGCAAATCTTCCATCCTCAGTCTTGGGTCTTCTTGCTTCCACGGACCACTCTGGCACACTCTCCCTCTTCTTGCTTGCTTTCGCCGCTTGAAGCGAATTTCGCCTTCTTTTCGCTGTCCTGATCTTTTGCTGAATTTCGCCTTCTTTTCGCTGTCCTGATCTTTTGCTGATCTTGCTCAATTTTCTGTCTTCTGTTTTTTTTTTCTTTCTGTTGCCCATCTTCTCAGCTCCTATCTTCCTTCTTCTCCTCGTGTCTCTCGTCTCTGGTCTTCTTCCGCTCCCCTCCCTCTTCGCTTCCTGTCCTAGCTCCACCCCTTTGTGTTCACTTTACTTAACCCGAATCCAAAATTGGATTGCAGAGGGTTAAAGAGGCCCTGTCCTTTTTAGAACGACGGGGGTAAAATCATACGTCCTGATCAGCCCCGCCCCTGACACGTTGGCGCTTTGCGATAAATAAGTGGGTTTTGTGTTGCAGTTTGGGTACCCAGTCTCTAAAAGGTTCTAATTCCCTTTTGGAATTAGCGCTGTCTCGTCCATTCACAGGGCTGCGTCGCGTGAATGGACTCCGCTGCCGCGGTCGGCAGAATGGCTTTTGTTAAGCCTTAATAGCTAAATAGAAGCCCGCTGTCTTCTGCAACAAGTGCCGGTAAACTCCCTCCCCCTCTCTGCGGTTTTCGTCAAAAAATAGGTCATGGCTCATATTTTGATGCTGTGCGGGAGGGGAGGGGGGGGGGGTAATAATCGCCCGTGTGAATGAATGCATTGGAGTCCAATGCTTTACATGGCGACGATTTGTGGGCGACGTTTATCTGCGAGAAAACATTTGTATGAAAGCAGCTTTATGAGTGCGATATCAGTCCGATTTTCTTGTAGCGATTTTGCGCTTGCCCACGTATGTGTATTCGCATCTGCAGATATTTTGCTGGCTTTTGTGCATTCAGAAAGATACCCACCGCTGCTCCCAGCTATTGAAATTAGTCTAACGAGTTCTGGGTGTGTTCCTTTCCTGCGCAATTACGCAGCGTATCACGCACCTCCTGGCATATCACATGTATATTTGTGCATCCCCATTGACTTCTATGGGGACTTTTGGTGTGCAAAAGTGCCGCAAAATAGAGTATGCTGCATTTTTTTTTTTGCGTGAAATGTAAAGATGCGCACTTGTGAACGAACCCGTTCATTAGGGCTCTATTCGCTGCATAAATGCGCACACAAACACATCCATGTGAAGCCAGGCTTAAGAGTTCCTTCACATGGACATTTACACGCGTGTGTTAGCATGCGCAAACTTTCTGAGCACAATATGCAGAGAATAAAACCCATTGATTTCAACGGATTGGTTTTCGTTTCCTTTTTTTGCCCAAATGCGAAAAAACCGCTGCATGCTCTACTTTTGTGTGCATTTAAAGTCTGTTAAAAAGAAAGCATAGGTTAGTTTTTAAAAAGCACATTGCACTTACCTGCATCAGCGTTCTGCAGCTTCTTCTATTCTTCTTTTAAAGATGGCGCCGCTGGTCTTCTCCCACGGTGGACCGCGGGTCTTCTCCCATGGTGCACCGTGGATTTTCTTCTCCTTCCTTGCGTTCCATTGCCGATTCCAGCCTCCTGATTGGCTGGAATCGGCACATGTGACGGGGCGGAGCTACGATGACGACGCGGTGAGCAGCTCTCCGGCACGAGCGGCCCCATTCACCAGGCAGAAGACCGCACAGCGCAAGCGCGTCTAAAAAAGCAAGAAGCCAGCGAAATTAGACGGAGCCATGGAGACGGGGACGCCAGCAACGGAGCAGGTAAGTGAATAACTTCTGTATGGCTCATATTTAATGCACGATGTATATTACAAAGTGCATTAATATGGCCATACAGAAGTGTATAACCCCACTTGCTTTCGCGAGACAACCCCTTTAAGGCGCAAACAGGCTTGGTCACTAAGAGGTTAATGGGGTCGGCTGCGGCATCGCTGGCTTCATTGAAAGCAATGGCTAAATCTCTGCGGCAGTAATAGTGACCCCCCAGCGGTAATTTGCAAGGCTGTTTTCCAATGAAAACTCTCGCATCCCTGGGGAAATCACATGGTAAGAGCAGCGCGATATGGAGGCGGGATTCACGGCCCCACATCACGCTCGCCCGTGTGAATTGGCCTCAGGGCTCATGTCCACGACCGTGTTTTTACGGAGTATCAAGTGTGCGTTGCATGACACGCAGTGAATGGAGGCAATGAAAGTCAGTGGACATGCTCTATTTCTCTGCACATGATATGCAGCCCTTTTATGGGTTGCGTATGATACGCTGTCCATACGCACACATTGCGAGAGGGCAGTGTTTCGATACACATTCCTGCTCTGAACAGAGTGGGAATTAAAAAAAAAAATCACACTGCGCATGTCCGTGATGTGAGATTAGTGGGCATGCGCAGTGCTATACTTGCCACATACACGACCTCTGCCGGCAGAGAGTATTGGTTGTAATTTGTAAAACACCGCGGGAGACCCACAGTGTATTACGTATACGCCCGTGGACATGAGCCCTAAGGTTGCTTTCACACAGGCGTCTGTTAAAATGCTGCATTTTAAAGCGTTTTCGAACGCCATTTTTAAATGTGTTCAACAGCGTTGTGTAACGCGCTCCATCATTACAATGGGTGATATGGGGCATTAAAAAGGGCTGAAACAAACTAAACTAGAGCAGATAGCGTTAGAAAATTGTAGTGTTCGAACGCTCCCTGAGAAGCTCCATTGTGATCAATCAGTGTTTTTTTTTGCGGCTTTTCACAAACCACGCTAAATGCTGTAAAAAACATTCTGTGTGAAAGAGGCCTTAGTGACAAAGTCTGTTTGCTCCTTAACCCCTTATTGACCGCCCTATAGTGTTTTTAATCCCCACAGCCATAAAAACATGCTCATGCTCATGCTGAGGATTACAGCCCTGGGGGCTGTGGACATGACAGCTCCTTGTTGTCAGCTGCCGGAGTGACCCCCAGTCACGCTATTGCCGTTATCCAAGTAAACAGTTAAAAACTTTAAAATTTCATCTTTCCTCATATCCGTGAGTGGAGATGAAATTACATACCTAAAGCCCCCGGATTTATCCGCGGACCTTACCCCAGATTGCCGGGGTAATTTAAAATCTCCCTGTTGCTGGCTAGCAAACGTAGCTGAAAGCCTGGAGATTTCACGATGGGCACCGGTCCCGGCGCTCTCCCCGACGCCCGGTTTGAATTTGGCGCCAAAAACCTCATGGCGCGTCCTGCTCCTTGCGGCCTCTCGCCGCCGCGACTGCTCTTACGGCCGCCTCTCTTTGCAGCGGGAGTCGCGCCGGGGGGGGGGGGGGTTTCTTCGCTTCGGGCGGCCTCCCCCGGCATCCCCCTCTTGTGCTGCTCCCTCTCCGGATACCGGCTCCCTTGCTGCTGGCTCAAGTGGCCTCCCCGACTCCGATCTGCAGCTGGCGATTAACTCCTCCAGCCACTCGGCGCCATCCCGCTGGATTGCTTCTTGAATCTGTAGCCGCAAATCTTCCATCCTCAGTCTTGGGTCTTCTTGCTTCCACGGACCACTCTGGCACACTCTCCCTCTTCTTGCTTGCTTTCGCCGCTTGAAGCGAATTTCGCCTTCTTTTCGCTGTCCTGATCTTTTGCTGAATTTCGGCTTCTTTTCGCTGTCCTGATCTTTTGCTGATCTTGCTCAATTTTCTGTCTTCTGTTGCTTTCTTTCTTTCTGCTGCTCGTCTTCTCGGCTCCTATCTTCCTTCTTCTCCTCGTGTCTCTCGTCTCTGGTCTTCTTCCGCTCCCCTCTCTCTTCCTGTCAAACCCCTTGCTTCCGGTGGCGTCAAGGTACACTAATACCTAGCATTGGTTTGATATACAGTAGGCCTCATTTATTAGAACTAGCTACAAGAAAAATTCTGTTGTCCGCAGCAACCAATCACAGGGCAACTTTTCTTTTACTAGAGCAGTTTGCAACAATGAAAGCCCCCATGGTTGCTAGGGGCAACAAAGACAGTTTTTTAAAGTATTTAATCAGTAATCTACTTCTAGAACATTGCTGGTGAGTTATTGGAGCTTCTGCACAAATGGGCAGCAAGTGTAACAGTCGTTTGGCCGCGTCTCTCCCGTTATTTTGGAGTCTTGGTTCTGGAGAGCCGATACACAGTCTGTAACCTTCCAAAGCCCCCGATTGACCTATGTGCTGAATTTGGTGCAGATCGGTCTAGTTCACCGCATCTCACCAGTGCTTTAGTAAAAAAAAATTTTAGCAAATATCCCGTGATCAGAAGGCTGGGTTCACACAGGGCGGATTTGTCGCGGAAATTCCGTCCAGTGTTAGGCCACGGCAAATCCACCTGCGGCCCTTCAGCCCCGACGCAGGGAAACGTGCTTCACGGCCCTGTGGGTTCCCTGAAGGCCACCCCGCTCAGCGCTGTCACACACAGCGGGGTGCGTTGCTCTTGCCTGCCGCCGGAGAGCCCCGTTCAGCTACACCAATGCGCGCCTCCTGCGCGGGGCCCACAAGAAAGATATGTGCAGCCCTCCATGAATGTAAGCAGGGATTCTTTTTTTGGGCCGACGACGAGGGTGTTTCAGCTGGCTTGCATAGCAGCGGGGTCCGTTCTTGTTGCCGGGCAAGGGGAGTGGGTTTTAGGTGTCCCAATGCACGGATCAGCAATAAACGGAGCTAAAGGAATCCCAACATTTCGGCTGCCTCAGCTTACTGGACTAACAGGACCTGCTGCAGAGCAAGCTGTTCCAGCCAATCAGATACAGGGGGCGTCAACCACTGTCAATCTTGACTCCTCCAGTAAATCCTGGTGGCGTCAAGATACACTAGTATCCTAAGGAAAGGACCTGTGCATAACACTACCACACTCCCCTTATATAACCGTACCATCACCACACACCTCGTGTAACCCCACATAGGAATGTATATAAGAAAGATGGAGAGACCCCACTATTCCCTGACTCACTTTAAGGAGATAGGACTCCGCTTATAATCCACATGATAGGCCACTCACAGACTAAGCCAGAAGCCTGCTGCACACTGAGGAGGGGCAATCACCATGAAACAATCTGTCTGAGCATGGCTTCCTGGCTTGGTTTAATATTCCCAGTCATTTGTTAAGGCTTGTTATAAATCACTTGGATTTGAAGGAATGCTGTCATCCAATAGATGGCGCTATAGAGGTATTTTCCCATCCTTATTTGCATAGATATCCCAGAGGAGCTAGCATCACCTTATAAGTCTCCTTACTCATTTTTTGGGTGACATCAGAGGTCCTTGACAGACAGCACCCACCCGCACCCGGCTCAGGTAGTTAACCATGTGCTGCATGATTAACGCTATAAATAAACCTCAAAATTCTATGGCAGAATTGATGAGTTTTCTCTCCCTGCGATCATAAAAAAAGATGATGTGATACAGGCGAACATGGAGGCTCTAGTACCCTGTTGTCCCACCTCTAGCTTGGATACAAGATGTGATACAGGCGAGCATGGAGGCTCTAGTACTTTGTTGTACCGCCTCTAGCTTGGATACAAGATGTGATATGGGGGGCAATTGAGGCATACATGTTCCATATGGTATTATGTGTCCACATTTGCTGTGACTGAGCCTCTAGATCATACAAACTTCTAGGCTGTGGGAGTTGCCGTCCTAAATGCGCAGACCGGTGCCAGCGGCCGGCGAGTGACGTTTCTGTGCGGGGCTCTGCGATCCCCGCACAGAAATAGAGCATGCAGCGGTTTGTTTTCCACGTGTGATTTCGCGCGGACAAACCGCGGCCGTCTGCCTAGGATTGCGTTTTCCAACGCAATCCTATGGCAGCTTCCATGGATGGAAATTCTGCGAGAAATCCGGCAGCGGAATTTCCGCCCGTGTGCACGGGGCCTAAGGCTGCTCTAAGACGTGCGTTCAGAAAACACAGCTTAAAATCGTGGGTTTTTTACCTCAATTTTGAGCAGCACTTTTGAACGCATGGTAAAGCGGTTTTAATGCACCCCACAATTGTGATGGGTGGGGAGGTGTGCAGCAGGCTTCTGGCTTAGTCTGTGAGGGGCCTATGATGTGGATTATAAGCGGTGTCCTATCTCCTTAAGGTGAGCACCCAAAAAGTGTGTGGAGCACCTAGGGTGTAAGTGAGTCAGGGAATGGTGTGGTCTCTCCATCTTTCTTATATACATTCCTATGTGGGGTTACACGAGGTGTGTGGTGATGGTACGGTTATATAAGGGGAGTGTGGTGGTGTTATGGTTACGCGAGAGAAGTGGGTTTTCATGAGGGAAATGTGGCGACGGTGGGGTTACATGCAGGGAGTGTGGTGACGGTACGGTTACATGCAGGGAGTGTGGAGACGGTGGGGTTACATGCAGAGAGTGTGGTGACGGAGGGGTTACGTGCGAGGAGAGTGGTGACGGCGCGGTTACTTGCGGGGAGAGTGGTGACGGCGCGGTTACGTGCGGGGAGAGTGGTGACGGCTTGGTTACGTGCAGGGAGTGTGGTGGCGGCGCGGTTACGTGCAGGGAGTGTGGTGGCGGCACGGTAACATGAGGGAATTGTGGTGGCGGTGCGGTTACGTGCGGGGAGTGTGGTGACGGTGCGGTTATGTGCGAAGAGTGTGGAGGCACAATGGTTACATGAGGAAGGTGTGGTGATGGTACGGTTACATGCTGGGAGTGTGGTCGCGGTACGGTTACATAAGGGCGGTGTGGTGATGGTGGGGTTACATGCGGGGAGTGTGGTGACGGTGTGGTTACATGCTGGGGAGTGTAGTGACGGTGCGTTTACATGCGGGGAGTGTGGAGGCGGCGCGGTTACATGCGGGGAGTGTGGAGGCGGCGCGGTTACATGCGGGGAGTGTGGAGGCGGTACAGCTGCACAAGGGGAGAGTGGTGGGGATGCTGATTTTCGCACCTGTGATGGAACCCCTAACAATAATTTGTGCCGTGCCATTTCCATAAATGTCATAGAAGGCAATGAAAATGAAGTGAACAGTTTAGCATACAGTAATGCCCCTTTCACACGGGCCAAAAATCTCACTTACCCAAAGGAAGCAGCTGGTGACATCACCAGCTTATTCACACTCATGAGGCTCTATTAGATTACATAAATAGGTACGCAGCATGTTCTACTTTAGGGCTCATGCGATGTACTGCCGTGTGACACGTGGTGAATCAGTATATCAGTGAGTATATGGCCGCTCTCTGTGATTTTTTTTTTTTTGTTGTCTGACTTTTATTGATCCATTCACATTAGCGTGTAAACACTGTGTGTAGATCCGAGCGAGGAAAAGATGGCAGCTTGCTCTATTTCTCCACATACCATGCAGTGTGAGCCCTATACTTTTGTATGGGCAGCGTATATACAGCACTGTCCATACGCTATACATATGCAACCCCCACGATGAAACAGAGCAGGGAATTAGAAGAAAAAAGACAGTCACACATCGCATGATCGTGTATGTGAGATACGTAGTCATGCGCAGTACACTCGCTGCCATACGCAGTCTCTGCCGACAGAGTCGGCATCACATAGACCGTTAGTACACTACGGGACACCCGCATTGTTTTATGCATATAGTCGCTTATAAATTATATTGGAAAATTTTAATTTTTGATTATACAAGGTATTACTTTTATTTGCTGAGATTGAAATACCCTTCTTAGCCTTCAGTCACAGATGTAAAAGAATTTGGTGGAAATAACAGTGACAACGAACATAGTGGCGGACATAATAGGTAACGCCACCACCACAGCGGGGAAAATATCTATATTATACTATCACATACAGGACACGATCAATGCATGCAACCCGATACCAACAAAAGCAAAATGGTGGATCATGTGAGCGGGAACCGCATACAGCGGCTCCCGGTGACAGCTCCCTGCTCTCGGCTACTCATTCTAGTCGAGAGCAGGGAATTTTTAAATTTCCCGGGCCTCCCGGCTCTCTGCGCATGCGCGTGACGTAATGCGTCTGGCGCGCACGCGCAGACGCCGGCGGCAGTGCCGGGGAGAAGACAGAAGGATCCGGACGCTGCGGAGGACCGGAGGTGAGTACTCTCAGCTCCCCTTACGGATCCGATCCGTAAGGGGAGCTGAAACTTTAATTGTTTTTAACTTTCCATTGAGTTTAATGCGATCGCATGACCGGGGGTGGGGTCCCGCGACCCGGGATGACAGCTCCATGCTGTCGGCTACCTCCGGTAACCGGCAGCATGGAGCTATCACGTCCTGAGCCTGCAGGGCTGTCATTCCTAGAGGATGCATAAAACTACGTCCTCTAGGAATAAAGCCCAGCCGGCCAGGACGTAGAATCCCGATGGGGCCGTCGTTAAGAGCCGATTCCATGGGAAAAACGCATTTTCCGTCAGCTCTGTACAGGTAAGCGGAAACATTTGTCCATTTTCATCAACAAATATTTAATTGATTTTCTAAATTATTGATTTGACAAAGTATATAAAATGCAAATCACAATAATAAAGTATATAATAAAACAAAAGAACTGTTGTGATGAGTCTATGGATGAACCTCGCCTTGTTTCTCAGTGGTAACAGGTCTAAATCATATTCCACATTATTTGAAAGATGCAAAATTGGCCAATCGTTACATTTCGTATTATTCGGTTTGCATAATTTAATTCTTAACCCCTTAGTGACCAGCCCATAGTGTTTTTACGTCCTGCCCAAGTGGGCCTTAATCCCTGAGGACGTAAAAACATGTGTCTGGGTGGATGACAGTGATCATGTAAAGTTAAAAAAAAAAAGTGTGAAAAAGTAAAAAAAAAAAAATGTTTTAAAAAAGTTTAAAAAGCGTACGTTTCATCTCACCTCACGGATCATATCCGTGAGGGTGGATGAAAGTACGCACGTAAGGCCCCCAGATTTATACGCGGACCTTACCCCAGCTTCTGCGCACACGCCTGTCGCCAAAATGGCGGACGCATGCGCAAAAGCTGTGGATTGCCAGGATAATTTAAAATCTCCCTGCTCCTGGCTACAAAACTGAGCCAAGAGCCTGGAGATTTCACGGGGGGCTCCGGTGAGTGGTTCCTGATCCCGTGTTCGTCGTTATACAATGGATAATGGCGATCACGTAAAAGTTTTTAAAAAAAATTGAAGTTTCATCTCCCCTCACCGATGCGATCGGTGAGAGATGAAACTTTTTACCGGAGGCCTCCGTATTTGCACCCCAACGCGATCCTCATCCGTGAACTTACCCGGATTCTGCACATGCGACCGCTGGCAAAACACCGGACACATGCGCAGGAGTCGGGGAGTCCAGGAAACGTAAAATCTCCTTGCTCCCTGGAGAGCCTGGAGCAGTGACCTTGTTGAGCGGTCCCCGGTCACGTGATAAAAAGGTAGAGATCTACCTTAGGCCGGTCTCACATGACCGGATAGGAATTACGGATTCCGCATGCGTCTGATCTGCGGTAATACGCAGAACAATCGCATTGGATTACACAATTCCGCTCACATTAGTGGGTTGGAATTATGTAATCCACTCGCAGAAAAGAGAACGCAGCAGGTTCTATTTTACCGCGGATATCCGCAGCATAGAGCCTATTGTGCTCCGTGGTCGCGGATATACCCGCAGCCCATACGCAACTACGTTGTAAAGAGAATTCTGAAGGCACCCATTGAAACAAATATGTTTGTGTGAAGCGGCCCTTACTGTACTTTTGTTAGCATGAATCAAGCACATTTGCAAGCGCAAAAAAACACGCAACCATGCCGCCATTTATTGAAATGGGCAATTAGTGTAATTAGAATAATACATGTTCTTCCCCTGCAGAAATGCACGAGAAAATAAAGGGGACTGCTTTTTTTTTGGACAAAATGCGCATGCAAAATACACTTATGTGAAGGAACTCGCTGCAATCAGCGGGTTCTACTGACGTGTATTTAGCATGTATATTTTTCATGCGTAATATGCTGCGCAAATACATCTGTGTGAATCTGGCCGAAGAGCTCACGGTGGTATGCGTAAAACGCTGCGTCTCTGCGGTGAGAACACAATTGTGGACGTGAGCCCTAAGGCTGGAGCTCTATGGAGTCTTTCGCCATGACATGGGTCATGTGACCAAAGATCGCTGTGCAGCCCTGTGAACTTGCATTCTCAAATATATCAATGGGGTCGCGCAAGTTCCCACAACCTATAGATTGCTAAAACCTCACCGAGGTTGGATTTTTGCAATATATTGGTCGCAGCTACTTGTGAGTTGTATCGCAACTCCATTGTCTTCACATTCCGAATGCGGGATACCACAGCGGAATCTGGCCGTTACCCCAGCCGGCGACCCTGCGTTCCTGCAGAATCTGTAATGCGGATGACCGCGAGTGTGAAGGAAGTAGCAGTAGTATGTATCTTTCAATGCATGTGATTTGCTGCGGATCCTCCGTGTGGACGACAACTGCGGATTGAACAATGGGAAACCGGTGGTGTGAAGCCGGCCCGAGAGTGTGAGGTCGCAGGGCTATACAGCGATCTTGGTCGCGTAGCACTAGTCTCATTGCATGACTACGACTCCGCCGTTCATGGGAGCTCAGTGCTTGACCATCTCCGTCAGCTCCACAGAAGTGAATGGAGAAGTAGTCACACGTTTAAAGAAATCTCATCCATATAATGCGGAAAAACAATCTACAGTTTAAATTGACCTGCGGGGCGGATTTTAAAGCTGCAAGACATCAATTTACAGATGTAGTAACACTAACGCATTCCACGTCAGCGTGCCACTGAGTAATTGAGTCACAGCTCCACTTGGCTTAGCACAACTACACTATCTGTGGAGCACGGCTCCGCTAAGCAAGTAGCGTAGTGCATCTTACAGACGCCGTCTGGTCCGCACAGCACATGTAGCCTGCCATCCTTCAAGGATGTAAAAGAATTTGGCGGAAATAACAGTGACAACGAACATAGTGGCGGACATAATAGATAACGCCACTACCACAGCGGGGAAAATATCTATATTATACTCTCACATACAGGACACGATCAATGCATGCAACCCGATACCAACAAAAGCAAAATGGGAGGCAGATATAGGGCCCATTGAGGAGTCGCACTGGGAGGAAATCCTACAAATGACGCCCAAACTATCTCTAAGCGAGTCGCACAGAGTATCGCAAATATTCCTAATACACAGAGTGTATCGTACTCCGGCCTTCTTGTACAACATAGAAATAAGAACCTCTCCGGTGTGTGCAAAATGCAAAACCCACACGGCGGACCTAATCCACATGCTATGGAGATGTCCGAAATTGCATAGATACTGGGTGGAAATACGAGATGCAATAAATGAGGCATTCGCCATACGTATGGACTTTACACCATATGTGTGCATTCTGGGATATACACACGACCTAGCGCTAGATGATCATGAAAAACTGGCAGTATCCAGATTATTGTACATAGCTAGAAAGACAATAGCCCAGCGCTGGTTAGATGAAGAACCACCCACGCTAGAATTTAAAAACAAGGTCAACCAAATTTTACCGTGGGAAAAGAGTATATATACTAAGCGCAAGACCAGCCAAAAATACCAGGATATATGGCTGAGATGGATACATGCCCAGAGCCAAACAAGAAATGATAGACCAAGCATATAGGGGGTGGAGTGGTGAGCCGTGTGGGTTGGCACCTGTAAACTGGGGACTTAATGTGGGAGAGGAGCAGAAATAAAAAAGCCATAACGAAACACGTACTTGGTATATATAAAGTTTATTTAATAAGATAGAGTCATTTACAAGATTGCTATGCTGAAAAATAAATTGGAAAGGATTAACGGGGCAGGATAGGAAAGGATGGATTGGAGAGAGAGAGGCCAAACAATGAGCAAAGGTATGTGGGCTACCCCTTGTAAGCAGCAAAAACAACTACCCCTGAACCAAAAAAGATGACAGAAAAAGAAAACAAAAGACGACAAGCAACAAGAAGACTAAAGAATAAACGTTTGTTCCAGGAACCGTTACTATTGTTCATGTTGAAGGACTGTGAATACGCAGGGACCTGTCATTTAAAGGACTAAATGTTGAGAGAGAGACCTCAGGGGGGGTGGGGGGAAAACAGTTGTATACAAAAATGCTATAAAGATATGTAAAAGGTGGAAAAGCTCAATAAAAAATACATTTAATTAAAAAAAAAGAATATGCAGCATGATAGAAACACACGCTCATCATAACCTCAGGACACATTTTACCCGCACATAACCCTCAGGCGTCATTCTCGACCCTGCCCTCTCCATTAAACTCGGAGAGATGGCGCTGATTTTGTACCTGAAACCACGTGATGTCGGACGTCCATGACGACAGCAACTCACACAGGACCGTATGGAAAAAGATCATATTTGGACCACCCAATCCCATGCTTTGATTCCCAACCATGTATGGCTTCCTGCTGCCCATAAAGGACAATTAACTCATCATGCTATATAAGATGCTATACACCTACTAATAAAGAGTCAGGAAGACTTTCTACACTGACAGTCTTGTCTCCGTGTGATCTCTTACATTGTGCGCACAATCTCTGAACATAAATCTGGAAGGGTACAAACATTCCTATTGATTACGCCGTGGACCACAAAATAAATCCACATCACTGAGAAGCTCCACTGAAATCAATGGAGGTGTTTTACAGTGTTTACCGCGGCTTTTCAAACGCCGAGCTAAACGCTGTAAAAACTGTCTGTGTGAGAGCGGCCCTAGTGACGAAGTCTGTTTGTTCCTTAACCCCTTAGTGACTTCCTGCCTAAGTGGGCTTTAATCTCCAGGGCCGTAAAAAGACACTTGCTCTGGGGATTAAAGCCCTGGGGGCTGTGGACATGACAACTCCCTGCTGTTGGCGCGACCATCAGTCACCCTTAAAAGTAAACAGAAAGTTAAAAAATGGTAAAATGTAATCTTCGCTCATATTCGTGAGGGGAGATGCAATTACATACCTAAGGCCCCCGGATTTACCCTTGGACCTCACCTCGGCTTCTGCGCACGCGCCCGTCGTCAATGTTGGCCGATGCAAGAGCCGAAGATTGCCTGAGTAATTTAAGATATCCCTGCTCCTGGCTACCAAACATAGCCGAGAGCCTGGAGATTTCATGGTGGGCCGCAGTACGTGGTCCCCAGTCACGTGATTGCCATTAGCCAATGGATAACGATCATGTAAAAGTAAAAGAGTTACAGCTTCACCTCCTGTCTCGAATCCAATCCGTAAGGGAAGGTGAAAATATTTCCCTAAGGCCTCCGGCGATGTCCCCCGACGGGATCCTTATCCTCGGTTGGATAACGGCGATCATGTAAAAGTTAAGAAAAAGTTGAAGTTTAATCTCCCCTCTTTGATCGGTGAGAGGAGATGAAACTTCTTACCGGAGGCCTCCGTATTTGAATCTCGATGTGATCCTCCTCAGTGGACCTTCTCCGGCTTCTACGCATAAACCTGCCTTAAAATGCCAGACACATGCGCAGCAGCTGGGGAGCCCGGGAAATTTTAAATCTCTGTGCTCCCGGCTACCAAAGGTCACCGAGAGCCTGGAGCAGTGATCGGTGGTCTCGTTGAGCTGTCCCTGGTCACGTGATAAAAAGGTAGCGATCTACCGAAGGCCGGTCTCACATGACTGGATATGTTATACAGCCAGCCGCGGCGAAGGGAAGATCCGGAGCAGGTGAGTAAATTCCGATTTTGGTCTCCCGCACGAAAATGGAGCATGGTCCAGATTTTTTCATGCTCCATTTTTAAAAAAAAAAATCACTTTTATTGACCATCCGCGGGTGATCAATGCATCCCTATGGGATGCGGATCCGCGGGCAGGAGAAGAGTTAAAATCCGCCTTAGGCCTCATGTCCACGGGCAAATTCGGATTTTAAATCCACATCGTTTTTCCTGCACGCGGATCCGCGCCCCATAGGGATGCATTAGACACCCGCAGGTAGTAAGATATCTGCGGATGTCATTTATTCCTGCAGGCGCGGGTCCCGTGTGCAGGAAAAAATCCGGACATGCTCCATTCAGGCGAGGGTCTCCCACGGGGACAGCTCCCGCAGGCTTCTATTGAGGCCTATGGAAGCCGTCCGGATCCGCAGGAGACCCGCGCCTGAATTAAACTCACCTGCTCCGGGCAATGCAGGTCTTCCTTCCTTCGCGGCCCGGAAACTTCTTTCTTCGGTCCGGCGGATGTGACCGGCGCATGCGAACGGCACGCAGCCGACATGCCAAGCACATCCGCTGGGCTGAAGAAAGAAGTTCCGTTCGTGATGGAAGGAAGACACGCATGGACCGCTGCAGGTGAGTTTATTCTTATTTTTTAGCATCATGTCCGCGGGGCAGGCGGGACCCGCTACGGATTCTCCATGGAGAATCCGTAGCGGGCCTGATTTTCCCCGTGGACCTGGGGCCTTAGGCCTCATGTCCACGGGGAAAATCATGCCCGCCGCAGATTCTTCATGCAGAATCCCGCAGCGGCTCCCTCCTTTCCCGCGGTCATGACGCTGCGCATCTCTCCTCCGTCGTGGCCGGATTTTCTTTCTTCGGCCTGGCGGATGTGCTCGGAATTCAGCTGCGGGTGTGCCGCAGTTCCGTACGGCTTCCATAGGCTTCAATAGAAGCCTGCCGGAGCCTCGCACTAAAATGGAGCATGCAGCGGGTGTTTTCCCGCAGACGCAATCCGCACCTCAGGGGAAAATGACATCCACAGGTATTTGATTGCCCCATTGTGCATACGGACACAAGATTAGGGCCATAATGGGTATATCTCTGAACAAAGGACATACGGGGGGTCTCCATTTTGAGGTGTCAATCCTCATCTTCATGTGCAATATAGAAAAAAATCCCATCATTAAAATTAAAATGACATATTTGCAAAAATATGAAATTTAATTTCTTCCCCTCCAAATTGCATTAATTCTTGAAAAAAACTGTGGGGTAAAAATCCTCCTGACCCCCTCAGTGTATACATTAAGGGGTGTAGTTTATAAAATGGGGTCATTTGTGGGGGGATCTATCATTTGGACATCCATGAGACTTTGCAATCTTGGCTTGGTGCAGGAAAAGAAAGTGTTCCTCAAAATGTTAAAAATCAATGTTAAATTTGTACGTCTCCTAAATGGTTAAAAAAAAAAAACTGACGTTTTTCTATTGTACATCCAGAATAAAGTAAACAGATGGAAATATATATCTTATCAAAGATTTGTACAGTATGTTTGCACATGTTTGAGATATTGTGGCTGAAAATAAATTAAATTTTTTAACATTTTTTCTCAATTTTGACGCTTTTAATAAATATACACTAATTTTATCAGACTATTTTCACCACCTAAATGAAGTACAACATGTGGCAAAAAAACAATATCAGAATCACTTGGCTATGCAGAGCCTTTAGGCCTCATGTCCACGGGGAAAAGAAGAATTAAAATCCGCAACGGATCACCCGCACGCGGATCCGCACCCCATAGGGATGCATTGACCACCCGCGGGTAGATAAATACCTGCGGATGGTCAATAAAAGTGAATTAAGAAAAATGTGGACATGCTCTATTTAGGTGCGGGTCTCCCGCGGGGACGGCTCCCGCAGGCTTCTATTGAAGCCTATAGAAGCCGTCCGGATCCGCGGGAGACCTAAAATAAGAATAACTTACCCGTAGCGGACCGGGCAGATCTTCTCTTCTTTGCGGCCAGATCTTCTTTCTTCGGCCCGGCGGATGTGCCCAGCGCACGCGCGCGGCACGCCTATAGCAGTTTGTCTCCTCACCAACCATATGTATCAGTGTTATGGTGGATGGTCTATATTGCATCTATTACTCCTAGTTCTAGCTGGTTGTCATCCCTTTGATGACTGTCAGGATCCAGCAGCCCCCCACCCATCCTTCCCCTCTGAAGGTAATATGGAGCTCACTAGCTCCACAAGACTAGATTGGAGCGGCTCCTCTACTGAAGAGTAGCTCCACTCTAGCCACTTCACTGATCTGCTGGCTAGAATGTATTGGCTGGTGGTAGGATCTCCCAGCAGCCAATACACTCCAGACGCACCATCCAATCAGTGAGCGCGGGGCGGGGCTAGTGGGCGGCAGTGCTGGGGAGGACGCAGCAGTTCTGAACTTCATGTCTTTTGGGGTGGGTGCGGTGGCCGGGCTTCAGTTCCTGCAGGCAGAGCTGCACATCCAGCAGGTGAGGCTATCATATCTCTAGTGGGCATTACTGTTTACAGCTCCTTTAACCAGGGCATTGTGGGTAATGGGCGGGGCCATAGTCTCCGCTGGGGCATTTTGGGTAATGGGGAGGGCTCTCTAGTCTTCGCTGGGACTTGTGGGGTCATAAATGGAGAGGTTTATGCGCACAACAGAAGCAGCTGCACAGCGCAGGCCGAGTCTTCATGCATGGCTGCTGCCGCACAGGAGGCTGGAGGGGCGGGTGAATAACAGCACCTAGCGGACATGGCACGGCCCCAACTGCACCGCTCTGCGCCATCTGCGTGCAGCGCGGGGACTTCTTACAGATGCGACACCATTGTACCCTTTACATTCCACGGTCAGCATAGATTGCTGTCAGTCCCAACCAGCTCCCTCTGTGAACCCTTTACATTCCACGGTCAGCATAGATTGCTGTCAGGCCAAGCCAGCTCCCACTGTGCTCCCTTTATATGCCGCGGTCAGCATAGATTGCTGTCAGCCCCAGCCAGCTCCCTCTGTAAACCTTTTACATGCCACGATCAGCATAGATTGCTGTCAGCCCCAGCCAGCTCCCTCTGTGAACCCTTTACATGTCACGGTCAGCATAGATTGCTGTCAGTCCCAGCCAGCTCCCTCTGTAAACCTTTTACATGCCACGGTCAGCATAGATTGCTGTCAGCCCAAGCCAGCTCCCTCTGTAAACCTTTTACATGCCACGGTCAGCATAGATTGCTGTCAGCCCCAGCCAGCTCCCTCTGTAAACCCTTTACATGCCGTGGTCAGCATTTATTGCTTTCAATCCCAGCCAGCTCCCACTGTGAACCCTTTACATGCCGCGGTCAGCAAAGATGGCTGTCAGTCCCAGCCAGCTCCCTCTGTAAACCCTTTTCATGTCGCGATCAGCGTAGATTGCTGTCAGTCCCAGCCAGCTCCCTCTGTGTTCCCTTCACATGCCGCGGTCAGCATAGATGGCTGTCAGTCCCAGCCAGCTCCCTCTGTAAACCTTTTACATGCCCAGTCAGCATAGATTGCTGTCAGTCCCAGCCAGCTCCCTCTAGAAACCCTTTACATGCCACGGTCAGCATAGATTGCTGTGAGCCCCAGCCAGATCCCACTGTGAACCCTTTACATGCCACGGTCAGCATAGATTGCTGTCAGTCCCAGCCAGCTCCCTCTGTGACCACTTTACATGCCGCGGTCAGCATAGATTGCTGTCAGTCCCAGCCAGCTCCCTCTGTGAACCCTTTACATGCCACGATCAGCATAGATTGCTGTCAGTCCCAGCCAGCTCCCACTGTGGGATAGTACAATCTCAGATTCTGCTCCCACGAGTTTACAGCAAGTACCAGCCACCCAGGACATAAGTTATCTCTTAAGGGGTTAAACCCTTAATGCCACCGGATGTACGTCTGTCCTGGCTGTGTGGTACTTGCCACAACAGGACACAAACGTACATCATGTGGATGACGTGGGATCAGAAGCTGAGCTCACACCATCCGATAGCGGGCTTCCCACTGCTACAGCAGGGTACATAAGGATAGCGATCCCTAATATTAAACTCCTACATTCTGTTGAGATGGCAGCAAGTAGAGGATTCCCCGAGGGAGCATTCTCCCTATGTTATGTCGTCTGGCCCTTGTAATCGTGGCGGGCCGATTGGTTGCCATGACAACAGGTGTCCCTGCTTGCCATTACCTGTGATCACTACTGTAACTGATGAGGCATTGCGGTACAGAAGCCTCTTGTATAATCATGGCTGTTGTGGCCCCTATAGAGAGAGATATAGATATTCAACTTTTCTGTGCATTTTCCTCTATTTCATATGGGGGGGGTGAAGACCCCCATATTTGGTATCACCATATCCGTAATGGCCTGTACAATACACTGAATACACTATCAAACACAGAAAAACTGGAGAAAAAGACAAACCTCTAATAAATGGAGGCAAAATACTAAGTGATCAAAAGTATGGACCCAAAATGGGGCAAAAAGCTTGTCACGTAGAAAGTAAGGCCTCACATACCTCTGACCGGGGAAGATGCAGAAGTTATGGGATGCTGAATGCGGGGATGGGAAAAGAACTTCCAAAACCAAGTGTTGTGTTTGATATGGAGATAATCTGCCCCCCGCAGGACACAATGTATCCGGGCATTAATGCTGGAATACATCACAGGCATCGAGAGATGGGAAAATAAGAACTACACTTCACCAGGCCTCATATGGCCATGTTCTCAAGGGGCTTCCAAGAAATACATTGACCCCTGAGCCGTGGGGAAGGGGGGGACAAACACAGGGCAGTCAGAATATGACAGTCATGGGACCAGCCCTCCGGAACAGGACCAATGCTCTCTACAGGTGCCAGGAGCAGAAGAATGATGATGTCCTCATCCGACTCCACTACATACACCGCGTCGGCCGACACCCCACCCCTCCCACAACAGACGTCCGGCAGTGTGAAGGGACCACACAGGCGCCAGGAGCAGGATGATGATGTCATCATCCAACTCCGCGCCGTTCACCGCGTCGGCCGACCCTCCACCCCTCCCAAAATATGCGTCTGGTAGTGTGAGGAGACCACACGGGTGCCAGGAGCAGAAGAATGATGATGTCATCAACCAGCTCCGCGCTGTACACTGCATTGGCCAACCCTCCACCCCTTCCCACAACAGGCAGTGCGGCAAGGGAGTAACGCACTCCATGCACATTCTTTATATGGTGGGGGCCTCTGAGTTCCCTCACCGCAGGGGCCGGTTTGCAATTGTGACACCTGACGGTACACCTATGCTTTTCCTAAAGGCACACAATCTGCTGGTCAGTACGATTAAGGGTTAATACATTTGTGGCATTTATGCGCATCGTTTACTTAGACTAGTAACGTCCCCGCGCTCTCGTGGAAGGTTGTACATACACTGGAACTATAAGATTTGGGCTCTCCCATTCCCCGACCATAGATGCAAAAACTTCAGACGAGACACCCAATGAGTATTCCGGAAATTTCTCCCCCCACCCCCGAAACAAATACCAATCATCATCTTCCGCCAGGAGCTGTCATGTCCACAGGGCTTTACTCCTCAGAGTGAGCATGTTTTTACGGCCCTAGGGATCAAAAACACTATAGGGCGTCAATAAGGGGTTAAGGAGCAAACAGACTTTGTCACTAAGGCCTCTCTATTTTAGTTTGTTTCAGCCCTTTTTAACGCCCCTCATCACCCATTGTAATGATGGAGTGCGTTACACAACGCTGTTGAACACGTTTGAAAATGGCGTTCGAAAACGCTTTAAAATGCAGCATTTTACCAGACGCCTGTGTGAAAGCAGCCTTAGGGCTCATGTCCACGGGCATATACGTAACACACTGTGGGTCTCCTGCGGTGTTTTACAAATTGCAACCAATACTCTCTGCCGGCAGATAGACGGCAGAGGCCGCGTATGTGGTAAGTATAGCACTGTGCATGCCCACTAATCTCACATCACGGACATGCGCAGTTTGATTTTTTTTTTTAAATTCCCGCTCTGTTCAGAGCAGGAGAGTGTATCGAAACACTGCCCTCTTGCAATGTGGAATTTCTGCGGTTTTGTTTTTACCACTTCTTTTCCCGGCCGTTATTTGTGCGAAAAGATAAGACCTGCCCTATCATGTAGTGACAGTACCTGCAGGGAAGATCGGGCGGGGCCTGTCATCCCGTAGCAATTTCCAAACTTCCGCGCACTGGCACGGAGTGTAAACTGCTGGTGAAGGGGACAGGATTCCATTTGTTCTGGGGCAGTTGCACCTACGAAAGTCACAGAAAATAGAAATGATTGATTTCAATGGGTTTGTTCACAGGCGCGTATTTTCCATGTGCATTTCGATCGCACAAAAAAATACGCAGCATACTATATTTTTTCGCACATTCTCATAGGGAAAGAACGCATATTATACTAATTGTCTATTTCACTAGCTGAGATAATCGTTGCGTGTTATTTCTTTGTCTGTGCAAATATGCGTAAGCTCATCGGAATCCAGCCTAAATGTAAACATATATCTTTATAAGGCCATTTTCACACTGTTTTTCCTCTTACTACGGTTCCATGCGTTTTTGGCGCTGCACTCCCATGTGTATCCAACATGTCGGGGCTTCCGCTATATCAGTGATGGCGAACCTTTTAGAGACTGGGTACCCAAACTGCAACACAAAACCCACTTATTTATCGCAAAGTGCCAACGTGTCAGGGGCGGGGCTGATCAGGACGTATGATTTTACCCCCGTCGTTCTAAAAAGGACAGGGCCTCTTTAACCCTTTGCAATCCAATTTTGGATTCGGGTTGCCTAGGGGCTTTTCTTATTCTGCCTTATACTATGGCGCCTTCTGCTGGCTAAAGTTAGGGCTCCTTCCCACGGAGGGATTTACGCTGCGTAAATCTGCTGCGTTGCCCGCAGCTATTAGGTTCTATTGAACCTAATAGCTCAATGCTCACGGTGCGGAATTCCATCATGGAATTCCGCACCGTGAAATCACCTGACCTCACCCGCGGTATGCTTTATTTGCCGCGGGTGTACGCGCGGCCGGCCTCCATTCTAGTCAATGGAAGCAGTGTGTCACGCTATCTTCCGCTGTAGCACAGCAGAAGATAGAGTAAAAACCGCTTCCCCGCCCACCGCCAGCCACGTCATATGACCCAGTAGATTTTGGTAGGCTGCTGTCTCCCCCTTGTGTGCTGCATTAAAAATGCACTCTGCTAAAAATAAAAAGGGTCCAGTTCTGTGGCTTCTCAGAGGAGATAGGGGTTCCCCCACCTCCCGTCTCCGAGCTGCAGCGGAGACTGACTAACATGGCTGCCAAGTCCGGTATTTATACTTCTAAATTGATGACATCACAATGCAGTGACATCAGCCTGCCAGACACCTGGCTCATTTGCATACAGTGTGTATGTATGTATGTATGTATGTATGTATGAATGAATGAGTATGAATGAATGAATCTATCTATTTATTTATTAATAATGTAGATATAGATTATATCTGAATTATAGATTTTCTGCATATAGATTAAAGATAGATTTTAGATGATATATATATATATTTATATATCTACATACATACACAAACACATAAAGCTGTATTATGTATATATGTAGATTCTATAATGTATGTTGATTATATAATAGATCTATTGATTGATAGATAGATAATAGATCTATGGATTATCTAATTAATATAGATGATAAAATCTACACAGATATAAATAATCTAAAATCTATCATCTGGATATAATGTATGTCTATAATCTACTCACTCTATCTATCTATCTATCTATCTATCTATCTATCTATCGCTATACAAATAGCAAGATTTATTTCTCTATATAATCTATAGTTATGGATGGATGGATGAATTTATTAATGTATGGCGGGAAAAAAAAAAAAGGCCTGCTGTACATTTTAACTTCTTCAGATGACCATGCTGATCTATTCTTATTCTTACTAGGGTCTACTAATGCCAGCCCAGGGGAAGCCAATAAAGCCCTATGGGCTCGAAGCCAATTTTCCTTTTTTTGGGAGAAAGTTTCCGTCAGTCCCCACTCGAAATGCGTCCACCAAAAGAGATCTCTCAAAACGACCGACGGACGCACCTTCAGAGGCAAACTAGTGCTTGCTTCTAGTGTCATCGTCTGCTTAACCATCCTGCGTAGGGAGGTGACGAGTCCTGCAGGCTCTGCAAGCCTAGGATGCGTGAGCACTGTGCAAGAGGAAGGACTGAGGAGGATGTGAGGGGGAGGGGGGAGGGCGCGGTTGAGAAAGCGTTGGGTGAGGCTATGCAAAGGTCTTCCAGCTCCCTCAGAGCATTGTGGGTTCGTCCGGAGTGCTGCCTGAGCGTGTTGCATCTGATACGTCCCCTATCTGGGGATCATTTATTAAAGGGAGCATAGGTGCAGCACGTTTCTGTAAAACCAATAGAGGGCGCTGCAATGTTACTGTAGAAACCAATGGACAGCATGGGAGGTAGCTATACATAGATTTTAAAGACAACGACTGCCAAGGCTAAAGCCCGTGTATATTCCATAGACTATAGCTATCTCCAGGATAGCTGCATGCGCAGTCATGTGCCGGGTTCACACGTGCGCAGTCGCGCCATTGTCTCACACGGCTGCTTTCATTCCGCGCTTCCTGACAAGGCAATGTACGCATACGTCACTAGTGAAGGAAGCGGAAGGTAGCGCAATGTACGCTTTTTGACCAGATGGAGGAAAATCGGGTTGCTGGAGGTTACGTGACCGAAGTGACAAGCGGCTCCAGGAGAAGATTTGGGATAAGAAGAAGAGGTAAGCAGGCTGCCTGGGGAGCAATAGGTAAGTATATATTTTTTTGTTTTTAATGACAGAACCCCTTTAAGGCTCCATTATGACACTTTTCGAACCGTGGTATGGTTACATGCGGGGAGTGTGAAGACGGTATGGTTACATAAGGGGGGTGTGGTGACAATACGGTTACACTAGGAAAGTGGGCTTACATGAGGGGAGCGTGGAGGCGGTGCGGCTACAGAAGGGGAGTGTGATGGAACCCCTAACAATCTGTGCCATGTCATTTCCATAAATGTCATAGAAGGTAATGAAAATGAAGTGAACAGTTTAGCATACAGTAATTCCCCTTTCACATGGGCCAAAACTCTCACTATTCTCACTTACCCAAAGGAAGCAGCTGGTGACAAAACATGAAACATGTGGGCAAGGAGGTTCTGGTATCCTGTTGTACCACTTCTAGCTTGGATACAAGAGGTTATACAGATGGGAATGGAGGCTCTAGTACCCTGTTGTACGCCTTGTAGCTTGGATAAAAGATAAGATAAGAACAGGCAAGGGGACTCTAGTACCCCGTTGTACCACTTCTAGCTTCTAGAATAGAAGATGGGGAACAGGCGGCTATGGAGGCTCTATTCTAGAGAATCAATACAGTAAGCAGTGGAGTAGGTCAGTAAATCAATGGCTGAAATAATAGTTGAATTGTGTTACCACGTTACTACTGACAGTCCTCACCTCTTTAGTAACCGGTGGCATGGCTGAAGCCTCATCACAGTATTTCAGTGCCAGAGCTTTCTGTCCTCGGTCTTTGTAGCACTGGGATGAAAGATAAAAAACACCAAAAAAAGCAAAAACCAGTAAAGCAATAGAATCTTACAGTAACTTTGGGGCATTACAGCAGCCTACCTACCTGAATTGTAAGTACCTACCTTCTTGTTCTCTATGAAAGAACTGAGCGTACCTTTTAAAAAAATGGCGGCGGCAGCAGCAACCAATCAGATTTTGTATAGTTTATGTATAGCTACCTGCCATGCTGTCCATTGGTTTCTACAGTAACATTGCAGCGCCCTCTGTTGGTTTTACAAAAACGTGTTGCACCACCTATTGGATTTACCCAAACTTACAGCACCATAGAGATTAGCGGGTCACCTCCCAGTTCTCCATCTTTTTGCCCTATTTTTCTCTAGGGTGGTTTCAAACCGGCGGGTAAAATCGCGCCATTTTTAACCGATGCGTTGGTTATTGAGAAACAAAAAAGCAGATTTCGCAGCCAATGATTCCCGACGGTTCCCTTCCCTTCAGCAAGGTTTTTACTGATGTGATGTTGAGAGAGAAAATCGCAGCCTGCTGTGTCCTTCTGCGCAGTGCGTTTTTAAAAATCTCCCATGTACTCCTATGGAGGCTGCGTTTTATCGCATCACAAGGCGACAAATATGCGCTGCAATGTTAACATTGGAAAGTCCTACCGACTTGCGCGTTAAACAAAAACATGCGGTTTTTAATGTGCGCGGCAGCGATGCGATTTAATCCTCTAAAAAAAAGCATCGCTGGTGATTGTCACGGCCGTATATTGGGACAAAACTAAGCCTAAGATTTCTGTGGTTTCGTTTTCACCAGCAGTATTCTCTCCCGTTAATACTTGACCGAGAAAATATAGGACCTCCCCTATGAATACTATGTGCGTGAAAGATCAGGCGGCCGCCATATTCCCACCATTTATTTTGTTTCTTACAGTTGCTCGTACAGCGGTGTGTGTGTGTTTGTTTATATATTTTACACACATACACACATCGCAATGCATTGTTCTTACAAGGCGCACTGCACTGCCAGACACACTCGCATATTTGCCATGCGAGATATTGGTGTGAGTTTCTCGGGCTGATATAGTGCTCACTTGTGTAAAATCAGCCACAGAGAATGAATTTAACATCACCAAAGACATAAAGCTATACATTGCCCTCTATTGTCAGCATGCTGTTATCCTGACCCCCAAGTGTCAATGCATAATGCATCCCAAGTGGCAGCTTGCCCACCCATATCACGTCTTGTATCCAAGCTAGAGGCGATACAACAGGGTCTGTTTCACATTTTGTATCCAAGCTAGAGGTAGTACAACTTTAACTTTTTTCCTTCTGCTTTGCTCAGATTCATTCAAATACTGTGGGTCAAAATATGCAGCACAGCCCTAGAGGAATTCGTTAAGGGGTCTAGTTTTTTAAACAGGGTCATTTGTGGGGGTTCTCCAAAGCGCTCAAGGGCTCCACAAGTGGGCAATGGGGCCTAAAACACTTTCATGCAAAATAACTTTACGAAGCCACCGGCTGCTCCTTTCGGTTTGGGCCCCATTGTGCATACGGACACAAGATTAGGGCCACAATGGGTATATCTCTGAACACGGGACATACGGGGGGTCTCCATTTTCGGGTGCCAATCCTCATCTTCATGTGCAATATAGAAAAAAATCCCATCATTAAAATTAAAATGACATATTTGCAAAAATATGAAATTTAATTTCTTCCCCTCCAAATTGCATTAATTCTTGACAAAAACTGTGGGGTAAAAATCCTCCTGACCCCCTCAGTGAATACATTAAGGGGTGTAGTTTATAAAATGGGGTCATTTGTGGGGGGATCTATCATTTGGACACCCATGAGACTTTGCAATCTTGGCTTGGTGCAGGAAAAGAAAGTGTTCCTCAAAATGTTAAAAATCAATGTAAAATTTGTACGTCACCTAAATGGTTAAAAAAAACCTGAAGTTTTTCTAATGTGCGTCCAGAATAAAGTAAACAGATGGAAATATATATCTTATCAAAGATTTGTACAGTATGTTTGCACATGTTTGAGATATTGTGGCTGAAAATAAATTACATTTTTTAAAACTTTTTCTCAATTTTGACGCTTTTAATAAATATACACTAATTTTATTAGACTATTTTCACCTCCTAAATGAAGTACAACATGTGGCAAAAAAACAATATCAGAATCACTTGGCTATGCAGAGCCTTTAGGCCTCATGTCCACGGGGAAAAGAAGAATTAAAATCCGCAGCGGATCACCCGCACGCGGATCCGCACCCCATAGGGATGCATTGACCACCCGCGGGTAGATAAATACCCGCGGATGGTCAATAAAAGTGAATTAAGAAAAATGTGGAGCATGAAAAAAAAATGGACATGCTCCATTTAGGTGCGGGTCTCCCGCAGGCTTCTATTGAAGCCTATGGAAGCCGTCCGGATCCGCGGGAGACCTAAAATAAGAATAACTTACCCGTAGCGGACCGGGCAGATCTTCTCTTCTTTGCGGCCAGATCTTCTTTCTTCGGCCCGGCGGATGTGCCCGGCGCACGCGCGCGGCACGCCTATAACAGTTTGTCTCCTCACCAACCATATGTATCACTGTTATGGTGGATGGTCTATATTGCATCTATTACTCCTAGTTCTAGCTGGTTGTCATCCCTTTGATGACTGTCAGGATCCAACAACCCCCCCCTCCCACCCATCAGGATCCACCAGCCCCCCACCCATCAGGATCCAACAGCGCCCCACCCATCAGGATCCAGCGGCCCCACACCCATCAGGATCCAGCAGCCCCCCACCCATCAGGATCCAGCAGCCCCCCACCCATCCTTCCCCTCTGAAGGTAATATAGCGCTCACTAGCTCCACAAGACTAGATTGGAGCGGCTCCTCTCTTCAGTAACTCCACTCTAGCCACTTCACTGATCTGCTGGCTAGAATGTATTGGCTGGTGGTAGGATCTCCCAGCAGCCAATACACTCCAGACGCACCATCCAATCAGTGAGCGGGGGCGGGACTAGTGAGCGGCAGCTTTGGGGAGGACGCAGCAGTTCTGAACTCACGATATTTTTGTATCTTAGTGAACTGAATATGGCCGCCACCACAACTTGCCTCCAGCTTTCCTAGTCTTCTGCACAACATCATTACATGTCTACACCACTTTGTTTTCAGGAGCCGAGGCAAGTGGGGTGACGACTACCGAGCGAGGCTCTGTTCGTGTCAGTGGTAGGGAGCTCCATGATGGTCATCAGGTTACCAACATGTTCTGTCACCCAGCTTTCCTAGTCCCTGAATGGCCAGCTTCACAGAGCGCCACTTTTTACAACCCATACCCGCCACTGAGGTCAAGAAATACCCCAAAAAGCATTAGAGGAGGGGGGAAACCTGGTTTTCTTGCCCCATGTGCCCATCCCAACCAGCCTCTGTAATTACCCCCGCCGTTGGACATAAAACACAGTTTACGTTATTTTAGGGAATGCTAAAATGCTCCTCTCTTCAGTAGCTCCACTCTAGCCACTTCACTGATCTGCTGGATAGAATGTAGTGGCTAGTGGTAGGATCTCCCAGCAGCCACTACACTCCAGACGCACCATCCAATCAGTGAGCGGGGGGCGGGGCTAGTGAGCGGCAGCTCTGGGGAGGACGCAGCAGTTCTGAACTCCATGTCTTCTGGGGTGGGTGCGGTGGCCGGGCTTCAGTTCCTGCAGGCAGAGCTGCACATCCAGCAGGTGAGGCCATCATATCTCTAGTGGGCATTAGTGTTTACAGCTGCTTTAACCAGGGCATTGTGGGTAATGGGCGGGGCCATAGTCTCCGCTAGGGCATTGTGGGTAATTGGGGGGGGGCTCTCTAGTCTTCGCTGGGACTGGTGGGGTCATAAATGGAGAGGTTTATGTGCACAACAGAAGCAGCTGCACAGCGCAGGCCAAGTCTTCATGCATGGCTGTCATCGCACAGGAGGCTGGAGGGGCGGGTGTATAACAGCACCTAGCGGAGATGGCGCGGCCCCAACTGCACCGCTCTGCACCATTTGCGTGCGGCGCGGGGACTTCTTACAGATGCGACACCATTGTACCCGTGGGATTGGTTTACTGGGCTAACAGCTGGCCACGGGTTCCCGTAAAAGGGAAGTCCGCGCCAATATCTGCAGTGGCCGAAGGGTCATGGCTGCTGACTGGTGCCCGCTCATTACCTCGTGTGAACATGGCAGCGATGAGCGGACTAACGAGGAAATGCTCATTTGTTGGCTGATGGCGTCCTTTACATGGGCTAAACATGAACGGCTCCTTGTCGTCTCTCCGTGTAAACCACAACCATAGCTGCGGATTTGGACAGCTCCCAGTATATATGGTCCTGCCTGTCCCCCTCCTGGCCCTGTATATAAGGGTGCTGCCTATATTTTCTGATGACGATACATGTATTTTGGGTACTATATATATGCACACGTTGTCTATTGGTGAGCCGCTGTCTGTGACAGTTCACTGGATATATTAGCTTTCTCTCCTGCCATGCCTTATCGCTTACTATAGCGATCACAGGCTATGGCAATACAGGACACCGGCATGCGGCGTCCTGTTGCCATAGCAGCCAGCTGGGCTCTCGCGATTTTATCACGAGAGCCTGACTGAAGTCACAGAGGGAGCGCGCTTAGATCTACTTAGATCGTGGCAGGAAAGGGGTTAACAGCAGGAGGGGGGGTGGAAACCAATGCCCTCCCACTGTCGTAGCGGGACGCCGGCTCCCGCTGCGGGATAGTGCGAGATCTGCTATGATCTCGCGCTATCCCCATGACGTAAGGGTACGTCTTTTTGCAGGAAGTACCCTTACGTCATGGGGCGGGAAGGGGTAAAACCAGGTCAGTCATGAAGGAGTTAACAGCAGGCATTCACTGCTGGTCAGTGAGGTTAGAGATGGAAGGCTATTGCAGGGACTTCATGTAAATCTCCTTACCTCTGGAACTCCACTAGTTTGTGAGACTCCCAGCAGACAGAGGCGTCCTCCTCCCGGGAGTCGGCAGCAAGGACCTCTGATGAGGTCACACTCATGTGGCCAGTCATGTGACCAGCCTGTGGGAGGAGCCAATCGGGAGTTTACCACAGCAAATAAGGTTTCTGGAAGCAGATAGCAGCCTCTTGGTTCCCAGGATGTCTCGCTGGTGACTGCCGACACGCTGAGAAGAACCCCCGAGAGGAGCCACAGCTGCGTGGGTATGTCAGCCTCCCCTCCCCTCCAGCAGCCACACACCCCAGCCGCACCAATCACAGCCCCCTCTCTGCGGTTTTCGTCAAAAAATAGGTCATGGCTCATATTTTGATGCTGTGCGGGAGGGGAGGGGGGGGGGGGGTAATAATCGCCCGTGTGAATGAATGCATTGGAGTCCAATGCTTTACATGGCGACGATTTGTGGGCGACGTTTATCTGCGAGAAAACATTTGTATGAAAGCAGCTTTATGAGTGCGATATCAGTCCGATTTTCTTGTAGCGATATTGCGCTTGCCCGCGTATGTGTATTCGCATCTGCAGATATTTTGCTGGCTTTTGTACATTCAGAAAGATACCCACCGCTGCTCCCAGCTATTGAAATTAGTCTAACGAGTTCTGGGTGTGTTCCTCTCCTGCGCAATTACGCAGCGTATCACGCACCTCCTGGCATATCACATGCATATTTGTGCATCCCCATTGACTTCTATGGGGACTTTTGGTGTGTGCAAAAGTGCCGCAAAATAGAGTATGCTGCATATTTTTTTTTGCGTGAAATGTAAAGATGCCCACTTGTGAACGAACCCGTTCATTAGGGCTCTATTCACTGCATAAATGCGCACACAAACACACCCATTTGAAGCCAGGCTTAAGAGTTCCTTCACATGGACATTTACACGCGTGTGTTAGCATGCGCAAACTTTCTGAGCACAATATGCAGAGAATAAAACCCATTGATTTCAACGGATTGGTTTTCGTTTCCTTTTTTTGCCCAAATGCGAAAAAACCGCTGCATGCTCTACTTTTGTGTGCATTTAAAGTCTATAGGGGGTGCGCAAATGTGCGTGCAATACACTGTTCAATCCCACGAGAAAAATAACACACCTGGAACTCATTAGGGTAAATAACCATTTAAGTCAGGGAGTGTTTGTCTGGTGCATGCAAATGAATAGGCCCCGTTATGCAGAAATGACAGTAAAATACACATTAAAAAAAAACAAAAAAAAACTTGTTTGCTGCGTGCAAAAACGCATACGCCCATGTGAAGCCCTTAGCGCTCCTTCACACGTGCGTGACGCAATCACGCGAGTGTGTGACGCTATTGCACTCTAAATGGAGCGCAATCACTTCGTCTTGCGACCGTTCCTGCGCAGGTAAGTTTCCTTTTCTGTACTGCCGGCCCTGTTCACATCGGCGAGGGACACACCCAGCAGTGAAAATTGACCAGTGGTTGCAGTTCCCGCGGCCGATTCTCTGCACGAAAAACGTTCGCAAAAGCACTTGTGTGAAAGAGACCTCACTGATCTTTAAGGCTTTTGCATCCCTTCAGGGTCACAACTACCGCTGGGGGGTCACTTTTACTGCCGCAGAGGTTTAGCCATTGCTTTCAATGAAGCCAGCGATGCTGCAGCCGACCCCATTAACCTCTTAGTGACCAAGCCTGTTTGTGCCTTAAAGGGGTTGTCCCGCGGCAGCAAGTGGGGTTATACACTTCTGTATGGCCATATTAATGCACTTTGTAATGTACATCGTGCATTAAATATGAGCCATACAGAAGTTATTCGCTTACCTACTCCGTTGGTAGCGTCCCTGTCGCCATGGTGCCGTCTAATTTCGCTGTTTTCTGGCGTTTTTAGGCGCGCTTGCGCAGTCCGGTCTTCTGGCTGGAATGGAGATCAAAATGTGCAGCTTTGGTCTCAGTTTTAGTAATGGCAGCCTAGGGTTTTGTTCAAGGTCGCCAACGAAACCCATTTGAGAATTTAAACAGAACCCAGAGAAATATGCAAATTGGCGTACCTGCAAAACATAGGACATGCATACACGCATAGGTGCTCTGTGTATAAATATTCCCTATGGGGAGTCCCCTTGTCACTGAACGGGGAGTAAAGAATCCGCTGTTACAGAGGATTGCATATCACATCTTGTATCCAATATAGAGGCGGTACAACAGGGCACTGGAGCCTCCATGCCCACCCGTATCACATCTTGTATCCAAGCTAGAGGCGGTATGACAGGGTACCAGAGCCTTCATGCCTGCCTGTATCACATCTTGTATCCAAGCTAAAGGTGATACAAAAGGGAACTTGAGCCTCTGTGCCTGTCTGTATCACATCTTGTATCCATTTGTTCGGCGGATGCATCATTTTGTAGTTGAACACGCTTGCTCGTAATGCCTTTTGCTTTTGTGCTTGAAATGGAAGCGACTGCCAAGGCTAAAGCCCGTGTATATTCCATAGCCTATAGCTATCTCCAGGACAGGAGGACAGCTGTACAGCCTACTGGGTGCAGAGGGGTTCTTATGCAGCCTTCCTCGCACACCGCCTACGTCGCGGAGAGTGCGCAGCGTTCCTTTGTGTCATATGGACGAGACCCTTTTGGACGTGTAAATCCTCGGACCGTCATGTATTGCAGACGAATAGTTTTACATTCATTAAATCCCGTGCCTCGCTGAGAACTGCGTCAGTTTAGTTTGGTTTTCTCGCTTCGCCATATTTTCTTTGGGCGACTTTCAGGAATCTTTTCATCTGGATATAATGTATGTCTATAATCTACACTATCTATCTATCTATCTATCTATCTATCTATCTATCTATCTATCTATCTATCTATCTATCTATCTATCTCTATACAAATAGCAAGATTTATTTCTCTATATAATCTATAGTTGGATGGATGGATGGACTTATGTATGTATGGTGGGGGGAAAAAAAGGCCTGCTGTACATTTTAACTTCTTCAGTTGACCATGCTGATCTATTCTTATTCTTACTAGGGTCTACTAATGCCAGCCCAGGGGAAGCCAATAAAGCCCTATGGGGTCGAAGCCAATTTTCCTCATTTTTGGGAAAAAGTTTCCGTCCGTCCCCACTCGAAGTGCGTCCAGCAAAAAGAGATCTCTCAAACAGACCGACGGACGCACCTTTAGAGGCAAACTAGTGCTTGCTTCTAGTGTTATCGCCTGCTTAACCATCCTGCGTAGGGAGGTGATGAGTCCTGCAGGCTCTGCAAGCCTAGGATGCGTGAGCATGGCGCAAGAGGAAGGACTGAAAAGGATGTGAAGGGGAGGGCACGGTTGAGAAGGCGTTGGGCGGGGCTATGCAAAGGTCTTCCGGCTCCCTGAGTGCATTGTGGGTGTGCCCGGAGTGCTGCCTGAGCGTGTTGCATCTGATACGTCCCCTATCTGGGGATCATATATTAAATGGATTTTTAGAACAGGGAGCTGGAAAAAGTGCTTGCTCTGTCCACTCCGCACATTGACCTGGTATTGCAGTACCTCCAGTACTGGTGCACCCCCTTTCCTACAGCAGTTTCCAAAAGCAGAAAAAAAAACTGACGAGCAAGAGGTGCAGCGCAGCTGCGGCTGCTAACAACCAAGCACTTAGATTTAGGCCTCATGTCCACGTGATACATGGCTAAAGTATCGCATGATACTTGTGCGACGGCTCGTGTTTTTGCGTGATGTCCTGTAGTTTTTATTTGTACCATTTTGGAGTTTATAAGACTTTTTTATCGCTTTTTATTATAACTTTTTTGGAGATAGGAATCGGTTACGTGCACACTTCCCATAGACTTGTACAGGGACCCTTGGTGCGCAAATGTGCACAAAAATAGAGCATGTTGGGGTTTTGCACGCATGCGAAATGTGTGAGTAAAGAGAATTCTGAAGGCATCCATTGAAACAAATATGTTTGTGTGAAGCGGCCCTTACTGTACTTTTGTTAGCACGAATCAAGCACATTTGCAAGCGCAAAAAAACACGCAACCATGCCGCCATTTATTGAAATGGGCAATTAGTGTAATTAGAATAATACATGTTCTTCCCCTGCAGAAATGCACGAGAAAATAAAGGGGACTGCTTTTTTTTTGAACAAAATGCGTATGCAAAATACACTTATGTGAAGGAACTCGCTGCAATCAGCGGGTTCTACTGACGTGTATTTAGCATGTATATTTTTCATGCGTAATATGCTGCGCAAATACATCTGTGTGAATCTGGCCGAAGAGCCCACGGTGGTATGCGTAAAACGCTGTGTCTCTGCGGTGAGAACACAGTCGTGGACATGAGCCCTAAGGCTGGAGCTCTATGGAGTCTTTCGCCATGACATGGGTCATGTGACCAAAGATTGCTGTGCAGCCCTGTGAACTTGCATTCTCAAATATATCAATGGGGTCGCGCAAGTTCCCGCAACCTATAGATTGCTTAAACCTCTACGAGGTTGGATTTTTGCAATATATTGGTCGCAGCTACTTGTGAGTTGTATCGCAACTCCATTGTCTTCAGTAAGGCCGGTTGCACACGAGCGCTTCACATTCCGAATGCGGGATACCACAGCGGAATCTGGCCGTTAACCCAGACGGCGACCCTGCGTTCCTGCAGAATCTGTAATGCGGATGACCGCGAGAGTGAAGGGAGTAGCAGTAGTATGTATCTTTCAATGCGTGTGATTTGCTGCGGATCCTCCGTGTGGACGACGACTGTGGATTGAACAATAGGAAACCGGTGGTGTGAAGCTGGCCCGAGAGTGTGAGGTCGCAGGGCTATACAGCAATCTTGGTCGCGTAGCACTAGTCTCATTGCATGACTACGACTCCGCCGTTCATGGGAGCTCAGTGCTTGACCATCTCCGTCAGCTCCACAGAAGTGAATGGAGAAGTAGTCACACGTTTAAAGAAATCTCATCCATATAATGCGGAAAAACAATCTACAGTTTAAATTGACCTGTGGGGCGGATTTTAAAGCTGCGCCTTCAGCAGCGCTCTGCACTCACACTATAGAAGGTTAGTGTGAGAGCGCAGAGTGCTGCTGAAGGGGCCACGGGATTGTTCCTTTTAGAACAAAAGTTCCTGGCGGGAACAAATCCCAATCATCATCTTCCCCCAAGTCACTAAGATGACTAATCCGATATTTTTGTATCTAAGTGAACTGAATATGGCCGCCACCACAACTTGCCTCCAGCTTTCCTAGTCTTCTGCACAACATCATTAAATGTCTACACCACTTTGTTTTCAGGAGCCGAGGCAAGTGGGGTGACGACTACTTTTCTTGCCCCATGTGCCCATCCCAACCAGCCTCTGTAATGTCGGACATAAAACGCAGTTTACATTATTTTAGGGAATGCTAAAATGCTCCTCTCTTCAGTAGCTCCACTCTAGCCACTTCACTGATCTGCTGGATAGAATGTATTGGCTAGTGGTAGGATCTCCCAGCAGCCACTACACTCCAGACGCACCATCCAATCAGTGAGCGCAGGGCGGGGCTAGTGGGCGGCAGCGCTGGGGAGGACGCAGCAGTTCTGAACTTCATGTCTTTTGGGGTGGGTGCGGTGGCCGGGCTTCAGTTCCTGCAGGCGAGGCCATCATATCTCTAGTGGGCATTAGTGTTTACAGCTGCTTTAACCAGGGCATTGTGGGTAATGGGCGGGGCCATAGTCTCCGCTGGGGCATTGTGGGTAATGGGGGGGGCTCTCTAGTCTTCGCTGGGACTAGTGGGGTCATAAATGGAGAGGTTTATGCGCACAACAGAAGCAGCTGCACAGCGCAGGCCGAGTCTTCATGCATGGCTGCTGCCGCACAGGAGGCTGGAGGGGCGGGTGAATAACAGCACCTAGCGGACATGGCGCGGCCGCAACTGCACCGCTCTGCGCCATCTGCGTGCAGCGCGGGGACTTCTTACAGATGCGACACCATTGTACCCTTTACATTCCACGGTCAGCATAGATTGCTGTCAGTCCCAACCAGTTCCCACTGTGAACCCTTTACATTCCACGGTCAGCATAGATTGCTGTCAGCCCAAGCCAGCTCCCACTGTGCTCCCTTTATATGCCGCGGTCAGCATAGATTGCTGTCAGCCCCAGCCAGATCCCTCTGTAAACCTTTTACATGCCACGGTCAGCATAGATTGCTGTCAGCCCCAGCCAGCTCCCTCTGTGAACCCTTTACATGTCACGGTCAGCATAGATTGCTGTCAGTCCCAGCCAGCTCCCTCTGTAAACCTTTTACATGCCACGGTCAGCATAGATTGCTGTCAGCCCAAGCCAGCTCCCTCTGTAAACCTTTTACATGCCACGGTCAGCATAGATTGCTGTCAGCCCCAGCCAGCTCCCTCTGTAAACCCTTTACATGCCGTGGTCAGCATTTATTGCTTTCAATCCCAGCCAGCTCCCACTGTGAACCCTTTACATGCCGCGGTCAGCAAAGATGGCTGTCAGTCCCAGCCAGCTCCCTCTGTGAACCCTTTACATGTCGCGATCAGCGTAGATTGCTGTCAGTCCCAGCCAGCTCCCTCTGTGCTCCCCTCACATGCCGCGGTCAGCATAGATGGCTGTCAGTCCCAGCCAGCTCCCTCTGTAAACCTTTTACATGCCCAGTCAGCATAGATTGCTGTCAGTCCCAGCCAGCTCCCTCTGCGAACCCTTTACATGCCACGGTCAGCATAGATTGCTGACAGTCCCAGCCAGCTCCCTCTATAAACCCTTTACATGCCACGGACAGCATAGATTGCTGTGAGCCCCAGCCAGCTCCCACTGTGAACCCTTTACATGCCACGGTCAGCATAGATTGCTGTCAGTCCCAGCCAGCTCCCACTGTGAACCCTTTACATGTCACGGTCAGCATAGATTGCTGTCAGCCTCAGCCAGCTCCCTCTGTGAACCCTTTACATGCCGCGGTCAGCATAGATTGCTGTCAGCCCCAGCCAGCTCCCTCTGTGACCACTTTACATGCCGCGGTCAGCATAGATTGCTGTCAGTCCCAGCCAGCTCCCTCTGTGAACCCTTTACATGCCACGATCAGCATAGATTGCTGTCAGTCCCAGCCAGCTCCCACTGTGGGATAGTACAATCTCAGATTCTGCTCCCACGAGTTTACAGCAAGTACCAGCCACCCAGGACATAAGTTATCTCTTAAGGGGTTAAACCCTTAATGCCACCGGATGTACGTCTGTCCTGGCTGTGTGGTACTTGCCACAACAGGACACAAACGTACATCATGTGGATGGCGTGGGATCAGAAGCTGAGCTCACACCATCCGATAGCGGGCTTCCCACTGCTATAGCAGGGTACATAAACTCCTACATTCTGTTGAGATGGCAGCAAGTAGAGGATTCCCCGAGGGAGCATGCTCCCTATGTTATGTCGTCTGGCCCTTGTAATCGTGGCGGGCCGATTGGTTGCCATGACAACAGGTGTCCCTGCTTGCCATTACCTATGATCACTACTGTAACTGATGAGGCACTGCGGTACAGAAGCCTCTTGTATAATCATGGCTGTTGTGGCCCCTATAGAGAGAGATATAGATATTCAACTTTTCTGTGCATTTTCCTCTATTTCATATGGGGGGGGGGGGGGTGAAGACCCCCATATTTGGTATCACCATATCCGTAATGGCCTGTACAATACACTGAATACACTATCAAACACAGAAAAACTGGAGAAAAAGACAAACCTCTAATAAATGGAGGCAAAATACTAAGTGATCAAAAGTATGGACCCAAAATGGGGCAAAAAGCCCGTCACGTAGAAAGCAACGCCTCACATACCTCTGACCGGGGAAGATGCAGAAGTTATGGGATGCTGAATGCGGGGATGGGAAAAGAACTTCCAAAACCAAGTGTTGTGTTTGATATGGAGATAATCTGCCCCCCGCAGGACACAATGTATCCGGGCATTAACGCTGGAATACATCACAGGCATCGAGAGATGGGAAAATAAGAACTACACTTCACCAGGCCTCATATGGCCATGTCCTCAAGGGGCTTCCAAGAAATGCATTGACCCCTGAGCCGTGGGGAAAGGGGGGACAAACACAGGGCAGTCAGAATATGACAGTCATGGGACCAGCCCTCCGGAACAGGACCAATGCTCTCTACAGGTGCCAGGAGCAGAAGAATGATGATTTCATCATCCGGCTCCACTACATACACCGCGTCGGCCGACACTCCACCCCTCCCACAACAGGCGTCCGGCAGTGTGAAGGGACCACACAGGCGCCAGGAGCAGGATGATGATGTCATCATCCAACTCCGCGCCGTACACCGCGTCGGCCGACCCTCCACCCCTCCCACAACAGGCGTCTGGTAGTGTGAGGAGACCACACGGGTGCCAGGAGCAGAAGAATGATGATGTCATCAACCAGCTCCGCGCTGTACACTGCATTGGCCAACCCTCCACCCCCTCCCACAACAGGCAGTGCGGCAAGGGAGTAACGTACTCCATGCACATTCTTTATATGGTGGGGGCCTCTGAGTTCCCTCACCGCAGGGGCCGGTTTGCAATTGTGACACCTGACGGTACACCTATGCTTTTCCTAAAGGCACACAATCTGCTGGTCAGTACGATTAAGGGTTAATACATTTGTGGCATTTATGCGCATCGTTTACTTAGAGTAGTAACGTCCCCGCGCTCTCGTGGAAGGTTGTACATACACTGGAACTATAAGATTTGGGCTCTCCCATTCCCCGACCATAGATGCAAAAACTTCAGACGAGACTCCCAATGAGTATTCCGGAAATTTCTCCCCCCACCCCCGAAACAAATACCAATCATCATCTTCCGCCAGGAGCTGTCATGTCCACAGCCCCCAGGGCTTTACTCCTCAGAGTGAGCATGTTTTTACGGCCCTAGGGATCAAAAACACGTAACCAGGGACCGCGGCCCATCGTGAAATCTCCAGGCTTTCAGCTACGTTTGCTAGCCAGCAACATGGAGATTTTAAATTACCCTAGCAATCTGGGGTAAGGTCCGCGGATAAATCCGGGGGCTTTAGGTATGTAATTTCATCTCCACTCACGGATATGAGGAAAGATGAAATTTTTAATTTTTTAACTGTTTACTTGGATAACGGCAATAGCGTGACTGGGGGTCACTGCGGCAGCTTTCAACAAGGAGCTGTCATGTCCACAGCCCCCAGGGCTTTAATCCTCAGAGTGAGCATGTTTTTACGGCCTTAGGGATCAAAAACACTATAGGGCGGTCAATAAGGGGTTAAGGAGCAAACAGACTTTGTCACTAAGGCCTCTCTATTTTAGTTTGTTTCAGCCCTTTTTAACACCCCTCATCACCCATTGTAATGATGGAGTGCGTTACACAACGCTGTTGAACACGTTTGAAAATGGCGTTTGAAAACGCTTTAAAATGCAGCATTTTACCAGACGCCTGTGTGAAAGCAGCCTTAGGGCTCATGTCCACGGGCGTATACGTAACACACTCTGGGTCTCCTGCGGTGTTTTACAAATTGCAACCAATACTCTCTGCTGGCAGATAGACGGCAGAGGCCGCGTATGTGGTAAGTATAGCACTGTGCATGCCCACTAATCTCACATCACGGACATGCGCAGTTTGATTTTTTTTTTTTTTAATTCCCGCTCTGTTCAGAGCAGGAATATGTATCGAAACACTGCCCTCTTGCAATGAGGAATTTCTGCGGTTTTGTTTTTACCACTTCTTTTCCCGGCCGTTATTTGTGCGCTCGGGAAAAGATAAAACCTGCCCTATCATGTAGTGACAGTACCTGCAGGGAAGATCGGGCGTCGCCTGTCATCCCGTAGCTATTTCCAAACTTCCGCGCACTGGCACGGAGTTTAAACTGCTGGTGAAGGGGACAGGATTCCATTTGTTCTGGGGCAGTTGCACCTACGAAAGTCACAGAAAATAGAAATGATTGATTTCAATGGGTTTGTTCACAGGCGCGTATTTTCCATGTGCATTTCGATCGCACAAAAAAATACGCAGCATACTATATTTTCTCGCACATTCTCATAGGGAAAGAACGCATATTATACTAATTGTCTATTTCACTAGCTGAGATAATCGTTGCGTGTTATTTCTTTGTCTGTGCAAATATGCGTAAACTCGTCGGAATCCAGCCTAAATGTAAACATATATCTTTATAAGGCCATTTTCACACTGTTTTTCCTCTCACTACGGTTCCATGTGTTTTTGGCGCTGCACTCCCATGTGTATCCAACATGTCGGGGCTTCCTCTATATCAGTCGTGTGAGACCGGCCTTCGGTAGATCGCTACCTTTTTATCACGTGACCAGGGACAGCTCAACGAGACCACCGATCACTGCTCCAGGCTCTCGGTGACCTTTGTTAGCCGGGAGCACAGAGATTTAAAATTTACCGGGCTCCCCAGCTGCTGCGCATGTGTCTGGCATTTTAAGGCAGGTTCATGCGCAGAAGCCGGAGAAGGTCCACGGAGGAGGATCACATCGAGGTTCAAATACGGAGGCCTCCGGTAAGAAGTTTCATCTCCTCTCACCGATCAAAGAGGGGAGATTAAACTTCAACTTTTTCTTAACTTTTACATGATCGCCGTTATCCAACCGAGGATAAGGATCCCGTCGGGGGACATCGCCAGAGGCCTTAGGGAAATATTTTCACCTTCCCTTATGGATTGGATCCGTGACAGGAGGTGAAGCTGTAACTCTTTTACTTTTACATGATCGCCGTTATCCATTGGCTAATGGCAATCACGTGACTGGGGACCACGTACTGCGGCCCACCATGAAATCTCCAGGCTCTCGGCTATGTTTGGTAGCCCGGAGCAGGGATATCTTAAATTACTCAGGCAATCTGCGGCTCTTGCATCGGCCAACGTTGACGATGGGCGCGTGCGCAGAAGCTGAGGTGAGGTCCAAGGGTAAATCCGGGGGCCTTAGGTATGTAATTGCATCTCCCTTCACGAATATGAGCGAAGATTACATTTTACCATTTTTTAACTTTCTGTTTTCTTTTAAGGGTGACTGGTGGTCGCGCCAACAGCAGGGAGTTGTCATGTCAAGCACTGAGCTCCCATGAACGGCGGAGTCGTAGTCATGCAATGAGACTAGTGCTACGTGACCAAGATCGCTGTATAGCCCTGCGACCTCACACTCTCGGGCCGGCTTCACACCACCGGTTTCCTATTGTTCAATCCGCAGTCATCGTCCACACGGAGGATCTGCAGCAAATCACATGCATTGAAAGATACATACTACTGCTACTTCCTTCACTCTCGCGGTCATCCGCATTACAGATTCTGCAGGAACGCAGGGTCACCGTCTGGGTTAACGGCCAGATTCCGCTGTGGTATCCCGCATTCGGAATGTGAAGCGGTCGTGTGCAACCGGCCTTACTGAAGACAATGGAGTTGCGATACAACTCACAAGTAGCTGCGACCAATATATTGCAAAAATCCAACCTCGTAGAGGTTTAAGCAATCTATAGGTTGTGGGAAGTTGCGCGATCCCATTGATATATTTGAGAATGCAAGTTCACAGGGCTGCACAGCGATCTTTGGTCACATGACCCATGTCATGGCGAAAGACTCCATAGAGCTCCAACCTTAGGGCTCATGTCCACGACTGTGTTCTCACCGCAGAGACGCAGCGTTTTACGCATACCACCGTGGGCTCTTCGGCCAGATTCACACAGATGTATTTGCGCAGCATATTACGCATGAAAAATATACATGCTAAATACACGTCAGTAGAACCCGCTGATTGCAGCGAGTTCCTTCACATAAGTCTATTTTGCATACGCATTTTGTTAAAAAAAAAAGCAGGGGAAGAACATGTATTATTCTAATTACACTAATTGCCCATTTCAATAAATGGCGGCATGGTTGCGTGTTTTTTTGCGCTTGCAAATGTGCTTGATTCGTGCTAACAAAAGTACAGTAAAGGCCGCTTCACACAAACATATTTGTTTCAATGGGTGCCTTCAGAATTCTCTTTACAACGTAGTTGCGTATGGGCTGCGGGTATATCCGCGACCACGGAGCACAATAGGCTCTATGCTGCGGATATCCACGGTAAAATAGAACCTGCTGCGTTCTCTTTTCTGCGAGTGGATTACATAATTCCAACCCACTAATGTGAGCGGAATTGTGTAATCCAATGCGATTGATCTGCGTATTACCGCGGATCAGACGCATGCGGAATCCGTAATTCCTATCCGGTCATGTGAGACCGGCCTAAGGTAGATCTCTACCTTTTTATCACGTGACCGGGGACCGCTCAACAAGGTCACTGCTCCAGGCTCTCCAGGGAGCAAGGAGATTTTACGTTTCCTGGACTCCCCGACTCCTGCGCATGTGTCCGGTGTTTTGCCAGCGGTCGCATGTGCAGAATCCGGGTAAGTTCACGGATGAGGATCGCGTTGGGGTGCAAATATGGAGGCCTCCGGTAAAAAGTTTCATCTCTCACCGATCGCATCGGTGAGGGGAGATGAAACTTCAATTTTTAAAAAAAACTTTTACGTGATCGCCATTATCCATTGTATAACGGCGAACACGGGATCAGGAACCACTCACCGGGGCCCCCCGTGCCAGGAGCAGGGAGATTTTAAATTATCCTGGCAATCCACAGCTTTTGCGCATGCGTCCGCCATTTTGGCGACAGGCGTGTGCGCAGAAGCTGGGGTAAGGTCCGCGGATAAATCTCGGGGCCTTATGTGCGTAGTTTCATCCACCCTCACGGATATGATCCGTGAGGGGAGATGAAACGTACGCTTTTTAAACTTTTTGAAAACTTTTTTAACTTTTTTTTTACTTTTTCACACTTTTTTTTTTAACTTTACATGATCACTGTCATCCACCCAGACACATGTTTTTACGTCCTCAGGGATTAAGGCCCACTTGGGCAGGACGTAAAAACACTATGGGCTGGTCACTAAGGGGTTAAGAATTAAATTATGCAAACCGAATAATACGAAATGTAACGATTGGCCAATTTTGCATCTTTCAAATAATGTGGAATATGATTTAGACCTGTTACCACTGAGAAACAAGGCGAGGTTCATCCATAGACTCATCACAACAGTTCTTTTGTTTTATTATATACTTTATTATTGTGATTTGCATTTTATATACTTTGTCAAATCAATAATTTAGAAAATCAATTAAATATTTGTTGATGAAAATGGACAAATGTTTCCGCTTACCTGTACAGAGCTGACGGAAAATGCGTTTTTCCCATGGAATCGGCTCTTTAACCCCTTAACGACGGCCCCATCGGGATTCTACATCCTGGCCGGCTGGGCTTTATTCCTAGAGGACGTAGTTTTATGCATCCTCTAGGAATGACAGCCCTGCAGGCTCAGGATGTGATAGCTCCATGCTGCCGGTTACCAGAGGTAGCCGACAGCATGCAGCTGTCATCCCGGGCCGCGGGACCCCACCCCCGGTCACGCGATCGCGTTAAACTCAATGGAAATTTAAAAACAATTAAAGTTTCAGCTCCCCTTACGGATCCGATCCGTAAGGGGAGCTGAGAGTACTCACCTCCGGTCCTCCGCAGCGTCCGGATCCTTCTGTCTTCTCCCCGGCACTGCCGCCGGCGTCTGCGCGTGCGCGCCAGACGCATTACGTCACGCGCATGCGCAGAGAGCCGGGAGGCCCGGGAAATTTAAAAATTCCCTGCTCTCGACTAGAATGTGTAGCCGAGAGCAGGGAGCTGTCACCAGGAGCCGCTGTATGCGGTTCCCGCTCACATGATCCACCATTTTGCTTTTGTTGGTATCGGGTTGCATGCATTGATCGTGTCCTGTATGTGATAGTATAATATAGATATTTTCCCCGCTGTGGTGGTGGCGTTACCTATTATGTCCGCCACTATGTTCGTTGTCACTGTTATTTCCGCCAAATTCTTTTACATCTGTGACTGAAGGCTTAGAAGGGTATTTCAATCTCAGCAAATAAAAGTAATACCTTGTATAATCAAAAATTAAAATTTTCCAATATAATTTTTAAGCGACTATATGCATAAAACAATGCGGGTGTCCCGTAGTGTACTAACGGTCTATGTGATGCCGACTCTATCGGCAGAGACTGCGTATGGCAGCGAGTGTACTGCGCATGACTACGTATCTCACGTACACGATCATGCGATGTGTGACTGTCTTTTTTCTTCTAATTCCCTGCTCTGTTTCATCGTGGGGGTTGCATATGTATTGCGTATGGACAGTGCTGTATATACGCTGCCCATACAAAAGTATAGGGCTCACACTGCGTGGTATGTGGAGAAATAGAGCAAGCTGCCATCTTTTCCTCGCTCGGATCTACACACAGTGTTTACACGCTAATGTGAATGGATCAATAAAAGTCAGACAACAAAAAAAAAAAAATCACAGAGAGCGGCCATATACTTACTGATATACTGATTCACCACGTGTCACACGGCAGTACATCGCATGAGCCCTAAAGTAGAACATGCTGCGTACCTATTTATTTAGTCTAATAGAGCCTCCTGAGTGTGAATAAGCTGGTGATGTCACCAGCTGCTTCCTTTCGGTAAGTGAGATTTTTGACCCGTGTGAAAGGGGCATTACTGTATGCTAAACTGTTCACTTCATTTTCATTGCCTTCTATGACATTTATGGAAATGGCACGGCACAAATTATTGTTAGGGGTTCCATCACATGTGCAAAAATCAGCATCCCCACCACACTCCCCTTGTGCAGCTGTACCGCCTCCACACTCCCCGCATGTAACCGCGCCGCCTCCCCACTCCCCGCACGTAACCGCGCCGCCTCCACACTCCCCGCATGTAACCGCACCGTCAATACACTCCCCAGCATGTAACCACACCGTCACCACACTCCCCGCATGTAACCCCACCATCACCACACCGCCCTTATGTAACCGTACCGCCACCACACTCCCAGCATGTAACCGTACCATCACCACACCTTGCTCATGTAACCATTGCGCCTCCACACTCTCCGCACATAACCGCACCGTCACCACACTCCCCGCACGTAACCGCACCGTCACCACAATTCCCTCATGTTACCGTGCCGCCACTACACTCCCTGCACGTAACCGCGCCGCCACCACACTCCCTGCACGTAACCGCGCCGCCACCACACTCCCTGCACGTAACCGCGCCGCCACCACACTCCCTGCACGTAACCAAGCCGCCACCACTCTCCCCACACGTAACCGCGCCGTCACCACTCTCCCGGCACGTAACCGCGCCGTCACCACTCTCCCCGCACGTAACCCCTCCGTCACCACACTCCCTGCATGTAACCCCACCGTCACCACACTCCCCGCATGTAACCCCACCATCACCACACCGCCCTTATGTAACCGTACCGCCACCACACTCCCAGCATGTAACCGTACCATCACCACACCTTCCTCATGTAACCATTGCGCCTCCACACTCTCCGCACATAACCGCACCGTCACCACACTCCCCGCACGTAACCGCACCGTCACCACAATTCCCTCATGTTACCGTGCCGCCACTACACTCCCTGCACGTAACTGCGCCGCCACCACACTCCCTGCACGTAACCGCGCCGCCACCACACTCCCTGCACGTAACCGCGCCGCCACCACACTCCCTGCACGTAACCAAGCCGCCACCACTCTCCCCGCACGTAACCGCGCCGTCACCACTCTCCCCGCACGTAACCGCGCCGTCACCACTCTCCCCGCACGTAACCCCTCCGTCGCCACACTCCCTGCATGTAACCCCACCGTCACCACACTCTCTGCATGTAACCCCACCGTCTTCACACTCCCTGCATGTAACCGTACCGTCACCACACTGCCTGCATGTAACCCCACCGTCGCCACATTTCCCTCATGAAAACCCACTTCTCTCGCGTAACCATAACACCACCACACTCCCCTTATATAACCGTACCATCACCACACACCTCGTGTAACCCCACATAGGAATGTATATAAGAAAGATGGAGAGACCACACCATTCCCTGACTCACTTACACCCTAGGTGTCTCCACACACTTTTTGGGTGCTCACCTTAAGGAGATAGGACACCGCTTATAATCCACATCATAGGCCCCTCACAGACTAAGCCAGAAGCCTGCTGCACACCTCCCCACCCATCACAATTGTGGGGTGCATTAAAACTGCTTTACCATGCGTTCAAAAGTGCTGCTCAAAATTGAGGTAAAAAACCCACGATTTTAAGCTGTGTTTTCTGAATGCACGTCTAAGAGCAGCCTTAGGCCCCGTGCACACGGGCGGAAATTCCGCTGCCGGATTTCCCGCAGAATTTCCACCCATGGAAGCTGCCATAGGATTGCGTTAGAAAACGCAATCCTAGGCAGACGGCCGCGGTTTGTCCGCGCGAAATCACACGTGGATAACAAACTGCGGCATGCTCTATTTCTGTGCGGGGTTCGCAGAGCCCCGCACAGAAACGTCACTCACTGGCCGCTGGCACCGGTCTGCGCATTTAGGACGGCAACTCCCACAGCCTAGAAGTTTGTATGATCTAGAGGCTCAGTCACAGCAAATGTGGACACATAATACCATATGGAACCTGTATGCCTCAATTGCCCCCCATATCACATCTTGTATCCAAGCTAGAGGCGGTACAACAAAGTACTAGAGCCTCCATACTCGCCTGTATCACATCTTGTATCCAAGCTAGAGGTGGGACAACAGGGTACTAGAGCCTCCATGTTCGCCTGTATCACATCATCTTTTTTTATGATCGCAGGGAGAGAAAACGCATCAATTCTGCCATAGAATTTTGATTTTCTTTTTATAGCGTTAATCATGCAGCATAAATGATACACTACATTTTTTTCTGCGGGATGGTACGGTTACAATGATACCAAAATTCTTATATTTTTTTTAGGTTTTTCCACAATAAAAAGCCTTTTTTTGGAAATTATTATTTTTTTCTTAACTCACTGCATTCAAAGTCCTATAACTTTTTTATTTTCCCATGGACGGAGCTCTCTGAGGGCTTATTTTTTGCGAGACGAGCTGTAGTTTTTATTTGTACCATTTTGGGGTACATACGCTTTTTTAATCACTTTTATTGCGTTTTTTTTGTGAGGCAAAATGCTAAAATGCTTACTATAGCAATCTTAGGCGCTGGCAATACAGGACGCCAGTATCTGGCGTCCTGTTGCCATAACAACCAGCCGGGCTCTGCGATATGAATTCCTTTGGGTAAGTGAGATTTTTGGCCCGTGTGAAAGGGGCATTACTGTATGCTAAACTGTTCACTTCATTTTCATTGCCTTCTATGACATTTATGGAAATGGCACGGCACAAATTATTGTTAGGGGTTCCATCACAGGTGCGAAAATCAGCATCCCCACCACACTCCCCTTGTGCAGCTGTACCGCCTCCACACTCCCCGCATGTAACCGCGCCGCCTCCACACTCCCCGCATGTAACCGTGCCGCCTCCACACTCCCCGCATGTAAACGCACCGTCAATACACTCCCCAGCATGTAACCACACCGTCACCACACTCCCCGCATGTAACCCCACCATCACCACACCGCCCTTATGTAACCGTACCGCCACCACACTCCCAGCATGTAACCGTACCATCACCACACCTTGCTCATGTAACCATTGCGCCTCCACACTCTCCGCACATAACCGCACCGTCACCACACTCCCCGCACGTAACCGCACCGTCACCACAATTCCCTCATGTTACCGTGCCGCCACCACACTCCCTGCACGTAACCGCGCCGCCACCACACTCCCTGCACGTAACCGCGCCGCCACCACACTCCCTGCACGTAACCGCGCCGCCACCACACTCCCTGCACGTAACCAAGCCGCCACCACTCTCCCCGCACGTAACCGCGCCGTCACCACTCTCCCCGCACGTAACCGCGCCGTCACCACTCTCCCCGCACGTAACCGCGCCGTCACCACTCTCCCCGCACGTAACCGCGCCGTCACCACTCTCCCCGCACGTAACCGCGCCGTCACCACTCTCCCCGCACGTAACCCCGCCGTCACCACACTCCCCGCACGTAACCCCGCCGTCACCACACTCCCTGCATGTAACCCCACCGTCACCACACTCTCTGCATGTAACCCCACCGTCTCCACACTCCCTGCATGTAACCGTACCGTCACCACACTCCCTGCATGTAACCCCAGGTCGCCACATTTCCCTCATGAAAACCCACTTCTCTCGCGTAACAATAACACCACCACACTCCCCTTATATAACCGTACCATCACCACACACCTCGTGTAACCCCACATAGGAATGTATATAAGAAAGATGGAGAGACCACACCATTCCCTGACTCACTTACACCCTAGGTGTCTCCACACACTTTTTGGGTGCTCACCTTAAGGAGAAAGGACACCGCTTATAATCCACATCATAGGCCCCTCACAGACTAAGCCAGAAGCCTGCTGCACACCTCCCCACCCATCACAATTGTGGGGTGCATTAAAACCGCTTTACCATGCGTTCAAAAGTGCTGCTCAAAATTGAGGTAAAAAACCCACGATTTTCAGCTGTGTTTTCTGAACGCACGTCTTAGAGCAGACTTAGGCCCCGTGCACACGGGCGGAAATTCCGCTGCCGGATTTCCCGCAGAATTTCCACCCATGGAAGCTGCCATAGGATTGCGTTAGAAAACGCAATCCTAGGCAGACGGCCGCGGTTTGTCTGCGCGAAATCACACGTGGAAAACAAACCGCGGCATGCTCTATTTCTGTGCGGGGTTCGCAGAGCCCCGCACAGAAACGTCACTCGCCAGCCGCTGGCACCCGTCTGTGCATTTAGGACGGCAACTCCCACAGCCTAGAAGTTTGTATGATCTAGAGGCTCAGTCACAGCAAATGTGGACACATAATACCATATGGAACATGTATGCCTCAATTGCCCCCAATATCACATCTTGTATTCAAGCTAGAGGCGGTACAACAAAGTACTAGAGCCTCCATGCTCGCCTGTATCACATCTTGTATCCAAGCTAGAGGTGGGACAACAGGGTACTAGAGCCTCCATGTTCGCCTGTATCACATCTTTTTTTATGATCGCAGGGAGAGAAAACGCATCAATTCTGCCATAGAATTTTGAGGTTTATTTATAGCGTTAATCATGCAGCACATGGTTAACTACCTGAGCCGGATGCGGGTGGGTGCTGTCTGTCAAGGACCTCTGATGTCACCCAAAAAATGAGTAAGGAGACTTATAAGGTGATGCTAGCTCCTCTGGGATATCTATGCAAATAAGGATGGGAAAATACCTCTCTAGCGCCATCTATTGGATGACAGCATTCCTTCAAATCCAAGTGATTTATAACAAGCCTTAACAATGACTGGGAATATTAAACCAAGCCAGGAAGTACAAAGCAAAAGCAAGTGGGGTTATACACTTCTGTATGGCCATATTAATGCACTTTGTAATGTACATCGTGCATTAAATATGAGCCATACAGAAGTTATTCACTTACCTGCTCCGTTGCTGGCGTCCCCGTCTCCATGGCTCCGTCTAATTTCGCTGGCTTCTTGCTTTTTTAGACGCGCTTGCGCTGTGCGGTCTTCTGCCTGGTGAATGGGGCCGCTCGTGCCGGAGAGCTGCTCACCGCGTCGCCATCGTAGCTCCGCCCCGTCACGTGTGCCGATTCCAGCCAATCAGGAGGCTGGAATCGGCAATGGAACGCAAGGAAGGAGAAGAAAATCCACGGTGCACCATGGGAGAAGACCCGCGGTCCACCGTGGGAGAAGACCAGCGGCGCCATCTTTAAAAGAAGAATAGAAGAAGCTGCAGAACGCTGATGCAGGTAAGTGCAATGTGCTTTTTAAAAACTAACCTATGCTTTCTTTTTAACAGACTTTAAATGCACACAAAAGTAGAGCATGCAACGGTTTTTTCGCATTTGGGCAAAAAAAGGAAACGAAAACCAATCCGTTGAAATCAATGGGTTTTATTCTCTGCATATTGTGCTCAGAAAGTTTGCGCATGCTAACACACGCGTGTAAATGTCCATGTGAAGGAACTCTTAAGCCTGGCTTCACATGGGTGTGTTTGTGTGCGCATTTATGCAGCGAATAGAGCCCTAACGAACGGGTTCGTTCACAAGTGCGCATCTTTACATTTCACGCAAAAAAAAAAAATATGCAGCATACTCTATTTTGCGGCATTTTTGCACATCAAAAGTCCCCATAGAAGTCAATGGGGATGCACAAATATACATGTGATATGCCAGGAGGTGCGTGATACGCTGCGTAATTGCGCAGGAAAGGAACACATCCAGAACTCGTTAGACTAATTCCATACATATTTTTAGGTGACTTGGACATTTTTGTTCCTAAGATCTGCGTTCGACCAACAGACCGGCCTAATGTCACACGATGTCAATAGTAAGTAGCTTGTGCCTCTTAATACTAGTAAGTAGCTTGTGTTCTCCCGCGGGGTTTTGAACGATAATTGTCCCATGTAAAAACATGCAGAAACTGAACGACTGGATCAGAATCGTCCAGTTGTTCACTTTTAAGCAGCTTAAAATCCAAACACATTTCTCGGTGTAAGCAGCAGCCGTCCAGTACTGAACGTCTGCTGCTTACAGTGAATGGAGGTGAGCAGGGGGCAGAACTCTCCTCCAGCTGCCCCGCCTCCCTGCTGGCTGCGCTGTCAGCGATCCAGCAATGCTCGCTCCTGTGCAGAGCGAGCACCACAGGGATGAATGTCGGGCATTGTTTGCCTGACACTCGTTTTGTGTAAAAGGACCCTTGGACCTCCCTCACACAGGTGTTTTTGTACAGTTTTTAGTGCTGCGCTAAACGCTGTACAACGCACCCATACATTTCAATGGGGCTGCTCACACAAGGCTGAAAACGCTGTGTCTTCAACGCTGCGCTTTAACAGCGTTGCATGTTCTATTTTGGGACGTTTTCAGCCCTGTGTCACCCATTGAAATGAATGGGCAGCGGCCCGGGCTTCCCCTGCACTGACAAATGATCTATTGCTGTAAGCGAGGTTTGAGAACTCTCCTTCAGCAATAGATTGCTGTGATTGCTTCTAGGCGCTGGCTCGATGTCCAATCACAGCCATTCATGGCTGTCCCAGGCAATCAGAGCCAGCAAGCTCTGATTGTCTGAGACAGTCAATGAATGGCTGTGATTGGGCATCGAGCCAGTGCCGAGAACCAATCACAGCAGTCTATTGCTGGAGGCGAGTTCTCAAACCTTGCTTACAGCAATAGATCCTTTGTCAGTGCAGGGGAAGCCCGGAGTAGCGGCAGAGATCGGTGGCCGGGACCCGGACGGCACCTGCTTTTTTTTTTTCCCCAGCATCCTTGGCTGCTTTTTCAGCTGTGTGAGGGAAGCCTTAGACTGGTGTATAAAATGCTGGTTTAAGTAAATATCCTACAAAATGTTTAAAATTTGGACACACGCTTTATTGTATACATATTTTTGATCAATTCAAAAAATGAAATACAATCCTATATAGATTTGGTTACATACCGTGCCATGTAATCCCGAACATTGTTTGCATATAAAAATAATCCTTCTCCTCCTCCTCAGAGGGAACATAAACAGGCAGAAACTAAAAGGGAAAGATAAGGTCCAGTTAAAGGGAACATATCAGCACCCACATTATGGGGCTCAAAGCTGAGGGAGGAACTTGTAGACGGCCGCCGGGTCACAACCCTTTCCTGTCATTTTTGTATGTAAAATGCAGAAAGATGAGGTGAGAAACACCCTTATGAGAACGAACCTCTGGAGATCACAGGGAGCCGTGCAGGTGTCATGGCAGCCAGGGGCCTTCTGAAAGGCCCCAGGGCTGTCAAAGCAGAATGCCTATCCAGGCATTCTCGTGGGGTGGCTTGGTAGACCGCCTGTCAATTCGCAGTATGATGTAACGCTATGGCATTTCATCATATTGCAAGAGCGATCAAAGTATGACATGTAGAGATGAGCGAACGTACTCGTTTAGGGCTATTTTGCAATCGAGCATCACTTTTTTCGAGTAACTGTCTACTCGGGCGAAAAGATTCAGGGGGCGCCGGGGGGGGGGGGGGGGAGAGAGCTCCCCCCGGCGCCCCCCGAATCTTTTCGCCCAAGTAGGCGATGCTCGATTGCAAAATAGCCCTAAACAATATTGTTAAAGGGGCGTTCGAGGCACAATTGCGCTTCGTGCCGCCGAGTGTATTGCGCCCACACTCCTGGGAAGAAGCTTTTGCAGTCATGAAGAGCGATAGCCTCGAACGCCCCTTTAACAATATTGTTTAGGGCTATTTCACAATCGAGCATCGCTTTTTTCGAGTAAGTGTCTACTCGGGCGAAAAGATTCGAGGGGCGCCGAGGGGTTGCAGAGAGGAGTGGGGGGGGGGGGGAGCTTTCGTGCTTTAATGGAAATCAAACAATCTTTGTCTGGGGGGCATAACTGTCAACGATGCTCGCACGCGCGCCACCTATCGTAGCATAGTTGTACTATGCCAGTAATCTTCCCAGGAGTGTAAAAAATTCCCCGGAGAGCGTAGCGTTCCTTCGTGTCATTTGGACGAGACCCTTTTGGACGTGTAAATCCTCGGACCGGCATGTATTGCAGACGAATAGTTTTACATTCATTAAATCCTGTGCCTCGCTGAGAACTGTCTGCGTCGTTTTAGTTTGGTTTTCTCGCTCTGCCATATTTTCTTTGGGCGACTTTCAGGAATCTTTTCCTCCGTTATTCTCATCCGTGACTTATAGCTCGGTTTGCGCCTGACGTACATGGTAACAACTAGCGAATGCGGTCTGAAAAAAAACATATCTTTCATCTGCTGTGTAGCGTGGTATCAGTAAAGCCGGCCAAGGGATCGCTCTCCTTGAGGCACAATTGCGCTTCGTGCCGCCGAGTGTATTGCGCCCACGCTCCTGGGAAGAAGCTTTCGCAGTCATGAAGAGCGATAGCCTCGAACGGCCCTTTAACAATACTGTTTAGGGCTATTTCGCAAACGAGCATCGCTTTTTTCGAGTAACTGCCTACTCGGGCAAAAAGATTCGGGGGGGTGCCGGGGGGAGCTCTCCCCCCCTCTGATCATTGGGTGCAACCACTGGGGTTCCCACAAGTATGGCGGTCCTGACAGTCCCCGCAGAAATGGAGGACATGCATGCAAACCACTGCTCCATTCATTTCAATGACAGCACCAGAAATTATCGAATAAAAGGACTATGTCTATACAGGGGGACTGGAGCATTATATCGGGAAAAATGAGCTTCGGCCATTATACAGATATAATATGATCATGATCAGTGCAGAGTTTTGCACAAGGCTGAAGATTTATAATTGGGGTTATTTAGTTTAACAAAAAAGACAGTTGGGGGAGTGGGGCGACTTAATAACTATGTATAAATATATCGAGGGACAATGCAAAGATCGCTCCCATCATCTGTTTATACCCAGGACTGTGCCAACAGAGCGCCCTCTACGTCTAGAGGAAAGAGTATGTAGTGATGGTGAACTCGATAAGAGTACAAGAGGGGCCTGGACGCCTTTCTTGGGCGTTACAATATTATATGTTATAGTCACTGATTACTTCAGAAGGGTCGGTGACCCGGGGATTATTCCGATTGCCAGATTGGAGTCGGGAAGGAATATTTTTCCTAAAATGAGTATAATTGGCTTCGGCCTCATTGGGTTTTTCTGCCTTCCTCTGGATCAACATTGCAGGATAGCAGGCTGAACTAGATGGACACAAGTCATTTTTCAGCCTATTATATGCTACCAAGTTCCCAAAAGTTACACGTCTCAAGTTGTGACATCTTATAGTAAACGCCAGTGGGTAGGCGCCCTAAGGCTGAAAACTAATTGTTGAAAGTAAGTAATACAGTAACAAATATAAGTAAGGTAAAGGTATTGGGGCACAATCATTTGGCATAGTTTTGGCGCAGAGATTAGCGGTAGCTTGTGTGCTTGTCAAGAATCTGGCACTAGTTTTTGCTTAATGTTAAATATTCTTTAGGACTCCTTCACACGGGCGCAGCAATCTACAGCCGCAGTGAGGCTGAAAAAAACCAAAAAAAAAGCGTAATCATGCTATACTTCCGCCATGTATCACGTGATGCATGGCTTCAATTGACTGCAATGGACGCCGGCTGTGCGTTTTCCCGTGGCAATTAGAACATGGCACGATTTCTTTCATGCTGTGTGAACATTTAAAGGCAGTAAGCTATTATTAGGTTCATGAAACGCGGCAGAAATCCATCCGTGGGCATTAGCCCTAAGTCAGTAGATCATGCCTTGACTCCTCTTTTAGGTCCATTGACTGACTTGCCAAAATATATATTCACCTCAATTCACAGCGCATCTATGCTACAAAATCAGCGTGTATACCAGAACTATCCCCCAAACTATAAAGCTAACGTCACACGGACGAGTGCGATATCGGGCCGTGAATCACTCCCTCACCAACATGCAATTTCCCCGCGGATGTGAGGCATTTTTATCTCAAAACCGCCTCGCATCACTTCGGGTAAGTAGCCGTGCCGGAGGATAGCTAGGAAAGCTGCAAAACGAATTTCCATACATGAATTAGCCCTATTAACGCGTTTCCTGCGCTAGATGAGAATCACACACACACCGCTTTTTATTGCGGTATACTGTTTCTATTGATTTGAATGCGATTACTCAGACGTGAGCTCGGAAGCGGTGATTTTTGGGATGCACACAAAAGTAGAGCATGCAGCGGTTTTTTCGCATTTGGGCAAAAAAAGGAAACGAAAACCAATCCGTTGAAATCAATGGGTTTTATTCTCTGCATATTGTGCTCAGAAAGTTTGCGCATGCTAACACACGCGTGTAAATGTCCATGTGAAGGAACTCTTAAGCCTGGCTTCAGATGGGTGTGTTTGTGTGCGCATTTATGCAGCGAATAGAGCCCTAACGAACGGGTTCGTTCACAAGTGTGCATCTTTACATTTCACGCAAAAAAAAAATATGCAGCATACTCTATTTTGCGGCACTTTTGCACACCAAAAGTCCCCATAGAAGTCAATGGGGATGCACAAATATACATGTGATATGCCAGGAGGTGTGTGATACGCTGCGTAATTGCGCAGGAAAGGAACACATCCAGAACTCGTTAGACTAATTCCATACATATTTTTAGGTGACTTGGACATTTTCGTTCCTAAGATCTGCGTTCGACCAACAGACCGGCCTAATGTCACATAATGTCAATAGTAAGTAGCTTGTGCCTCTTAATACTAGTAAGTAGCTTGTGTTCTCCCGCGGGGTTTTGAACGATAATTGTCCCATGTAAAAACATGCAGAAACTGAACGACTGGATCAGAATCGTCCAGTTGTTCACTTTTAAGCAGCTTAAAATCCAAACACATTTCTCGGTGTAAGCAGCAGCCGTCCAGTACTGAACGTCTGCTGCTTACAGTGAATGGAGGTGAGCAGGGGGCAGAACTCTCCTCCAGCTGCCCCGCCTCCCTGCTGGCTGCGCTGTCAGCGATCCAGCAATGCTCGCTCCTGTGCATAGCGAGCACCACAGGGATGAATGTTGGGCATTGTTTGCCTGACACTCGTTTTGTGTAAAAGGACCCTTGGACCTCCCTCACACAGGTGTTTTTGTACAGTTTTTAGTGCTGCGCTAAACGCTGTACAACGCACCCATACATTTCAATGGGGCTGCTCACACAAGGCTGAAAACGCTGTGTCTTCACCGCTGCGCTTTAACAGCGTTGCATGTTCTATTTTGGGACGTTTTCAGCCCTGTGTCACCCATTGAAATGAATGGGCAGTGGCCCGGGCTTCCCCTGCACTGACAAATAATCTATTGCTGTAAGCGAGGTTTAAGAACTCTCCTCCAGCAATAGATTGCTGTGATTGGACATCGAGCCAGCGTCGAGAAGCAATCACAGCCATTCATGGCTGTCCCAGGCAATCACAGCAGTCTATTGCTGGAGGCAAGTTCTCAAACCTTGTTTACAGCAATAGATCATTTGTCAGTGCAGGGGAAGCCCGGAGTAGTGGCAGAGATCGGTGGCCGGGACCCGGACGGCACATGCTTTTTTTTTTCCAGCATCCTTGGCTGCTTTTTCAGCTGTGTGAGGGAAGCCTTAGACTGGTGTATAAAATGCTGGTTTAAGTAAATATCCTACAAAATGTTTAAAATTTGGAGAGACACTTTATTGTATACATATTTTTGATCAATTCAAAAAATGAAATACAATCCTATATAGATTTGGTTACATACTGTGCCATGTAATCCCGAACATTGTTTGCATATAAAAAATAATCCTTCTCCTCCTCCTCAGAGGGAACATAAACAGGCAGAAACTAAAAGGGAAAGATGAGGTCCAGTTAAAGGGAACATATCAGCACCCACATTATGGGGCTCAAAGCTGAGGGAGGAACTTGTAGAGGGGGGGGGGGGGTGCTTTTTATACTCTCCAGGTCCCTCATTCCAGGGCTGTAACCCTGAGAAATCGGAGAAGTAGACAGCACGACTCTGCAGACGGCTCTGTAAGCATGCGCTTTCGTATAGAGTTTAATGAGAGAGCACATGCGCATTATCTTCTAAAAAGGGTCACGCTGCGCGTGTTCTGATTTCTCGGAGACACAGCGCTGGAAAAGAGGAACCTGGTGAGTATAAAGAGCAGCTCCCTGTTACCCCCAATTCCTTACCTTTCAGCCCCATAGCATAGTTTACTTTAATAAACAGGGATGATTCTACTACAGATCTCCGCTAAAACGTTTTGGGAACATTATATTTCATATAGTATTCCTTACCTCTACTTCTACATTGGTACAGACTTGACACACGGTCATGAGAAAAAGTTTTGCTCCGAGAATTGTAAGTAGAAGAAAAGATGAATAAATAAATAAGTAAATAAATATAATTGAAATTACATACCTAAAGCCCCCGGATTTATCCGCGGACCTTACCCCAGATTGCCGGGGTAATTTAAATCGTGCCATGTTCTAATTGCCACTGGAAAACGCGCAGCCGGCGACCATTGCAGTCAATTGAAGCCATGCATCACGTGATACATGGCGGAAGTATAGCATGATTATGCGTTTTTTTTTGTTTTTTTCAGCCTCACTGCGGCTGTAGATTGCTGCGCCCGTGTGAAGGAGTCCTAAAGAATATTTAACATTAAGCAAAAACTAGTGCCAGATTCTTGACAAGCACACAAGCTACCGCTAATCTCTGCGCCAAAACTATGCCAAATGATTGTGCCCCAATACCTTTACCTTACTTATATTTGTTACTGTATTGTGTACGGGCAGTGGGTACCCGCGTCATCGCTAAGCGTCGCCAGCTAAATACAATATCAAATGGAGGAAATTATGACAAGACAGTGGGGAGACATGTAGCTGGGGGTGTGCTGCTGATTGACAGACTATACATGGGCCAGCAGTGTGGTGCCCACCTATTACCCCCAGGACTGATAATGGTGGCTGTGTGACAGGACAGCGGGGAGACATGTAGCTGGGGGTGTGCTGCTTAGTGACAGACTATACAGGGAGCTGGTGCAACAGTGCTGTGCCCACCTATTACCCTCAGGGCTGATAATGGCGGCTGTGTGACAGGACAGCAGGGAGACATGTAGCTGGGGGTGTGCTGCTCAGTGACAGACTATACATGGACCAGCAGTGCGGTGCCCACCTATTACCCCAGGGCTGATAATGGTGGCTGTGTGACAGGACAGGGTGGACAGATGCAGATAGAACTCTTTCACATCAGCGCATTTACATGTAGCGAACAGAACCGGTGGATTTCAATGGGGTTTTTCACATTTCTGCACATACATGCCCCTTCGCCTGCGGCATGCTCTACATTTCTGCACATTTGCGCACTAAAGGTCCCCATTAGTTAATGGTGCACAAATGCGCGCACAGTATGCAGAGGTGTGTAATATGCTGCGTAATTCCATTGAGAAAAGAAAACGTCTGAAACAAATTACACTAAATTTACCATTTAAAGAGGAGCATCTTTTTTTACGCACGCAAATAAACATGCCTTGCGAGTGGAAAAAGGACAGTAAAAAAAAGCCTTGTTCAGGGCACAAAAAAGTTGCGCTGAAGTGCGCACAAATGTGTATACGCTCATTAGAAGCTGGACAGATACACAGACAGAACCCTTTCTCTTATGGCGGATTCAGACGAACACGGTTTTGCCCCCTTATACTGCCGCGATAATCACCGCCATATAACCGAACAATAGAAACCGCTGATCTCAATGGAATTTCTGCGGTTTTGTTTTTACCACTTCTTTTCCCGCCCGTTATTTGTGCGCTCGGGAAAAGATAAGACCTGCCCTATCATGTCGTGACAGTACCTGCAGGGAAGATCGGGCGGCGCCTGTCATCCCGTAGCAATTTCCAAACTTCTGCGCACTGGCACGGAGTGTAAACTGCTGGTGAAGGGGACAGGATTCCATTTGTTCTGGGGCAGTTGCACCTACGAAAGTCACAGAAAATAGAAATGATTGATTTCAATGGGTTTGTTCACAGGCGCGTATTTTCCATGTGCATTTCGATCGCACAAAAAAATACGCAGCATACTATATTTTCTCGCACATTCTCATAGGGAAAGAACGCATATTATACTAATTGTCTATTTCACTAGCTGAGATAATCGTTGCGTGTTATTTCTTTGTCTGTGCAAATATGCGTAAGCTCGTCGGAATCCAGCCTAAATGTAAAAATATATCTTTATAAGGCCATTTTCACACTGTTTTTCCTCTCACTACGGTTCCATGTGTTTTTGGCGCTGCACTCCCATGTGTATCCAACATGTCCAACATGTCGGGGCTTCCTCTATATCAGTGATGGCGAACCTTTTAGAGACTGGGTACCCAAACTGCAACACAAAACCCACTTATTTATCGCAAAGTGCCAACGTGTCAGGGGCGGGGCTGATCAGGACGTATGATTTTACCCCGTCGTTCTAAAAAGGACAGGGCCTCTTTAATCCTCTGCAATCCAATTTTGGATTCGGGGTTGCCTAGGGGCTTTTCTTTTTCTGCCTTATACTATGGCGCCTTCTGCTGGCTAAAGTTAGGGCTCCTTCCCACGGAGGGATTTCCGCTGCGTAATACGCTGCGTAAGTCCGCTGCATTGCCCGCAGCTATTAGGTTCTATTGAACCTAATAGCTCAATGCTCACGGTGCGGCATTCCATTGCGGATTTCCGCACCGTGAAATCACCCGACCTCACCCGCGGTATTCTTTATTTGCCGTGGGTGTAAGCGTGGCCGGCCTCCATTCTAGTCAATGGAAGCCGTCCGTCACGCTATCTTCCGCTGTAGCACAGCGGAAGATAGAGTAAAAACCGCTTCCCCGCCCACCGCGTCATATGACCCAGTAGATTTTGGTAGGCCGCTGTCTCCCCCTTGTGTGATGGAACCCCTAACAATAATCTGTGCCGTGTCATTTCCATAAATGTCATAGAAGGTAACGAAAATGAAGTGAACAGTTTAGCATACAGTAATTCCCCTTTCACATGGGCCAAAACTCTCACTTACCCAAAGGAAGCAGCTGGTGACATCACCAGCTTGTCCACACTCATGAAGCTCTGTTAGACTACACATGCGATACTGGACAATGCACCCATCCTCAGCCCTTGTTGGCCTGTGGTTCACATTCCTATGTGGGTCAGAAGCGGTGTTGTGTCTCCTTAAGGAGAGCACCGAAAAAGTATGTGGAGACACCTAAGGGGTAAATGGGTCAGGGAATGGTATAGTCACTACCCAAGCACTGCACACAGAAGAGGCATTTGAAAACCTAAAAAATGAGTAAGAACACTTATAAGGTGATGCTAGCTCCTCTGGGATATCTATGCAAATAAGGATGAGAAAATACCTCTATAGCGCCATCTATTGGATGCAGCATTGCTTCAAATCCAAGTGATTTATCACAAGCCTTAACCTGACTTAAATGGTTATTTACCCTAATGAGTAGGCAAAAAAAAAAAAGTTCTGATCCCAGGAATGCACAAAAATAAAGACTGAAAAACTGGTTGCTCATTAGCAGGGGCGTACCTAAAGCCTAAGGGGCCCGGGTGCAAAAGTTCAGCTGGGCCCCCCCTCCATCTGTACCCGTACCTATACCTAAACCGTGCTAATTTACAAACATGATCTAGCCCCTTGGTGCTTTTTATTGCGGTATACTGCTTCCATTGATTTGAATGCGATTACTCAGACGTGAGCTCGGAAGCGGAGGCGGGATTCACGGCCCCACATCACGCTCGCCCGTGTGAATTGGCCTCAGGGCTCATGTCCACGACCGTGTTTTTACGGAGTATCAAGGGTGCGTTGCATGACACGCAGTGAATGGAGGCAATGAAAGTCAGTGGACATGCTCTATTTCTCTGCACATGACATGCAGCCCTTTTATGGGTTGCGTATGATACGCTGTCCATACGCACACATTGCGAGAGGGCAGTGTTTCGATACACATTCCTGCTCTGAACAGAGCGGGAATTAAAAAAAACAAAATCACGCTGCGCATGTCCGTGATGTGAGATTAGTGGGCATGCGCAGTGCTATACTTGCCACATACACGACCTCTGCCGGCAGAGAGTATTGGTTGTAATTTGTAAAACACCGCGGGAGACCCACAGTGTATTACGTATACGCCCGTGGACATGAGCCCTAAGGTTGCTTTCACACAGGCGTCTGTTAAAATGCTGCATTTTAAAGCGTTTTCGAACGCCATTTTTAAATGTGTTCAACAGCGTTGTGTAATGCACTCCATCATTACAATGGGTGATATGGGGCATTAAAAAGGGCTGAAACAAACTAAACTAGAGCAGATAGCATTAGAAAATTGTAGTGTTCGAACGCTCCCTGAGAAGCTCCATTGTGATCAATCAGTGGTTTTTTTTGCGGCTTTTCACAAACCACGCTAAATGCTGTAAAAAACATTCTGTGTGAAAGAGGCCTTAGTGACAACGTCTGTTTGCTCCTTAACCCCTTATTGACCGCCCTATAGTGTTTTTAATCCCCACAGCCATAAAAACATGCTCATGCTGAGGATTACAGCCCTGGGGGCTGTGGACATGACAGCTCCTTGTTGTCAGCTGCCGGAGTGACCCCCAGTCACGCTATTGCCGTTATCCAAGTAAACAGTTAAAAACTTTAAAATTTCATCTTTCCTCATATCCGTGAGTGGAGATGAAATTACATACCTAAAGCCCCCGGATTTATCCGCGGACCTTACCCCAGATTGCCGGGGTAATTTAAAATCTCCCTGTTGCTGGCTAGCAAACGTAGCTGAAAGCCTGGAGATTTCACGATGGGCACCGGTCCCGGCGCTCTCCCCGACGCCCGGTTTGAATTTGGCGCTAAAAACCTCATGGCGCGTCCTGCTCCTTGTGGCCTCTCGCCGCCGCGACTGCTCTTACGGCCGCCTCTCTTTGCAGCGGGACTCGGTCGCGCCGGGGGGGGGGGGGGGGCGGGGGGTTTCTTCGCTTCGGGCGGCCTCGCCCGGCATCCCCCTCTTGTGCTGCTCCCTCTCCGGATACCGGCTCCCTTGCTGCTGGCTCGAGTGGCCTCCCCGACTCCGATCCCGACCTGCAGCTGGCGATTAACTCCTCCAGCCACTCGGCGCCATCCCGCTGAATTGCTTCTTGAATCAAACACTGTGTGTAGATCCGAGCGAGGAAAAGATGGCAGCTTGCTCTATTTCTCCACATACCACGCAGTGTGAGCCCTATACTTTTGTATGGGCAGCGTATATACAGCACTGTCCATACGCAATACATATGCAACCCCCACGATGAAACAGAGCAGGGAATTAGAAGAAAAAAGACAGTCACACATCGCATGATCGTGTACGTGAGATACGTAGTCATGCGCAGTACACTCGCTGCCATACGCAGTCTCTGCCGACAGAGTCGGCATCACATAGACCGTTAGTACACTACGGGACACCCGCATTGTTTTATGCATATAGTCGCTTATAAATTATATTGGAAAATTTTAATTTTTGATTATACAAGGTATTACTTTTATTTGCTGAGATTGAAATACCCTTCTAAGCCTTCAGTCACAGATGTAAAAGAATTTGGCGGAAATAACAGTGACAACGAACATAGTGGCGGACATAATAGGTAACGCCACCACCACAGCGGGGAAAATATCTATATTATACTATCACATACAGGACACGATCAATGCATGCAACCCGATACCAACAAAAGCAAAATGGTGGATCATGTGAGCGGGAACCGCATACAGCGGCTCCCGGTGACAGCTCCCTGCTCTCGGCTACTCATTCTAGTCGAGAGCAGGGAATTTTTAAATTTCCCGGGCCTCCCGGCTCTCTGTGCATGCGCGTGACGTAATGCGTCTGGCGCGCACGCGCAGACGCCGGCGGCAGTGCCGGGGAGAAGACAGAAGGATCCGGACGCTGCGGAGGACCGGAGGTGAGTACTCTCAGCTCCCCTTACGGATCCGATCCGTAAGGGGAGCTGAAACTTTAATTGTTTTTAACTTTCCATTGAGTTTAACGCGATCGCGTGACCGGGGGTGGGGTCCCGCGGCCCGGGATGACAGCTCCATGCTGTCGGCTACCTCCGGTAACCGGCAGCATGGAGCTATCACGTCCTGAGCCTGCAGGGCTGTCATTCCTAGAGGATGCATAAAACTACGTCCTCTAGGAATAAAGCCCAGCCGGCCAGGACGTAGAATCCCGATGGGGCCGTCGTTAAGGGGTTAAAGAGCCGATTCCATGGGAAAAACGCATTTTCCGTCAGCTCTGTACAGGTAAGCGGAAACATTTGTCCATTTTCATCAACAAATATTTAATTGATTTTCTAAATTATTGATTTGACAAAGTACATAAAATGCAAATCACAATAATAAAGTATATAATAAAACAAAAGAACTGTTGTGATGAGTCTATGGATGAACCTCGCCTTGTTTCTCAGTGGTAACGCGTCTAAATCATATTCCACATTATTTGAAAGATGCAAAATTGGCCAATCGTTACATTTCGTATTATTCGGTTTGCATAATTTAATTCTTAACCCCTTAGTGACCAGCCCATAGTGTTTTTACGTCCTGCCCAAGTGGGCCTTAATCCCTGAGGACGTAAAAACATGTGTCTGGGTGGATGACAGTGATCATGTAAAGATAAAAAAAAAAGTGTGAAAAAGTAAAAAAAAAGTTTAAAAAGTTTTTAAAAAGTTTTAAAAACACGCAACCATGCCACCATTTATTGAAATGGGCAATTAGTGTAATTAGAATAATACATGTTCTTCCCCTGCAGAAATGCACGAGAAAATAAAGGGGACTGCTTTTTTTTTGGACAAAATGCGCATGCAAAATACACTTATGTGAAGGAACTCGCTGCAATCAGCGGGTTCTACTGACGTGTATTTAGCATGTATATTTTTCATGCGTAATATGCTGCGCAAATACATCTGTGTGAATCTGGCCGAAGAGCCCACGGTGGTATGCGTAAAACGCTGCGTCTCTGCGGTGAGAACACAATTGTGGACGTGAGCCCTAAGGCTGGAGCTCTATGGAGTCTTTCGCCATGACATGGGTCATGTGACCAAAGATCGCTGTGCAGCCCTGTGAACTTGCATTCTCAAATATATCAATGGGGTCGCGCAAGTTCCCACAACCTATAGATTGCTAAAACCTCACCAAGGTTGGATTTTTGCAATATATTGGTCGCAGCTACTTGTGAGTTGTATCGCAACTCCATTGTCTTCAGTAAGGCCAGCTGCACACGACCGCTTCACATTCCGAATGCGGGATACCACAGCGGAATCTGGCCGTTACCCCAGCCGGCGACCATGCGTTCCTGCAGAATCTGTAATGCGGATGACCGCGAGTGTGAAGGAAGTAGCAGTAGTATGTATCTTTCAATGCATGTGATTTGCTGCAGATCCTCCGTGTGGACGACAACTGCGGATTGAACAATAGGAAACCGGTGGTGTGAAGCCGGCCCGAGAGTGTGAGGTCGCAGGGCTATACAGCGATCTTGGTCGCGTAGCACTAGTCTCATTGCATGACTACGACTCCGCCGTTCATGGGAGCTCAGTGCTTGACCATCTCCGTCAGCTCCACAGAAGTTGATCTGGATTATGATTTCTCCAGCAGGCTTTGGGGTATTTTGTCGCTTTCCGAATTGAGTATCGTGTGCACACATCGTCGACCAGAGTCAGACACAAATGCTTGTCTAAAACCGGGAGAGTCTCTACACTGTGTAGAGGCTCAGGCTTTTTATTATAACACATGACAAGCGCCCTTCAATGGGCGTGCAACAGATTACATCAGTAACATATAAGTGTTACCATACAGTGCGGCATGGGGTCCCGCGGTCGGCGCGCGTCGCTCCGGCGTCGGCTCCAGCATACTTCCCAACAAGTGGGAGCTGAACGTAGTCAATTTGCAATCCCTGAAATGGGTAGAGTGGTCCCGGCAAGTATGATGTGGCAAATTTACTTCTGCCCTGACTCACCTATGGCATAGATCATGCTAAACCGGACAAATGATGCAGCAGCTACAGAGAACCCAGAAGTCGCCCAACCTCTTTCAAGCGTCGTCGTCAGTGCTGCTTTACTAGGTGGGTCTTTGCGTCCATCAGCTGGGCCATCATGGGATACAGGAACTGTGGTGGGCAAGTGCTGTTGACCGTTCACCACACGCTGTCCTGTTTCTGCTGCTCCCATATTAGTCCATTTATTCTTTTCTTCCTTGCTGGCTTGTAACTGTAAAAGTCTTTTAGCATATCAAAGTCCAAATTTTTGTCAATGTCCAAAGTTTTTTACCACTGACTCATGCTGTCAGTATCTTTCTGCTTTCTTCCACGGCTTGAGGGCCGCTGCCTTTGCTGCGCTGTCAGCGAGGGTGTCGTCTCTCGCCTCTCCAGTGTAGGACTCGGTGCGAACTCTCAACTTTGTCAGGTAGAAGTAGGGCCTCCATGCGACTCTGTACCGCTGCACCATTCTCAATTGGTTGTCCTGCTAAGGTAAAAAAACTGTCTGGCCTTCCATATTGGGCCGTAATCATGAGCTGTGCCAAATGCATACCAGGAGTCAGTGTAAAGGGTTGCCGGTCTTACCTCTCGCCACTCTACTCGCCTCAGTGAGGGCCTTCAATTCCGCTTATTGTACTGTGACATGCGGAGGCAGAGCTTCTGCTTCTAGGACATCTTGTTGTGTGACCACTGCATATCCGATGTGGAGTCATCAATCCTCACCCTGGTACCATCTGCAAAAAGCTCAACATATGCATTATCAACAGAGGTTCTGATAACTGTTTGCATACCTGCAGTTTCTTACTGTATTAGTACTAAATAATCGTGCTGATGTTCTATTTCACATGGCTCGGAATCTACAACACCTAGATCATCTATGACCCACATCACCTATGCCTCCCCCCTTTTGAAGCGGAATACTCAATGGAAAAAGAGTCATTGCGTTCAAACTAGTAAACCAAGAGGCACAAAAACAAACACTTTGTAGGTCAAGGTGACATTGTATGCAGCGAAGTCTGAGCGAAAATCTCCTTACAAAAAAAATGTTGTTTTTTTTAAATTTCAGGTCGCAGTTAGCATTTTTTACCACAAGGGGGCGCCACACAATTCAAATTTTACGTCACCCAGTGTAATAGTATTTCAGGGTATGGCCAGCGTTTAGCTTTTACTCTCCTGTCGGAATATAATTATAGCTTCAGTGTAGACTGACACTAGAATATACAAAAGACTTAAAGAAAAACTAAAGAATACGGATGACTTAACATCCTACTCTGGGCAATTCAGTCCCTCTTTCTTCACATTAAAAGTAAAATTACTTCATCAAATTGCATGAAAAAGTTTGCTGGGTGACTATAGGGAAATTATTCCATCTGTAGGAGCCTTCCGTAACATCATCTGTCTGAGTATCCATTGGAGAAGCGGGCAGTGGAAAACAGAGCCCCTGGGAACATGAGAGAGCGTCCCCTGTCATGTATTCCTGGTCTCTGCCCCCCATGCATCAACTCCAATCTTCCATGCACTATAAACCAGCTTAGTCATCTACTATGTCCCAAGCTGTATCTCCACAAAGGTTTGTTTCCCTGAACTTATCACACATCCAAAGTGGCCACATCTTGGAGTGTAACAAAGTCCGGTCAAACAAGACCTTACTTCAGACAATCATGATGTTAGCACTGGATACAGTGGCATTGGGGAATATAGGCCTCCCAAATGCAGCAAAATGGCTGCCAGAGGCAGAAAGGGGCGGGGCTACAGATCTCCCAGGCGAGGCAAAATGGCTGCCGGAGGACCGGGCGGGGCCAGGGGCAGCAGCACTTCCAGGTGAGGCAAGATGGCCGCTGGAGGAGGAAGGGGCGGGGCCAGGTCCTGTCCCGGATGGGGAGGGACCGGAAGTAACATCACACACCCTGAAAGTGAGCACATGGGGGGAAGTAACTTCAGGGTGGGGGCAGGCCTCACTACATTTACTGCAGAGTCACACTATGTTGGATTGTAAACATTGCAAGCACGGCCGCCATTACAGGGAGGGGCTGTAGTCAACACAAAGACATTACATTGTTCATAAGCAATACACATACTCCACTACATGCTTTCCCCTCTTCAATCTCTTAACTACGTTATACCTCCTCCTAGCAATCTAAAAACACCTTTCTTTCTGCTAGGCTTCCTGCTCATCTTCTGAAAACTTTCTACAACCTATCTTACCTGTCCATGACCTGACATTTCTTTCTGCAACTTTTCCTGATCCTTTCCCATCAGCAACCAAATCACAAGCTCTATGACCTTTGTCCTTGCTCACTTTGCTCAACTCTATGCTACCTGCTTATTCTAGCCTATTCGAAGTTTCTGGACACAATAGTGTTCCTCTTCTAAAATCTGCTTTCTTCAAATCCTTCCCATATAACCTCTCTTTCCCACTCAGAAAAGACAAAGGAAACAGAAAGGGTTAATTGAAAAAGCTTTCAGTTCACTCTCTTACCAGCACCCCTCCCCCAATAATCAACACTGCACATTCTTTCTATAATACCAGACAGACGGGATTACTGGAGAATACCCACAACGGCTCAAGGTATATATACCGGTATATCTCATCCACCTTTATATCAACCAACCTCTACTAGTAATCCCCAAGAGCACTCCTTATACACGATCTAGACAGGACATTTAGCTATACACAGAGACTGACGATTATTTTCAATGACCAAAACCTCAATAATATTCTGGAGAAATCAGCCGTCACAAAGCACGACTATACTTCATACGTATATACCTTTTCACATATGAGAACATAACACGCTCAATCATAAAGTTAAGTATACGTATCATAAATCTTCCTAACCTCACACTAGTTTTACCTAGGAGCACGTGTCACTGGCGTGTTCCCTCAGACTTAAACAGCCGAGTCCGCCCTCCCGACACATTAACCCTCACAGAATTTATCTCTTGGTCTTGCATAAACAATTTTTAACCGTCTCAGACACAACAGCATACACAGCGTACAAAATACCCCTAGACAGGTAAAAACGGTGGTTTTTCCGAGTGGACAGACCTGTCTTTCAGTGAAGGTCCAGTCTGGATCAGGAACAGGCAGAAAAGCAGTTAGAACCCAGCTCACATCGGTAGATTTACATAAAGCAATCTTACCGTGTTCTGTAGATTTTCGGGCCCCTGAGTTCTGCGTGCCATCTGCCGATCTCTGTACGTTCCAGGCTGTGACCTCACAGATCCACTCGCTCACCCAGGGACTCCACTGATCTGGATTATGATTTCTCCAGCAGGCTTTGGGGTATTTTGTCGCTTTCCGAATTGAGTATCGTGTGCACACATCGTCGACCAGAGTCAGACACAAATGCTTGTCTAAAACCGGGAGAGTCTCTACACTGTGTAGAGGCTCAGGCTTTTTATTATAACACATGACAACCGCCCTTCAATGGGCGTGCAACAGATTACATCAGTAACATATAAGTGTTACCATACAGTGCGGCATGGGGTCCCGCGGTCGGCGCGCGTCGCTCCGGCGTCGGCTCCAGCAGCCTGGAGCCCTGTGTCGAGGTCATCCCAGCAGCTTGGGTTGGCCAGTGGGCGGCGGCGTGGGCGTGCCCGCCCGTAGGGTGCCGCCCGCACTCCTCTGTGCTTCTTATACAGCAGTGGGTGGAGTTCCCTCCTCCCACTCTCCGCCCCTGGGCGGAACCTTGTGGTTAAAAGACTGGCAGTGAACTGAGCTCATGGCCAGTTATTGGTTCTGCATGCACCTAGCCTGGTCAGGGCAGGGACCGCCGTCCAGTTGTCCGCCTGGGGTTAGCCAGGGCCGAGGCAAGTAGGCAGGGACAGTGGGGGTGCGGGAGATCAGGGCACCCCAACTGGCGCTCGGGGGGCAGAGTGCCGTAACAATAAGATTCTCATTTGTTGGATCATATAGAATCCCCCACCTCTCTGCCCACCCTCTCTCACGTCCGCCATAGTATGGACTTTGTCCTAGCTCCAGTCATGTCTGTGTAGTGATGAATCATTGTTTACCTAGCTTCAGGATGAGAGTGGAAGGGGGCCTAGGTAAACACTCAGTATTGAACAGAGGATATACACGACACTATGGCCTTTTAACTCTTAGAAACTGGTTGAGCAACTTCTATGTACTTAGAGCAAATACATCACCCATCCATTGGCTAGCAAATACCATGATTAGATTGTGTGTGTGTCCTTTAAACTCTTGAGCTAAAAGTCATTACAACAACAAAATACATTTGGGTTATATTAATCGATAGACATTTTATAAATAATCATCATGTCTATCACAAAGTGAATGGAGAAGTAGTCACACGTTTAAAGAAATCTCATCCATATAATGTGGAAAAACAATCTACAGTTTAAATTGACCTGCGGGGCGGATTTTAAAGCTGCAAGACATCAATTTACAGATGTAGTAACACTAACGCATTCCACGTCAGCGTGCCACTGAGTAATTGAGTCACAGCTCCAATTGGCTTAGCACAACTACACTATCTGTGCAGCACGGCTCCGCTAAGCAAGTAGCGTAGTGCATCTTACAGACGCCGTCTGGTCCGCACAGCACATGTAGCCTGCCATCCTTCAAGGATGTAAAAGAATTTGGCGGAAATAACAGTGACAACGAACATAGTGGCGGACATAATAGATAACGCCACCCTACCTGTCCCGAACCCAAGTGCCCTCTTCCCGAGGTGTTCTCTGGGGAGAGGAACAAGTTTTTCGTTTTCCAACAGGCGTGTCGCCTGTTTTTTCGGATGCGTCCCCGTTCTTCCGGCTCGGAGGTCCAGAGGGTCGGGCTTATAATGTCCCTGCTGCGGGGCTCTGCCCAGACTTGGGCCTTTTCCATTCCCGAGGGTTCCCCCTCCCTGCAGTCGGTGGACTCCTTTTTTCAGGAACTCGGGGGTATCTTCGATGAACCGGACCGAGTGGGGTTGGCGGTTGCGCGGTTGCTGGCGCTGCATCAGGGGTCGCTTTGTGTGGAGGATTATTGCTCCAATTTCAGACGCTATGCGGGTGATACTGCATGGAACGATAGTGCCCTGAAAGACGTTTTTATGCAAGGTCTCTCAGACGCGGTCAAAGAACTGTTGATCTCCCATCCCGTTCCCGGGTCCTTAAAGGAGGCTATGGAGTTAGCAGTGAAGGCAGATAGGAGGCTCAGGGCTGGGAAGCAAGATAGACCGACCCATAGAGTCAAAGAGGTCATTTGTCCCGTTCCCTCCCCGTCCGTACCAGTCTCTGTTCCCGAACCTATGGAACTGGACCCGCTGGACCCCAAGGAGCGACGCCGGATCCGGTTATTACATAATCTCTGTCTCTACTGCGGGAAAGCTGGACATCGGGTGATAACTTGCCCCTGGAGGCCTCAGCGTCCACAGTCTGAATCGGCAGAAAGACTTCCAGTCCTAGGCGACTGCAGGGAGGGTCGCCTAGGACCTCAGGTACGCCCTAGACTTCTGATACCCTGCCAGGTTAGATTCCGGAACTTCTCCCGCCTAGGGCAGGCGTTTATTGATTCCGGAGCAGCTGCTAACCTGATAAGCATGCGTCTCGTTGAGCCCCTGAGGGCTGAATTTGTGGCGCTGAAGACGCCAATTCGTTTTGCTAGCATTGATGCTACTCCTCTTGCTTCAGGCTTGGTACGATGGAGGACCCCAGTGTTACAACTCATGGTGGGGGGGTCGCCATTCGGAAGGTCTATCATTCCTGGTGATGGAGAAAATGTCGGTAGACATGGTACTAGGGATGCCGTGGCTGGCGTTGCACAACCCCCAATTCGATTGGGCCACTGGGGAGCTAACCCAGTGGGGGCCGTCCTGCCATAGCCATAGTGCTCCCCCTCCCCCCTGCTCAGTCGAACAGAAGGGGTACCGGTCCTCTGGAAATCGCAAAAGGAGGGGTCGCACGGGGTGCCATAAGTCTTTGTCGAAACCTGTTGTCTCTTCGGTGATGCCCACCTCCGGTCCCCCGCCGCGCACCCTGGTCTGTGATGAAGTGGAACACAAGGCCCAGGAGGTCCTGGATTCTTGCCGGGGTCCAGGAACCGTACAATATTTGGGGGCCCGGAAGAGTTTTTTGGAGTATGATAGCTCAGATGACAGTGATTTTAAAGTTAGAGATGCCTCAGATTTTGAAGGCAGCGTCATTGGTAGCGAGGATGGGTCAAAAGACAGTGGCAAATGGTTGGACATTGACTCGGAAGACGACCTGAAACATGACGATATGTCAACGGTTGGCCCTGAAGGAAATGGGGTAGCCACAGACTACCGAAGTCATGGACCTGAGGATCAGTCCATGGTGTCCGCTCAGGAGGGTCACATCCTCGGGTTGGTACAGCGTTTTCACAGCCTTTGCCTGGATAAGCCTGGTCGAGTTTCTGGGGGCCCGGAGGTCCCCCGTCAGAGGGGGGGTAATGTTACCATACAGTGCGGCATGGGGTCCCGCGGTCGGCGCGCGTCGCTCCGGCGTCGGCTCCAGCAGCCTGGAGCCCTGTGTCGAGGTCATCCCAGCAGCTTGGGTTGGCCAGTGGGCGGCGGCGTGGGCGTGCCCGCCCGTAGGGTGCCGCCCGCACTCCTCTGTGCTTCTTATACAGCAGTGGGTGGAGTTCCCTCCTCCCACTCTCCGCCCCTGGGCGGAACCTTGTGGTTAAAAGACTGGCAGTGAACTGAGCTCATGGCCAGATATTGGTTCTGCATGCACCTAGCCAGTCTGTCTGCGGTTCTCCTCAGTCAGTCCCTAGTTGTCGGTCAGCTCCCTCTGGTCCCCTATTACTCAGTCTATCTTTGTTGGTTCTGTTTGCCTCTAATCTAGTCTGGCCCAGTCAGCACTAGTTGCTATCCAGCACCCTGCCAGTTTGCCTGTGAGTTCCATCTCCAGCCTTGTCAGTTTTGTTGGTCTGATTCATCTGCCTCCTCTGTCGGCACTCTGTTCCCCCCATTAGGTAGTTTCCTGCTTGTCAGTCGCCTGGTCCCTAGCCAGGGCAGGGACCGCCGTCCAGTTGTCCGCCTGGGGTTAGCCAGGGCCGAGGCAAGTAGGCAGGGACAGTGGGGGTGCGGGAGATCAGGGCACCCCAACTGGCGCTCGGGGGGCAGAGTGCCGTAACAATAAGATTCTCATTTGTTGGATCATATAGAATCCCCCACCTCTCTGCCCACCCTCTCTCACGTCCGCCATAGTATGGACTTTGTCCTAGCTCCAGTCATGTCTGTGTAGTGATGAATCATTGTTTACCTAGCTTCAGGATGAGAGTGGAAGGGGGCCTAGGTAAACACTCAGTATTGAACACAGGATATACACGACACTATGGCCTTTTAACTCTTAGAAACTGGTTGAGCAACTTCTATGTACTTAGAGCAAATACATCACCCATCCATTGGCTAGCAAATACCATGATTAGATTGTGTGTGTGTCCTTTAAACTCTTGAGCTAAAAGTCATTACAACAACAAAATACATTTGGGTTATATTAATCGATAGACATTTTATAAATAATCATCATGTCTATCACAAAGTGAATGGAGAAGTAGTCACACGTTTAAAGAAATCTCATCCATATAATGTGGAAAAACAATCTACAGTTTAAATTGACCTGCGGGGCGGATTTTAAAGCTGCAAGACATCAATTTACAGATGTAGTAACACTAACGCATTCCACGTCAGCGTGCCACTGAGTAATTGAGTCACAGCTCCAATTGGCTTAGCACAACTACACTATCTGTGCAGCACGGCTCCGCTAAGCAAGTAGCGTAGTGCATCTTACAGACGCCGTCTGGTCCGCACAGCACATGTAGCCTGCCATCCTTCAAGGATGTAAAAGAATTTGGCGGAAATAACAGTGACAACGAACATAGTGGCGGACATAATAGATAACGCCACCACCACAGCGGGGAAAATATCTATATTATACTCTCACATACAGGACACGATCAATGCATGCAACCCGATACCAACAAAAGCAAAAGACATGAAGTTCAGAACTGCTGCGTCCTCCCCAGCGCTGCCGCCCACTAGCCCCGCCCCGCGCTCACTGATTGGATGGTGCGTCTGGAGTGTAGTGGCTGCTGGGAGATCCTACCACCAGCCAATACATTCTAGCCAGCAGATCAGTAAAGTGGCTAGAGTGGAGCTACTGAAGAGAGGAGCCGCTCCAATCTAGACTTGTGGAGCTAGTGAGCTCCATATTACCTTCAGAGGGGAAGGATGGGTGGGGGGGCTGCTGGATCCTGACAGTCATCAAAGGAATGACAATTAGCTAGAACTAGGAGTAATAGATGCAATATAGACCATCCACCATAACACTGATACATATGGTTGGTGAGGAGACAAACTGCTATAGGCGTGCCGCGCGCCTGCGCCGGGCACATCCGCCGGGCCGAAGAAAGAAGATCTGGCCGCAAAGAAGAGAAGATCTGCCCGGTCCGCTACGGGTAAGTTATTCTTATTTTAGGTCTCCCGCGGATCCGGACGGCTTCCATAGGCTTCAATAGAAGCCTGCGGGAGACCCGCACCTAAATGGAGCATGTCCATTTTTTTTTCATGCTCCACATTTTTCTTAATTCACTTTTATTGACCATCCGCAGGTATTTATCTACCCGCGGGTGGTCAATGCATCCCTATGGGGTGCGGATCCACATGCGGCTGATCCGCTGCGGATTTTAATTCTTCTTTTCCCCGTGGACATGAGGCCTAAAGGCTCTGCATATCCAAGTGATTCTGATATTGTTTTTTTGCCACATGTTGTACTTCATTTAGGAGGTGAAAATAGTCTGATAAAATTAGTGTATATTTATTAAAAGCGTCAAAATTGAGAAAAAAGTTTAAAAAAGTAATTTATTTTCAGCCACAATATCTCAAACATATGCAAACATACTGTACAAATCTTTGATAAGATATATATTTCCATCTGTTTACTTTATTCTGGACGCACATTAGAAAAACTTCAGGTTTTTTTTAACCATTTAGGAGACGTACAAATTTAACATTGATTTTTAACATTTTGAGGAACACTTTCTTTTCCTGCACCAAGCCAAGATTGCAAAGTCTCATGGGTGTCCAAATGATAGATCCCCCCACAAATGACCCCATTTTATAAACTACACCCCTTAATGTATTCACTGAGGGGGTCAGGAGGATTTTTACCCCACAGTTTTTGTCAAGAATTAATGCAATTTGGAGGGGAAGAAATTAAATTTCATATTTTTGCAAATATGTCATTTTAATTTTAATGATGGGATTTTTTTCTATATTGCACATGAAGATGAGGATTGGCACCCCAAAATGGAGACCCCCCCGTATGTCCCGTGTTCAGAGATATACCCATTGTGGCCCTAATCTTGTGTCCGTATGCACAATGGGGCCCAAACCGAAAGGAGCAGCCGGTGGCTTTGTGAACAGTTATTTTGCATGAAAGTGTTTTAGGTCCCATTGCTCACTTGTGGAGCCCTTGAGCGCTTTGGAGAACCTCCACAAATGACCCTGTTTAAAAAACTAGACCCCTTAACGAATTCCTCTAGGGCTGTGCTGCGTATTTTGACCCACAGTATTTGAATGAATCTGAGCAAAGCAGAAGGAAAAAAGTTAAAGTTGTACTACCTCTAGCTTGGATACAAAATGTGAAACAGACCCTGTTGTATCGCCTCTAGCTTGGCTACAAGACGTGATATGGGTGGGCAAGCTGCCACTTGGGATGCATTATGCATTGACACTTGGGGGTCAGGATAACAGCATGCTGACAATAGAGGGCAATGTATAGCTTTATGTCTTTGGTGATGTTAAATTCATTCTCTGTGGCTGATTTTACACAAGTGAGCACTATATCAGCCCGAGAAACTCAAACCAATATCTCGCATGGCAAATATGCGAGTGTGTCTGCCAGTGCAGTGCGCCTTGTAAGAACAATGCATTGCGATGTGTGTATGTGTGTAAAATATATACACATACATACACACATACATATACAAACACAAACACACACCGCTGTAGGAGCAACTGTAAGAAACAAAATAAATGGTGGGAATATGGCGGCCGCCTGATCTTTCACGGACATAGTATTCATAGGGGAGGTCCTATATTTTCTCGGTCAAGTATTAACGGGAGAGAATACTGCTGGTGAAAACGAAACCACAGAAATCTTAGGCTTAGTTTTGTCCCAATATACGGCCGTGACAATCACCAGCGATCCTTTTTTTTAGAGGATTAAATCGCATCGCTGCCGCGCATATTAAAAACCGCATGTTTTTGTTTAACGCGCAAGTCGGTAGGACTTTCCAATGTTAACATTGCAGCGCATATTTTTCGCCTTGTGATGCGCTAAAACGCAGCCTCCATAGGATTACATGGGAGATTTTTAAAAACGCACTGCGCAGAAGGACACAGCAGGCTGTGATTTTCTCTCTCAACATCACATCAGTGAAAACCTTGCTGAAGGGAAGGGAACCGTCGGGAATCATTGGCTGCGAAATCTGCTTTTTTTTTCAATAACCAACGCATCGGTTAAAAATGGCGCGATTTTACCCGCCGGTTTGAAACCACCCTAGAGAAAAATAGGGCAAAAAGATGGAGAACTGGGAGGTGACCCGCTAATCTCTATGGTGCTGTAAGTTTGGGTAAATCCAATAGGTGGTGCAGCACGTTTCTGTAAAACCAACAGAGGGCGCTGCAATGTTACTGTAGAAACCAATGGACAGCATGGCAGGTAGCTATACATAAACTATACAAAATCTGATTGGTTGCTGCTGCCGCCGCCATTTTTTTAAAAGGTACGCTCAGTTCTTTCATAGAGAACAAGAAGGTAGGTACTTACAATTCAGGTAGGTAGGTTCAGTTTGGGCCTGGGAGAGACTCCAGTGGAGACTGACGGAAAAATGGCTGCTTACAACCTGTGGTCCTTGTTTCGGGTGCGTGTGTCACCATCGATCTAATGTATCTTACTGCATAGATATATATCTAGCTATAAAAATAGATAGTTATATATCAATATAGATATTTCTAAAAATATCTAGCTTTACGTATAAATTTAAACTTCTATAGTTATGGTTTTGTAAGGCTGAAAACAGACATACAGAATTTGTATTATTATCAGCATTATTCTTATAATTGCCATTGATGTTATTCCAGGGTCAGGTAATACACTGCATGAGGCTTTGACCAATTTTTACTATTTTAGGTAAAAAGCTGCATTGACTGCACTTCTGCATTTAGTGCGATATGGTAGGACTGCAAGCAAAGCCTGAGACAAGATCTTGGTGCGCCCCATGACAATACATATCAGGTAGGTATCCTGCCCTAGAGGTATGAAGGCACCATACAGCAGCACTCATCTGTAATCCAACCTGCAGGGACATTGTGTGCTGCTGTAATGCCCCAAAGTTACTGTAAGATTCTATTGCTTTACTGGTTTTTGCTTTTTTTGGTGTTTTTTATCTTTCATCCCAGTGCTACAAAGACCGAGGACAGAAAGCTCTGGCACTGAAATACTGTGATGAGGCTTCAGCCATGCCACTGGTTACTAAAGAGGTGAGGACTGTCAGTAGTAACGTGGTAACACAATTCAACTGTTATTTCAGCCATTGATTTACTGACCTACTCCACTGCTTACTGTATTGATTCTCTAGAATAGAGCCTCCATAGCCGCCTGTTCCCCATCTTCTATTCTAGAAGCTAGAAGTGGTACAACGGGGTACTAGAGTCCCCTTGCCTGTCCTTATCTTATCTTTTATCCAAGCTACAAGGCGTACAACAGGGTAGTAGAGCCTCCATTCCCATCTGTATAACCTCTTGTATCCAAGCTAGAAGTGGTACAACAGGATACCAGAGCCTCCTTGCCCACATGTTTGAATTCTGAAGGCACCCATTGAAACAAATATGTTTGTGTGAAGCGGCCCTTACTGTACTTTTGTTAGCATGAATCAAGCACATTTGCAAGCGCAAAAAAACACGCAACCATGCTGCCATTTATTGAAATGGGCAATTAGTGTAATTAGAATAATACATGTTCTTCCCCTGCAGAAATGCACGAGAAAATAAAAGGGACTGCTTTTTTTTTGGACAAAATGCGCATGCAAAATACACTTATGTGAAGGAACTCGCTGCAATCAGCGGGTTCTACTGACGTGTATTTAGTATGTATATTTTTCATGCGTAATATGCTACGCAAATACATCTGTGTGAATCTGGCCGAAGAGCCCACGGTGGTATGCGTAAAACGCTGCGTCTCTGCGGTGAGAACACAATCGTGGACATGAGCCCTAAGGCTGGAGCTCTATGGAGTCTTTCGCCATGACATGGGTCATGTGACCAAAGATCGCTGTGCAGCCCTGTGAACTTGCATACTCAAATATATCAATGGGGTCGCGCAAGTTCCCACAACCTATAGAGTGCTAAAACCTCACCGAGGTTGGATTTTTGCAATATATTGGTCGCAGCTACTTGTGAGTTGTATCGCAACTACATTGTCTTCAGTAAGGCCAGCTGCACACGACCGCTTCACATTCCGAATGCGGGATACCACAGCGGAACCTGGCCGTTACCCCAGCGTTCCTGCAGAATCTGTAATGCAGATGACCGCGAGTGTGAAGGAAGTAGCAGTAGTATGCATCTTTCAATGCATGTGATTTGCTGCAGATCCTCCGTGTGGACGATGACTGCGGATTGAACAATAGGAAACCGGTGGTGTGAAGCCGGCCCGAGAGTGTGAGGTCGCAGGGCTATACAGCGATCTTGGTCACGTAGCACTAGTCTCATTGCATGACTACGACTCCGCCGTTCATGGGAGCTCAGTGCTTGACATGACAACTCCCTGCTGTTGGCGCGACCACCAGTCACCCTTAAAAGTAAACAGAAAGTTAAAAAATGGTAAAATGTAATCTTCGCTCATATTCGTGAGGGGAGATGCAATTACATACCTAAGGCCCCCGGATTTACCCTTGGACCTCACCTCAGCTTCTGCGCACGCGCCCGTCGTCAACGTTGGCCGATGCAAGAGCCGCAGATTGCCTGAGTAATTTAAGATATCCCTGCTCCTGGCTACCAAACATAGCCGAGAGCCTGGAGATTTCATGGTGGGCCGCAGTACGTGGTCCCCAGTCACGTGATTGCCATTAGCCAATGGATAACGGCGATCATGTAAAAGTAAGAGTTACAGCTTCACCTCCTGTCACGAATCCAATCCGTAAGGGAAGGTGAAAATATTTCCCTAAGGCCTCCGGCGATGTCCCCCGACGGGATCCTTATCCTCGGTTGGATAACGGCGATCATGTAAAAGTTAAGAAAAAGTTGAAGTTTAATCTCCCCTCTTTGATCGGTGAGAGGAGATGAAACTTCTTACCGGAGGCCTCCGTATTTGAACCTCGATGTGATCCTCCTCCGTGGACCTTCTCCGGCTTCTGCGCATGAACCTGCCTTAAAATGCCAGACACATGCGCAGCAGCTGGGGAGCCCGGTAAATTTTTTAATCTCTGTGCTCCCGGCTAACAAAGGTCACCGAGAGCCTGGAGCTCAATTCTGCCGTTTTCTCTCCCTGCGATCATAAAAAAAGATGATGTGATACAGGCGAACATGGAGGCTCTAGTACCCTGTTGTCCCACCTCTAGCTTGGATACAAGATGTGATACAGGCGAGTATGGAGGCTATAGTACTTTGTTTTACCGCCTCTAGCTTGGAAACAAGATGTGATATGGGGGGCAATTGAGGCATACAGGTTCCATATGGTATTATGTGTCCACATTTGCTGTGACTGAGCCTCTAGATCATACAAACTTCTAGGCTGTGTGTTAGGGAATTCAATGTTCCGTCAATATGCTGTGAGGCTCCAAATCAAAGGTGGTTATGGCGGCCGCCGTGAGAAAGCTATGAAACACAGAGATCAGGCCTGTGTCTAGAAGCAATCTGAGTTTATTGTGTACATTGACTTATTCTTATACAAAAAGAAGTAGGCGTATCCAAGTGTCGTCCGAATCAAAGGCTAGTGTTACAGAGGTTGAATCTGTTATACTGAGGTCAAAGTACTAAGGTGGTGAATAATTGCGTTTTCTCAATAAACAGTGCTTTATTTATTTGTATGTAGACTCCCTGTCTGGTATCCTTGATTCCAATCTACACATGCCCTACCTAGACAGCCGTTAAGAACAAAGCATTCCACACAACCTTTTGATCAGTGTAACGAGATAAACAAGATCTTGGAGACATGATGGACATTTAAGATTACACCTCTACTTAATGTAATTAAGTACTAAGCTAAATGTACAAGCATTTAGCAGACCTTTTCATAGGACACAGAATAGAGTGTACAATTTAGGCCTACAGCCTCCGGAAACGTATATATAAATTAATATGTTCATAACCCTCACAATCCCCCATTTTGAAACAGTCCATCTTGAAAAGAGCCTTTGTAGTGGTACTATCAAGGGTGCTAAGCCACCCCTGCCGGTCTTTCTATCCTCTTCGCCGGATCCCCACTGTTGTTGCTCTTTTACGTATGACTGTTTTAACGATATCGTAGAGGGAGCGATTCCAGATAATTTGCTTGTCTCCGTATCCCACAGAATGTCCATAAATTGCAAACACTCAAAAGAATGAACAAAAGAAACAGTATTAGTAAAGGGTGAAACATAAAATCCATCATCTTTCCTGCAATAGGTGACCATTCAGTAAAAATATCATACCAGTTATACTCTGTGTCTACCTGGATCTTAGTACCTAGGCTGACTAGCTTATCTCCTACCCATCCATTTTTCTAATTCCATAAGGGAGAGGTTAGTAACATCCAAATGCTTTTAAAGGTGTTCAGTATCTATCATTAGTCTTACAATTCTACCCAAGGATACTGTCAGAGTTGACATAGGGATAGCATCTGGGTACCAGTAGTACCTTAATGTTGCTTCAGCATCTGGCAAAAATGTGTAAGTTTCTGTAAATCAATGTATCACCGACATGTTCTGTATACATCCAGACAATGGAGTGGTGAGATTATACATACTGGTGGTTCCAGTTCGGTTGGCAACAAAGAATATATATTGGGGGCCAACTTCTATCAGCATATAGATGAAGCAGGTAACACCGTCCAATCACATATGCTGACTGAAGGCTGCTGGAAACATGGCTCATATGCGGCTGTACTCCGTCCGCATGCTAGGCCATCCAGTGTTTCTTCACAGTTCTCTATACCATGGGTTTTATTTTCACTATAAATCATCATACCTGTGAACTTGGGCAACCAATATTGTAAAGCATATAGAGGCGGTCCAAACACCTACAGACTTACACATCAGGCTTGTGTCCTTTACATCATAAAATCATTTCCCCAGTGCTATACTCATCAGAGCATTCTATACCATCAGCCCCGGGCCGTATCCAAGATGCTACTGGAATTACATTATTGAGAATATTTCTCCACAATTTTTCATTATTTGTCATCACATCTGACTGCTTTGTCCCTCTCGTGAATCATATATACGTATTGCAGGCTACATTGTGTATAGTTCATGAATTTACTCATATTTACAAACAAATCCTTTTAAACCGCAAAACCAGATTAAAAAGCGTTAATACATCCTTATCATATCCTAATGCAAGACATCGGGGGAGGAACAAGGAAGGCATGCATTGTGCCTGAACATTTATCAATCTAGAAACATCCTGTCCTACCCCAGCCATTTTATTCTTCATCACTTCTAAATCTATAGAGTTCAGAACCCCTACACCTGTACCAATTCCCCCTAATAGGGTATCATACCATTTTCGTTTTCCTCTGGTGCAGGGTTTCATTGCCTGAAGAGAAATATTATAATGCACAACGGTTTTCTGGCTCTTTGTGGATGATAAGGGGTGTCAAATGCCTGGGAGTTACCCAGGGCAGACATGAAGTGTTGCATTATTTCACCTGTGAAATGTGTACCTCTATCTGACTCGATTACCTCTGGTACCCCGTATCTGCAGATTACCTTATTCATGAGCTTCTTTTCGGTTACCTGCTCATTTACTTTTGTAACAGGGTACGCCTCCAACCTGAAAAACATCAACAACAACAAGCACATATTCATACTTCCCAACACGTGGGAGCTGAATGTCGTCGATTTGCAATCCCTGAAATGGGTAGAGTGGTCCTGGCAAGTGCCTTTGTGGTCAATTTACTTCTACCCTGTTGCTTACGGCATAGCTCATGCAAAACTGGACAAATGATGTAGCAGCTACAAAGAACCCAGGGGGCAACCCTTTCTCTCTCAAGCGTAGGTAACATAGCTGCCTTCGATAGGTGAGTCTTTCCATGGATCAGCTGGGCCATCATGGGGTACAGGGATCGTGGTAGGCAAGTTACTGACTGTTTGCCATACGCCACCCTGTTCTACTGCTCCCATTTTAGTCCATTTATCTTTTTCTTCTTTGCTGGCTTGTGACTGTAATGTCTTTAGTACATCAATGTTCAAATTTTTATCAAAGTCCAAATCATAGTCTCTGACTTGTGTGGTCAGTATCTTCTTTTCTTCTTTCTTCCACGGCTTGAGGGCCGCTGTCTGCGTTGAAGTCTGCTAGGGCGTTGCCTTTTGCTTCTGCACTGTTGGCTTTAGTATGAGCTTTCACCTTCAGGATTGCTACTTTGTCTGGTAGGAGTAGGGCTTTCATAAGGTTCTGTACTGCTACACCATTCTCAATGGGTTGTCCTACAGAAGTTTAAAAATGTCTGGCCTTCCATATTGGGCCGTAACCATGATCTATGCCGAATACATACCAGGAGTCAGTGTAAATGGTTACCTTCTGTCACTCTACACGCCTCAGTGAGGGCCTTCAGTTCCGCTTCTTGTACCGAGACATGCGGAGGCATTCTGCTTTTAGAGATCTTGTTGTGTGAACATCTGGTGTGGAGTCGTCAATCACCCTGGTACCATCTATAAAATACAACTCAAAATATGTATTAACAAGGGGTTTCAATAACTCTTTAAAACTTAAACTTTCTTGTTGCATCAATGCTAGACAATCATGCTGATATTCTATTCCAAATAGATCATGTTCTTATTTGCAAAAATTTTTAAAAATAGCTGATCTGTAATACATAGATCACCTATGCATCCCCCTCCCCCATTTGAAACAGGATACTCGATTGGAAGAAGAGTAGCCGGGTTCACCATTGAAAAGAAATATTAAAGGGGGGGCATGAGCAAAGCACATTGCAACCTTATTTGACGAGCTAGAGACAGATGTTTAGGTTGTACTTGAGTGAGTATACTCTGGATGTCATGAGGGGTGAGAACCACTAGGGGGGGGTAGTTCAGGACCAACTCAGAAGACTTGTCAACCATTGCTTGTACTGCTGCTACCGCACGGACACAGGAGGGGGCTCCTCAGGCTATCGGATCCAATCTCATGGAGTAATACCCAAGTGGCCGTGGACGTCCTCCATGTTTTTGTGTCAACACTGCTGTCGCATGAAAGGCCAGGGACGGCAGTATGAGACAAGTCCCAAAAAGGTGCGAAGCTTTGGCAGCAGAAGAAGGTACAGAAATGGCTTGAACTGCAGCCCTGCGTCGTTCTGTGAGATGTCTGCCTTCTTGAGCTAGACAACAACCTTTTGTTTACAAAGCTGTAATTTTTCCTTTGTAAGCCTTGCAGCCATTTTCTGCTAAAAAAAATTTTAGAAGAGAAATAGATGCAGATTGACATGTTTCAGATCCTCAGCACAAAGCTGGAAAGTCATTAACATATTGCAACAGCACAGTCCCCTCAGGCGGAGTCCAAGCCTGCAGGACAGTTACATAAATGCCCTTTTGTCTGAAAAAGGGCCGGAGATTCAGACTGTCTCCACTCTGGTTTATTATCTATGACCTTAGGGATTTCAATAGACCTTCTACAAAGGCCATACTAAGTACATGTTTACCCATCTCTTCTATGCCCCTATATCCCAGATCTGACTAATGTTGTTGAAGGCGGGCATAGAATTGTTTTACACTTTCTTCCTTCTCTTTGTGTGATATTAGAAAGAGACAAGGAGGATTATCTCAAATTTTTGTTTTTCTTTTTCCCAATGTTCCAGACAAATTAAAAATATTTTACCACTTCTCAATTCTCTATGTTTAATTTAATCCTAATCTGTGCCACAATAGTTTTTCACATAATTTTAGATTATCGTTCCCACTGCCTTCCCTGTTTTACATATACTCCTGCATCTCCTCCTTGTCCTCCTTCTCATGCTTCCACTCACTAGCCTAGGATCTAGTGAGCATAGGCATAACCGGTTTGCACCGAGGAGCTCCGCAAGCAGGCAGCTCTCTCTCCAATCCGGGTTCTGTTGTCCACAATGCCAGCAGGTCCATCCCTCCAGTCCAATGTTTGACCTTGGAGTGGATGACTTGGCATAGGGTGGGGAGGAGACGGTTGGAATTGAGATGAAGGAGGGGGTGAAGATGGAAGAGGGAACTGACCCGACAATGAGAGAACATCTTTGAATTCTTTTCTCATTTCATTTTCAGCTACTGAACAGTATATATATATATATATATATATATATATAGGGTCATTCCACATCAATTGGACCAATTTTCAAAATCGTCCCCACTCGACCGTCTCCGATTTTGCTGAAAATTTACTCAGATATATGTATATGTTTGAAACGAGGTTCTGTGAAGTTTTAGCTCCAGATCTTAAATACCTGTGGCACTGTCGCCTTTACACTGGAGGTCCCACTGAGCTCGCGGCTTCAGCTACAAGGATTTTGCAAACTTTGGCACATAGGCATTATAGAAATATACTGGCTATGATGCTGAAATTGGACATACTAGCTCAACTTTTGCTGGTGAACACAAAAAAATTAGTACCGGCTATCACAAAAGAATATATCGGCCACAATTTTGTGTCAAAGTAGCTTGAAAATCACGCCGCATGACATTTACACCAAACTTTGGCCAAGTATAGCTCAAGACCAAAAACCACTTGTAACCGGTGCTTTGCTCTGTACACCAAACAGCTACATGGCTTTGCACTGCTGCAATATCACGGTCAAAGCATATGTATTTGTGAAGATATTCACACCCACATATGATGAAAAATGTTAAATTATCAAATCTGACCTATTTTTAAGGTCAAATATCTAAAAAAGGGTACCCCTGAAATCTGTTTATTCTAATATTAGTTGAAAGAGCAAATTTTTTTCTACTGGAATCATTTCTTTTCTTTTTGGAGTCTTTTAGGCTAAGGTAAGAAAAATGACTTTAAACATGGTGCTATTTACGCGCGTAATGCATTGTTTTTGCATTTGATTTTCAGATTCTTATCACATTCTTAGCTTGATTACAGAGTCATATTGTTGCTAATAATGTCTATTTACGATAACAACTGGTGGATTGGAAATATTGCTGAAATTTCAGTCGACGACCATGATGCATTAATAAATTTCATGCATCCTCATGGACCAGCTAGCTTCTTTCACTGGCCTGTGAGAAATGATACCTGCTGGATTCCTGAGCAGTCAATCATTGCAATACTGCCAGCACCAGCTGCAACAGCAATGGGACGACAATACAGCTTCTTGGAGCCAATTATGTTGCAAATTCAGCAACAGTTCCAGACCACTTAGACTGAACATTATGGCTTGGGAACCAACAAAAGAGACCCAATATTAGGCTTGGGATCCTAGGCTAAGACACCCACCCTCAGGCTTCGGAACCTGTGATAAAGAGACCGCCCGTGGCTGGCCTTGCACGGCTATCGGGCGTGGCCCCTAGGCGATGGGGCTGCCAATTCTCAAAAGATTTGGCATTATTACAATTCTTAATAGGATTATAATACCAATTCTTAGGGAATTGGTAGTGGTATAACCACCATGGACCAACGCAAGGGTTTGAATAGTGCATTTATCATTCATTGCGTATGTTTAAAAACGCCATGTTCAGTGGCATTTTTCTTTTCTTAAACTGAAAGACTCCAAAAAATAAAATGATGATCCTTGTAGAGAAAAATTTGCTCTTTCGACTGATATCAAAATAAATAGATTTGAGGGGTACCCTTTTTTAGATATTTGACCTTAAAAATAGGTCAGATTTGATCATTTAACATTTTTCATCATATGTGGGTGTGAATATCTTCACAAATACATATGCTTTGACCGTGATATTGCAGCAGTGCAAAGCCATATAGCTGTTTGGTGTACTGGTCAAAGCACAAATTACCAATGGTTTTTGGTTTTGAGATATATTTAACCAAAGTATGGCTTAAGTTTGCAAAATCCTCGTAGCTGAAGCCGCGCGCTCATTGGGACCTCCAGTGAAAGGGCAACAGTGTCCCAGGTATTTGATATCTGGCCCTAGAACTTTACAGAACCTCGTTTCAAACATACATGTACATCCTTATAAATTTTCAGCAAAATCGGAGATGGCCGAGTGGGGACCACTGGTCCACTTGGCATGGAATGACCCTATATATATATATATATATATATATAAAATACAACATACTTCCTATGTAGCCAAATATAACCAATTCTTAATTCAGATTTCTTTGCAAAGACAAGTAGGTCTTCTAAAGCCCAGTACTCCACCCTTTGAAATGTATCTTATCTTCTATAGAACACAGAAACTTCTCCAGACAAATAGCTGTATAACTGGTTCCACTGCCTGTAAGCATCTTCTATTGTGCAAATAACCTGGGCTGACTATTCAAAATGAACTTAGAGTGTAATACACTTGCCCCCACCTTACAAAAACTGCAAATTCACACTCACTAAGGGGGGTTTTATTCATTCCTATACGGACTGATAATATGTGAAGTAGAAATTGGGATTGTATTTACTGAACACCAGACTTCCAATAATGAGCGAATTATGTATAGATAAGAAAAACTCTTAGTACCGCGGTTTTTACACAATTCGCTCAGAATAGGCTACCCAATGACAAACACAATACAACTTATGCCCATTTCTACCCACATACTGATATTCACCACACTGCGATCACTCAGCGGCCAATATATTATAGGGGGCTTTATTCCACCCTGGCATTATTAACAATTCATCGGACACTTCTTTGTTCTTAGCTACCGACATTTTCGTACTATTGCGGATTTTCTTAAACAGCGACATTTTCACACTAAGCCCGATTATCACAAGAAATTCTTCAACTATCAGTTTATCAAAATTTTTCTTTTAAAACAAACTAGTGTATTACTCTCTGCGTAATCCTGTTCACAGCGCCATTTATGTATTGCTGCAAGGAGCAAGACTTAGTTCAAATTACGCTTTAAAGAGAGTTAGACACTATAAGATAAAGGTTCATACTGTAGTTGATTGGGACCCTAATAAGTGGGGTGGGGACCAATATTCATTTGCCAATTTCTTTAGCTATCTTTCACACCTTATCCTCTTTACCAGCAGTATGGACAATGGCTGGCGGTTTATGTACACCAAGAGGCTTATTATTTTTATTCTTTCACACACATAAAACAATTGTTTGTTTCACTATTTTCTGTGGAGTCTTCCATACCTTATCCTCTTTACCAGCACTATGGCCAATGGCTGGCGGTTTATATACACCAAGAGGCTTATTATTTTTATTATTATTTTCTTTATACACTCTTCAAATAGAATACTGTTGTTAATTGGAAATGAATTACACTTTAAATATTAATTTGACTAAAGTACTTATCAGGTGTTTCAAGTACACAATTATCTCATATTAATATCTTAATTCAATAATATTCAAATTAACACAACTCAATATTTTTGAATTCCACATATTCCACGAATCTGTATATTCATATATACACTGTGGTAATCCTGGGCTATTATCTCACACAACTAATCTCAGGAATAAAATTAGATGCCCCTCCTTTGGTCACTCCATTTGTTCAAGTGAGAGACTTAACATGGAGTCTAAGAGTGACCTTCACTCTATACATTACCACAATATACATATATATATACACCAACATCCACTTAAAATGGAGACACACTTCTCACCTAGGCTGGACTGTGTGGAGGGTGGAGCAAGACCTATTCCTATTGTTCTTCCCTCCCATCTCCTTACATCACCTAGCTCCACCCCCTGTGGTCTGGCTCAGCATTTGGTCATTTTTGCTTCATTTCGTTTCTGGTTACCGGACAGTATACACCATATAACACAGTCTAACTCTCATACAGGTCCTTCCATTTATACACACACATAAAGACAAAAACATTTGCATGTCAGTTACTACTTTTTTTTCTTTTTTTTAAGTGTCAGTACTTTTTTTAAGTGTCAGTACTTCCTCACTTGTCTAAAAGTGTTGGTACTTCCCAACCCTGCTTATTTCCCCCCGTCTCAACTACTTCTCTTATACCTATAAGAGGCTCCCATCAGGGATTTTATCCCCTGAAAATTTTAGGCTTCCCTGGTACAATTTATACCATGCCTTCCCGAGATCGGCAAGAGGGTTTCATATTCTGTACTTCCTCACCCTGTATATTTTACCTCGTCTCTACTACTTCTCTTATGTTTATAAGAGGATCCCATCAGGGGTTTTATCCCCTGAAAATTTTAGGCTTCCCTGGTATAACTTATACCATGCCTTCCAGAGATCGGCAAGAGGGTTTCATATTCTGTACACTGACCATGCAAGGTAACAAATAAAGACAATAACAGTTAAACACCCGCACAGCATATTCAGCCCACCATATGAATTCTTAAAAAGCTTGAAGATTTATAAGAGGCATGCACTTCTTACCCCTCGGACAGGAAAGGAGCAGCCAGGAAGCACGGATAGATTGTGGCAAGATAAAACCTTACCTTACTGCGCAGTTTTTGTCAATCCGTGGTTCCGAGTGGCTCCTTATCCCATCTGGGTCCGGGGGGGTTCGAGGTGTAGGTGGTCCTCTTGTTCCATCAAGCCCCGCGTTTGGGCGCCAATTTCTGTTAGGGAATTCAATGTTCCGTCAATATGCTGTGAGGCTCCAAATCAAAGGTGGTTATGGCGGCCGCCGTGAGAAAGCTATGAAACACAGAGATCAGGCCTGTGTCTAGAAGCAATCTGAGTTTATTGTTGTGGAGGGTTAATCTGTTCAAACAGACTGGTCAGTTATGTTGTCCGGTTCCGAATTGACCTAAGCAGGAGCGCTCCTTGAGAGTCAAAGTACTGACCATTACACACGGTATATGGTGAAACAATGAACTCTGTTTTATTGTCTGTATCGTCTCAGTTTGTATAGAAGATCGCCCACGCAGGGATGCGACCTCTGGTAATACAGGGAATAACCTCGTGATTTCCATACATCTTAAACTCATGACTTCTATATCTGACAATAAACTTATGACATAATCATTCATCAAAAACTCGTGGTATATGACATTTTAAGAAAATAGCTGATTTCATATGACTTTTACATCTTATAACTTGACATTTAACTTTAGACGTGTGATATATGACTCAGACAAACACATCTTTAAGAAATTGCTGATAATCTTCTTTGCGGTTAGGCCATCTTTGCTAAATTTATCAACATCTGCTCTTAACTTCCTGATTCCACAGGCGTAAGGTCTATTACTCAATAGTCATGAGTCCTTCAGAGCAGAATAGAATATTTGCAGTATTCAACCTTATTGATTCAAATGGATTACTAAGCAACATATATTAATTTCTTTTTAGCCCCTCTTGGCCCCTATCATTGTGTACATTGACTTATTCTTATACAAAAAGAAGTAGGCGTATCCAAGTGTCGTCCGAATCAAAGGCTAGTGTTACAGAGGTTGAATCTGTTATACTGAGGTCAAAGTACTAAGGTGGTGAATAATTGCGTTTTCTCAATAAACAGTGCTTTATTTATTTGTATGTAGACTCCCTGTCTGGTATCCTTGATTCCAATCTACACATGCCCTACCTAGACAGCCGTTAAGAACAAAGCATTCCACACAACCTTTTGATCAGTGTAACGAGATAAACAAGATCTTAGAGACATGATGGACATTTAAGATTACACCTCTACTTAATGTAATTAAGTACTAAGCTAAATGTACAAGCATTTAGCAGACCTTTTCATAGGACACAGAATAGAGTGTACAATTTAGGCCTACAGCCTCCGGAAACGTATATATAAATTAATATGTTCATAACCCTCACACTGTGGGAGTTGCCATCCTAAATGCGCAGACCGGTGCCAGTGGCCGGCGAGTGACGTTTCTGTGCGGGGCTCTGCGATCCCCGCACAGAAATAGAGCATGCCGCGGTTTGTTTTCCACGTGTGATTCTAGGCTCTATTCTAGAGAATCAATACAGTAAGCAGTGGAGTAGGTCAGTAAATCAATGGCTGAAATAACAGTTGAATTGTGTTACCACGTTACTACTGATAGTCCTCACCTCTTTAGTAACCGGTGGCATGGCTGAAGCCTCATCACAGTATTTCAGTGCCAGAGCTTTCTGTCCTCGGTCTTTGTAGCACTGGGATGAAAGATAAAAAACACCAAAAAAAGCAAAAACCAGTAAAGCAATAGAATCTTACAGTAACTTTGGGGCATTACAGCAGCACACAATGTCCCTGCAGGTTGGATTACAGATGAGTGCTGCTGTATGGTGCCTTCATACCTCTAGGGCAGGATACCTACCTGATATGTATTTCATGGGGCGCACCAAGATCTTGTCTCAGGCTTTGCTTGCAGTCCTACCATATTGCACTAAATGCAGAAGTGCAGTCAATGCAGCTTTTTACCTAAAATAGTAAAAATTGGTCAAAGCCTCATGCAGTGTATTACCTGACCCTGGAATAACATCAATGGCAATTATAAGAATAATGCTGATAATAATACAAATTCTGTATGTCTGTTTTCAGCCTTACAAAACCATAACTATAGAAGTTTAAATTTATACGTAAAGCTAGATATTTTTAGAAATATCTATATTGATATATAAATATCTATTTTTATAGCTAGATATATATCTATGCAGTAAGATGCATTAGATCGATGGTGACACGCGCACCCGAAACAAGGACCACAGGTTGTAAGCAGCCATTTTTCCGTCAGTCTCCACTGGAGTCTCTCCCAGGCCCAAACTGAACCTACCTACCTGAATTGTAAGTACCTACCTTCTTGTTCTCTATGAAAGAACTGAGCGTACCTTCTAAAAAAATGGCGGCGGCAGCAGCAACCAATCAGATTTTGTATAGTTTATGTATAGCTACCTGCCATGCTGTCCATTGGTTTCTACAGTAACATTGCAGCGCCCTCTGTTGGTTTTACAGAAACGTGCTGCACCACCTATTGGATTTACCCAAACTTACAGCACCATAGAGATTAGCGGGTCACCTCCCAGTTCTCCATCTTTGTGCCCTATTTTTCTCTAGGGTGGTTTCAAACCGGCGGGTAAAATCGCGCCATTTTTAACCGATGCGTTGGTTATTGAAAAAAAAGCAGATTTCGCAGCCAATGATTCCCAACGGTTCCCTTCAGCAAGGTTTTCACTGATGTGATGTTGAGAGAGAAAATCACAGCCTGCTGTGTCCTTCTGCGCAGTGCGTTTTTTAAAATCTCCCATGTAATCCTATGGAGGCTGCGTTTTATCGCATCACAAGGCGAAAAATATGCGCTGCATGTTAACATTGGAAAGTCCTACCGACTTGCGCGTTAAACAAAAACATGCGGTTTTTAATGTGCGCGGCAGCGATGCGATTTAATCCTCTAAAAAAAAAGCATCGCTGGTGATTGTCACGGCCGTATATTGGGACAAAACTAAGCCTAAGATTTCTGTGGTTTCGTTTTCACCAGCAGTATTCTCTCCCGTTAATACTTGACCGAGAAAATATAGGACCTCCCCTATGAATACTATGTGCGTAAAAGATCAGGCGGCCGCCATATTCCCACCATTTATTTTGTTTCTTACAGTTGCTCCTACAGCGGTGTGTGTTTGTGTTTGTATATGTATGTGTGTATGTATGTGTATATATTTTACACACATACACACATCGCAATGCATTGTTCTTACAAGGCGCACTGCACTGGCAGACACACTCGCATATTTGCCATGCGAGATATTGGTTTGAGTTTCTCGGGCTGATATAGTGCTCACTTGTGTAAAATCAGCCACAGAGAATGAATTTAACATCACCAAAGACATAAAGCTATACATTGCCCTCTATTGTCAGCATGCTGTTATCCTGACCCCCAAGTGTCAATGCATAATGCATCCCAAGTGGCAGCTTGCCCACCCATATCACGTCTTGTAGCCAAGCTAGAGGCGATACAACAGGGTCTGTTTCACATTTTGTATCCAAGCTAGAGGTAGTACAACTTTAACTTTTTTCCTTCTGCTTTGCTCAGATTCATTCAAATACTGTGGGTCAAAATACGCAGCACAGCCCTAGAGGAATTTGTTAAGGGGTCTAGTTTTTTAAACAGGGTCATTTGTGGGGGTTCTCCAACAGCACCTAGCGGACATGGCGCGGCCCCAACTGCACCATCTGCGTGCAGCGCGGGGACTTCTTACAGATGCGACACTATTGTACCCTTTACATTCCACGGTCAGCATAGATTGCTGTCAGTCCCAACCAGCTCCCACTGTGAACCCTTTACATTCCACGGTCAGCATAGATTGCTGTCAGCCCAAGCCAGCTCCCACTGTGCTCCCTTTATATGCCGCGGTCAGCATAGATTGCTGTCAGCCCCAGCCAGCTCCCTCTGTAAACCTTTTACATGCCACGGTCAGCATAGATTGCTGTCAGCCCCAGCCAGCTCCCTCTGTGAACCCTTTACATGTCACGGTCAGCATAGATTGCTGTCAGCCCCAGCCAGCTCCCTCTGTAAACCCTTTACATGCCGTGGTCAGCATTTATTGCTTTCAATCCCAGCCAGCTCCCACTGTGAACCCTTTACATGTCGCGATCAGCGTAGATTGCTGTCAGTCCCAGCCAGCTCCCTCTGCGAACCCTTTACATGTCGCGATCAGCGTAGATTGCTGTCAGTCCCAGCCAGCTCCCTCTGTGCTCCCTTCACATGCCGCGGTCAGCATAGATGGCTGTCAGTCCCAGCCAGCTCCCTCTGTAAACCTTTTACATGCCCAGTCAGCATAGATTGCTGTCAGTCCCAGCCAGCTCCCTCTGCGAACCCTTTACATGCCACAGTCAGCATAGATTGCTGTCAGTCCCAGCCAGCTCCCTCTATAAACCCTTTACATGCCACGGTCAGCATAGATTGCTGTGAGCCCCAGCCAGCTCCCACTGTGCACTCCCCGCATGTAAACGCACCGTCAATACACTCCCCAGCATGTAACCACACCGTCACCACACTCCCCGCATGTAACCCCACCATCACCACACCGCCCTTATGTAACCGTACCGCCACCACACTCCCAGCATGTAACCCCACTGTCTCCACACTCCCTGCATGTAACCGTACCGTCACCACACTCCCTGCATGTAACCCCAGGTCGCCACATTTCCCTCATGAAAACCCACTAGTCATTTGAGGGGGTTCTTTATAGTTTTGGCCGCTCAATGGCTCTATAAGTGGGCAATAGGGCCTGAAATTTATTCAGTGGTACCCTGAAATCCAACGGGTATTCCTTTCATTGTAGGCCTAGCCATGGGTCCTGTAAGTCTATTAGGGCCACAATGGGTATGTTTCTGAACACGGGACAAACAGGGGTATCGATTTTGGGGTGAAAGCCTTCATTTATATGTGTGCTGTACAAAAAAAACTGTTTTTAAATTGACACAATAGCCCAAAAAAGGAAAATCCTATTTTTTTCCTTTTGCTTTGCTTGAATTTATTCAAAAACTGTGGGGTCAAAATATGCAGTACATGCCTAGATAAATTCGTTAAGGGGTCTAGTTTTTAAAATGGGGTCATTTCTGGGGGTTCTATATGGTTTTGGGCGCTCAAGAACTCTACAAGTGGGCAATGGGGCCTAAAAGGACTTCAAGCAAAATCTATGTTCTGAAAGCCACCGATTACTCCTTTTATTTTGGGCCCCGTTGTGTATCCAGACATAAGATTAGGGCCACAATGGGTATGTCTCTGAACACGGGACAAACAGGGGTATCCATTTTTGGGTGCAAGTCTTCCTTCAGATGTGTGCTGTACAAAAAAAGCTGTTTTTAAAATGACAGAATTGCCGAAAAAACGAAAATCACAATTTTTTCCTTTTGCTTGGTTTGAATTCATTCAAAAACTGTGGGGTCAAAATATGCAGTACACCCCTAGATAAATTCCTTAAGGGGTCTAGTTTTCAAAATGGGGTCATTTGTGGGGGGTTTCTATTGTTTTGGGCGCTCAAGAACTCTACATGTGTGCTATGGGGCTAAAAGGACTTCAAGCAAAATTTCTGTTTTGAAAGACACTGACTACTCCTTTCATTTTGGGCCCCGTTGTGGACTCAGATATAACAATAGGGCCACAATGGGTATATTTCTGAACACGGGAGAAATAGGGGTATCCATTTTGGGGTGTAAATCCTGATTTTCATGTAAACTATAGGAAAAAAATATGTCTTTAAAATAACAGATTTGCAAAAATATGAAATTTTACTTTTTCTCCTCTAAATTGAATTAATTCCTGAAAAAAAACTGTGGGGTCAAAATACTCATGACACCCCTCAGTGAATACATTAAGGGGTGTAGTTTTTAAAATGAGGTCATTTGGGGGGGTATCTATTATTCTGACACTCATGAGCCTTTCCAATCTCGGCTTGGTATAGAAAAACAAAGTGTTCCTCAAAATGCTAAAAAGTAATGTTAAATTTGTACGTCTCCTAAATAGTTTAAAAAAAACGAAAGTTTTTCCAATGTGCGCCCAAAATAAAGTAAACGGGTGGAAATATAAATCTTAGCAAAAATTTCTATATTATGTTTGCACATATTTAAGATATTGCAGTTGGAAATGTGAAAAAATGACGATTTTTTTCAAAATTTTCCCAATTTTGGCGCTTTTAATAAATAAACACAATTTCTATCGGTCTATTTTTTCCGCCTAAATGAAGCACAACATGTGGCAAAAAACAATGTCAGAATCGCTTGGATATGCAAAACCTTTCTGGTGTTTTTCCATGTTAAAGTGACACATGTCAGATTTGCAAAATTTGGCCTGGTCATTAAGGCGCAAACAGGCTTGGTCACTAAGGGGTTAAATATGAGCCATACAGAAGTTATTCACTTACCTCAGGGGTGTCAAACTCATTTTCACCGAGGGCCACATCAGGTTTTTGGTGAACTTCAAAGGGCCGATTATAAGACAGTACAGTAAGGGCTCGTTCACACCAGCGTATTTGCGTACATGATATGCAGAGAACAGAAGCCATTGATGTCAATGATTTCATTCACATGATGTATATTCTCACACAGCATGACCTATTTTGTTTCAAACTACGCACCCCAATAGGCCATTGAAGTGAATGGGCCGCGCAAATACGTGGTGAATGCGCAGGAAGCCTATGTATTCAATGCATATTTGCGCACCATCTCAGGGGCCCATCTGCGTTCTTTTCTGCGTGCCCAAATACGCAGGCATAAGCGATTTTCGATTGCACAAATACGTAGCGTATTTGTGCGACCGAAATGCAATTACGCCCGTGTGAACGAGCCCTAATAGTGACCCCCATAGTGGTCGCAGTAGTAATAGTGACTCTGATAGTGGCCCCAGTAAAAATATTGACCCCCACAGTAGACCAGTTAGTAATAGCGATCCCCACAGTGGCCCCAGTAGTAATAGCGACCCCTACAGTAATATTACTCCCTCCCAGCAGCAATATTACCCACTCCCAGCAACAATATTAACCCCCCCACACAGCAACATTAACCCCCACCAGCAATATTAACCCCTCCCCCCTGCACCAATATTAACCCCCTCCCAGCAACAATATTAACACCCCCCCCTCCTCCCCTTCCCAACCCGGCAGCAATATTAACCCCCTGCCAGCAACAATATTAACCCCCTCCCAGCAGCAATATTAACCCCCACCAGCAATATTACCACCCCACCCGACCCCCGCAGCAATATTAACCCCCTGCCAGCAACAATATTCACCCCCACCAGCAATATTACCACCCCACCCGACCCCCGCAGCAATATTAACCCCCTGCCAGCAACAATTTAACCCCCACCCCCACCCCCCAACACACCAGCAATATTAACTCCCTCAGCCCCGGCAGCAATCAGCATTATTAACTTTCTCCCAGCAACAACAATATTAACCCTCACCCCCCAGCAGCAATATTAACTTCCCCCTTCCCCAGCCATGTGCTTACCTCCACGATCCGAGGAGGAACGGTGCTGAGCCCGGGTGGCATATGAACTTTTCCCACAAGACTTCTGCACTATTGAGCAATTCCAGCAACCTGATTGGTTGTTTGGGGAATCAGCCAACCCAGACAACCAATCAGGTTGCTGGAATTGCTGACTAGTGCAGAAGTCTTGTGGAAAAAGTTCATATGCGTCCGGGTGTGCACTGACATCAGTGAGCAGCACGGCACGCTTCCTCCCTGAGTCCTCTCCTGCGGAACTGAACAGCAGGGGACTCAGGGGAGAAGGGACCAGCGCTGTCAGTGTGATTACCAGCGGGGAGCTGCGGCACCCCAGCTGGTAATCACTACAGTGGTGAGCGGCCGTCGGCACGCCGCGGGCCACATAACACAAGGCAGCGGGCCGGATTCGGCCCGCGGGCCTTGTGTTTGACACATGTGACTTACCTGCTCCGTTGCTGGCGTCCCCGTCTCCATGGCTCCGTCTAATTTCGCTGGCTTCTTGCTTTTTTAGACGCGCTTGCGCTGTGCGGTCTTCTGCCTGGTGAATGGGGCCAGTCCCAACCAGCTCCCACTGTGAACCCTTTACATTCCACGGTCAGCATAGATTGCTGTCAGCCCAAGCCAGCTCCCACTGTGCTCCCTTTATATGCCGCGGTCAGCATAGATTGCTGTCAGCCCCAGCCAGCTCCCTCTGTAAACCTTTTACATGCCACGGTCAGCATAGATTGCTGTCAGCCCCAGCCAGCTCCCTCTGTGAACCCTTTACATGTCACGGTCAGCATAGATTGCTGTCAGCCCCAGCCAGCTCCCTCTGTAAACCCTTTACATGCCGTGGTCAGCATTTATTGCTTTCAATCCCAGCCAGCTCCCACTGTGAACCCTTTACATGTCGCGATCAGCGTAGATTGCTGTCAGTCCCAGCCAGCTCCCTCTGCGAACCCTTTACATGTCGCGATCAGCGTAGATTGCTGTCAGTCCCAGCCAGCTCCCTCTGTGCTCCCTTCACATGCCGCGGTCAGCATAGATGGCTGTCAGTCCCAGCCAGCTCCCTCTGTAAACCTTTTACATGCCCAGTCAGCATAGATTGCTGTCAGTCCCAGCCAGCTCCCTCTGCGAACCCTTTACATGCCACAGTCAGCATAGATTGCTGTCAGTCCCAGCCAGCTCCCTCTATAAACCCTTTACATGCCACGGTCAGCATAGATTGCTGTGAGCCCCAGCCAGCTCCCACTGTGCACTCCCCGCATGTAAACGCACCGTCAATACACTCCCCAGCATGTAACCACACCGTCACCACACTCCCCGCATGTAACCCCACCATCACCACACCGCCCTTATGTAACCGTACCGCCACCACACTCCCAGCATGTAACCCCACCGTCTCCACACTCCCTGCATGTAACCGTACCGTCACCACACTCCCTGCATGTAACCCCAGGTCGCCACATTTCCCTCATGAAAACCCACTAGTCATTTGAGGGGGTTCTTTATAGTTTTGGCCGCTCAATGGCTCTATAAGTGGGCAATGGGGCCTGAAATTTATTCAGTGGTACCCTGAAATCCAACGGGTATTCCTTTCATTGTAGGCCTAGCCATGGGTCCTGTAAGTCTATTAGGGCCACAATGGGTATGTTTCTGAACACGGGACAAACAGGGGTATCGATTTTGGGGTGAAAGCCTTCATTTATATGTGTGCTGTACAAAAAAAACTGTTTTTAAATTGACACAATAGCCCAAAAAAGGAAAATCCTATTTTTTTCCTTTTGCTTTGCTTGAATTTATTCAAAAACTGTGGGGTCAAAATATGCAGTACATGCCTAGATAAATTCGTTAAGGGGTCTAGTTTTTAAAATGGGGTCATTTGTGGGGGTTCTATATGGTTTTGGGCGCTCAAGAACTCTACAAGTGGGCAATGGGGCCTAAAAGGACTTCAAGCAAAATCTATGTTCTGAAAGCCACCGATTACTCCTTTTATTTTGGGCCCCGTTGTGTATCCAGACATAAGATTAGGGCCACAATGGGTATGTCTCTGAACACGGGACAAACAGGGGTATCCATTTTTGGGTGCAAGTCTTCCTTCAGATGTGTGCTGTACAAAAAAAGCTGTTTTTAAAATGACAGAATTGCCGAAAAAACGAAAATCACAATTTTTTCCTTTTGCTTGGTTTGAATTCATTCAAAAACTGTGGGGTCAAAATATGCAGTACACCCCTAGATAAATTCCTTAAGGGGTCTAGTTTTCAAAATGGGGTCATTTGTGGGGGGTTTCTATTGTTTTGGGCGCTCAAGAACTCTACATGTGTGCTATGGGGCCTAAAAGTACTTCAAGCAAAATTTCTGTTTTGAAAGACACTGACTACTCCTTTCATTTTGGGCCCCGTTGTGGACTCAGATATAACAATAGGGCCACAATGGGTATATTTCTGAACACGGGAGAAATAGGGGTATCCATTTTGGGGTGTAAATCCTGATTTTCATGTAAACTATAGGAAAAAAATATGTCTTTAAAATAACAGATTTGCAAAAATATGAAATTTTACTTTTTCTCCTCTAAATTGAATTAATTCCTGAAAAAAAACTGTGGGGTCAAAATACTCATGACACCCCTCAGTGAATACATTAAGGGGTGTAGTTTTTAAAATGAGGTCATTTGGGGGGGTATCTATTATTCTGACACTCATGAGCCTTTCCAATCTCGGCTTGGTATAGAAAAACAAAGTGTTCCTCAAAATGCTAAAAAGTAATGTTAAATTTGTACGTCTCCTAAATAGTTAAAAAAAAACGAAAGTTTTTCCAATGTGCGCCCAAAATAAAGTAAACGGGTGGAAATGTAAATCTTAGCAAAAATTTCTATATTATGTTTGCACATATTTAAGATATTGCAGTTGGAAATGTGAAAAAATGACGATTTTTTTCAAAATTTTCCCAATTTTGGCGCTTTTAATAAATAAACACAATTTCTATCGGTCTATTTTTTCCGCCTAAATGAAGCACAACATGTGGCAAAAAACAATGTCAGAATCGCTTGGATATGCAAAACCTTTCTGGTGTTTTTCCATGTTAAAGTGACACATGTCAGATTTGCAAAATTTGGCCTGGTCATTAAGGCGCAAACAGGCTTGGTCACTAAGGGGTTAAATATGAGCCATACAGAAGTTATTCACTTACCTCAGGGGTGTCAAACTCATTTTCACCGAGGGCCACATCAGGTTTTTGGTGAACTTCAAAGGGCCGATTATAAGACAGTACAGTAAGGGCTCGTTCACACCAGCGTATTTGCGTACATAATATGCAGAGAACAGAAGCCATTGATGTCAATGATTTCATTCACATGATGTATATTCTCACACAGCATGACCTATTTTGTTTCAAACTACGCACCCCAATAGGCCATTGAAGTGAATGGGCCGCGCAAATACGTGGTGAATGCGCAGGAAGCCTATGTATTCAATGCATATTTGCGCACCATCTCAGGGGCCCATCTGCGTTCTTTTCTGCGTGCCCAAATACGCAGGCATAAGCGATTTTCGATTGCACAAATACGTAGCGTATTTGTGCGACCGAAATGCAATTACGCCCGTGTGAACGAGCCCTAATAGTGACCCCCATAGTGGTCGCAGTAGTAATAGTGACTCTGATAGTGGCCCCAGTAAAAATATTGACCCCCACAGTAGACCAGTTAGTAATAGCGATCCCCACAGTGGCCCCAGTAGTAATAGCGACCCCTACAGTAATATTACTCCCTCCCAGCAGCAATATTACCCACTCCCAGCAACAATATTAACCCCCCCACACAGCAACATTAACCCCCACCAGCAATATTAACCCCTCCCCCCTGCACCAATATTAACCCCCTCCCAGCAACAGTATTAACCCCCACCCACCCAGCAGCAATATTAACACCCCCCCCTCCTCCCCTTCCCAACCCAGCAGCAATATTAACCCCCTGCCAGCAACAATATTAACCCCCTCCCAGCAGCAATATTAACCCCCACCAGCAATATTACCACCCCACCCGACCCCCGCAACAATATTAACCCCCTGCCAGCAACAATATTCACCCCCACCAGCAATATTACCACCCCACCCGACCCCCGCAGCAATATTAACCCCCTGCCAGCAACAATTTAACCCCCACCCCCACCCCCCAACACACCAGCAATATTAACTCCCTCAGCCCCGGCAGCAATCAGCATTATTAACTTTCTCCCAGCAACAACAATATTAACCCTCACCCCCCAGCAGCAATATTAACTTCCCCCTTCCCCAGCCATGTGCTTACCTCCACGATCCGAGGAGGAACGGTGCTGAGCCCGGGTGGCATATGAACTTTTCCCACAAGACTTCTGCACTATTGAGCAATTCCAGCAACCTGATTGGTTGTTTGGGGAATCAGCCAATCCAGACAACCAATCAGGTTGCTGGAATTGCTGACTAGTGCAGAAGTCTTGTGGAAAAAGTTCATATGCGTCCGGGTGTGCACTGACATCAGTGAGCAGCACGGCACGCTTCCTCCCTGAGTCCTCTCCTGCGGAACTGAACAGCAGGGGACTCAGGGGAGAAGGGACCAGCGCTGTCAGTGTGATTACCAGCGGGGAGCTGCGGCACCCCAGCTGGTAATCACTACAGTGGTGAGCGGCCGTCGGCACGCCGCAGGCCACATAACACAAGGCAGCGGGCCGGATTCGGCCCGCGGGCCTTGTGTTTGACACATGTGACTTACCTGCTCCGTTGCTGGCGTCCCCGTCTCCATGGCTCCGTCTAATTTCGCTGGCTTCTTGCTTTTTTAGACACGCTTGCGCTGTGCGGTCTTCTGCCTGGTGAATGGGGCCGCTCGTGCCGGAGAGCTGCTCACCGCGTCGTCATCGTAGCTCCGCCCCGTCACGTGTGCCGATTCCAGCCAATCAGGAGGCTGGAATCGGCAATGGAACGCAAGGAAGGAGAAGAAAATCCACGGTGCACCATGGGAGAAGACCCGCGGTCCACCGTGGGAGAAGACCAGCGGCGCCATCTTTAAAAGAAGAATAGAAGAAGCTGCAGAACGCTGATGCAGGTAAGTGCAATGTGCTTTTTAAAAACTAACCTATGCTTTCTTTTTAACAGACTTTAAATGCACACAAAAGTAGAGCATGCAGCGGTTTTTTCGCATTTGGGCAAAAAAAGGAAACGAAAACCAATCCGTTGAAATCAATGGGTTTTATTCTCTGCATATTGTGCTCAGAAAGTTTGCGCATGCTAACACACGCGTGTAAATGTCCATGTGAAGGAACTCTTAAGCCTGGCTTCACATCGGTGTGTTTGTGTGCGCATTTATGCAGCGAATAGAGCCCTAATGAACGGGTTCGTTCACAAGTGCGCATCTTTACATTTCATGCAAAAAAAAATATGCAGCATACTCTATTTTGCGGCACTTTTGCACACCAAAAGTCCCCATAGAAGTCAATGGGGATGCACAAATATACATGTGATATGCCAGGAGGTGCGTGATACGCTGCGTAATTGCGCAGGAAAGGAACACATCCAGAACTCGTTAGACTAATTCCATACATATTTTTAGGTGACTTGGACATTTTCGTTCCTAAGATCTGAGTTCGACCAACAGACCGGCCTAATGTCACACGATGTCAATAGTAAGTAGCTTGTGCCTCTTAATACTAGTAAGTAGCTTGTGTTCTCCCGCGGGGTTTTGAACGATAATTGTCCCATGTAAAAACATGCAGAAACTGAACGACTGGATCAGAATCGTCCAGTTGTTCACTTTTAAGCAGCTTAAAATCCAAACACATTTCTCGGTGTAAGCAGCAGCCAACCAGTACTGAACGTCTGCTGCTTACAGTGAATGGAGGTGAGCAGAACTCTCCTCCAGCTGCCCCGCCTCCCTGCTGGCTGCGCTGTCAGCGATCCAGCAATGCTCGCTCCTGTGCAGAGCGAGCACCACAGGGATGAATGTCGGGCATTGTTTGCCTGACACTCGTTTTGTGTAAAAGGACCCTTGGACCTCCCTCACACAGGTGTTTTTGTACACTTTTTAGTGCTGCGCTAAACGCTGTACAACGCACCCATACATTTCAATGGGGCTGCTCACACAAGGCTAAAAACGCTGTGTCTTCAACGCTGCGCTTTAACAGCGTTGCATGTTCTATTTTGGGACGTTTTCAGCCCTGTGTCACCCATTGAAATGAATGGGCAGCGGCCCGGGCTTCCCCTGCACTGACAAATGATCTATTGCTGTAAGCGAGGTTTGAGAACTCTCCTCCAGCAATAGATTGCTGTGATTGGACATCGAGCCAGCGTCGAGAAGCAATCACAGCCATTCATGGCTGTCCCAGGCAATCACAGCAGTCTATTGCTGGAGGCGAGTTCTCAAACCTTGTTTACAGCAATAGATCATTTGTCAGTGCAGGGGAAGCCCGGAGTAGTGGCAGAGATCGGTGGCCGGGACCCGGACGGCACATGCTTTTTTTTTTTCCAGCATCCTTGGCTGCTTTTTCAGCTGTGTGAGGGAAGCCTTAGACTGGTGTATAAAATGCTGGTTTAAGTAAATATCCTACAAAATGTTTAAAATTTGGAGACACGCTTTATTGTATACATATTTTTGATCAATTCAAAAAATGAAATACAATCCTATATAGATTTGGTTACATACTGTGCCATGTAATCCCGAACATTGTTTGCATATAAAAAATAATCCTCCTCCTCCTCCTCAGAGGGAACATAAACAGGCAGAAACTAAAAGGGAAAGATAAGGTCCAGTTAAAGGGAACATATCAGCACCCACATTATGGGGCTCAAAGCTGAGGGAGGAACTTGTAGAGGGGGGGGGTGCTTTTTATACTCTCCAGGTCCCTCATTCCAGCGCTGTAACCCTGAGAAATCGGAGAAGCAGACAGCACGACTCTGCAGACGGCTCTGTAAGCATGCGCTCTCGTATAGAGTTTAATGAGAGAGCACATGCGCATTATCTTCTAAAAAGGGTCACGCTGCGCGTGTTCTGATTTCTCGGAGACACAGTGCTGGAAAAGAGGAACCTGGTGAGTATAAAGAGCAGCTCCCTGTTACCCCCAATTCCTTACCTTTCAGCCCCATAGCATAGTTTACTTTAATAAACAGGAATAATTCTACTACAGATCTCCGCTAAAACGTTTTGGGAACATTATATTTCATATAGTATTCCTTACCTCTACTTCTACATTGGTACAGACTTGACACACGGTCATGAGTAAAAGTTTTGCCCCGAGAATTGTAAGTAGAAGAAAAGATGAATAAATAAATAAGTAAATAAATATAATAAGGGATCTTCCCATAGGATTATCATGTCCGTATGGGATACCTACTCCACTTAGCCAGAGGGGAGAGATGCCATCAAGCAATAGCTCTCGCTCAGGTAGACATTGGCCTTCTATGTAATACATGGCATTCATGTACTGGTCAGTAACACTAATACAGCTCTGTACTCCCAGAATACTGTAAACGTACAGGCCTATTGAACATTGAAGCTTCTAAGACTATGGCCAAAGACAAAAACTTGCTTGGTAGATCTCAGGGTAGGGCTTATATTTCAAGCCCCATTGAAAAATAATGGTAGAGCTTATTTTGTAGGTAGTTCTTATTTTTGGGGAAACAGGGTAGTTACTCCCATTCTCCACACCCTTTTTAGAGGACAGGATGTGTTAATGTAGAATATCCTAGCATCCCCGAAGGAAACAGACAGGCCTGGACAAGCTGATTTCTCCTGCGGAAACAAAGGCAAACCCCCATAGATTAAGGGCTCACTCAGACGGGAGTATGTGTCCCACGTATTTTTCATATGCACATTTACTACGCCTGTTAAATCCCCAAAAACTAGATAAGGTGCATATTCCGCACCAAAATAGGACACGTTGCAATTTTTTTTCCACAGACATGAATAAAAAACGCTGGTGTGAGAAGCCCTAGACAAATCAGTGGGCTTTTAGCACTGCTTACTACGCATGTATTTTTCACATTGGGAGACATATGTCCATGTGAATTAGCCCTAAGGGTGTGTGTTCAGAGAAGAGTGCGCACAACATAGTAACATAGTAACATAGTATGTAAGGCCGAATGAAGACATTGTCCATCTAGTCCAGCCTGTCTATCCTACTGTGTTGATCCAGAGGAAGGCAAAAAACCCCAAGGCCAGAAGTCAATTAGCCCTTTTGGGGGAAAAATTCCTTCCCGACTCCCTAATGGCAATCAGACTGTTCCCTGGATCAACCCCTAATAGTTCCTACCTGCCTATATACCAGGATTGACACTTAACCTAATATTTATATCCTGTAATATCCTTCTCCAGAAAGACATCAAGTCCCCTTTTAAACTCCTCTATGGATTTTGCCATCACCACTTCCTCCGGTAGAGAGTTCCACAGTCTAACTGCTCTTACAGTAAAGAACCCCTTTCTGTGTTGGTGATGAAACCTACTTTCCTCTAATCGTAGCGGATGTCCTCTTGTTACCGTCGTTGTCCTGGGTGTAAACAGATCGCGGGAGAGATCCATGTGTTGTCCCCTCATGTACTTATACATGGTTATTTGGTCGCCTCTTAACCTTCTTTTTTCTAGAGTAAATAGTCCCAATTTGGACAGCCTCTCTGGGTATTCCAGTCCCGTCATTCCATGTATTAGTTTAGTCGCTCTTCTTTGAACCCCCTCAAGCACTGTGACATCTTTCCTGAGCACCGGTGTCCAGAATTGTACGCAGTATTCCATGTGAGGTCTGACAAGTGCCTTATATAATGGAAGGATAATGTTCTCGTCCTTCGCCCCTATACCTCTTTTGATGCACCCCAAGACTTTATTTGCCTTTGCAGCGGCTGACTGGCATTGGTTACTCCAGTTTAGTCTATTATCCACTAATACCCCCAGATCCTTTTCCATATCACTTTTCCCTAGTGGTACCCCATTAAGTGAGTATTTGTGACATCCGTTCCTCCTGCCCATGTGCATAGTCTTACATTTTTCAACATTGAACTTCATTTGCCATTTTTCTGCCCAAGCCCCCAGCTTATCCAGGTCCGTTTGTAGCCGCACATTGTCACAAGATACAAGCAGACCATGAGCATCTAGAATAGGGTTTTCCAACATTCCTTGGCCAAGTATTCCCTTCTCAAATAAATTACTTAAAAATTCAGCAAAGGTTATCATGTCACTATGTGTTGTACCTACCTTCATCACAATACCAGGACAGACTAAGTACTCCCTAGAGGCAATGACTGTACTCCTAGTCACTCTCCTGCCACACTAGTATTATAAATGGCACATGGTGGGGAAAGCCCTGTTAGGGCCCTAGAAGCTTCAAGGTACATCTCTAGCCCATGAGATACATATATGACTGGCTCAGAGCCAACCATCCGATGGTTTAACCCCTTAACGACCAGCCCATAGTGTTTTTACGTCCGATTAAATTGATACAACTGCCAAAATAATGAAAATTGAAATTTTTCCTACTGCTTAGATTTATTCAAAAATTGTGCGGTAAAAATACGCAGTACACCACTAGATGAATTCGTTAAGGGGTCTAGTTTTCAAAATGGGGTCATTTGTAGGGGTTCTCTGTCGTTTTGGCCGCTCAAGGGCTCTACAAGTGTGCTATGGGGCCGAAATCCCCTTCATGCTAAATTTCAGTTCTGAAAGCCACCGACTACTCCTTACATTTTGGGCCCCTTTGTGCATCCAGACATAAGATTAGGGCCACAATGGGTATGTCTCTGAACACTGGACAAACAGGGGTATCTATTTTGGGGTGCAAATCTTAATTCATGTGTGTGCTGTACAAAAATGCTGTTTTTAAAATGACAAAATTGCCAAAAAACGAAAATCACAATTTTTTTCCTTTTGCTTTGCTTGAATTCATTTAAAAGCTGTGGGGTCAAAATGTGCAGTACACCCCTAGATAAATTTGTTCTGGGGTCTAGTTTTCAAAATGGGGTCACTTGTGGGCGTTCTCTATGTAATGTGCAGGGGGGGGGGGAGGATGGAAGAGCCAGGAGAAGGAACTGAGCTCCCGTCCCCCTCTCCGCCCCTCTGCACTATTTGCAATGGGAAGAGGCATGGCGGGGCTAAGTTCCGAGAATTAGCCCCGCCCCTGTCCCACCCCTCCCCATTGCAAATAGTGCAGAGGGGCGGAGAGGAGGCAGAGAGGGGGGGCGGGAGCTCAGTTCCTGCTCCTGGCTCTTCCATCCCCCCCCCCCCCCCTGCACACGAGGACAACGTATATCTGTGCATGGGGGAAGGGGGGAGAAAAAAACCCCCGCAGCTTTAGGCCTCTTTCATACAAGCGTTGCATTCACCCGCACCCGGCTTAGGTAGTTAATAGGGATGAGCGAACGTGTCCGTTACGGACACATCCGCACCCGGACACCGGCTTTGCCGAACACTGCAGTGTTCGCGCGTAAGTGTCCGGGTGCCGCCGGGGGGCGGGGAGATGCGCGGCGGCGCGGGCGGCAGTAGCGGGGAACAGGGGGGAGCCCTCTCTCTCTCCCTCTCCCCCCCACTCCCCGCCGCACCCCCCCGCGCTGCCACGGCGGCCCCCGAACTTTTTCGCCCGAACACTGAAGTGTTCGCAAAGTTCGGTGTTCGGGCGAAAAAGGGGCGGAGCCGAACGTGTTCGCTCATCTCTAGTAGTTAACCATGTGCTGCCTGCTTGCTGGAGGAGAACCCCTCTGTCTGCTGGGAGTCCCCCAAACTATTGCAGATTTACATGCAATTCACCTAACAACCCTCCATCTGTAACCTCACTGACCAGCAGTGAATGCCCGCAGTTAACTCCTTCATGACTGACCTGGTTTAAGCACTAATGAGCAACCAGTTTTTCAGTCTTTATTTTTGTGCATTCCTGGGATCAGAACTATAAGGGGACTAAAGTACATTCGTGTGAAGGAGCCCTCGGCGCAATTTTATGCATATGAGAGCGAATTTGCTTACCCCCTTAGACTCTAATGGAATATCGGGAGCGCAAATGCACGTAAAAATCATTGCGGTTTCTGCGACCGCTTTTCTGCTAAATTTAGCACGCCGTGTGAAAGAGGCCCTAGGGCTTCGGCAGACGAATGTACACGCCAAGACTATTGTCGCAGTGGAGCGTATTTGTGCATAAACAAGGTTTACAGTAATCGGGTTGCGCTTAAAATGCCAGTTCACACGCGCGTTCACCCCTTTCCGTGGCATACAGTGGCGATGGTCATCTTCTCCCTGCGACGGCCGCCGGGTCACAACCCTTTCCTGTCATTTTTGTATGTAAAACGCAGAAAGATGAGGTGAGAAACACCCTTAGGGTCAGGGGCGTACCTAAAGGCTCAAGGGCCCGGGTGCAAAAGTTCAGCTCAGGGCCCCCCCTTACCTTTCTCACCGCGTACCCATACCTAAATCATGCTGCATACAGCTGCAAAACGAATTTCCATACATGAACTAGCCCTATTAACGCGTTTCCTGCACTAGATGAAAATCACACACACACACCGCTTTTTATTGCGGTATACTGCTTCCATTGATTTGAATGCGATTACTCAGACGTGAGCTCGGAAGCGGTGATTTTTAAGCGCTATCTGTCCTGTATTTGCCTTTTCTAACGCACCTCCCCACCCATCACAATTGTGGGGTGCATTAAAACCGCTTTACCATGCGTTCAAAAGTGCTGCTCAAAATTGAGGTAAAAAACCCACGATTTTAAGCTGTGTTTTCTGAATGGACGTCTTAGAGCAGCCTTAGGCCCCGTGCACACGGGCGGAAATTCCGCTGCCGGATTTCCCGCAGAATTTCCACCCATGGAAGCTGCCATAGGATTGCGTTAGAAAACGCAATCCTAGGCAGACGGCCGCGGTTTGTCCGCGCGAAATCACACGTGGATAACAAACCGCGGCATGCTCTATTTCTGTGCGGGGTTCGCAGAGCCCCGCACAGAAACGTCACTCGCTGGCCGCTGGCACCGGTCTGCGCATTTAGGACGGCAACTCCCACAGCCTAGAAGTTTGTATGATCTAGAGGCTCAGTCACAGCAAATGTGGACACATACTACCATATGGAACCTGTATGCCTCAATTGCCCCCCATATCACATCTTGTATCCAAGCTAGAGACGGTACAACAAAGTACTAGAGCCTCCATACTCGCCTGTATCACATCTTGTATCACATTTTTTTCTGCGGGATGGTACGGTTACAATGATACCAAAATTCTTATATTTTTTTTAGGTTTTTCCACAATAAAAAGCCTTTTTTTGGAAATTATTATTTTTTTCTTAACTCACTGCATTCAAAGTCCTATAACTTTTTTATTTTCCCATGGACGGAGCTCTCTGAGGGCTTATTTTTTGCGAGACGAGCTGTAGTTTTTATTTGTACCATTTTGGGGTACATACGCTTTTTTAATCACTTTTAATTCGTTTTTTTTGTGAGGCAAAATGCTAAAATGCTTACTATAGCAATCTTAGGCGCTGGCAATACAGGACGCCAGTATCTGGCGTCCTGTTGCCATAACAACCAGCCGGGCTCTGCGATATGAATTCCTTTGGGTAAGTGAGATTTTTGGCCCGTGTGAAAGGGGCATTACTGTATGCTAAACTGTTCACTTCATTTTCATTGCCTTCTATGACATTTATGGAAATATGCAAATAAGGGAGATGGAATAAATCCTCCACAGTGCCACCTACTGAAAGGCAGCATTCCTTCGAGTCAAAGTGGGACTTTTTATACAAGTCTTGCTACAATGACTGGGAATCAAAAGCAAAGCCAGACCCCATGTACATACAGCTGTTTCCGGGTTATTGCCCATCATCAGTGTACAGTAGGAGTCTGGCTTTTGCTAGTGAGAGGCCAGGGACAGGGGTCAGAAACGCTCTCCCTAAGGAGAAAAGAGCGTTTCTGATTTATGGAAATGGCACGGCACAAATTATTGTTAGGGGTTCCATCACAGGTGCGAAAATCAGCATCCCCACCACACTCCCCTTGTGCAGCTGTACCGCCTCCACACTCCCCGCATGTAACCGCGCCGCCTCCACACTCCCCGCATGTAACCGTGCCGCCTCCACACTCCCCGCATGTAAACGCACCGTCAATACACTCCCCAGCATGTAACCACACCGTCACCACACTCCCCGCATGTAACCCCACCATCACCACACCGCCCTTATGTAACCGTACCGCCACCACACTCCCAGCATGTAACCGTACCATCACCACACCTTCCTCATGTAACCATTGCGCCTCCACACTCTCCGCACATAACCGCACCGTCACCACACTCCCCGCACGTAACCGCACCGTCACCACAATTCCCTCATGTTACCGTGCCTCCACCACACTCCCTGCACGTAACCGCGCCGCCACCACACTCCCTGCACGTAACCAAGCCGCCACCACTCTCCCCGCACGTAACCGCGCCGTCACCACTCTCCCCGCACGTAACCGCGCCGCCACCACTCTCCCCGCACGTAACCGCGCCGTCACCACTCTCCCCGCACGTAACCGCTCCGTCACCACTCTCCCCGCACGTAACCGCGCCGTCACCACTCTCCCCGCACGTAACCCCGCCGTCACCACACTCCCCGCACGTAACCCCGCCGTCACCACACTCCCTGCATGTAACCCTACCGTCACCACACTCTCTGCATGTAACCCCACCGTCTCCACACTCCCTGCATGTAACCGTACCGTCACCACACTCCCTGCATGTAACCCCAGGTCGCCACATTTCCCTCATGAAAACCCACTTCTCTCGCGTAACAATAACACCACCACACTCCCCTTATATAACCGTACCATCACCACACACCTCGTGTAACCCCACATAGGAATGTATATAAGAAAGATGGAGAGACCACACCATTCCCTGACTCACTTACACCCTAGGTGTCTCCACACACTTTTTGGGTGCTCACCTTAAGGAGAAAGGACACCGCTTATAATCCACATCATAGGCCCCTCACAGACTAAGCCAGAAGCCTGCTGCACACCTCCCCACCCATCACAATTGTGGGGTGCATTAAAACCGCTTTACCATGCGTTCAAAAGTGCTGCTCAAAATTGAGGTAAAAAACCCACGATTTTAAGCTGTGTTTTCTGAACGCACGTCATAGAGCAGCCTTAGGCCCCGTGCACACGGGCGGAAATTCCGCTGCCGGATTTCCCGCAGAATTTCCACCCATGGAAGCTGCCATAGGATTGCGTTAGAAAACGCAATCCTAGGCAGACGGCCGCGGTTTGTCTGCGCGAAATCACACGTGGAAAACAAACCGCGGCATGCTCTATTTCTGTGCGGGGATCGCAGAGCCCCGCACAGAAACGTCACTCGCCGGCCGCTGGCACCTGTCTGCGCATTTAGGACGGCAACTCCCACAGCCTAGAAGTTTGTATGATCTAGAGGCTCAGTCACAGCAAATGTGGACACATAATACCATATGGAACATGTATGCCTCAATTGCCCCCAATATCACATCTTGTATTCAAGCTAGAGGCGGTACAACAAAGTACTAGAGCCTCCATGCTCGCCTGTATCACATCTTGTATCCAAGCTAGAGGTGGGACAACAGGGTACTAGAGCCTCCATGTTCGCCTGTATCACATCTTTTTTTATGATCGCAGGGAGAGAAAACGCATCAATTCTGCCATAGAATTTTGAGGTTTATTTATAGCGTTAATCATGCAGCACATGGTTAACTACCTGAGCCGGGTGCGGGTGGGTGCTGTCTGTCAAGGACCTCTGATGTCACCCAAAAAATGAGTAAGGAGACTTATAAGGTGATGCTAGCTCCTCTGGGATATCTATGCAAATAAGGATGGGAAAATACCTCTCTAGCGCCATCTATTGGATGACAGCATTCCTTCAAATCCAAGTGATTTATAACAAGCCTTAACAATGACTGGGAATATTAAACCAAGCCAGGAAGTACAAAGCAAAAGCAAGTTGGGTTATACACTTCTGTATGGCCATATTAATGCACTTTGTAATGTACATCGTGCATTAAATATGAGCCATACAGAAGTTATTCACTTACCTGCTCCGTTGCTGGCGTCCCCGTCTCCATGGCTCCGTCTAATTTCGCTGGCTTCTTGCTTTTTTAGACGCGCTTGCGCTGTGCGGTCTTCTGCCTGGTGAATGGGGCCGCTCGTGCCGGAGAGCTGCTCACCGCGTCGCCATCGTAGCTCCGCCCCGTCACGTGTGCCGATTCCAGCCAATCAGGAGGCTGGAATCGGCAATGGAACGCAAGGAAGGAGAAGAAAATCCACGGTGCACCATGGGAGAAGACCCGCGGTCCACCGTGGGAGAAGACCAGCGGCGCCATCTTTAAAAGAAGAATAGAAGAAGCTGCAGAACGCTGATGCAGGTAAGTGCAATGTGCTTTTTAAAAACTAACCTATGCTTTCTTTTTAACAGACTTTAAATGCACACAAAAGTAGAGCATGCAACGGTTTTTTCGCATTTGGGCAAAAAAAGGAAACGAAAACCAATCCGTTGAAATCAATGGGTTTTATTCTCTGCATATTGTGCTCAGAAAGTTTGCGCATGCTAACACACGCGTGTAAATGTCCATGTGAAGGAACTCTTAAGCCTGGCTTCACATGGGTGTGTTTGTGTGCGCATTTATGCAGCGAATAGAGCCCTAACGAACGGGTTCGTTCACAAGTGCGCATCTTTACATTTCACGCAAAAAAAAAAATATGCAGCATACTCTATTTTGCGGCACTTTTGCACATCAAAAGTCCCCATAGAAGTCCCCATAGAAGTCAATGGGGATGCACAAATATACATGTGATATGCCAGGAGGTGCGTGATACGCTGCGTAATTGCGCAGGAAAGGAACACATCCAGAACTCGTTAGACTAATTCCATACATATTTTTAGGTGACTTGGACATTTTCGTTCCTAAGATCTGCGTTCGACCAACAGACCGGCCTAATGTCACACGATGTCAATAGTAAGTAGCTTGTGCCTCTTAATACTAGTAAGTAGCTTGTGTTCTCCCGCGGGGTTTTGAACGATAATTGTCCCATGTAAAAACATGCAGAAACTGAACGACTGGATCAGAATCGTCCAGTTGTTCACTTTTAAGCAGCTTAAAATCCAAACACATTTCTCGGTGTAAGCAGCAGCCGTCCAGTACTGAACGTCTGCTGCTTACAGTGAATGGAGGTGAGCAGGGGGCAGAACCCTCCTCCAGCTGCCCCGCCTCCCTGCTGGCTGCGCTGTCAGCGATCCAGCAATGCTCGCTCCTGTGCAGAGCGAGCACCACAGGGATGAATGTCGGGCATTGTTTGCCTGACACTCGTTTTGTGTAAAAGGACCCTTGGACCTCCCTCACACAGGTGTTTTTGTACAGTTTTTAGTGCTGCGCTAAACGCTGTACAACGCACCCATACATTTCAATGGGGCTGCTCACACAAGGCTGAAAACGCTGTGTCTTCAACGCTGCGCTTTAACAGTGTTGCATGTTCTATTTTGGGACGTTTTTAGCCCTGTGTCACCCATTGAAATGAATGGGCAGCGGCCCGGGCTTCCCCTGCACTGACAAATGATCTATTGCTGTAAGCGAGGTTTGAGAACTCTCCTCCAGCAATAGATTGCTGTGATTGCTTCTAGGCGCTGGCTCGATGTCCAATCACAGCCATTCATGGCTGTCCCAGGCAATCAGAGCCAGCAAGCTCTGATTGTCTGAGACAGTCAATGAATGGCTGTGATTGGGCATCGAGCCAGTGCCGAGAACCAATCACAGCAGTCTATTGCTGGAGGCGAGTTCTCAAACCTTGCTTACAGCAATGGATCCTTTGTCAGTGCAGGGGAAGCCCGGAGTAGCGGCAGAGATCGGTGGCCGGGACCCGGACGGCACATGCTTTTTTTTTTTCCCAGCATCCTTGGCTGCTTTTTCAGCTGTGTGAGGGAAGCCTTAGACTGGTGTATAAAATGCTGGTTTAAGTAAATATCCTACAAAATGTTTAAAATTTGGAGACACGCTTTATTGTATACATATTTTTGATCAATTCAAAAAATGAAATACAATCCTATATAGATTTGGTTACATACCGTGCCATGTAATCCCGAACATTGTTTGCATATAAAAATAATCCTTCTCCTCCTCAGAGGGAACATAAACAGGCAGAAACTAAAAGGGAAAGATAAGGTCCAGTTAAAGGGAACATATCAGCACCCACATTATGGGGCTCAAAGCTGAGGGAGGAACTTCTAGACGGCCGCCGGGTCACAACCCTTTCCTGTCATTTTTGTATGTAAAATGCAGAAAGATGAGGTGAGAAACACCCTTATGAGAACGAACCTCTGGAGATCACAGGGAGCCGTGCAGGTGTCATGGCAGCCAGGGGCCTTCTGAAAGGCCCCAGGGCTGTCAAAGCAGAATGCCTATCCAGGCATTCTCGTGGGGTGGCTTGGTAGACCGCCTGTCAATTCGCAGTATGATGTAACGCTATGGCATTTCATCATATTGCAAGAGCGATCAAAGTATGACATGTAGAGATGAGCGAACGTACTCGTTTAGGGCTATTTCGCAATCGAGCATCACTTTTTTCGAGTAACTGTCTACTCGGGCGAAAAGATTCAGGGGGCGGGGGGGGGGGGGGGGAGAGCTCCCCCCGGCGCCCCCCGAATCTTTTCGCCCAAGTAGGCGATGCTCGATTGCAAAATAGCCCTAAACAATATTGTTAAAGGGGCGTTCGAGGCACAATTGCGCTTCGTGCCGCCGAGTGTATTGCGCCCACACTCCTGGGAAGAAGCTTTTGCAGTCATGAAGAGCGATAGCCTCGAACGCCCCTTTAACAATATTGTTTAGGGCTATTTTACAATCGAGCATCGCTTTTTTCGAGTAAGTGTCTACTCGGGCGAAAAGATTCGAGGGGCGCCGAGGGGTTGCAGAGAGGAGTGGGGGGGGGGGGGGGAGCTTTCGTGCTTTAATGGAAATCAAACAATCTTTGTCTGGGGGGCATAACTGTCAACGATGCTCGCACGCGCGCCACCTATCGTAGCATAGTTGTACTATGCCAGTAATCTTCCCAGGAGTGTAAAAAATTCCCCGGAGAGCGTAGCGTTCCTTCGTGTCATTTGGACGAGACCCTTTTGGACGTGTAAATCCTCGGACCGGCATGTATTGCAGACGAATAGTTTTACATTCATTAAATCCTGTGCCTCGCTGAGCACTGTCTGCGTCGTTTTAGTTTGGTTTTCTCGCTCTGCCATATTTTCTTTGGGCGACTTTCAGGAATCTTTTCCTCCGTTATTCTCATCCGTGACTTATAGCTCGGTTTGCGCCTGATGTACATGGTAACAACTAGCGAATGCGGTCTGAAAAAAACATATCTTTCATCTGCTGTGTAGCGTGGTATCAGTAAAGCCGGCCAAGGGATCGCTCTCCTTGAGGCACAATTGCGCTTCGTGCCGCCGAGTGTATTGCGCCCACGCTCCTGGGAAGAAGCTTTCGCAGTCATGAAGAGCGATAGCCTCGAACGCCCCTTTAACAATACTGTTTAGGGCTATTTCGCAAACGAGCATCGCTTTTTTCGAGTAACTGCCTACTCGGGCAAAAAGATTCGGGGGGGTGCCGGGGGGAGCTCTCCCCCCCTCTGATCATTGGGTGCAACCACTGGGGTTCCCACAAGTATGGCGGTCCTGACAGTCCCCGCAGAAATTGAGGACATGCATGCAAACCACTGCTCCATTCATTTCAATGACAGCACCAGAAATTATCGAATAAAAGGACTATGTCTATACAGGGGGACTGGAGCATTATATCGGGAAAAATGAGCTTCGGCCATTATACAGATATAATATGATCATGATCAGTGCAGAGTTTTGCACAAGGCTGAAGATTTATAATTGGGGTTATTTAGTTTAGCAAAAAAGACAGTTGGGGGAGTGGGGCGACTTAATAACTATGTATAAATATATCGAGGGACAATGCAAAGATCGCTCCCATCATCTGTTTATACCCAGGACTGTGCCAACAGAGCGCCCTCTACGTCTAGAGGAAAGAGTATGTAGTGATGGTGAACTCGATAAGAGTACAAGAGGGGCCTGGACGCCTTTCTTGGGCGTTACAATATTATATGTTATAGTCACTGATTACTTCAGAAGGGTCGGTGACCCGGGGATTATTCCGATTGCCAGATTGGAGTCGGGAAGGAATATTTTTCCTAAAATGAGTATAATTGGCTTCGGCCTCATTGGGTTTTTCTGCCTTCCTCTGGATCAACATTGCAGGATAGCAGGCTGAACTAGATGGACACAAGTCATTTTTCAGCCTATTATATGCTACCAAGTTCCCAAAAGTTACACGTCTCAAGTTGTGACATCTTATAGTAAACGCCAGTGGGTAGGCGCCCTAAGGCTGAAAACAAATTGTTGAAAGTAAGTAATACAGTAACAAATATAAGTAAGGTAAAGGTATTGGGGCACAATCATTTGGCATAGTTTTGGCGCAGAGATTAGCGGTAGCTTGTGTGCTTGTCAAGAATCTGGCACTAGTTTTTGCTTAATGTTAAATATTCTTTAGGACTCCTTCACACGGGCGCAGCAATCTACAGCCGCAGTGAGGCTGAAAAAAACCAAAAAAAAAGCGTAATCATGCTATACTTCCGCCATGTATCACGTGATGCATGGCTTCAATTGACTGCAATGGACGCCGGCTGTGCGTTTTCCCGTGGCAATTAGAACATGGCACGATTTCTTTCATGCTGTGTGAACATTTAAAGGCAGTAAGCTATTATTAGGTTCATGAAACGCGGCAGAAATCCATCTGTGGGCATTAGCCCTAAGTCAGTAGATCATGCCTTGACTCCTCTTTTAGGTCCATTGACTGACTTGCCAAAATATATATTCACCTCAATTCACAGCGCATCTATGCTACAAAATCAGCGTGTATACCAGAACTATCCCCCAAACTATAAAGCTAACGTCACACGGACGAGTGCGATATCGGGCCGTGAATCACTCCCTCACCAACATGCAATTTCCCCGCGGATGTGAGGCATTTTTATCTCAAAACCGCCTCGCATCACTTCGGGTAAGTAGCCGTGCCGGAGGATAGCTAGGAAAGCTGCAAAACGAATTTCCATACATGAATTAGCCCTATTAACGTGTTTCCTGCGCTAGATGAGAATCACACACACACACCGCTTTTTATTGCGGTATACTGTTTCTATTGATTTGAATGCGATTACTCAGACGTGAGCTCGGAAGCGGTGATTTTTGGGATGCACACAAAAGTAGAGCATGCAGCGGTTTTTTCGCATTTGGGCAAAAAAAGGAAACGAAAACCAATCCGTTGAAATCAATGGGTTTTATTCTCTGCATATTGTGCTCAGAAAGTTTGCGCATGCTAACACACGCGTGTAAATGTCCATGTGAAGGAACTCTTAAGCCTGGCTTCAGATGGGTGTGTTTGTGTGCGCATTTATGCAGCGAATAGAGCCCTAACGAACGGGTTCGTTCACAAGTGCGCATCTTTACATTTCACGCAAAAAAAAAATATGCAGCATACTCTATTTTGCGGCACTTTTGCACACCAAAAGTCCCCATAGAAGTCAATGGGGATGCACAAATATACATGTGATATGCCAGGAGGTGTGTGATACGCTGCGTAATTGCGCAGGAAAGGAACACATCCAGAACTCGTTAGACTAATTCCATACATATTTTTAGGTGACTTGGACATTTTCGTTCCTAAGATCTGCGTTCGACCAACAGACCGGCCTAATGTCACACGATGTCAATAGTAAGTAGCTTGTGCCTCTTAATACTAGTAAGTAGCTTGTGTTCTCCCGCGGGGTTTTGAACGATAATTGTCCCATGTAAAAACATGCAGAAACTGAACGACTGGATCAGAATCGTCCAGTTGTTCACTTTTAAGCAGCTTAAAATCCAAACACATTTCTCGGTGTAAGCAGCAGCCGTCCAGTACTGAACGTCTGCTGCTTACAGTGAATGGAGGTGAGCAGGGGGCAGAACTCTCCTCCAGCTGCCCCGCCTCCCTGCTGGCTGCGCTGTCAGCGATCCAGCAATGCTCGCTCCTGTGCATAGCGAGCACCACAGGGATGAATGTTGGGCATTGTTTGCCTGACACTCGTTTTGTGTAAAAGGACCCTTGGACCTCCCTCACACAGGTGTTTTTGTACAGTTTTTAGTGCTGCGCTAAACGCTGTACAACGCACCCATACATTTCAATGGGGCTGCTCACACAAGGCTGAAAACGCTGTGTCTTCACCGCTGCGCTTTAACAGCGTTGCATGTTCTATTTTGGGACGTTTTCAGCCCTGTATCACCCATTGAAATGAATGGGCAGTGGCCCGGGCTTCCCCTGCACTGACAAATAATCTATTGCTGTAAGCGAGGTTTAAGAACTCTCCTCCAGCAATAGATTGCTGTGATAGGACATCGAGCCAGCGTCGAGAAGCAATCACAGCCATTCATGGCTGTCCCAGGCAATCACAGCAGTCTATTGCTGGAGGCGAGTTCTCAAACCTTGTTTACAGCAATAGATCATTTGTCAGTGCAGGGGAAGCCCGGAGTAGTGGCAGAGATCGGTGGCCGGGACCCGGACGGCACATGCTTTTTTTTTTTCCAGCATCCTTGGCTGCTTTTTCAGCTGTGTGAGGGAAGCCTTAGACTGGTGTATAAAATGCTGGTTTAAGTAAATATCCTACAAAATGTTTAAAATTTGGAGAGACACTTTATTGTATACATATTTTTGATCAATTCAAAAAATGAAATACAATCCTATATAGATTTGGTTACATACTGTGCCATGTAATCCCGAACATTGTTTGCATATAAAAAATAATCCTTCTCCTCCTCAGAGGGAACATAAACAGGCAGAAACTAAAAGGGAAAGATGAGGTCCAGTTAAAGGGAACATATCAGCACCCACATTATGGGGCTCAAAGCTGAGGGAGGAACTTGTAGAGGGGGGGGGGGGGTGCTTTTTATACTCTCCAGGTCCCTCATTCCAGGGCTGTAACCCTGAGAAATCGGAGAAGCAGACAGCACGACTCTGCAGACGGCTCTGTAAGCGTGCGCTCTCGTATAGAGTTTAATGAGAGAGCACATGCGCATTATCTTCTAAAAAGGGTCACGCTGCGCGTGTTCTGATTTCTCGGAGACACAGTGCTGGAAAAGAGGAACCTGGTGAGTATAAAGAGCAGCTCCCTGTTACCCCCAATTCCTTACCTTTCAGCCCCATAGCATAGTTTACTTTAATAAACAGGAATGATTCTACTACAGATCTCCGCTAAAACGTTTTGGGAACATTATATTTCATATAGTATTCCTTACCTCTACTTCTACATTGGTACAGACTTGACACACGGTCATGAGAAAAAGTTTTGCTCCGAGAATTGTAAGTAGAAGAAAAGATGAATAAATAAATAAGTAAATAAATATAATTGAAATTACATACCTAAAGCCCCCGGATTTATCCGCGGACCTTACCCCAGATTGCCGGGGTAATTTAAATCGTGCCATGTTCTAATTGCCACGGGAAAACGCGCAGCCGGCGTCCATTGCAGTCAATTGAAGCCATGCATCACGTGATACATGGCGGAAGTATAGCATGATTACGCGTTTTTTTTGTTTTTTTCAGCCTCACTGCGGCTGTAGATTGCTGCGCCCGTGTGAAGGAGTCCTAAAGAATATTTAACATTAAGCAAAAACTAGTGCCAGATTCTTGACAAGCACACAAGCTACCGCTAATCTCTGCGCCAAAACTATGCCAAATGATTGTGCCCCAATACCTTTACCTTACTTATATTTGTTACTGTATTGTGTACGGGCAGTGGGTACCCGCGTCATCGCTAAGCGTCGCCAGCTAAATACAATATCAAATGGAGGAAATTATGACAAGACAGTGGGGAGACATGTAGCTGGGGGTGTGCTGCTGATTGACAGACTATACATGGGCCAGCAGTGTGGTGCCCACCTATTACCCCCAGGACTGATAATGGTGGCTGTGTGACAGGACAGCGGGGAGACATGTAGCTGGGGGTGTGCTGCTTAGTGACAGACTATACAGGGAGCTGGTGCAACAGTGCTGTGCCCACCTATTACCCTCAGGGCTGATAATGGCGGCTGTGTGACACGACAGCAGGGAGAGACATGTAGCTGGGGGTGTGCTGCTCAGTGACAGACTATACATGGACCAGCAGTGCGGTGCCCACCTATTACCCCAGGGCTGATAATGGTGGCTGTGTGACAGGACAGGGTGGACAGATGCAGATAGAACTCTTTCACATCAGCGCATTTACATGTAGCGAACAGAACCGGTGGATTTCAATGGGGTTTTTCACATTTCTGCACATACATGCCCCTTCGCCTGCGGCATGCTCTACATTTCTGCACATTTGCGCACTAAAGGTCCCCATTAGTTAATGGTGCACAAATGCGCGCACAGTATGCAGAGGTGTGTAATATGCTGCGTAATTCCATTGAGAAAAGAAAACGTCTGAAACAAATTACACTAAATTTACCATTTCAAGAGGAGCATCTTTTTTTACGCACGCAAATAAACATGCCTTGCGAGTGGAAAAAGGACAGTAAAAAAAAGCCTTGTTCAGGGCACAAAAAAGTTGCGCTGAAGTGCGCACAAATGTGTATACGCTCATTAGAAGCTGGACAGATACACAGACAGAACCCTTTCTCTTATGGCGGATTCAGACGAACACGGTTTTGCCCCCTTATACTGCCGCGATAATCACCGCCATATAACCGAACAATAGAAACCGCTGATCTCAATGGAATTTCTGCGGTTTTGTTTTTACCACTTCTTTTCCCGGCCGTTATTTGTGCGCTCGGGAAAAGATAAGACCTGCCCTATCATGTCGTGACAGTACCTGCAGGGAAGATCGGGCGGCGCCTGTCATCCCGTAGCAATTTCCAAACTTCTGCGCACTGGCACGGAGTGTAAACTGCTGGTGAAGGGGACAGGATTCCATTTGTTCTGGGGCAGTTGCACCTACGAAAGTCACAGAAAATAGAAATGATTGATTTCAATGGGTTTGTTCACAGGCGCGTATTTTCCATGTTCATTTCGATCGCACAAAAAAATAAGCAGCATACTATATTTTCTCGCACATTCTCATAGGGAAAGAACGCATATTATACTAATTGTCTATTTCACTAGCTGAGATAATCGTTGCGTGTTATTTCTTTGTCTGTGCAAATATCCGTAAGCTCGTCGGAATCCAGCCTAAATGTAAAAATATATCTTTATAAGGCCATTTTCACACTGTTTTTCCTCTCACTACGGTTCCATGTGTTTTTGGCGCTGCACTCCCATGTGTATCCAACATGTCCAACATGTCGGGGCTTCCTCTATATCAGTGATGGCGAACCTTTTAGAGACTGGGTACCCAAACTGCAACACAAAACCCACTTATTTATCGCAAAGTGCCAACGTGTCAGGGGCGGGGCTGATCAGGACGTATGATTTTACCCCGTCGTTCTAAAAAGGACAGGGCCTCTTTAACCCTCTGCAATCCAATTTTGGATTCGGGGTTGCCTAGGGGCTTTTCTTTTTGTGCCTTATACTATGGCGCCTTCTGCTGGCTAAAGTTAGGGCTCCTTCCCACGGAGGGATTTCCGCTGCGTAATACGCTGCGTAAGTCCGCTGCATTGCCCGCAGCTATTAGGTTCTATTGAACCTAATAGCTCAATGCTCACGGTGCGGCATTCCATTGCGGATTTCCGCACCGTGAAATCACCCGACCTCACCCGCGGTATGCTTTATTTGCCGTGGGTGTAAGCGTGGCCGGCCTCCATTCTAGTCAATGGAAGCCGTCCGTCACGCTATCTTCCGCTGTAGCACAGCGGAAGATAGAGTAAAAACCGCTTCCCCGCCCACCGCCAGCCGCGTCATATGACCCAGTAGATTTTGGTAGGCCGCTGTCTCCCCCTTGTGTGATGGAACCCCTAACAATAATCTGTGCCGTGTCATTTCCATAAATGTCATAGAAGGTAATGAAAATGAAGTGAACAGTTTAGCATACAGTAATTCCCCTTTCACGTGGGCCAAAACTCTCACTTACCCAAAGGAAGCAGCTGGTGACATCACCAGCTTGTCCACACTCATAAAGCTCTGTTAGACTACATATGCGATACTGGACAATGCACCCATCCTCAGCCCTTGTTGGCCTGTGGTTCACATTCCTATGTGGGTCAGAAGCGGTGTTGTGTCTCCTTAAGGAGAGCACCCAAAAAGTATGTGGAGACACCTAAGGGGTAAATGGGTCAGGGAATGGTATAGTCACTACCCAAGCACTGCACACAGAAGAGGCATTTGAAAACCTAAAAAATGAGTAAGAACACTTATAAGGTGATGCTAGCTCCTCTGGGATATCTATGCAAATAAGGATGAGAAAATACCTCTATAGCGCCATCTATTGGATGCAGCATTGCTTCAAATCCAAGTGATTTATCACAAGCCTTAACCTGACTTAAATGGTTATTTACCCTAATGAGTAGGCAAAAAAAAAAAAGTTCTGATCCCAGGAATGCACAAAAATAAAGACTGAAAAACTGGTTGCTCATTAGCAGGGGCGTACCTAAAGCCTAAGGGGCCCGGGTGCAAAAGTTCAGCTGGGCCCCCCCTCCATCTGTACCCGTACCTATACCTAAACCGTGCTAATTTACAAACATGATCTAGCCCCTTGGTGCTTTTTATTGCGGTATACTGCTTCCATTGATTTGAATGCAATTACTCAGACGTGAGCTCGGAAGCGGAGGCGGAATTCACGGCCCCACATCACGCTCGCCCGTGTGAATTGGCCTCAGGGCTCATGTCCACGACCGTGTTTTTACGGAGTATCAAGGGTGCGTTGCATGACACGCAGTGAATGGAGGCAATGAAAGTCAGTGGACATGCTCTATTTCTCTGCACATGACATGCAGCCCTTTTATGGGTTGCGTATGATACGCTGTCCATACGCACACATTGCGAGAGGGCAGTGTTTCGATACACATTCCTGCTCTGAACAGAGCGGGAATTAAAAAAAACAAAATCACGCTGCGCATGTCCGTGATGTGAGATTAGTGGGCATGCGCAGTGCTATACTTGCCACATACACGACCTCTGCCGGCAGAGAGTATTGGTTGTAATTTGTAAAACACCGCGGGAGACCCACAGTGTATTACGTATACGCCCGTGGACATGAGCCCTAAGGTTGCTTTCACACAGGCGTCTGTTAAAATGCTGCATTTTAAAGCGTTTTCGAACGCCATTTTTAAATGTGTTCAACAGCGTTGTGTAACACACTCCATCATTACAATGGGTGATATGGGGCATTAAAAAGGGCTGAAACAAACTAAACTAGAGCAGATAGCATTAGAAAATTGTAGTGTTCGAACGCTCCCTGAGAAGCTCCATTGTGATCAATCAGTGGTTTTTTTTGCGGCTTTTCACAAACCACGCTAAATGCTGTAAAAAACATTCTGTGTGAAAGAGGCCTTAGTGACAAAGTCTGTTTGCTCCTTAACCCCTTATTGACCGCCCTATAGTGTTTTTAATCCCCACAGCCATAAAAACATGCTCATGCTGAGGATTACAGCCCTGGGGGCTGTGGACATGACAGCTCCTTGTTGTCAGCTGCCGGAGTGACCCCCAGTCACGCTATTGCCGTTATCCAAGTAAACAGTTAAAAACTTTAAAATTTCATCTTTCCTCATATCCGTGAGTGGAGATGAAATTACATACCTAAAGCCCCCGTATTTATCCGCGGACCTTACCCCAGATTGCCGGGGTAATTTAAAATCTCCCTGTTGCTGGCTAGCAAACGTAGCTGAAAGCCTGGAGATTTCACGATGGGCACCGGTCCCGGCGCTCTCCCCGACGCCCGGTTTGAATTTGGCGCTAAAAACCTCATGGCGCGTCCTGCTCCTTGCGGCCTCTCGCCGCCGCGACTGCTCTTACGGCCGCCTCTCTTTGCAGCGGGACTCGGGCTGAGTCGCGCTGGGGGGGGGGGGGTTTCTTCGCTTCGGGCGGCCTCGCCCGGCATCCCCCTCTTGTGCTGCTCCCTCTCCGGATACCGGCTCCCTTACTGCTGGCTCGAGTGGCCTCCCCGACTCCGATCCCGACCTGCAGCTGGCGATTAACTCCTCCAGCCACTCGGCGCCATCCCGCTGGATTGCTTCTTGAATCAAACACTGTGTGTAGATCCGAGCGAGGAAAAGATGGCAGCTTGCTCTATTTCTCCACATACCACGCAGTGTGAGCCCTATACTTTTGTAAGGGCAGCGTATATACAGCACTGTCCATACGCAATACATATGCAACCCCCACGATGAAACAGAGCAGGGAATTAGAAGAAAAAAGACAGTCACACATCGCATGATCGTGTACGTGAGATACGTAGTCATGCGCAGTACACTCGCTGCCATACGCAGTCTCTGCCGACAGAGTCGGCATCACATAGACCGTTAGTACACTACGGGACACCCGCATTGTTTTATGCATATAGTCGCTTATAAATTATATTGGAAAATTTTAATTTTTGATTATACAAGGTATTACTTTTATTTGCTGAGATTGAAATACCCTTCTAAGCCTTCAGTCACAGATGTAAAAGAATTTGGCGGAAATAACAGTGACAACGAACATAGTGGCGGACATAATAGGTAACGCCACCACCACAGCGGGGAAAATATCTATATTATACTATCACATACAGGGCACGATCAATGCATGCAACCCGATACCAACAAAAGCAAAATGGTGGATCATGTGAGCGGGAACCGCATACAGCGGCTCCCGGTGACAGCTCCCTGCTCTCGGCTACTCATTCTAGTCGAGAGCAGGGAATTTTTAAATTTCCCGGGCCTCCCGGCTCTCTGTGCATGCGCGTGACGTAATGCGTCTGGCGCGCACGCGCAGACGCCGGCGGCAGTGCCGGGGAGAAGACAGAAGGATCCGGACGCTGCGGAGGACCGGAGGTGAGTACTCTCAGCTCCCGTTACGGATCCGATCCGTAAGGGGAGCGGAAACTTTAATGGTTTTTAACTTTACATTGAGTTTAACGCGATCGCGTGACCGGGGGTGGGGTCCCGCGGCCCGGGATGACAGCGCCATGCTGTCCAATCACAGCAATCTATTGCTGGAGGAGAGTTCTCAAACCTCGCTTACAGCAATAGATCATTTGTCAGTGCAAGGGAAGCCCGGGCCGCTGCCCATTCATTTCAATGGGTGACACAGGGCTGAAAACGTCCCAAAATAGAACATGCAACGCTGTTAAAGCGCAGCGTTGAAGACACAGCATTTTTAGCCTTGTGTGAGCAGCCCCATTGAAATGTATGGGTGCGTTGTACAGCGTTTAGCGCAGCACTAAAAACTGTACAAAAACACCTGTGTGAGGGAGGTCCAAGGGTCCTTTTACACAAAACGAGTGTCAGGCAAACAATGCCGGACATTCATCCCTGTGGTGCTCGCTCTGCACAGGAGCGAGCATTGCTGGATTGCTGACAGCGCAGCCAGCAGGGAGGCGGGGCAGCTGGAGGAGAGTTCTGCTCACCTCCATTCACTGTAAGCAGCAGACGTTCAGTACTGGACGGCTGCTGCTTACACCGAGAAATGTGTTTGGATTTTAAGCTGCTTAAAAGTGAACAACTGGACGATTCTGATCCAGTCGTTCAGTTTCTGCATGTTTTTACATGGGACAATTATCGTTCAAAACCCCGCGGGAGAACACAAGCTACTTACTAGTATTAAGAGGCACAAGCTACTTACTATTGACATCGTGTGACATTAGGCCGGTCTGTTGGACGAACTCAGATCTTAGGAACGAAAATGTCCAAGTCACCTAAAAATATGTATGGAATTAGTCTAACGAGTTCTGGATGTGTTCCTTTCCTGCGCAATTACGCAGCGTATCACGCACCTCCTGGCATATCACATGTATATTTGTGCATCCCCATTGACTTCTATGGGGACTTTTGGTGTGCAAAAGTGCCGCAAAATAGAGTATGCTGCATATTTTTTTTTGCATGAAATGTAAAGATGCGCACTTGTGAACGAACCCGTTCATTAGGGCTCTATTCGCTGCATAAATGCGCACACAAACACACCGATGTGAAGCCAGGCTTAAGAGTTCCTTCACATGGACATTTACACGCGTGTGTTAGCATGCGCAAACTTTCTGAGCACAATATGCAGAGAATAAAACCCATTGATTTCAACGGATTGGTTTTCGTTTCCTTTTTTTGCCCAAATGCGAAAAAACCGCTGCATGCTCTACTTTTGTGTGCATTTAAAGTCTGTTAAAAAGAAAGCATAGGTTAGTTTTTAAAAAGCACATTGCACTTACCTGCATCAGCGTTCTGCAGCTTCTTCTATTCTTCTTTTAAAGATGGCGCCGCTGGTCTTCTCCCACGGTGGACCGCGGGTCTTCTCCCATGGTGCACCGTGGATTTTCTTCTCCTTCCTTGCGTTCCATTGCCGATTCCAGCCTCCTGATTGGCTGGAATCGGCACACGTGACGGGGCGGAGCTACGATGACGACGCGGTGAGCAGCTCTCCGGCACGAGCGGCCCCATTCACCAGGCAGAAGACCGCACAGCGCAAGCGCGTCTAAAAAAGCAAGAAGCCAGCGAAATTAGACGGAGCCATGGAGACGGGGACGCCAGCAACGGAGCAGGTAAGTGAATAACTTCTGTATGGCTCATATTTAACCCCTTAGTGACCAAGCCTGTTTGCGCCTTAATGACCAGGCCAAATTTTGCAAATCTGACATGTGTCACTTTAACATGGAAAAACACCAGAAAGGTTTTGCATATCCAAGCGATTCTGACATTGTTTTTTCGCCACATGTTGTGCTTCATTTAGGCGGAAAAAATAGACCGATAGAAATTGTGTTTATTTATTAAAAGCGCCAAAATTGGGAAAATTTTGAAAAAAATCGTCATTTTTTCACATTTCCAACTGCAATATCTTAAATATGTGCAAACATAATATAGAAATTTTTGCTAAGATTTATATTTCCACCCGTTTACTTTATTTTGGGCGCACATTGGAAAAACTTTCGTTTTTTTTTTAACTATTTAGGAGACGTACAAATTTAACATTACTTTTTAGCATTTTGAGGAACACTTTGTTTTTCTATACCAAGCCGAGATTGGAAAGGCTCATGAGTGTCAGAATAATAGATACCCCCCCAAATGACCTCATTTTAAAAACTACACCCCTTAATGTATTCACTGAGGGGTGTCATGAGTATTTTGACCCCACAGTTTTTTTTCAGGAATTAATTCAATTTAGAGGAGAAAAAGTAAAATTTCATATTTTTGCAAATCTGTTATTTTAAAGACATATTTTTTTCCTATAGTTTACATGAAAATCAGGATTTACACCCCAAAATGGATACCCCTATTTCTCCCGTGTTCAGAAATATACCCATTGTGGCCCTATTGTTATATCTGAGTCCACAACGGGGCCCAAAATGAAAGGAGTAGTCAGTGTCTTTCAAAACAGAAATTTTGCTTGAAGTCCTTTTAGGCCCCATAGCACACATGTAGAGTTCTTGAGCGCCCAAAACAATAGAAACCCCCCACAAATGACCCCATTTTGAAAACTAGACCCCTTAAGGAATTTATCTAGGGGTGTACTGCATATTTTGACCCCACAGTTTTTGAATGAATTCAAACCAAGCAAAAGGAAAAAATTGTGATTTTCGTTTTTTCGGCAATTCTGTCATTTTAAAAACAGCTTTTTTTGTACAGCACACATATGAAGGAAGACTTGCACCCAAAAATGGATACCCCTGTTTGTCCCGTGTTCAGAGACATACCCATTGTGGCCCTAATCTTATGTCTGGATACACAACGCGGCCCAAAATAAAAGGAGTAATCGGTGGCTTTCAGAACATAGATTTTGCTTGAAGTCCTTTTAGGCCCCATTGCCCACTTGTAGAGTTCTTGAGCGCCCAAAACCATATAGAACCCCCACAAATGACCCCATTTTAAAAACTAGACCCCTTAACGAATTTATCCAGGGATGTACTGCATATTTTGACCCCACAGTTTTTGAATAAATTCAAGCAAAGCAAAAGGAAAAAAATAGGATTTTCATTTTTTGGGCTATTGTGTCAATTTAAAAACAGTTTTTTTTGTACAGCACACATATAAATGAAGGCTTTCACCCCAAAATCGATACCCCTGTTTGTCCCGTGTTCAGAAACATACCCATTGTGGCCCTAATAGACTTACAGGACCCATGGCTAGGCCTACAATGAAAGGAATACCCGTTGGATTTCAGGGTACCACTGAATAAATTTCAGGCCCCATTGCCCACTTATAGAGCCATTGAGCGGCCAAAACTATAAAGAACCCCCTCAAATGACTAGTGGGTTTTCATGAGGGAAATGTGGCGACCTGGGGTTACATGCAGGGAGTGTGGTGACGGTACGGTTACATGCAGGGAGTGTGGAGACGGTGGGGTTACATGCTGGGAGTGTGGTGGCGATACGGTTACATAAGGGCAGTGTGGTGATGGTGGGGTTACATGCGGGGAGTGTGGTGACGGTGTGGTTACATGCTGGGGAGTGTATTGACGGTGCGTTTACATGCGGGGAGTGCACAGTGGGAGCTGGCTGGGGCTCACAGCAATCTATGCTGACCGTGGCATGTAAAGGGTTTATAGAGGGAGCTGGCTGGGACTGACAGCAATCTATGCTGACTGTGGCATGTAAAGGGTTCGCAGAGGGAGCTGGCTGGGACTGACAGCAATCTATGCTGACTGGGCATGTAAAAGGTTTACAGAGGGAGCTGGCTGGGACTGACAGCCATCTATGCTGACCGCGGCATGTGAAGGGAGCACAGAGGGAGCTGGCTGGGACTGACAGCAATCTACGCTGATCGCGACATGTAAAGGGTTCGCAGAGGGAGCTGGCTGGGACTGACAGCAATCTACGCTGATCGCGACATGAAAAGGGTTCACAGTGGGAGCTGGCTGGGATTGAAAGCAATAAATGCTGACCACGGCATGTAAAAGGTTTACAGAGGGAGCTGGCTGGGGCTGACAGCAATCTATGCTGACCGTGACATGTAAAAGGTTTACAGAGGGAGCTGGCTGGGGCTGACAGCAATCTATGCTGACCGTGGCATATAAAGGGAGCACAGTGGGAGCTGGCTTGGGCTGACAGCAATCTATGCTGACCGTGGAATGTAAAGGGTTCACAGTGGGAGCTGGTTGGGACTGACAGCAATCTATGCTGACCGTGGAATGTAAAGGGTACAATAGTGTCGCATCTGTAAGAAGTCCCCGCGCTGCACGCAGATGGCGCAGAGCGGTGCAGTTGGGGCCGCGCCATGTCCGCTAGGTGCTGTTGGAGAACCCCCACAAATGACCCTGTTTAAAAAACTAGACCCCTTAACAAATTCCTCTAGGGCTGTGCTGCGTATTTTGACCCACAGTATTTGAATGAATCTGAGCAAAGCAGAAGGAAAAAAGTTAAAGTTGTACTACCTCTAGCTTGGATACAAAATGTGAAACAGACCCTGTTGTATCGCCTCTAGCTTGGCTACAAGACGTGATATGGGTGGGCAAGCTGCCACTTGGGATGCATTATGCATTGACACTTGGGGGTCAGGATAACAGCATGCTGACAATAGAGGGCAATGTATAGCTTTATGTCTTTGGTGATGTTAAATTCATTCTCTGTGGCTGATTTTACACAAGTGAGCACTATATCAGCCCGAGAAACTCAAACCAATATCTCGCATGGCAAATATGCGAGTGTGTCTGCCAGTGCAGTGCGCCTTGTAAGAACAATGCATTGCGATGTGTGTATGTGTGTAAAATATATACACATACATACACACATACATATACAAACACAAACACACACCGCTGTAGGAGCAACTGTAAGAAACAAAATAAATGGTGGGAATATGGCGGCCGCCTGATCTTTTACGCACATAGTATTCATAGGGGAGGTCCTATATTTTCTCGGTCAAGTATTAACGGGAGAGAATACTGCTGGTGAAAACGAAACCACAGAAATCTTAGGCTTAGTTTTGTCCCAATATACGGCCGTGACAATCACCAGCGATGCTTTTTTTTAGAGGATTAAATCGCATCGCTGCCGCGCACATTAAAAACCGCATGTTTTTGTTTAACGCGCAAGTCGGTAGGACTTTCCAATGTTAACATGCAGCGCATATTTTTCGCCTTGTGATGCGATAAAACGCAGCCTCCATAGGATTACATGGGAGATTTTAAAAAACGCACTGCGCAGAAGGACACAGCAGGCTGTGATTTTCTCTCTCAACATCACATCAGTGAAAACCTTGCTGAAGGGAAGGGAACCGTTGGGAATCATTGGCTGCGAAATCTGCTTTTTTTTTCAATAGCCAACGCATCGGTTAAAAATGGCGCGATTTTACCCGCCGGTTTGAAACCACCCTAGAGAAAAATAGGGCAAAAAGATGGAGAACTGGGAGGTGACCCGCTAATCTCTATGGTGCTGTAAGTTTGGGTAAATCCAATAGGTGGTGCAGCACGTTTCTGTAAAAACAACAGAGGGCGCTGCAATGTTACTGTAGAAACCAATGGACAGCATGGCAGGTAGCTATACATAAACTATACAAAATCTGATTGGTTGCTGCTGCCGCCGCCATTTTTTAAAAACGTACGCTCAGTTCTTTCATAGAGAACAAGAAGGTAGGTACTTACAATTCAGGTAGGTAGGTTCAGTTTGGGCCTGGGAGAGACTCCAGTGGAGACTGACGGAAAAATGGCTGCTTACAACCTGTGGTCCTTGTTTCGGGTGCGTGTGTCACCATCGATCTAATGCATCTTACTGCATAGATATATATCTAGCTATAAAAATAGATAGTTATATATCAATATAGATATTTCTAAAAATATCTAGCTTTACGTATAAATTTAAACTTCTATAGTTATGGTTTTGTAAGGCTGAAAACAGACATACAGAATTTGTATTATTATCAGCATTATTCTTATAATTGCCATTGATGTTATTCCAGGGTCAGGTAATACACTGCATGAGGCTTTGACCAATTTTTACTATTTTAGGTAAAAAGCTGCATTGACTGCACTTCTGCATTTAGTGCGATATGGTAGGACTGCAAGCAAAGCCTGAGACAAGATCTTGGTGCGCCCCATGACAATACATATCAGGTAGGTATCCTGCCCTAGAGGTATGAAGGCACCATACAGCAGCACTCATCTGTAATCCAACCTGCAGGGACATTGTGTGCTGCTGTAATGCCCCAAAGTTACTGTAAGATTCTATTGCTTTACTGGTTTTTGCTTTTTTTGGTGTTTTTTATCTTTCATCCCAGTGCTACAAAGACCGAGGACAGAAAGCTCTGGCACTGAAATACTGTGATGAGGCTTCAGCCATGCCACCGGTTACTAAAGAGGTGAGGACTATCAGTAGTAACGTGGTAACACAATTCAACTGTTATTTCAGCCATTGATTTACTGACCTACTCCACTGCTTACTGTATTGATTCTCTAGAATAGAGCCTAGAATCACACGTGGAAAACAAACCGCGGCATGCTCTATTTCTGTGCGGGGATCGCAGAGCTGGCACCGGTCTGCGCATTTAGGATGGCAACTTCCACAGCCTAGAAGTTTGTATGATCTAGAGGCTCAGTCACAGCAAATGAGGACACATAATACCATATGGAACCTGTATGCCTCAATTGCCCCCCATATCACATCTTGTATCCAAGCTAGAGGTGGTACAACAAAGTACTAGAGCCTCCATACTCGCCTGTATCACATCTTGTATCCAAGCTAGAGGTGGGACAACAGGGTACTAGAGCCTCCATGTTCGCCTGTATCACATCATCTTTTTTTATGATCGCAGGGAGAGAAAACGGCAGAATTGAGCTCCAGGCTCTCGGTGACCTTTGTTAGCCGGGAGCACAGAGATTAAAAAATTTACCGGGCTCCCCAGCTGCTGCGCATCTGTCTGGCATTTTAAGGCAGGTTCATGCGCAGAAGCCGGAGAAGGTCCACGGAGGAGGATCACATCGAGGTTCAAATACGGAGGCCTCCGGTAAGAAGTTTCATCTCCTCTCACCGATCAAAGAGGGGAGATTAAACTTCAACTTTTTCTTAACTTTTACATGATCGCCGTTATCCAACCGAGGATAAGGATCCCGTCGGGGGACATCGCCGGAGGCCTTAGGGAAATATTTTCACCTTCCCTTACGGATTGGATTCGTGACAGGAGGTGAAGCTGTAACTCTTACTTTTACATGATCGCCGTTATCCATTGGCTAATGGCAATCACGTGACTGGGGACCACGTACTGCGGCCCACCATGAAATCTCCAGGCTATGTTTGGTAGCCAGGAGCAGGGATATCTTAAATTACTCAGGCAATCTGCGGCTCTTGCATCGGCCAACGTTGACGACGGGCGCGTGCGCAGAAGCTGAGGTGAGGTCCAAGGGTAAATCCGGGGGCCTTAGGTATGTAATTGCATCTCCCCTCACGAATATGAGCGAAGATTACATTTTACCATTTTTTAACTTTCTGTTTACTTTTAAGGGTGACTGGTGGTCGCGCCAACAGCAGGGAGTTGTCATGTCAAGCACTGAGCTCCCATGAACGGCGGAGTCGTAGTCATGCAATGAGACTAGTGCTACGTGACCAAGATCGCTGTATAGCCCTGCGACCTCACACTCTCGGGCCGGCTTCACACCACCGGTTTCCTATTGTTCAATCCGCAGTCATCGTCCACACGGAGGATCTGCAGCAAATCACATGCATTGAAAGATACATACTACTGCTACTTCCTTCACACTCGCGGTCATCTGCATTACAGATTCTGCAGGAACGCTGGGGTAACGGCCAGGTTCCGCTGTGGTAGCCCGCATTCGGAATGTGAAGCGGTCGTGTGCAGCTGGCCTTACTGAAGACAATGTAGTTGCGATACAACTCACAAGTAGCTGCGACCAATATATTGCAAAAATCCAACCTCGGTGAGGTTTTAGCACTCTATAGGTTGTGGGAACTTGCGCGACCCCATTGATATATTTGAGTATGCAAGTTCACAGGGCTGCACAGCGATCTTTGGTCACATGACCCATGTCATGGCGAAAGACTCCATAGAGCTCCAGCCTTAGGGCTCATGTCCACGATTGTGTTCTCACCGCAGAGACGCAGCGTTTTACGCATACCACCGTGGGCTCTTCGGCCAGATTCACACAGATGTATTTGCGTAGCATATTACGCATGAAAAATATACATGCTAAATACACGTCAGTAGAACCCGCTGATTGCAGCGAGTTCCTTCACATAAGTGTATTTTGCATGCGCATTTTGTCCAAAAAAAAAGCAGTCCCCTTTATTTTCTCGTGCATTTCTGCAGGGGAAGAACATGTATTATTCTAATTACACTAATTGCCCATTTCAATAAATGGCAGCATGGTTGCGTGTTTTTTTGCGCTTGCAAATGTGCTTGATTCATGCTAACAAAAGTACAGTAAGGGCCGCTTCACACAAACATATTTGTTTCAATGGGTGCCTTCAGAATTCAAACATGTGGGCAAGGAGGCTCTGGTATCCTGTTGTACCACTTCTAGCTTGGATACAAGAGGTTATACAGATGGGAATGGAGGCTCTACTACCCTGTTGTACGCCTTGTAGCTTGGATAAAAGATAAGATAAGGACAGGCAAGGGGACTCTAGTACCCCGTTGTACCACTTCTAGCTTCTAGAATAGAAGATGGGGAACAGGCGGCTATGGAGGCTCTATTCTAGAGAATCAATACAGTAAGCAGTGGAGTAGGTCAGTAAATCAATGGCTGAAATAACAGTTGAATTGTGTTACCACGTTACTACTAACAGTCCTCACCTCTTTAGTAACCAGTGGCATGGCTGAAGCCTCATCACAGTATTTCAGTGCCAGAGCTTTCTGTCCTCGGTCTTTGTAGCACTGGGATAAAAGATAAAAAACACCAAAAAAAGCAAAAACCAGTAAAGCAATAGAATCTTACAGTAACTTTGGGGCATTACAGCAGCACACAATGTCCCTGCAGGTTGGATTACAGATGAGTGCTGCTGTATGGTGCCTTCATACCTCTAGGGCAGGATACCTACCTGATATGTATTGTCATGGGGCGCACCAAGATCTTGTCTCAGGCTTTGCTTGCAGTCCTACCATATCGCACTAAATGCAGAAGTGCAGTCAATGCAGCTTTTTACCTAAAATAGTAAAAATTGGTCAAAGCCTCATGCAGTGTATTACCTGACCCTGGAATAACATCAATGGCAATTATAAGAATAATGCTGATAATAATACAAATTCTGTATGTCTGTTTTCAGCCTTACAAAACCATAACTATAGAAGTTTAAATTTATACGTAAAGCTAGATATTTTTAGAAATATCTATATTGATATATAACTATCTATTTTTATAGCTAGATATATATCTATGCAGTAAGATACATTAGATCGATGGTGACACACGCACCCGAAACAAGGACCACAGGTTGTAAGCAGCCATTTTCCCGTCAGTCTCCACTGGAGTCTCTCCCAGGCCCAAACTGAACCTACCTACCTGAATTGTAAGTACCTACCTTCTTGTTCTCTATGAAAGAACTGAGCGTACCTTTCAAAATAATGGCGGCGGCAGCAGCAACCAATCAGATTTTGTATAGTTTATGTATAGCTACCTGCCATGCTGTCCATTGGTTTCTACAGTAACATTGCAGCGCCCTCTGTTGTTTTTACAGAAACGTGCTGCACCACCTATTGGATTTACCCAAACTTACAGCACCATAGAGATTAGCGGGTCACCTCCCAGTTCTCCATCTTTTTGCCCTATTTTTCTCTAGGGTGGTTTCAAACCGGCGGGTAAAATCGCGCCATTTTTAACCGATGCGTTGGTTATTGAAAAAAAAAGCAGATTTCGCAGCCAATGATTCCCGACGGTTCCCTTCCCTTCAGCAAGGTTTTCACTGATGTGATGTTGAGAGAGAAAATCACAGCCTGCTGTGTCCTTCTGCGCAGTGCGTTTTAAAAAATCTCCCATGTAATCCTATGGAGGCTGCGTTTTAGCGCATCACAAGGCGAAAAATATGCGCTGCAATGTTAACATTGGAAAGTCCTACCGACTTGCGCGTTAAACAAAAACATGCGGTTTTTAATGTGCGCGGCAGCGATGCGATTTAATCCTCTAAAAAAAAGGATCGCTGGTGATTGTCACGGCCGTATATTGGGACAAAACTAAGCCTAAGATTTCTGTGGTTTCGTTTTCACCAGCAGTATTTTCTCCCGTTAATACTTGACCGAGAAAATATAGGACCTCCCCTATGAATACTATGTGCGTGAAAGATCAGGCGGCCGCCATATTCCCACCATTTATTTTGTTTCTTACAGTTGCTCCTACAGCGGTGTGTGTGTGTGTTTGTATATGTATGTGTGTATGTATGTGTATATATTTTACACACATACACACATCGCAATGCATTGTTCTTACAAGGCGCACTGCACTGGCAGACACACTCGCATATTTGCCATGCGAGATATTGGTTTGAGTTTCTCGGGCTGATATAGTGCTCACTTGTGTAAAATCAGCCACAGAGAATGAATTTAACATCACCAAAGACATAAAGCTATACATTGCCCTCTATTGTCAGCATGCTGTTATCCTGACCCCCAAGTGTCAATGCATAATGCATCCCAAGTGGCAGCTTGCCCACCCATATCACGTCTTGTAGCCAAGCTAGAGGCGATACAACAGGGTCTGTTTCACATTTTGTATCCAAGCTAGAGGTAGTACAACTTTAACTTTTTTCCTTCTGCTTTGCTCAGATTCATTCAAATACTGTGGGTCAAAATACGCAGCACAGCCCTAGAGGAATTCGTTAAGGGGTCTAGTTTTTTAAACAGGGTCATTTGTGGAGGTTCTCCAAAGCGCTCAAGGGCTCCACAAGTGAGCAATGGGACCTAAAACACTTTCATGCAAAATAACTGTTCACAAAGCCACCGGCTGCTCCTTTCGGTTTGGGCCCCATTGTGCATACGGACACAAGATTAGGGCCACAATGGGTATATCTCTGAACACGGGACATACGGGGGGGTCTCCATTTTGGGGTGCCAATCCTCATCTTCATGTGCAATATAGAAAAAAATCCCATCATTAAAATTAAAATGACATATTTGCAAAAATATGAAATTTAATTTCTTCCCCTCCAAATTGCATTAATTCTTGACAAAAACTGTAGGGTAAAAATCCTCCTGACCCCCTCAGTGAATACATTAAGGGGTGTAGTTTATAAAATGGGATCATTTGTGGGGGGATCTATCATTTGGACACCCATGAGACTTTGCAATCTTGGCTTGGTGCAGGAAAAGAAAGTGTTCCTCAAAATGTTAAAAATCAATGTTAAATTTGTACGTCTCCTAAATGGTTAAAAAAAACCTGAAGTTTTTCTAATGTGCGTCCAGAATAAAGTAAACAGATGGAAATATATATCTTATCAAAGATTTGTACAGTATGTTTGCATATGTTTGAGATATTGTGGCTGAAAATAAATTACTTTTTTTAACTTTTTTCTCAATTTTGACGCTTTTAATAAATATACACTAATTTTATCAGACTATTTTCACCTCCTAAATGAAGTACAACATGTGGCAAAAAAACAATATCAGAATCACTTGGATATGCAGAGCCTTTAGGCCTCATGTCCACGGGGAAAAGAAGAATTAAAATCCGCAGCGGATCAGCCGCATGTGGATCCGCACCCCATAGGGATGCATTGACCACCCGCGGGTAGATAAATACCTGCGGATGGTCAATAAAAGTGAATTAAGAAAAATGTGGAGCATGAAAAAAAATGGACATGCTCCATTTAGGTGCGGGTCTCCCGCAGGCTTCTATTGAAGCCTATGGAAGCCGTCCGGATCCGCGGGAGACCTAAAATAAGAATAACTTACCCGTAGTGGACCGGGCAGATCTTCTCTTCTTTGCGGCCAGATCTTCTTTCTTCGGCCCGGCGGATGTGCCCGGCGCACGCGCGCGGCACGCCTATAGCAGTTTGTCTCCTCACCAACCATATGTATCAGTGTTATGGTGGATGGTCTATATTGCATCTATTACTCCTAGTTCTAGCTGGTTGTCATCCCTTTGATGACTGTCAGGATCCAGCAGCCCCCCCACCCATCCTTCCCCTCTGAAGGTAATATGGAGCTCACTAGCTCCACAAGACTAGATTGGAGCGGCTCCTCTCTTCAGTAGCTCCACTCTAGCCACTTCACTGATCTGCTGGCTAGAATGTATTGGCTGGTGGTAGGATCTCCCAGCAGCCACTACACTCCAGACGCACCATCCAATCAGTGAGCGCGGGGCGGGGCTAGTGGGCGGCAGCACTGGGGAGGACGCAGCAGTTCTGAACTTCATGTCTTTTGCTTTTGTTGGTATCAGGTTGCATGCATTGATCGTGTCCTGTATGTGAGAGTATAATATAGATATTTTCCCCGCTGTGGTGGTGGCGTTATCTATTATGTCCGCCACTATGTTCGTTGTCACTGTTATTTCCGCCAAATTCTTTTACATCCTTGAAGGATGGCAGGCTACATGTGCCGTGCGGACCAGACGGCGTCTGTAAGATGCACTACGCTACTTGCTTAGCGGAGCCGTGCTGCACAGATAGTGTAGTTGTGCTAAGCCAATTGGAGCTGTGACTCAATTACTCAGTGGCACGCTGACGTGGAATGCGTTAGTGTTACTACATCTGTAAATTGATGTCTTGCAGCTTTAAAATCCGCCCCGCAGGTCAATTTAAACTGTAGATTGTTTTTCCGCATTATATGGATGAGATTTCTTTAAACGTGTGACTACTTCTCCATTCACTTCTGTGGAGCTGACGGAGATGGTCAAGCACTGAGCTCCCATGAACGGCGGAGTCGTAGTCATGCAATGAGACTAGTGCTACGCGACCAAGATCGCTGTATAGCCCTGCGACCTCACACTCTTGGGCCGGCTTCACACCACCGGTTTCCTATTGTTCAATCCGCAGTTGTCGTCCACACGGAGGATCTGCAGCAAATCACATGCATTGAAAGATACATACTACTGCTACTTCCTTCACACTCGCGGTCATCCGCATTACAGATTCTGCAGGAACGCATGGTCGCCGGCTGGGGTAACGGCCAGATTCCGCTGTGGTATCCCGCATTCGGAATGTGAAGCGGTCGTGTGCAGCTGGCCTTACTGAAGACAATGGAGTTGCGATACAACTCACAAGTAGCTGCGACCAATATATTGCAAAAATCCAACCTTGGTGAGGTTTTAGCAATCTATAGGTTGTGGGAACTTGCGCGACCCCATTGATATATTTGAGAATGCAAGTTCACAGGGCTGCACAGCGATCTTTGGTCACATGATCCATGTCATGGCGAAAGACTCCATAGAGCTCCAGCCTTAGGGCTCACGTCCACAATTGTGTTCTCACCGCAGAGACGCAGCGTTTTACGCATACCACCGTGGGCTCTTCGGCCAGATTCACACAGATGTATTTGCGCAGCATATTACGCATGAAAAATATACATGCTAAATACACGTCAGTAGAACCCGCTGATTGCAGCGAGTTCCTTCACATAAGTGTATTTTGCATGCGCATTTTGTAAAAAAAAAAGCAGTCCCCTTTATTTTCTCGTGCATTTCTGCAGGGGAAGAACATGTATTATTCTAATTACACTAATTGCCCATTTCAATAAATGGTGGCATGGTTGCGTGTTTTTTTGCGCTTGCAAATGTGCTTGATTCATGCTAACAAAAGTACAGTAAGGGCCGCTTCACACAAACATATTTGTTTCAATGGGTGCCTTCAGAATTCTCTTTACAACGTAGTTGCGTATGGGCTGCGGGTATATCCGCGACCACGGAGCACAATAGGCTCTATGCTGCGGATATCCGCGGTAAAATAGAACCTGCTGCGTTCTCTTTTCTGCGAGTGGATTACATAATTCCAACCCACTAATGTGAGCGGAATTGTGTAATCCAATGCGATTGATCTGCGTATTACCGCGGATCAGACGCATGCGGAATCCGTAATTCCTATCCGGTCATGTGAGACCGGCCTACAGTAGATCTCTACCTTTTTATCACGTGACCGGGGACCGCTCAACAAGGTCACTGCTCCAGGCTCTCCAGGGAGCAAGGAGATTTTACGTTCCCTGGACTCCCCAACTCCTGCGCATGTGTCCGGTGTTTTGCCAGCGGTCGCATGTGCAGAATCCGGGTAAGTTCACGGATGAGGATTGCGTTGGGGTGCAAATACGGAGGCCTCCGGTAAAAAGTTTCATCTCTCACCGATCGCATCGGTGAGGGGAGATGAAACTTCAATTTTTTTTTAAAACTTTTACGTGATCGCCATTATCCATTGTATAACGGCGAACACGGGATCAGGAACCACTCACCGGGGCCCCCCGTGAAATCTCCAGGCTCTTGGCTCAGTTTTGTAGCCAGGAGCAGGGAGATTTTAAATTATCCTGGCAATCCACAGCTTTTGCGCATGCGTCCGCCATTTTGGTGACAGGCGTGTGCGCAGAAACTGGGGTAAGGTCCGCGGATAAATCTGGGGGCCTTACGTGCGTACTTTCATCCACCCTCACGGATATGATCCGTAAGGGGAGATGAAACGTACGCTTTTTAAACTTTTTAAAAACTTTTTAAACTTTTTTTTTACTTTTTCACACTTTTTTTTTTAACTTTACATGATCACTGTCATCCACCCAGACACATGTTTTTACGTCCTCAGGGATTAAGGCCCACTTGGGCAGGACGTAAAAACACTATGGGCTGGTCACTAAGGGGTTAAGAATTAAATTATGCAAACCGAATAATACGAAATGTAACGATTGGCCAATTTTGCATCTTTCAAATAATGTGGAATATGATTTAGACGCGTTACCACTGAGAAACAAGGCGAGGTTCATCCATAGACTCATCACAACAGTTCTTTTGTTTTATTATATACTTTATTATTGTGATTTGCATTTTATGTACTTTGTCAAATCAATAATTTAGAAAATCAATTAAATATTTGTTGATGAAAATGGACAAATGTTTCCGCTTACCTGTACAGAGCTGACGGAAAATGCGTTTTTCCCATGGAATCGGCTCTTTAACCCCTTAACGACGGCCCCATCGGGATTCTACGTCCTGGCCGCCTGGGCTTTATTCCTAGAGGACGTAGTTTTATGCATCCTCTAGGAATGACAGCCCTGCAGGCTCAGGACGTGATAGCTCCATGCTGCCGGTTACCGGAGGTAGCCGACAGCATGGAGCTGTCATCCCGGGCCGCGGGACCCCACCCCCGGTCACGCGATCGCGTTAAACTCAATGGAAAGTTAAAAACAATTAAAGTTTCAGCTCCCCTTACGGATCGGATCCGTAAGGGGAGCTGAGAGTACTCACCTCCGGTCCTCCGCAGCGTCCGGATCCTTCTGTCTTCTCCCCGGCACTGCCGCCGGCGTCTGCGCGTGCGCGCCAGACGCATTACGTCACGCGCATGCACAGAGAGCCGGGAGGCCCGGGAAATTTAAAAATTCCCTGCTCTCGACTAGAATGAGTAGCCGAGAGCAGGGAGCTGTCACCGGGAGCTGCTGTATGCGGTTCCCGCTCACATGATCCACCATTTTGCTTTTGTTGGTATCGGGTTGCATGCATTGATCGTGTCCTGTATGTGATAGTATAATATAGATATTTTCCCCGCTGTGGTGGTGGCGTTACCTATTATGTCCGCCACTATGTTCGTTGTCACTGTTATTTCCGCCAAATTCTTTTACATCTGTGACTGAAGGCTTAGAAGGGTATTTCAATCTCAGCAAATAAAAGTAATACCTTGTATAATCAAAAATTAAAATTTTCCAATATAATTTATAAGCGACTATATGCATAAAACAATGCGGGTGTCCCGTAGTGTACTAACGGTCTATGTGATGCCGACTCTGTCGGCAGAGACTGCGTATGGCAGCGAGTGTACTGCGCATGACTACGTATCTCACGTACACGATCATGCGATGTGTGACTGTCTTTTTTCTTCTAATTCCCTGCTCTGTTTCATCGTGGGGGTTGCATATGTATTGCGTATGGACAGTGCTGTATATACGCTGCCCTTACAAAAGTATAGGGCTCACACTGCGTGGTATGTGGAGAAATAGAGCAAGCTGCCATCTTTTCCTCGCTCGGATCTACACACAGTGTTTACACGCTAATGTGAATGGATCAATAAAAGTCAGACAACAAAAAAAAAAAATCAGAGAGAGGCCATATACTCACTGATATATTGATTCACCACGTGTCACACGGCAGTACATCGCATGAGCCCTAAAGTAGAACATGCTGCGTACCTATTTATGTAGTCTAATAGAGCCTCATGAGTGTGAATAAGCTGGTTGCTTTGGGTAAGTGAGATTTTTGGCCCGTGTGAAAGGGGCATTACTGTATGCTAAACTGTTCACTTCATTTTCATTGCCTTCTATGACATTTATGGAAATGGCACGGCACAAATTATTGTTAGGGGTTCCATCACAGGTGCGAAAATCAGCATCCCCACCACACTCCCCTTGTGCAGCTGTACCGCCTCCACACTCCCCGCATGTAACCGCGCCGCCTCCACACTCCCCGCATGTAACCGCGCCGCCTCCACACTCCCCGCATGTAACCGCGCCGCCTCCACACTCCTCGCATGTAAACACACCGTCACTACACTCCCCAGCATGTAAACACACCGTCACCACACTCCCCGCATGTAACCCCACCATCACCACACCGCCCTTATGTAACCGTACCGCCACCACACTCCCAGCATGTAACCGTACCATCACCACACCTTCCTCATGTAACCATTGCGCCTCCACACTCTCCGCACATAACCGCACCGTCACCACACTCCCCGCACGTAACCGCACCGTCACCACAATTCCCTCATGTTACCGTGCCGCCACTACACTCCCTGCACGTAACCGCGCCGCCACCACACTCCCTGCACGTAACCGCGCCGCCACCACACTCCCTGCACGTAACCGCGCCGCCACCACACTCCCTGCACGTAACCAAGCCGTCACCACTCTCCCCGCACGTAACTCCTCCGTCACCACACTCTCTGCATGTAACCCCACCGTCACCACACTCTCTGCATGTAACCCCACCGTCGCCACATTTCCCTCATAAAAACCCACTTCTCTCGCGTAACCATAACACCACCACACTCCCCTTATATAACCGCACCGCCACCACACTCCCTGCACGTAACCAAGCCGTCACCACTCTCCCCGCACGTAACTCCTCCGTCACCACACTCTCTGCATGTAACCCCACCGTCACCACACTCTCTGCATGTAACCTCACCGTCTCCACACTCCCTGCATGTAACCGTACCGTCACCACACTCCCTGCATGTAACCGTACCGCCACCACACTCCCTGCACGTAACCGCGCCGCCACCACACTCCCTGCACGTAACCAAGCCGTCACCACTCTCCCCGCACGTAACCCCTCCGTCACCACACTCTCTGCATGTAACCCCACCGTCACCACACTCTCTGCATGTAACCCCACCGTCGCCACATTTCCCTCATAAAAACCCACTTCTGGAGGCGTGGCTAGCAGATAAGCGAGTGAGACGCTTCCTCACGTCGCTCCCGGCCCCAAGAGAATTTACCGGACCCAAGAGGACCCCAAGACCCCCTTACCAGCCAGATGGTGAAGAGGAGAACCCAGGACCACTCCAAGAAGACGCCGACCCACTCGAGGAGCGGCTTGGAGAACTTCCTCCGCGGCATGGGAGACAGCGGGGAGCGCGGCGCCGCAGCCAAGATGGCGGCGCCGACAGAAGAGGAGACACCCCTTGAAGCGCCGGCGGGCGCTAGCGCAGTGGAGAGGGCAGCAGCGGAGAGCGAGCTCCCTGCAGCACGCAACAGCGGAGACCGCTCGGGAGGAGCGGTGAAGAACAAGCTCCTGGCCGCACACAGCAGCGGAGGCCGCTCAGGAGGAGCGGCGGAGAGCGAGCTCCCTGCTACATACAGCTCAAGAGGCAGCTCAGAGGGAGTAGCAGAGAGGAGTGGGCTGGAGGACCGGGCGGCAGCGCAAGCAGGCGAGCCGGAGGAGCCGACGGCAGAATGGGGTAAGAGTTGCCCCAGCCCCACCCCCACACCGCCTGGCCCCAAATCCCTGTACAGGCAGACCCACAAACCACCCCAGAACCTGGGAGAAGGAGAGGCAGAAGAGCCCAGGGCAGGAGAAGCTAGGGGAACAGGTGCTCAGCAGCACAACAGGGGAGAAGAAAGCAACCCCCCCCCATATGCCACAGCCCCTGCCACAGAGACTCCAGCAGAAAAAGGGAGAATTAAGTGGCCCCAGGAGACGAGAGTCCGCGACTGAGACACATGCCATAGACAGACATAGCGCGCCAGAAGCTGCACCCGTATCAGCAAGGCCCACCATAAGAGCCGCGTCACCCGCCAACACGATGCAGAAGAGAACCGCGAGCGGCGGAGCGAACCTCTCCCCCCCGAGATCTGACCCCCCCCTGAGGAGTGGGACTGGAAGGAGCATCTTCGAGCGCTTCCCACTAAAAACGAAATAAATGGTCTCTTCCAAAAGATGGAAAGCTCGCATAAAAAGGACATTGAAGCTCTACAACTAGACATCCGCCACCTGGGCCAGAGACTGGAAGAGATCGAGGGTGAACAAGAGATAGCCTCTAATACCGTAAATGAACATGCGCACGAGCTCTCGCAGCACTCCCAACAAATCTCTGAGCTATTCAACATGGTAGACGACTTGGAAAACCGTCACCGTAGGAACACTTTGAGAATTAGAGGCCTACCGGAGGAGGTTGAAAACGCCCAGCTGGAGAAGTGGGCGCAAGAATTCTTTAACAAGCTCTTGCAAAGACCATCAGATACAGAAGTAGAAATCGACAGAATCCACCGCGCCCTTGGCCCAAAATCCACCGATCCAAAAAGACCAAGAGATATCATATGTAGAGTGCACTTCTACAAACTGAAGGAACAAATCCTCCAACAAGCGAGAAAAGTGAGCGACTTGGCCTATAAGGAGGCTCCACTAATGATCCTGGCAGACCTATCTCGTCGTACTCTCCAGCAAAGAAAAGCCCTGAAACCGCTACTTACATTACTTCAAGAAAAAGAAATTGTGTATAGATGGGGCTTTCCGTTTCAGCTCCACGCCAGCAAAGGAGGCAAATCAGCTACATTCCGAGGACTGGGCGACTTACCCAACTTCCTTGGTACCTTTGAGCTGCCGCAGGTGTCCCTACCGGACTGGCCCAAGCCGACCCCCCTTCTGACTCCACCACCAAGAAGCGAGTGGCAGCCAGTGGAACACAGATCACGCCGAAGAAAAGAGAGACCCCGAGGGAGCCGAGAACCTCAGACACCCAAGGGGGTTAAACCAACCTGACAGATCAATTCGAGTATGGGCTATCCATCCACTTGAGAGAAGAGAAATTGACGGGAGAAAAGCGAGTTCGGGACTGTCTTGGGGTCCATGAGGTTTCGGGGTTCAAGGGCATTTCAAAACGTATAGAGTTATAGGGGGCTGGGAGCGGCAGCACGTTAATTTGCTAGTTTTTGCTAATATAGCCTATGGCGATGGCACAGTTAGCCCTCGCTAACTATCGGGAGAAGATAGATTTTCAGTTTGATATTGGTTATTTGTCCTCGTGTTTATGTGATTTACCTTGTGTGTTTCCCACCCCCCCTTCCCAAGACCCTCCCACCGGAGACGGCGGACAGAATTCCACGCAATGGCCCCCCCATCTTGAAGATAAACATGGCTGATCTAACATGCAGCACATACAACACCAAGGGCCTAAACATCCCTCAGAAGAGGGGCCAGATATTGTACCACCTCCACAAGAAAAGAATACAGGTAGCTATGTTTCAGGAGACACACTTTAGGGCAGACTGTGTCCCATCATGCAGCTCCAAATTTTATCCCTCCTGGTTCCACAGCCCACACCCCACGAAGAAAGCAGGAGGAGTGTCGATAGCACTGCACAGAGGGTTTAGACATAACGTAATCGACACCTCAATCGATCAAGAAGGCAGATTCATCTTCCTAAAATTAGAAGTGTATGAAACAGTATTTACTCTGGCTAACGTCTATCTTCCTAACCAGGATCAAGTGTCAACTGCCGTCAAGATGCTGAAGAACCTAGCTGAGTTCGCGAGGGGATCCAAAATTATCCTGGGCGGAGACTGGAACCTGGTTCTGAACCCAGAGATGGACTCTTCATCAGGTAGGACCTCTATATCCCGATCTGCACTACATTTGCTTAAAAAAACATTAAACAACCTACACCTAGTGGACCTATGGAGGATCCTTCACCCGGGGACCAGAGACTACACGTTCCACTCGGCAGTCCACAACACATACACTCGCATAGACATGCTCCTGGTCTCACGGGACTTACTGGATTGCTCCCCGAGGTGCTCCCTGGGAGATTTTATTTGGTCGGATCACGCTCCAGTGTACGGAGGGTTCGCGAGACGCACTGGTCGCCCGGGGGTCACCTCGTGGAGGCTTAACGACAATCTACTCCGGGACTACCTGTGTGTCTCTGACATTAAAGAGGCAATCGCGGGGTTCGTAGCGACTCATGAAAACGATCAAACACCGGCCCCCACCAAATGGGAAGCGTTAAAATGCGTCATTAGGGGAATTCTAATCTCCCACGGAACCAGACTCAAAAAAGAAAACTCAGCGACCCTACGTAAACTCATCTCACATCTACAAATCAAAGAGGAGGCCAACAAAAAATCCCAACGCGACACTCTTAAAGCTGAAATCTCCTCCATACGACAGCAGATCCTTAAAATCTTAGACCAACGATCTTTAGCATATAGAGACAAGCTACGCAGGGGGGCTTTTGAATATGGAGACAGATGTGGAAGTTGGTTAGCTAGAGCACTCCATCCTAAAACATCCCCCGCTCATGTCACCAAAATACAGACAGAGGGAGGAAGTCATGTACACGCAACATCAGACATACTGGAGGAATTTAAAAAGTACTATTCCAAACTATATAATATTAAAGACCCGACACAATGTGACAATCAGAGACTGGAGAGGGAGACGGAGGCCTACCTGACCCTAAATGGCCCCAAAAGAATGACAGCAGAAGAGACAGGGAGCTTAGATGACGACTTCAGCGCGGGAGAGCTCGAGAAAAGCATCAAAGACTTAAAGGTGGGCAAATGCCCCGGACCGGATGGATACACAGCCAGGTTCTACAAGGTCTTCCAAAAGGAGATCTCACCCCTAATGCTAAGAGCCTTTAACGCGGTAGGAAGAGAGTGCCCCTTCCCGCCACAATCCTTAATAGCCCACATTTCAGTCATCCCCAAACCAGGGAAAGACGCCTCGGTATGTGGCAACTATAGACCCATATCCCTTCTCAATATAGATATTAAATTATTCGCGAAAATGATTGCCACACGCCTACAAAACACCATCCCACGGCTAATTCATGGAGAGCAAGTGGGGTTTGTCCCGGGCAGAGAAGCTAGGGACAACACGGTAAAATCCCTATCATTGATTGCCAAGGCGGGGGCCTCCGAAGTCCCCCTATGCCTCCTGGCGGTCGATGCAGAGAAGGCATTCGACAGGGTCAGTTGGCACTTTCTCTCGGCCACGCTAGACAAAATAGGGGTGGGGCCGAAAACGAAAGATAGAATTATGTCCTTATATAGCAACCCCTCCGCAAGGATCAGAGTTAACGGTGCCCTGTCGGGTGCCTTCCAAATAACCAATGGGACTAGACAGGGCTGCCCCCTCTCCCCGTTCCTCTATCTGCTTACAATGGAAGCACTAGCGAATGCGATCCGCCAAAACGACTCAATCAGAGGGATCTGGACAGGGAACATCGAACATAAGATGGCGCTGTTCGCAGATGACCTACTCTTGTACCTGTCCAATCCGCGAGTTGGGCTACCAATGGTCCTGGAAGAGTTCAGACGTTTTGGCGGAATAAGCAACTACAAGGTGAACGCACAAAAATCAGAAATCCTGAATGTGACTGCCTCAAAATGAGGCAACACAGCTGGAGACACAGTTTCCATTCAGATGGAGACACTCCTCAATAAAATACCTGGGAATTCAGCTTCCGTCAGACACTACTCAGGCCTTTAAACTTAACTTTCTCCCATATCTGACGGAACTGGAAAGGGACCTCAACAAATGGAAACCACTGTTTTTGTCCTGGAGTGGCAGAGTCAATGTGATCAAAATGGACTCCCTCCCGAAATTCCTCTACTTATGCCAGACGATACCAGTAAAAATACCAAGCTATTACTTAAAACGTCTTCGAACCCTGGTCACCGCGTTCGTGTGGAGAGGAAGGAAGCCACGTATGCGCTTCTCGCTACTCACCAGACAAAAAGAGAAGGGGGGATTGGGGCTACCCAATTTTACCCTCTACTACAAATCGTGCCTCTCAAGTTGTATTCTAGACTTACTTAAAGAGAGCAACAACAAATTGTGGGTTGCGGCGGAACACGCTTGGGTCCCGGGATCCCTACGGGGGGCAGCATGGATCCCACCTAAACTGATAAACACAATACCTAACATCTCCCCGTTCGCGGGCCAGCTATTCCGGACCTGGGCAGACTTTGGCCAATAAAACGGAATGGTCTCAATACCAGGACCCTTAACTCCCCTCATTGCCAACCCACAATTCAAGATGACGCTGGGAGGAGCTTCCATACTAGATACACACACAACACCAATGCCAAGAATTAGAGATGTCATGTCCAATACGAGCTTAAAGACCCTGACAGAGATCTTGGGAGAGAGGGAATCACGTCCCGGCTCTTGGCTGCAATATTTTCAGTTGAGGGGATTCGTGGGGTCCCTGGCTCCTCGGGTGAACCTCACGGCCTCCCTTACCCCCTTCGAACAAATGGTCATGTCCTCGACCCCACAAAGACACACAATTTCATCCATATACAAGTTGTTGCTGGATCGGGAGGCAGAGGCCCAAAAACCTGCATATATGGAGGCCTGGGAGAGAGAGCTGGGTCACAGATTACCAAGGGAGGATTGGGAGAGAGCCTGGCTCCTGTGTCACAAATTGTCCCCGGCTTGCAAAGCCCAAGATCTAAACTTTAAAATTTTATCCAGATGGTATAGGACCCCCGACCATCTACACAAAATCTTCCCACAGACTTCACCTAGATGCTGGCGTTGCAGCGCAGATAGAGGAAACATGTCCCACATATGGTGGAGCTGCCCTGGAGTGGCCGACTTATGGAAGGAAACAATAGAGGTATATAACTATATTTGCAAGACACAATTAAACTTAACTCAGGAGATGGCCCTGCTCTCAATCCTTCCAGGCCCAATTAAAAAAGTTAAGAAAGGTATATTAAGATTTTTTATACTTGCGACCAGAAGAGTCATCCCGCGACTCTGGAAATCCATCACACCTCCCTCTAGAGCCATGTGGGTGGAAGAGTTGAATGACCTCATGCGCTTTGATGAGCTGGGAGCGGAGAAGGGTGACACCCAAGAGAATTTCTACCACACCTGGCAGACGTGGATCGCCTTCAGGTCCTCTGAGAAATTCAAAACCTGGGTGGAGTCGGGACGACTATAGAGAACTCGGAGACGTCCCGAGGAGAAACCCGGGACCTGGGTGTGGCCCTCCTTTGAGACCTACTCCATTACTCCAGACCGCTCTCTGGTAAATCACCTAACCCCCTTCCCTCCCCTCCCCCTCCTCCCTTTTTTTTTTTTTTTTTCCCCCTATTATACTTGTCTGTCAGTTTTGTCTTTGTCTTGGTTTTGCAGTTAACATGGGTAGACAGTAATTACTGTCCAAGGGGGGAGGGGGAAAAAATGGAAACATATTTGATTTCTTGATACAGAAGTACGTTTATTTGCAGCTGGCGACACTAATCTACAACGTTTTAACTGTACTCATTTTTGGATAAACGTATGTTTACCACCTTGAAAATATGTAATAAAAATACTTTTTGAACGAAAACCCACTTCTCTCGCGTAACCATAACACCACCACACTCCCCTTATATAACTGTACCATCACCACACACCTCGTGTAACCCCACATAGGAATGTATATAAGAAAGATGGAGAGACCACACCATTCCCTGACTCACTTACACCCTAGGTGTCTCCACACACTTTTTGGGTGCTCACCTTAAGGAGATAGGACACCGCTTATAATCCACATCATAGGCCCCTCACAGACTAAGCCAGAAGCCTGCTGCACACCTCCCCACCCATCACAATTGTGGGGTGCATTAAAACCGCTTAACCATGCGTTCAAAAGTGCTGCTCAAAATTGAGGTAAAAAACCCACGATTTTAAGCTGTGTTTTCTGAACGCACGTCTTAGAGCAGCCTTAGGCCCCGTGAACACGGGCGGAAATTCCGCTGCCGGATTTCCCGCAGAATTTCCACCCATGGAAGCAGAAAAGAGAACGCAGCAGGTTCTATTTTACCGCGGATATCCGCAGCATAGAGCCTATTGTGCTCCGTGGTCGCGGATATACCCGCAGCCCATACGCAACTATGTTGTAAAGAGAATTCTGAAGGCACCCATTGAAACACATATGTTTGTGTGAAGCGGCCCTTACTGTACTTTTGTTAGCATGAATCAAGCACATTTGCAAGCGCAAAAGAACACGCAACCATGCCGCCATTTATTGAAATGGGCAATTAGTGTAATTAGAATAATACATGTTCTTCCCCTGCAGAAATGCACGAGAAAATAAAGGGGACTGCTTTTTTTTTGGACAAAATGCGCATGCAAAATACACTTATGTGAAGGAACTCGCTGCAATCAGCGGGTTCTACTGACGTGTATTTAGCATGTATATTTTTCATGCGTAATATGCTACGCAAATACATCTGTGTGAATCTGGCCGAAGAGCCCACGGCGGTATGCGTAAAACGCTGCGTCTCTGCGGTGAGAACACAATCGTGGACATGAGCCCTAAGGCTGGAGCTCTATGGAGTCTTTCGCCATGACATGGGTCATGTGACCAAAGATCGCTGTGCAGCCCTGTGAACTTGCATTCCCAAATATATCAATGGGGTCGCGCAAGTTCCCACAACCTATAGAGTGCTAAAACCTCACCGAGGTTGGATTTTTGCAATATATTGGTCGCAGCTACTTGTGAGTTGTATCGCAACTACATTGTCTTCAGTAAGGCCAGCTGCACACGACCGCTTCACATTCCGAATGCGGGATACCACAGCGGAATCTGGCCGTTACCCCAGCCGGCGACCCTGCGTTCCTGCAGATTCTGTAATGCAGATGACCGCGAGTGTGAAGGAAGTAGCAGTAGTATGTATCTTTCAATGCATGTGATTTGCTGCAGATCCTCCGTGTGGACGACGACTGTGGATTGAACAATAGGAAACCGGTGGTGTGAAGCCGGCCCGAGAGTGTGAGGTCGCAGGGCTATACAGCGATCTTGGTCACGTAGCACTAGTCTCATTGCATGACTACGACTCCGCCGTTCATGGGAGCTCAGTGCTTGACATGACAACTCCCTGCTGTTGACGCGACCACCAGTCACCCTTAAAAGTCAACAGAAAGTTAAAAAATGGTAAAATGTAATCTTCGCTCATATTCGTGAGGGGAGATGCAATTACATACCTAAGGCCCCCGGATTTACCCTTGGACCTCACCTCAGCTTCTGCGCACGCGCCCGTCGTCAACGTTGGCCGATGCAAGAGCCGCAGATTGCCTGAGTAATTTAAGATATCCCTGCTCCTGGCTACCAAACATAGCTGAGAGCCTGGAGATTTCATGGTGGGCCGCAGTACGTGGTCCCCAGCCACGTGATTGCCATTAGCCAATGGATAACGACGATCATGTAAAAGTAAAAGAGTTACAGCTTCACCTCCTGTCACGAATCCAATCCGTAAGGGAAGGTGAAAATATTTCCCTAAGGCCTCCGGCGATGTCCCCCGACGGGATCCTTATCCTCGGTTGGATAACGGCGATCATGTAAAAGTTAAGAAAAAGTTGAAGTTTAATCTCCCCTCTTTGATCGGTGAGAGGAGATGAAACTTCTTACCGGAGGCCTCCGTATTTGAACCTCGATGTGATCCTCCTCCGTGGACCTTCTCCGGCTTCTGCGCATGAACCTGCCTTAAAATGCCAGACACATGCGCAGCAGCTGGGGAGCCCGGTAAATTTTAAATCTCTGTGCTCCCGGCTAACAAAGGTCACCAAGAGCCTGGAGCAGTGATCGGTGGTCTCGTTGAGCTGTCCCTGGTCACGTGATAAAAAGGTAGCGATCTACCGAAGGCCGGTCTCACACGACTGGATATGTTATACAGCCAGCCGCGGCGAAGGGAAGATCCGGAGCAGGTGAGTAAATTCCGATTTTGGTCTCCCGCACGAAAATGGAGCATGGTCCAGATTTTTTCATGCTCAATTTTTAAAAAGATCACTTTTATTGACCATCCGCGGGTATTTATCTACCCGCGGGTGATCAATGCATCCCTATGGGATGCGGATCCGCGGGCAGGAGAAGAGTTAAAATCCGCCTTAGGCCCCATGTCCACGGGCAAATTCGGATTTTAAATCCGCATCGTTTTTCCTGCACGCGGATCCACCCCCCATAGGGATGCATTAGACACCCGCAGGTAGTAAAATATCTGCGGATGTCATTTTTCCTGCAGGCGCGGGTCCCATGTGCAGAAAAAAATCCGGACATGATACATTCAGGCGTGGGACTCCCGCGGGGACGGCTCCCGCAGGCTTCTATTGAGGCCTATGGAAGCCGTCCGGATCCGCAGGAGACCCGCGCCTGAATTAAACTCACCTGCTCCGGGCAAGCAAGAAGAGGGAGAGTGTGCCAGAGTGGTCCGTGGAAGCAAGAAGACCCAAGACTGAGGATGGAAGATTTGCGGCTACAGATTCAAGAAGCAATCCAGCAGGATGGCGCCGAGTGGCTGGAGGAGTTAATCGCCAGCTGCAGGTCGGGATCGGAGTCGGGGAGGCCACTCGAGCCAGCAGCAAGGGAGACGGTATCCGGAGAGGGAGCAGCACAAGAGGGGGATGCCGGGCGAAGCGAAGAACTCCCCCCGGCGCGACTCAGCCCGAGTCCCGCTGCAAAGAGAGGCGGTCATAAGAGCAGTCGCGGCGGCGAGAGGCCGCAAGGAGCAAGACGCGCCATGAGGTTTTTGGCGCCAAATTCAAACCGGGTGTCGGGGAGAGCGCCGGGACCGGTGCCCATCGTGAAATCTCCAGGCTTTCAGCTGCGTTTGCTAGCCAGCAACAGGGAGATTTTAAATTACCCCGGCAATCTGGGGTAAGGTCCGCAGATAAATCCGGGGGCTTTAGGTATGTAATTTCATCTCCACTCACGGATATGAGGAAAGATGAAATTTTAAAGTTTTTAACTGTTTACTTGGATAACGGCAATAGCGTGACTGGGGGTCACTCCGGCAGCTGACAACAAGGAGCTGTCATGTCCACAGCCCCCAGGGCTGTAATCCTCAGCATGAGCATGTTTTTATGGCTGTGGGGATTAAAAACACTATAGGGCGGTCAATAAGGGGTTAAGGAGCAAACAGACTTTGTCACTAAGGCCTCTTTCACACAGAATGTTTTTTACAGCATTTAGCGTGGTTTGTGAAAAGCCGCAAAAAAACCCACTGATTGATCACAATGGAGCTTCTCAGGGAGCGTTCGAACACTACAATTTTCTAACGCTATCTGCTCTAGTTTAGTTTGTTTCAGCCCTTTTTAATGCCCCATATCACCCATTGTAATGATGGAGTGTGTTACACAACGCTGTTGAACACATTTAAAAATGGCATTCGAAAACGCTTTAAAATGCAGCATTTTAACAGACGCCTGTGTGAAAGCAACCTTAGGGCTCATGTCCACGGGCGTATACGTAATACACTGTGGGTCTCCCGCGGTGTTTTACAAATTACAACCAATACTCTCTGCCGGCAGAGGTCGTGTATGTGGCAAGTATAGCACTGCGCATGCCCACTAATCTCACATCACGGACATGCGCAGCGTGATTTTGTTTTTTTTAATTCCCGCTCTGTTCAGAGCAGGAATGTGTATCGAAACACTGCCCTCTCGCAATGTGTGCGTATGGACAGCGTATCATACGCAACCCATAAAAGGGCTGCATGTCATGTGCAGAGAAATAGAGCATGTCCACTGACTTTCATTGCCTCCATTCACTGCGTGTCATGCAACGCACCCTTGATACTCCGTAAAAACACGGTCGTGGACATGAGCCCTGAGGCCAATTCACACGGGCGAGCGTGATGTGGGGCCGTGAATCCCGCCTCCGCTTCCGAGCTCACGTCTGAGTAATCGCATTCAAATCAATGGAAGCAGTATACCGCAATAAAAAGCACCAAGGGGCTAGATCATGTTTGTAAATTAGCACGGTTTAGGTATAGGTACGGGTACAGATGGAGGGGGGCCCAGCTGAACTTTTGCACTCTGTGCAGAGGACTTCTGGACACGAATAGGCGACTACACAAAAACACACCTGACAAATTTTTGCCCACAAGAGCCAACATGGGCAATACTTGGCTACTTAGACCCCGAAATCTATCACTGCTCAAGGGGTGTCAGAAAATTACTACACTTCATAGCAGCAGCAGGACTAAAGGCCATTTTACAGACATGGATACAACCAACAGGGCCTCCATTCAGACTGTTCCTGGACAAGCTAGCGTTTCTGTTTCAAATGGATTGGGCAGAAACATCGCTTTTTAAAGAAAAGAAGGTACAAGCCTTCTTCGAAACCTGGGGAAGTTTTATCCAACTATTACCACAAAGGGTAAAGGATAGATTGAGAAACTGCTTCCACTACACTTGCTGGTTCCAGGAACAGGTGGCAATAGGAGAAACGCCTATCTAGGGTGGACACACCTATCTAGGGTGAAACACAGACCGTGCCGTAGCCATGCGGGGCCTCCATAAATTTTGCAGATCCTCAACATACAGGTCAGTAGACCAAAAAACAAAAATCTGTGGTCAAAATGGGTCAAAGTTTTGATTGTACCTACCTTCTTGTTCTCTATGAAAGAACTGAGCGTACCTTTTAAAAAAATGGCGGCGGCAGCAGCAACCAATCAGATTTTGTATAGTTTATGTATAGCTACCTGCCATGCTGTCCATTGGTTTCTACAGTAACATTGCAGCGCCCTCTGTTGGTTTTACAGAAACGTGCTGCACCACCTATTGGATTTACCCAAACTTACAGCACCATAGAGATTAGCGGGTCACCTCCCAGTTCTCCATCTTTTTGCCCTATTTTTCTCTAGGGTGGTTTCCAACCGGCGGGTAAAATCGCGCCATTTTTAACCGATGCGTTGGTTATTGAAAAAAAAAGCAGATTTCGCAGCCAATGATTCCCAACGGTTCCCTTCCCTTCAGCAAGGTTTTCACTGATGTGATGTTGAGAGAGAAAATCACAGCCTGCTGTGTCCTTCTGCGCAGTGCGTTTTTTAAAATCTCCCATGTAATCCTATGGAGGCTGCGTTTTATCGCATCACAAGGCGAAAAATATGCGCTGCATGTTAACATTGGAAAGTCCTACCGACTTGCGCGTTAAACAAAAACATGCGGTTTTTAATGTGCGCGGCAGCAATGCGATTTAATCCTCTAAAAAAAAGCATCGCTGGTGATTGTCACGGCCGTATATTGGGACAAAACTAAGCCTAAGATTTCTGTGGTTTCGTTTTCACCAGCAGTATTCTCTCCCGTTAATACTTGACCGAGAAAATATAGGACCTCCCCTATGAATACTATGTGCGTAAAAGATCAGGCGGCCGCCATATTCCCACCATTTATTTTGTTTCTTACAGTTGCTCCTACAGCGGTGTGTGTTTGTGTTTGTATATGTATGTGTGTATGTATGTGTATATATTTTACACACATACACACATCGCAATGCATTGTTCTTACAAGGCGCACTGCACTGGCAGACACACTCGCATATTTGCCATGCGAGATATTGGTTTGAGTTTCTCGGGCTGATATAGTGCTCACTTGTGTAAAATCAGCCACAGAGAATGAATTTAACATCACCAAAGACATAAAGCTATACATTGCCCTCTATTGTCAGCATGCTGTTATCCTGACCCCCAAGTGTCAATGCATAATGCATCCCAAGTGGCAGCTTGCCCACCCATATCACGTCTTGTAGCCAAGCTAGAGGCGATACAACAGGGTCTGTTTCACATTTTGTATCCAAGCTAGAGGTAGTACAACTTTTTTCCTTCTGCTTTGCTCAGATTCATTCAAATACTGTGGGTCAAAATACGCAGCACAGCCCTAGAGGAATTTGTTAAGGGGTCTAGTTTTTTAAACAGGGTCATTTGTGGGGGTTCTCCAACAGCACCTAGCGGACATGGCGCGGCCCCAACTGCACCGCTCTGCGCCATCTGCGTGCAGCGCGGGGACTTCTTACAGATGCGACACTATTGTACCCTTTACATTCCACGGTCAGCATAGATTGCTGTCAGTCCCAACCAGCTCCCACTGTGAACCCTTTACATTCCACGGTCAGCATAGATTGCTGTCAGCCCCAGCCAGCTCCCTCTGTAAACCTTTTACATGCCATGGTCAGCATAGATTGCTGTCAGCCCCAGCCAGCTCCCTCTGTGAACCCTTTACATGTCACGGTCAGCATAGATTGCTGTCAGCCCCAGCCAGCTCCCTCTGTAAACCTTTTACATGCCACGGTCAGCATAGATTGCTGTCAGCCCCAGCCAGCTCCCTCTGTGAACCCTTTACATGTCACGGTCAGCATAGATTGCTGTCAGCCCCAGCCAGCTCCCTCTGTGAACCCTTTACATGCCACGGTCAGCATAGATTGCTGTCAGCCCCAGCCAGCTCCCTCTGTGAACCCTTTACATGTCACGGTCAGCATAGATTGCTGTCAGCCCCAGCCAGCTCCCTCTGTAAACCCTTTACATGCCGTGGTCAGCCTTTATTGCTTTCAATCCCAGCCAGCTCCCACTGTGAACCCTTTACATGTCGCGATCAGCGTAGATTGCTGTCAGTCCCAGCCAGCTCCCTCTGTGCTCCCTTCACATGCCGCGGTCAGCATAGATGGCTGCCAGTCCCAGCCAGCTCCCTCTGTAAACCTTTTACATGCCCAGTCAGCATAGATTGCTGTCAGTCCCAGCCAGCTCCCTCTGCGAACCCTTTACATGCCACAGTCAGCATAGATTGCTGTCAGTCCCAGCCAGCTCCCTCTATAAACCCTTTACATGCCACGGTCAGCATAGATTGCTGTGAGCCCCAGCCAGCTCCCACTGTGCACTCCCCGCATGTAAACGCACCGTCAATACACTCCCCAGCATGTAACCACACCGTCACCACACTCCCCGCATGTAACCCCACCATCACCACACCGCCCTTATGTAACCGTACCGCCACCACACTCCCAGCATGTAACCCCACCGTCTCCACACTCCCTGCATGTAACCGTACCGTCACCACGCTCCCTGCATGTAACCCCAGGTCGCCACATTTCCCTCATGAAAACCCACTAGTCATTTGAGGGGGTTCTTTATAGTTTTGGCCGCTCAATGGCTCTATAAGTGGGCAATAGGGCCTGAAATTTATTCAGTGGTACCCTGAAATCCAACGGGTATTCCTTTCATTGTAGGCCTAGCCATGGGTCCTGTAAGTCTATTAGGGCCACAATGGGTATGTTTCTGAACACGGGACAAACAGGGGTATCGATTTTGGGGTGAAAGCCTTCATTTATATGTGTGCTGTACAAAAAAAACTGTTTTTAAATTGACACAATAGCCCAAAAAATGAAAATCCTATTTTTTTCCTTTTGCTTTGCTTGAATTTATTCAAAAACTGTGGGGTCAAAATATGCAGTACATCCCTAGATAAATTCGTTAAGGGGTCTAGTTTTTAAAATGGGGTCATTTGTGGGGGTTCTATATGGTTTTGGGCGCTCAAGAACTCTACAAGTGGGCAATGGGGCCTAAAAGGACTTCAAGCAAAATCTATGTTCTGAAAGCCACCGATTACTCCTTTTATTTTGGGCCCCGTTGTGTATCCAGACATAAGATTAGGGCCACAATGGGTATGTCTCTGAACACGGGACAAACAGGGGTATCCATTTTTGGGTGCAAGTCTTCCTTCATATGTGTGCTGTACAAAAAAAGCTGTTTTTAAAATGACAGAATTGCCGAAAAAACGAAAATCACAATTTTTTCCTTTTGCTTGGTTTGAATTCATTCAAAAACTGTGGGGTCAAAATATGCAGTACACCCCTAGATAAATTCCGTAAGGGGTCTAGTTTTCAAAATGGGGTCATTTGTGGGGGGTTTCTATTGTTTTGGGCGCTCAAGAACTCTACATGTGTGCTATGGGGCCTAAAAGGACTTCAAGCAAAATTTCTGTTTTGAAAGACACTGACTACTCCTTTCATTTTGGGCCCCGTTGTGGACTCAGATATAACAATAGGGCCACAATGGGCATATTTCTGAACACGGGAGAAATAGGGGTATCCATTTTGGGGTGTAAATCCTGATTTTCATGTAAACTATAGGAAAAAAATATGTCTTTAAAATAACAGATTTGCAAAAATATGAAATTTTACTTTTTCTCCTCTAAATTGAATTAATTCCTGAAAAAAAACTGTGGGGTCAAAATACTCATGACACCCCTCAGTGAATACATTAAGGGGTGTAGTTTTTAAAATGAGGTCATTTGGGGGGGTATCTATTATTCTGACACTCATGAGCCTTTCCAATCTCGGCTTGGTATAGAAAAACAAAGTGTTCCTCAAAATGCTAAAAAGTAATGTTAAATTTGTACGTCTCCTAAATAGTTAAAAAAAAAACGAAAGTTTTTCCAATGTGCGCCCAAAATGAAGTAAACGGGTGGAAATATAAATCTTAGCAAAAATTTCTATATTATGTTTGCACATATTTAAGATATTGCAGTTGGAAATGTGAAAAAATGACGATTTTTTTCAAAATTTTCCCAATTTTGGCGCTTTTAATAAATAAACACAATTTCTATCGGTCTATTTTTTCCGCCTAAATGAAGCACAACATGTGGCGAAAAAACAATGTCAGAATCGCTTGGATATGCAAAACCTTTCTGGTGTTTTTCCATGTTAAAGTGACACATGTCAGATTTGCAAAATTTGGCCTGGTCATTAAGGCGCAAACAGGCTTGGTCACTAAGGGGTTAAATATGAGCCATACAGAAGTTATTCACTTACCTGCTCCGTTGCTGGCGTCCCCGTCTCCATGGCTCCGTCTAATTTCGCTGGCTTCTTGCTTTTTTAGACGCGCTTGCGCTGTGCGGTCTTCTGCCTGGTGAATGGGGCCGCTCGTGCCGGAGAGCTGCTCACCGCGTCGTCATCGTAGCTCCGCCCCGTCACGTGTGCCGATTCCAGCCAATCAGGAGGCTGGAATCGGCAATGGAACGCAAGGAAGGAGAAGAAAATCCACGGTGCACCATGGGAGAAGACCCGCGGTCCACCGTGGGAGAAGACCAGCGGCGCCATCTTTAAAAGAAGAATAGAAGAAGCTGCAGAACGCTGATGCAGGTAAGTGCAATGTGCTTTTTAAAAACTAACCTATGCTTTCTTTTTAACAGACTTTAAATGCACACAAAAGTAGAGCATGCAGCGGTTTTTTCGCATTTGGGCAAAAAAAGGAAACGAAAACCAATCCGTTGAAATCAATGGGTTTTATTCTCTGCATATTGTGCTCAGAAAGTTTGCGCATGCTAACACACGCGTGTAAATGTCCATGTGAAGGAACTCTTAAGCCTGGCTTCACATCGGTGTGTTTGTGTGCGCATTTATGCAGCGAATAGAGCCCTAATGAACGGGTTCGTTCACAAGTGCGCATCTTTACATTTCATGCAAAAAAAATATATGCAGCATACTCTATTTTGCGGCACTTTTGCACACCAAAAGTCCCCATAGAAGTCAATGGGGATGCACAAATATACATGTGATATGCCAGGAGGTGCGTGATACGCTGCGTAATTGCGCAGGAAAGGAACACATCCAGAACTCGTTAGACTAATTCCATACATATTTTTAGGTGACTTGGACATTTTCGTTCCTAAGATCTGAGTTCGACCAACAGACCGGCCTAATGTCACACGATGTCAATAGTAAGTAGCTTGTGCCTCTTAATACTAGTAAGTAGCTTGTGTTCTCCCGCGGGGTTTTGAACGATAATTGTCCCATGTAAAAACATGCAGAAACTGAACGACTGGATCAGAATCGTCCAGTTGTTCACTTTTAAGCAGCTTAAAATCCAAACACATTTCTCGGTGTAAGCAGCAGCCGTCCAGTACTGAACGTCTGCTGCTTACAGTGAATGGAGGTGAGCAGAACTCTCCTCCAGCTGCCCCGCCTCCCTGCTGGCTGCGCTGTCAGCGATCCAGCAATGCTCGCTCCTGTGCAGAGCGAGCACCACAGGGATGAATGTCGGGCATTGTTTGCCTGACACTCGTTTTGTGTAAAAGGACCCTTGGACCTCCCTCACACAGGTGTTTTTGTACAGTTTTTAGTGCTGCGCTAAACGCTGTACAACGCACCCATACATTTCAATGGGGCTGCTCACACAAGGCTAAAAATGCTGTGTCTTCAACGCTGCGCTTTAACAGCGTTGCATGTTCTATTTTGGGACGTTTTCAGCCCTGTGTCACCCATTGAAATGAATGGGCAGCGGCCCGGGCTTCCCCTGCACTGACAAATGATCTATTGCTGTAAGCGAGGTTTGAGAACTCTCCTCCAGCAATAGATTGCTGTGATTGGACAGCATGGAGCTGTCATCCCGGGCCGCGGGACCCCACCCCCGGTCACGCGATCGCGTTAAACTCAATGGAAAGTTAAAAACAATTAAAGTTTCAGCTCCCCTTACGGATCGGATCCGTAAGGGGAGCTGAGAGTACTCACCTCCGGTCCTCCGCAGCGTCCGGATCCTTCTGTCTTCTCCCCGGCACTGCCGCCGGCGTCTGCGCGTGCGCGCCAGACGCATTACGTCACGCGCATGCACAGAGAGCCGGGAGGCCCGGGAAATTTAAAAATTCCCTGCTCTCGACTAGAATGAGTAGCCGAGAGCAGGGAGCTGTCACCGGGAGCTGCTGTATGCGGTTCCCGCTCACATGATCCACCATTTTGCTTTTGTTGGTATCGGGTTGCATGCATTGATCGTGTCCTATATGTGATAGTATAATATAGATATTTTCCCCGCTGTGGTGGTGGCGTTACCTATTATGTCCGCCACTATGTTCGTTGTCACTGTTATTTCCGCCAAATTCTTTTACATCTGTGACTGAAGGCTTAGAAGGGTATTTCAATCTCAGCAAATAAAAGTAATACCTTGTATAATCAAAAATTAAAATTTTCCAATATAATTTATAAGCGACTATATGCATAAAACAATGCGGGTGTCCCGTAGTGTACTAACGGTCTATGTGATGCCGACTCTGTCGGCAGAGACTGCGTATGGCAGCGAGTGTACTGCGCATGACTACGTATCTCACGTACACGATCATGCGATGTGTGACTGTCTTTTTTCTTCTAATTCCCTGCTCTGTTTCATCGTGGGGGTTGCATATGTATTGCGTATGGACAGTGCTGTATATACGCTGCCCATACAAAAGTATAGGGCTCACACTGCGTGGTATGTGGAGAAATAGAGCAAGCTGCCATCTTTTCCTCGCTCGGATCTACACACAGTGTTACACGCTAATGTGAATGGATCAATAAAAGTCAGACAACAAAAAAAAAAAATCACAGAGAGCGGCCATATACTCACTGATATACTGATTCACCACGTGTCACACGGCAGTACATCGCATGAGCCCTAAAGTAGAACATGCTGCGTACCTATTTATGTAGTCTAATAGAGCCTCATGAGTGTGAATAAGCTGGTTCCTTTGGGTAAGTGAGATTTTTGGCCCGTGTGAAAGGGGCATTACTGTATGCTAAACTGTTCACTTCATTTTCATTGCCTTCTATGACATTTATGGAAATGGCACGGCACAAATTATTGTTAGGGGTTCCATCACAGGTGCGAAAATCAGCATCCCCACCACACTCCCCTTGTGCAGCTGTACCGCCTCCACACTCCCCGCATGTAACCGCGCCGCCTCCACACTCCCCGCATGTAACCGCGCCGCCTCCACACTCCTCGCATGTAAACACACCGTCACTACACTCCCCAGCATGTAACCACACCGTCACCACACTCCCCGCATGTAACCCCACCATCACCACACCGCCCTTATGTAACCGTACCGCCACCACACTCCCAGCATGTAACCGTACCATCACCACACCTTCCTCATGTAACCATTGCGCCTCCACACTCTCCGCACATAACCGCACCGTCACCACACTCCCCGCACGTAACCGCACCGCCACCACAATTCCCTCATGTTACCGTGCCGCCACTACACTCCCTGCACGTAACCGCGCCACCACCACACTCCCTGCACGTAACCGCGCCGCCACCACACTCCCTGCACGTAACCGCGCCGCCACCACACTCCCTGCACGTAACCAAGCCGTCACCACTCTCCCCGCACGTAACTCCTCCGTCACCACACTCTCTGCATGTAACCCCACCGTCACCACACTCTCTGCATGTAACCCCACCGTCACCACACTCTCTGCATGTAACCCCACCGTCTCCACACTCCCTGCATGTAACCGTACCGCCACCACATTCCCTGCATGTAACCGTACCGCCACCACACTCCCTGCACGTAACCGCGCCGCCACCACACTCCCTGCACGTAACCGCGCCGCCACCACACTCCCTGCACGTAACCGTGCCACCACCACACTCCCTGCACGTAACCAAGCCGTCACCACTCTCCCCGCACGTAACCCCTCCGTCACCACACTCTCTGCATGTAACCCCACCGTCACCACACTCTCTGCATGTAACCCCACCGTCGCCACATTTCCCTCATAAAAACCCACTTCTCTCGCGTAACCATAACACCACCACACTCCCCTTATATAACTGTACCATCACCACACACCTCGTGTAACCCCACATAGGAATGTATATAAGAAAGATGGAGAGACCACACCATTCCCTGACTCACTTACACCCTAGGTGTCTCCACACACTTTTTGGGTGCTCACCTTAAGGAGATAGGACACCGCTTATAATCCACATCATAGGCCCCTCACAGACTTAGCCAGAAGCCTGCTGCACACCTCCCCACCCATCACAATTGTGGGGTGCATTAAAACCGCTTAACCATGCGTTCAAAAGTGCTGCTCAAAATTGAGGTAAAAAACCCACGATTTTAAGCTGTGTTTTCTGAACGCACGTCTTAGAGCAGCCTTAGGCCCCGTGCACACGGGCGGAAATTCCGCTGCCGGATTTCCCGCAGAATTTCCACCCATGGAAGCAGAAAAGAGAACGCAGCAGGTTCTATTTTACCGCGGATATCCGCAGCATAGAGCCTATTGTGCTCCGTGGTCGCGGATATACCCGCAGCCCATACGCAACTATGTTGTAAAGAGAATTCTGAAGGCACCCATTGAAACAAATATGTTTGTGTGAAGCGGCCCTTACTGTACTTTTGTTAGCATAAATCAAGCACATTTGCAAGCGCAAAAGAACACGCAACCATGCCGCCATTTATTGAAATGGGCAATTAGTGTAATTAGAATAATACATGTTCTTCCCCTGCAGAAATGCACGAGAAAATAAAGGGGACTGCTTTTTTTTTGGACAAAATGCGCATGCAAAATACACTTATGTGAAGGAACTCGCTGCAATCAGCGGGTTCTACTGACGTGTATTTAGCATGTATATTTTTCATGCGTAATATGCTACGCAAATAAATCTGTGTGAATCTGGCCGAAGAGCCCACGACGGTATGCGTAAAACGCTGCGTCTCTGCGGTGAGAACACAATCGTGGACATGAGCCCTAAGGCTGGAGCTCTATGGAGTCTTTCGCCATGACATGGGTCATGTGACCAAAGATCGCTGTGCAGCCCTGTGAACTTGCATTCTCAAATATATCAATGGGGTCGTGCAAGTTCCCACAACCTATAGAGTGCTAAAACCTCACCGAGGTTGGATTTTTGCAATATATTGGTCGCAGCTACTTGTGAGTTGTATCGCAACTACATTGTCTTCAGTAAGGCCAGCTGCACACGACCGCTTCACATTCCGAATGCGGGATACCACAGCGGAATCTGGCCGTTACCCCAGCCGGCGACCCTGCGTTCCTGCAGATTCTGTAATGCAGATGACCGCGAGTGTGAAGGAAGTAGCAGTAGTATGTATCTTTCAATGCATGTGATTTGCTGCAGATCCTCCGTGTGGACGACGACTGTGGATTGAACAATAGGAAACCAGTGGTGTGAAGCCGGCCCGAGAGTGTGACGTCGCAGGGCTATACAGCGATCTTGGTCACGTAGCACTAGTCTCATTGCATGACTACGACTCCGCCGTTCATGGGAGCTCAGTGCTTGACATGACAACTCCCTGCTGTTGACGCGACCACCAGTCACCCTTAAAAGTCAACAGAAAGTTAAAAAATGGTAAAATGTAATCTTCGCTCATATTCGTGAGGGGAGATGCAATTACATACCTAAGGCCCCCGGATTTACCCTTGGACCTCACCTCAGCTTCTGCGCACGCGCCCGTCGTCAACGTTGGCCGATGCAAGAGCCGCAGATTGCCTGAGTAATTTAAGATATCCCTGCTCCTGGCTACCAAACATAGCTGAGAGCCTGGAGATTTCATGGTGGGCCGCAGTACGTGGTCCCCAGTCACGTGATTGCCATTAGCCAATGGATAACGACGATCATGTAAAAGTAAAAGAGTTACAGCTTCACCTCCTGTCACGAATCCAATCCGTAAGGGAAGGTGAAAATATTTCCCTAAGGCCTCCGGCGATGTCCCCCGACGGGATCCTTATCCTCGGTTGGATAACGGCGATCATGTAAAAGTTAAGAAAAAGTTGAAGTTTAATCTCCCCTCTTTGATCGGTGAGAGGAGATGAAACTTCTTACCGGAGGCCTCCGTATTTGAACCTCGATGTGATCCTCCTCCGTGGACCTTCTCCGGCTTCTGCGCATGAACCTGCCTTAAAATGCCAGACACATGCGCAGCAGCTGGGGAGCCCGGTAAATTTTAAATCTCTGTGCTCCCGGCTAACAAAGGTCACCAAGAGCCTGGAGCAGTGATCGGTGGTCTCGTTGAGCTGTCCCTGGTCACGTGATAAAAAGGTAGCGATCTACCGAAGGCGGTCTCACACGACTGGATATGTTATACAGCCAGCCGCGGCGAAGGGAAGATCCGGAGCAGGTGAGTAAATTCCGATTTTGGTCTCCCGCACGAAAATGGAGCATGGTCCAGATTTTTTCATGCTCAATTTTTAAAAAGATCACTTTTATTGACCATCCGCGGGTATTTATCTACCCGCGGGTGATCAATGCATCCCTATGGGATGCGGATCCGCGGGCAGGAGAAGAGTTAAAATCCGCCTTAGGCCCCATGTCCACGGGCAAATTCGGATTTTAAATCCGCATCGTTTTTCCTGCACGCGGATCCACCCCCCATAGGGATGCATTAGACACCCGCAGGTAGTAAAATATCTGCGGATGTCATTTTTCCTGCAGGCGCGGGTCCCATGTGCAGAAAAAAATCCGGACATGATACATTCAGGCGTGGGACTCCCGCGGGGACGGCTCCCGCAGGCTTCTATTGAGGCCTATGGAAGCCGTCCGGATCCGCAGGAGACCCGCGCCTGAATTAAACTCACCTGCTCCGGGCAAGCAAGAAGAGGGAGAGTGTGCCAGAGTGGTCCGTGGAAGCAAGAAGACCCAAGACTGAGGATGGAAGATTTGCGGCTACAGATTCAAGAAGCAATCCAGCAGGATGGCGCCGAGTGGCTGGAGGAGTTAATCGCCAGCTGCAGGTCGGGATCGGAGTCGGGGAGGCCACTCGAGCCAGCAGCAAGGGAGACGGTATCCGGAGAGGGAGCAGCACAAGAGGGGGATGCCGGGCGAGGCCGCCAGAAGAGAAGAACTCCCCCCGGCGCGACTCAGCCCGAGTCCCGCTGCAAAGAGAGGCGGTCATAAGAGCAGTCGCGGCGGCGAGAGGCCGCAAGGAGCAAGACGCGCCATGAGGTTTTTGGCGCCAAATTCAAACCGGGTGTCGGGGAGAGCGCCGGGACCGGTGCCCATCGTGAAATCTCCAGGCTTTCAGCTACGTTTGCTAGCCAGCAACAGTGAGATTTTAAATTACCCCGGCAATCTGGGGTAAGGTCCGCGGATAAATCCGGGGGCTTTAGGTATGTAATTTCATCTCCACTCACGGATATGAGGAAAGATGAAATTTTAAAGTTTTTAACTGTTTACTTGGATAACGCCAATAGCGTGACTGGGGGTCACTCCGGCAGCTGACAACAAGGAGCTGTCATGTCCACAGCCCCCAGGGCTGTAATCCTCAGCATGAGCATGTTTTTATGGCTGTGGGGATTAAAAACACTATAGGGCGGTCAATAAGGGGTTAAGGAGCAAACAGACTTTGTCACTAAGGCCTCTTTCACACAGAATGTTTTTTACAGCATTTAGCGTGGTTTGTGAAAAGCCGCAAAAAAAACACTGATTGATCACAATGGAGCTTCTCAGGGAGCGTTCGAACACTACAATTTTCTAACGCTATCTGCTCTAGTTTAGTTTGTTTCAGCCCTTTTTAATGCCCCATATCACCCATTGTAATGATGGAGTGCGTTACACAACGCTGTTGAACACATTTAAAAATGGCGTTCGAAAACGCTTTAAAATGCAGCATTTTAACAGACGCCTGTGTGAAAGCAACCTTAGGGCTCATGTCCACGGGCGTATACGTAATACACTGTGGGTCTCCCGCGGTGTTTTACAAATTACAACCAATACTCTCTGCCGGCAGAGGTCGTGTATGTGGCAAGTATAGCACTGCACATGCCCACTAATCTCACATCACGGACATGCGCAGCGTGATTTTGTTTTTTTAAATTCCCGCTCTGTTCAGAGCAGGAATGTGTATCGAAACACTGCCCTCTCGCAATGTGTGCGTATGGACAGCGTATCATACGCAACCCATAAAAGGGCTGCATGTCATGTGCAGAGAAATAGAGCATGTCCACTGACTTTCATTGCCTCCATTCACTGCGTGTCATGCAACGCACCCTTGATACTCCGTAAAAACACGGTCGTGGACATGAGCCCTGAGGCCAATTCACACGGGCGAGCGTGATGTGGGGCCGTGAATCCCGCCTCCGCTTCCGAGCTCACGTCTGAGTAATCGCATTCAAATCAATGGAAGCAGTATACCGCAATAAAAAGCACCAAGGGGCTAGATCATGTTTGTAAATTAGCACGGTTTAGGTATAGGTACGGGTACAGATGGAGGGGGGCCCAGTTGAACTTTTGCACCCGGGCCCCTTAGGCTTTAGGTACGCCCCTGCTAATGAGCAACCTGTTTTTCAGTCTTTATTTTTGTGCATTCCTGGGATCAGAACTTTTTTTTTTTGCCTACTCATTAGGGTAAATAACCATTTAAGTCAGGTTAAGGCTTGTGATAAATCACTTGGATTTGAAGCAATGCTGCATCCAATAGATGGCGCTATAGAGGTATTTTCTCATCCTTATTTGCATAGATATCCCAGAGGAGCTAGCATCACCTTATAAGTGTTCTTACTCATTTTTTAGGTTTTCAAATGCCTCTTCTGTGTGCAGTGCTTGGGTAGTGACTATACCATTCCCTGACCCATTTACCCCTTAGGTGTCTCCACATACTTTTTGGGTGCTCTCCTTAAGGAGACACAACACCGCTTCTGACCCACATAGGAATGTGAACCACAGGCCAACAAGGGCTGAGGATGGGTGCATTGTCAAGTATCGCATGTGTAGTCTAACAGAGCTTCATGTGTGTGGACAAGCTGGTGATGTCACCAGCTGCTTCCTTTGGGTAAGTGAGAGTTTTGGCCCATGTGAAAGGGGAATTACTGTATGCTAAACTGTTCACTTCATTTTCATTACCTTCTATGACATTTATGGAAATGACACGGCACAGATTATTGTTAGGGGTTCCATCACACAAGGGGGAGACAGCGGCCTACCAAAATCTACTGGGTCATATGACACGGCTGGCGGTGGGCGGGGAAGCGGTTTTTACTCTATCTTCCGCTGTGCTACAGCGGAAGATAGCGTGACGGACGGCTTCCATTGACTAGAATGGAGGCCGGCCACGCTTACACCCACGGCAAATAAAGCATACCGCGGGTGAGGTCGGGTGATTTCACGGTGCGGAAATCCGCAATGGAATGCCGCACCGTGAGCATTGAGCTATTAGGTTCAATAGAACCTAATAGCTGCGGGCAATGCAGCGGACTTACGCAGCGTATTACGCAGCGGAAATCCCTCCGTGGGAAGGAGCCCTAACTTTAGCCAGCAGAAGGCGCCATAGTATAAGGCAGAAAAAGAAAAGCCCCTAGGCAACCCCGAATCCAAAATTGGATTGCAGAGGGTTAAAGAGGCCCTGTCCTTTTTAGAATGACGGGGTAAAATCATACGTCCTGATCAGCCCCGCCCCTGACACGTTGGCACTTTGCGATAAATAAGTGGGTTTTGTGTTGCAGTTTGGGTACCCAGTCTCTAAAAGGTTCGCCATCACTGATATAGAGGAAGCCCCGACATGTTGGACATGTTGGATACACATGGGAGTGCAGCGCCAAAAACACATGGAACCGTAGTGAGAGGAAAAACAGTGTGAAAATGGCCTTATAAAGATATATTTTTACATTTAGGCTGGATTCCGACGAGCTTACGCATATTTGCACAGACAAAGAAATAACACGCAACGATTATCTCAGCTAGTGAAATAGACAATTAGTATAATATGCGTTCTTTCCCTATGAGAATGTGCGAGAAAATATAGTATGCTGCGTATTTTTTTGTGCGATCGAAATGCACAATGTATGTACGTACGTGCGTGTATGTATGTACGTACGTGCGTGTATGTATGTACGTACGTGCGTGCATGTATGTATGTATGTACGTACGTGCGTGTATGTGTGTACGTGCGTGTATGTGTGTACGTGCGTGTATGTATGTATGTATGTATGTACGTACGTGCGTGCGTGTATGTACGTGCGTGCGTGTATGTACGTACGTACGTGCGTGCGTGTACCTACGTGCGTGCGTGTATGTACGTGCGTGTATGTACGTATGTACATGTATGTACGTACATGCGTTTATGTATGTACGTGCGTGTATGTATGTACGCGTACGTACGTGTATGTATGTACGTACGCGTGTGTATGTACGTACGCGTGTGTACACGTACGTCGAATTTGGACAATAATTTGCTGTGTTAAAATTTCATCTTATAGGCCGGATAACAGATTACATAAAATTTTTGAATTTTTATTTTTTATTTGGCATTTTTGGATACACTAATAGCTTTTATTTATTTTCTTGCAAACGTACAGGTGCCATCACAATACTGTACCAAATTAGCACACAGCTAACAAAGCTTCGGAAAAACATACTAATTGTCCAAATGAGATGTCTGGATCTATTAAAGTTGTGGTGAAGAAAAGCAGGGACAGTATGTAGCTTATAGCGGTTTAGAGATTTATTAGAGATCTCCTGTGTGATCGTTGTCCGGGTCTCCTGGACTCATGGTTAGTGTAGGGAATAGCGGTATAACCAGGAGCTTAGAAGTTCGCCCGCTAGCTTCACGTTTTGTCTAAAATGTCAAGTAATACCTGTTCTTTATAATCAGCCTATCTGTTAGTAGTGGTTGCATTTTTGGCTTCTGTATGCAGTGTTTTCTATCTCTGTGTATTCTGTTCCGTCTCTGTTATATGCCATGCGTGTGTCCTGTTCTGTGGCTCCTAGGATCAGCTATGGCCCAGTTCCGAAGACCGCTGGGCCGCCCTCTTATTTGGGCGATGTCTACGCTTAGGTTGGGCCACTGTCGACCCCCCCCTTTTAGCACAGGGTCAGTGGCATGGATTCCATGTGAATTTCCTGTGTGCATGTATACTACTAGACTACTAGTCCTTTGGTCACGATAGTGTTGGCAGTCTGCTAAATCTGCCCACACGATCATAACAGTCTGTTCAGAAAGCCACATAGTACTGATTACATTTTGGGTCCCATTTGTGCATACTAACATAACATTAGGGCCACAATGGGTACATTTCTGAAAACAATACAAACAGGGGTATCCATTTTGGGGTGTCAGTGCACATGAAAATGATTTTGGGGGAAAAAATTTTAGAATAGCACATTACCCGAACACTTTTTTTTTTTTTTTTAATCTAAATTGCATTAATTCCTGAAAATGTGGGATCTAAATAATGTGGCGCGCATGCGCAGAAGCCGGCGAGCCCGGCAAATTCAAAATCTCCCTGCACCCGGCTGTCACAGATAGCCGAGTGCAGGGAGATATGACTGGGATAACGGTGATCATATAAAGTTAAAAAGTAAAAAAAAAAAAAAGTTAAAAGTTTAAAAAGTTAAAGTTTCATCTCCCCTTACGGATCGTATCCGTAAGGGGGATGAAATTACGTACCCAAGGTCCCGGATTTGTTCCCTGGTGGGATGTTGATCCGTGGACCTTACCCCAGCTTCTGCGCATGCGCCCGTCAGCATGATGGCGGACGCATGCGCAAAAGTGAAAGATTGCCCAATAAATGTAACATCTCCCTGCTGCTGGCTACCAAAGGTCGCCAAGAGCCTGGAGATGTCACGGGGAGCCGCGGTATACGGTTACTGGTCACGTGATCGCCGTTATCCAATGCATAATGGCGATCACGTAAAAGTTCTTTAAAAAGTGGCAGTTTCATCTCCCCTCACCGAAGCGATCGGTGAGAGGAGATGAAACATCATCTCGGAGGCTTCCGCATTTGAATCCAGATGTGATTATCCTCCATGGATCCTGCCAGCTCCTGGGTATGCGCCCGCCGGCAAAATGCCGGACACATTCGCAGGAGCTGGGGAGCCCAGGAAATTTTAAATCTCCTTGCTCCCAGCGACCAATGGTTGCTGCGTGCTTGGAGCAGTGACCGGGGGCCTCGTTGAGCGGTCCCCGGTCACATGATAAAGTAGCGAACTAACATTAGGCCGGTCACACATGACCGGAGAGGAATTACGGGTTCTGCATGCGCTTGATCAACGGTAATCCACGGATCAATCGCATGCATTGGATTACACAATTCCCCCCAATTAGCGGGTCGGAATTGCGTAATCCACTCGCAGAAACCACACACACATATATACACACACACACACACACACACACAAGGCTCTCACCCTGCAGCTGCTCCTCCTCAGCGATGCTCTCCTTGCTGCAGAGATCATGTTCTCTGCACTCCCCTTCCCTCCTCCGCGGCCGTTGTCAGTCTGCTATCGGCACTCCTCTATTACTGTCTGCATTAGACAGAACAAGCCGAGAGCAGACTGCCTACTGACAGCAGCACGGAGGAGTGAGGGAACCCACTGCATAGGCGGCGGGCCGGATTCGGCCCGCGGGCATTGTTTGACACCTGTGCTCTAGATCATACAAACTTCTAGGCTGTGGGAGTTGCCGTCCTAAATGCGCAGACCGGTGCCAGCGGCCGGCGAGTTACGTTTCTGTGTGGGGCTCTGCGATCCCCGCACAGAAATAGAGCATGCCGCGGTTTGTTTTCCACGTGTGATTTCGCGCGGACAAACCGCGGTCGTCTGCCTAGGATTGCGTTTTCTAACGCAATCCTATAGCAGCTTCCATGGGTGGAAATTCTGCGGGAAATCCGGCAGCGGAATTTCCGCCCGTGTGCACGGGGCCTAAGGCTGCTCTAAGACGTGCATTCAGAAAACACAGCTTAAAATCGTGGGTTTTTTACCTCAATTTTTAGCAGCACTTTTGAACGCATGGTAAAGCGGTTTTAATGCACCCCACAATTGTGATGGGTGGGGAGGTGCGTTAGAAAACGCAAATACAGGACAGATAGCGCTTAAAAATCACCGCTTCCGAGCTCACGTCTGAGTAATCGCATTCAAATCAATGGAAGCAGTATACCGCAATAAAAAGCGGTGTGTGTGTGATTTTCATCTAGTGCAGGAAACGCGTTAATAGGGCTAATTCATGTATGGAAATTCGTTTTGCAGCTGTATGCAGCATGATTTAGGTATGGGTACGTGGTGAGAAAGGTAAGGGGGGGCCCTGAGCTGAACTTTTGCACCCGGGCCCTTGAGCCTTTAGGTACGCCCCTGACCCTAAGGGTGTTTCTCACCTCATCTTTCTGCGTTTTACATACAAAAATGACAGGAAAGGGTTGTGACCCGGCGGCCGTCGCAGGGAGAAGATGACCATCGCCACTGTATGCCACGGAAAGGGGTGAACGCGCGTGTGAACTGGCATTTTAAGCGCAACCCGATTACTGTAAACCTTGTTTATGCACAAATACGCTCCACTGCGACAATAGTCTTGGCGTGTACACTCGTCTGTGATAGACATGATGATTATTTATAAAATGTCTATCGTTTAATATAACCCAAATGTATTTTGCTATTGTAATGACTTTTAGCTCAGGAGTTTAAAGGACACACACACAATCTAATCATAGTATTTGCTAGACAATGGATGTCTGATCTAATGTTAGTTAAGTACATAGAAGTTACACAAGTTGCACAACCAGTTTCTAAGAAGTTAAGGGCTACAGTGTTATGTGTATATACTGTTTGTTTACCTAGGCCCCTTCCACTCTTCAAACATAAGCTAGTTAAACACATCATTTGTCAACTACACAGAATTCCTTAAGGCTGTCTGCATGCTAAAGAATACAAAGTCCATACCTTGGCGGACGTGAGGACGGGAGGGCAGAGAGGTGGGGGATTCTGTATGATCCGACAAATGAGAATCCTATATGTTACTGATGTAACCTGTTGCACGCCCATTGTGTGTCTGTACAATAAAAGGCCCTGTCTGGCTGTTTCTGGACGGAGAGCCATTTTTAACATGAGATTCATACCTTATGTTTGACTTGGTCAGTGTGCGCATACTGCTTCCACACAATTAGGAAAGCGACAAAATACCCCAAAAGCCTGCTGGAGAAATCATATTCCAGATCAGTGGCGTCCCTGGGTGGGCCGAGTTAAGAGATTTTGATTTCTTTCATTCTGGAAAAATACAGAGATCGGCGGATGGCACGCAGAACTCAGGGGCCCGAAAATCTACAGAACACGGTAAGATTGCTTTATGTAAATCTACCGATGTGATCTGGGTTCTGACTGCTTTTCTGCCTGTTCCTGATCCAGAGTGATAAATCAATGAAAGGCAGGTAATATAGTTCTTTCTTACTCGGAAAAGACCACCGTTTTAACCTGCTTAAGGGGTATTTTGTATGCTGTGTCTGTTATGTCTGAGACGGTTAAAAAATTGTGTATACAAGACCAAGAGATAAATTCTGTGAGGGTTAATGTGTCGGGAGGGCGGACTCGGCTGTTTAAGTCTGAAGAAACACGCCAGTGACACGTGCTCCTAGGTAAAACTAGTGTGAGGTTAGGAAGATTTATGATACGTATACTTAACTTTATGATTGAGCGTGTTATGTTCTCATATGTGGAAAGGTATATACGTATGAAGTATAGTCGTGCTTTGTGACGGCTGATTTCTCCAGAATATTATTGAGGTTTTGGTCATTGAAAATAATCGTCAGTCTCTGTGTATAGCTAAATGTCCTGTCTAGATCGTGTATAAGGAGTGCTCTTGGGGATTACTAGTAGAGGTTGGTTGATATAAAGGTGGATGAGATATATATATATACCTTGAGCCGTTGTGGGTATTCTCCAGTAATCCCGTCTGTCTGGTATTATAGAAAGAATGTGCAGTGTTTATTGTTGGGGGGAGGGCTGCTGATAAGAGTGAACTGAAAGCTTTTTCCAATTAACCCTTTCTGTTTACTTTGTCGTTCCCTGTGTTTTGTAGAATTAATGTGCATTATAATTCTGAGTGGGAAAGAGGTTATATGGAAAGGATTTGAAGAAAGCAGATTTTACAAGAGAAACAGTACTGTGTGCAGAAACTTTGAATAGAATAGAATAAGCAGGTAGCATAGAGTTGAGCAAAGTGAGCAAGGACAAAGGTCATAGAGCTTGTCATCTGGTTGCTGAAGGCAGCAGAGTTTACTGAACATGTAGAAATGTTATACAAAGAGAAGGACCAGGAAAAGTTGCAGAAAGAAATGTTAGGTCATGGACAGATAAGATAGATTGTAGAAAGTTTTCAGAAGATGAGCAGGAAGCCTAGCAGAAAGAAATGTGTTTTTAGATTGCTAGAAGGAGGTATAATGTAGTTAAGAGATTGAAGAGGGGAAAGCATGTAGGGGGGGTATGTGTATTGCTTATGAACAATGTAATGTCTTTGTGTTGACTGCGGCCCCTCCCTGTAATGGCGGCCGCGCTTGCAATGTTTACAATCCAACATAGTGTGACTCTGCAGAAAATGTAGTGAGGCCTGCCCCCACCCTGAAGTTACTTCCCCCCCCCATGTGCTCACTTTCAGGGTGTGTGATGTTACTTCCGGTCCCTCCCCATCCGGGACAGGACCTGGCCCCGCCCCTTCCTCCTCCAGCGGCCATCTTGCCTCACCTGGAAGTGCTGCTACTCAGCAGCCATTTTGCCTCACCTGGGAGTGCTGCTGCCCCTGGCCCCGCCCGTTCCTCCGGCAGCCATTTTGCCTCACGTGGGAGATTTGTAGCCCCGCCCCTTTCTGCCTCTGGCGGCCATTTTGCTGCATTTGGGAAGCCTATATTTCCCCAATGCCACTGTATCCAGTGCTAACATCATGATTGTCTGAAGTGAGGTTTTGTTTGACCAGACTTTGTTACACTCCAAGATGTGGCCACTTTGGATGTGTGATAAGTTCAGGGAAACAAACCTTTGTGGAGATGCAGCTTGGGACATAGTAGATGACTAAGCTGGTTTATAGTGCATGGAAGATTGGAGTTGATGCATGGGGGGCAGAGGCCGGGAATACATGACAGGGGACGCTCTCTCATGTTCCCAGGGGCTCTGTTTTCCACTGCCCGCTTCTCCAATGGATATTCAGACCGATGATGTTATGGAAGGCTCCTACAGATGGAATAATTTCCCTATAGTCACCCAGCAAACTTTTTTCATGCAATTTGATGAAGTAATTTTACTTTTAATGTGAAGAAAGAGGGACTGAATTGCCCAGAGTAGGATGTTAATTCATCCGTATTCTTTAGTTTTTCTTTAAGTCTTTTGTATATTCTAGTGTCAGTCTACACTGAAGCTATAATTATATTCCGACAGGAGAGTAAAAGCTAAACGCTGGCCATACCCTGAAATACTATTACACTGGGTGACGTAAAATTTGAATTGTGTGTCGCCCCCTTGTGTTAAAAAAATACTAACTGCGACCTGAAAGGGAAAAAAAGGAAAAAAAATTTTTTTAAGGAGATTTTCGCTCAGACTTCGCTGCATACAATGTCACCTTGACCTACAAAGTGCTTGTTTTTGTGCCTCTTGGTTTACTAGTTTGAACGCAATGACTCTTTTTCCATTGAGTATTGCGGTTCAAAAGGGGGGAGGCATAGGTGATCTGGGTCATAGATGATCTAGGTGTTGTAGATCAGCTATTGGGTTTGAAAAATAAATAAATGATTTTGTGCTACAAGATTCCGAGCCATGTGAAATAGAACATCAGCACGATTATTTAGTACTAATTCAGTAAGAAACTGCAGATATGCAAACAGTTATCAGAACCTCTGTTGATAATGCATATGTTGAGCTTTTTGCAGATGGTACCAGGGTGAGGACTGATGACTCCACATCGGATATGCAGTGGTCACACAACAAGATGTCCTAGAAGCAGGAGCTCTGCCTCCGCATGTCACAGTACAATAAGCGGAATGGAAGGCCCTCACTGAGGCGTGTAGAGTGGCGAGAGGTAAGACCGGCAATCCTTTACACTGACTCCTGGTATGCATTTGGCATAGCTCATGATTACGGCCCAATATGGAAGGCCAGACAGTTTTTACCTTAGCAGGACAACCAATTGAGAATGGTGCAGCGGTACAGAGTCGCATGGAGGCCCTGCTTCTACCTGACAAAGTTGAGAGTTTGCACCGATTCCTACACTGGAGAGGCGAGAGACGACACCCTCGCTGACAGCGCAGCAAAGGCAGCGGCCCTCAAGCCGTGGAAGAAAGAAGAAAGATACTGACAGCATGAGTCAGTGGTAAAAAAACTTTGGACATTGACAAAAATTTGGACTTTGATATGCTAAAAGACTTTTACAGTTACCAGCCAGCAAGGAAGGAAAGAATAAATGGACTAATATGGGAGCAGCAGAAACAGGACAGCGTGTGGTGAACAGTCAACAGCACTTGCCCACCACAGTTCCTGTATCCCATGATGGCCCAGCTGATGGACGCAAAGACCCACCTAGTAAAGCAGTAATGACGACGACGCTTGAAAGAGGTTGGGCGACTTCTAGGTTCTCTGTAGCTGCTGCATCATTTGTCCGGTTTAGCATGATCTATGCCATGGGTAAGTCAGGGCAGAAGTAAATTTGCCACATCACACTTGCCGGGACCACTCTACCCATTTCAGGGATTGCAAATTGACTACGTTCAGCTCCCACTTGTTGGGAAGTATGACTACGTGCTTGTTGTTGTTGATGTCTTTGCAGGTTGGAGGCCGACCCTGTTACCAAGGTAAACAAGTAGGTAACCGCAAAGAAGCTCATGAACGAGGTAAACTGTGAATATGGGGTACCAGAGGTGATTCAGAGTCAGACAGAGGTATAAACTTCGCAGGTGAATGTAACATGTCATGTCTGCTCTGGGTGTATCCCAGGCCTTTTACATACTCTACCATCTTTAGAGTAGTGGAAAGGTGGAGAGACGTAGTGGCACGCTAAAAAGTAAGATACTTAAAAATGACGCCACTTTGGAAAGACTGTCCTCCAATAGCCTTATACAGTGTTAGATATGAACCCAGGGGGGATTATACATTGTCTCCCTACGAGATTGTTTGGGCTAGCCCCAAGGCTAGGTCGTTACTATCCTCAGTGGTTACAATTACAATCTGATGTGTTGACTGAGTATGTGATTTCCGTTGTTAAAGAACTAACCAAAGCCTATGCACAGGTGTTCTCTTCCAGACTCAGAGGCAGACACTGGGACACATATCTTGCAGCCTGGGGATTGGGTGTGCATCAAGAAGTTCCCCAGGAAGCACCCTCCTGAGCCCCGATTTGATGGCCCCTACCAGGTGCTTCTGACTACTGCCACAGCTGTGAAACTAGCCGAAAGACTTACATGGATCCATGCTTCATACTGTAAGAAAGCTTCAGATCCGGGAGACCAGTCTTAGTTGTGCCAAAGACGTTACTCTGGTTAGGGCTAGTGAGAGAGGAAGGTAGCAACTGGAATCCTTAGTCGGAAGAATATGGGGGTATGGTTACCTTCTAGTATAACTCGTCCAATGCTCAAGTAGCTGCATATTCCTTCGACTATTGTACTGTGGTCCCGTGTCTAGGCGCAAGATCCCACCGCAGGCCAGATTTAGCTCAGTCCAGCTGGTTATATGACTTATATACCCGGGGAATACAATATGTTTGCGCCACTGATAACGTCTGGGGAGAAGACTGCCGTTATTGGGGATTAGTGGGATGGAACACAGGAATAGACTAGTCCTATAAACCGCGAAGTGCCTTAAATAAGAAAAATAGGAGCGGGAAATCCCTAATTAGTCGTATAACCCTCCTTGAGAATAATAAGGACAGCAGGTATTGGAAGGCTGAACTTAGTATGCTGCTTGGTTTTAATGCGGTTTTTACATTAACCATGGGAGATCCAAGCCCGGGGGACGGGGAGACTTATAGTCTGGGGACATACCGGTACGGGAGGACAGATCCCTTAGGGAAGTTTAAAATAAGGGGTATGGTAGATGCAGCCGAATGGAAGCCTTCACTTAGTCCCGTGCCCATAATTAACCCCCTCCGCCGTAAGATAAAGACCTTGACGAACATGATGATCATAGTCGACCCTACCTTTGAGGACACCTTGACAGTAGCGACTGGCTACTCTGACCAGAATCTCTGGTTGGAGTTGATGAGGTACAATGCTAACAGGAGCAACAAGTCTAACTGTTGCGTGTGCGGTAGTGCCCGACTACACTCGGGGATGGTCCCCCTAAATCTCCCTGTAGATGCTGAAGAGTGGTTTATTAGTCTCTTCACGAACATTTCCGCTAATTTCACTGTCCGTGAGAAATGGAAGAAGGAATACTCTATAACTACTTAAGTGTTTTGCACCGGAGAGAGTATTACTGACTACCCTGGAAACTACACCTGCCAGGCAAATAGGCAGGGTGGAGGGAGATTTTTGGGGAACTCGCCAACGGGTATTGCTCCTCCTACAGTATGATAGGAGGGGAATAGATGCAGAATCAGGTCCAGTCCTTAGGAGACGTTTACTGGCTTTGTGGAGACATGAGGTAGAAGACCCGCCTGGAGGGTAATTGGACAGGGGAGTGTGCCTTAGTAAAGCCCTTATGCTCCTCCACATCCTGTCAGACACCAACATTTCCCTTGTTTGAAAAAGATGAAGAACCAGTTCCGATAATGCCAACCACATACGCTACCAAAGAAAAGGAGAAATGTACTAGTACTGTGCCTGCCCCGATCTCCTAAGATGGATTGTCAGTGGAATTCCCATTTGCCTAGGGATAGTGCAGAAGACCCTAGGTTCCGGCGAGGGCACACCCTGTGGGGTGTTAACTTGTACAGATAGAGGGTATGGATGCCCGGAAATGAGCCCAGGGAATCCATGGCCTCCCTCTGAGGTGAGGTAGGGATCCCCCCCTCCTAGGAGTAGGGACTTACGGGCAGTGGGAAAACCCTGACGCAAGGGTGAGGCGACTTGGACGTGTTCACCATTAGGACTATCTCCAGGAGGGACATTGGTGTGGGTGAAGATTAGGGAGTCCCACGCCGTGCGTACCTGTGTACGCTACTAGTATTGTAACATTATGCTAGAGCGAGAAGAGAGACCCCTGGTGGTAGTTTTGATCTACACGTGTACATTGACGTCATAGGATAGCCAAGGGGGGTACCTGACAAGTTTTAAAAATTAGAGATCAAGTTAAAACTAGATTCGAGTCCATTTTCCTGATCATTATGGTAAATAAACGTTGACTGGATTAATTATGTTTATTATAATTAGCAGTGGTTTATAAATTATACTAGAGACGCCTTATAGGGACTAGTCGACCAATAGGACCTACGTCGACTATGACTTTTTTAAAAATAGAGTGACCTTAGATATGACTTTAGCTAAAAAGGGGAGTGTCTGAAAGATGATAGGGGAGACTTGTCATACCTACATCCTAGACGACACGTGACCCGCGGGTAAAAACGCAGTTGCTATTAAGAAGCTGACCGCACTAACTAAAAAGAGCTAACTTTTGGGACCAGCCCTCGCCATGGATGAGCGGGTGGTAAAGGATCCTGGCACAGACGGGCGTCGCTGTTGTATGTGAACTGATGGTTACCTTTTCTGTTCTAGTCTGCTGTGTTATCCCCTGTGTCAGAGAGACCTGTGAAACTGATGCTGGAAAAGCCGCTCCCACCATGAGTTTGCTGGATGCATCCCCAGAAGGAGTGGACAAGTCCTACACCCCCTTGAAGACCCTAAAACGAACCTTCAACGCGCTCCAGTTATAGGCTCATGCGCAGAAAACTGTGAAAATTAGATAGAAAATTAGAGGATAGACATTTTAAGGGGGGATTGTGATAGACATGATGATTATTTATAAAATGTCTATCGTTTAATATAACCCAAATGTATTTTGCTATTGTAATGACTTTTAGCTCAGGAGTTTAAAGGACACACACACAATCTAATCATAGTATTTGCTAGACAATGGATGTCTGATCTAATGTTAGTTAAGTACATAGAAGTTACACAAGTTGCACAACCAGTTTCTAAGAAGTTAAGGGCTACAGTGTTATGTGTATATACTGTGTGTTTACCTAGGCCCCTTCCACTCTTCAAACATAAGCTAGTTAAACACATCATTTGTCAACTACACAGAATTCCTTAAGGCTGTCTGCATGCTAAAGAATACAAAGTCCATACCTTGGCGGACGTGAGGACGGGAGGGCAGAGAGGTGGGGGATTCTGTATGATCTGACAAATGAGAATCCTATATGTTACTGATGTAACCTGTTGCACGCCCATTGTGTGTCTGTACAATAAAAGGCCCTGTCTGGCTGTTTCTGGACGGAGAGCCATTTTTAACATGAGATTCATACCTTATGTTTGACTTGGTCAGTGTGCGCATACTGCTTCCACACAATTAGGAAAGCGACAAAATACCCCAAAAGCCTGCTGGAGAAATCATATTCCAGATCACGTCTGCCGAAGCCCTAGGGCCTCTTTCACACGGCGTGCTAAATTTAGCAGAAAAGCGGTCGCAGAAACCGCAATGATTTTTACGTGCATTTGCGCTCCCGATATTCCATTAGAGTCTAAGGGGGTAAGCAAATTCGCTCTCATATGCATAAAATTGCGCCGAGGGCTCCTTCACATGAATGTACTTTAGTCCCCTTATAGTTCTGATCCCAGGAATGCACAAAAATAAAGACTGAAAAACTGGTTGCTCATTAGTGCTTAAACCAGGTCAGTCATGAAGGAGTTAACTGCGGGCATTCACTGCTGGTCAGTGAGGTTACAGATGGAGGGTTGTTAGGTGAATTGCATGTAAATCTGCAATAGTTTGGGGGACTCCCAGCAGACAGAGGGGTTCTCCTCCAGCAAGCAGGCAGCACATGGTTAACTACCTAAGCCGGGTGCGGGTGAATGCAACGCTTGTATGAAAGAGGCCTAAAGCTGCGGGGGGGGTTTTCTCCCCCCTTCCCCCATGCACAGATATACGTTGTCCTCGTGTGCAGGGGGGGGACGGGAGGGGGACGGGAGCTCAGTTCCTTCTCCTGGCTCTTCCATCCTCCCCCCCCCCCCCTGCACATTACATAGAGAACGCCCACAAGTGACCCCATTTTGAAAACTAGACCCCAGAACAAATTTATCTAGGGGTGTACTGCACATTTTGACCCCACAGCTTTTAAATGAATTCAAGCAAAGCAAAAGGAAAAAAATTGTGATTTTCGTTTTTTGGCAATTTTGTCATTTTAAAAACAGCATTTTTGTACAGCACACACATGAATTAAGATTTGCACCCCAAAATAGATACCCCTGTTTGTCCAGTGTTCAGAGACATACCCATTGTGGCCCTAATCTTATGTCTGGATGCACAAAGGGGCCCAAAATGTAAGGAGTAGTCGGTGGCTTTCAGAACTGAAATTTAGCATGAAGGGGATTTCGGCCCCATAGCACACTTGTAGAGCCCTTGAGCGGCCAAAACGACAGAGAACCCCTACAAATGACCCCATTTTGAAAACTAGACCCCTTAACGAATTCATCTAGTGGTGTACTGCGTATTTTTACCGCACAATTTTTGAATAAATCTAAGCAGTAGGAAAAATTTCAATTTTCATTATTTTGGCAGTTGTATCAATTTAATCGGACGTAAAAACACTATGGGCTGGTCGTTAAGGGGTTAAACCATCGGATGGTTGGCTCTGAGCCAGTCATATATGTATCTCATGGGCTAGAGATGTACCTTGAAGCTTCTAGGGCCCTAACAGGGCTTTCCCCACCATGTGCCATTTATAATACTAGTGTGGCAGGAGAGTGACTGCCACCTCTGTACACCTTATTTCTCTATCAAGGAGTACAGTCATTGCCTCTAGGGAGTACTTAGTCTGTCCTGGTATTGTGATGAAGGTAGGTACAACACATAGTGCCATGATAACCTTTGCTGAATTTTTAAGTAATTTATTTGAGAAGGGAATACTTGGCCAAGGAATGTTGGAAAACCCTATTCTAGATGCTCATGGTCTGCTTGTATCTTGTGCGCACTCTTCTCTGAACACACACCCTTAGGGCTAATTCACATGGACATATGTCTCCCAATGTGAAAAATACATGCGTAGTAAGCAGTGCTAAAAGCCCACTGATTTGTCTAGGGCTTCTCACACCAGCGTTTTTTATTCACGTCTGTGGAAAAAAAATTGCAACGTGTCCTATTTTGGTGCAGAATATGCACCTTATCTAGTTTTTGGGGATTTAACAGGCGTAGTGAATGTGCATATGAAAAATACGTGGGACACATACTCCCGTCTGAGTGAGCCCTTAATCTATGGGGGTTTGCCTTTGTTTCCGCAGGAGAAATCAGCTTGTCCAGGCCTGTCTGTTTCCTTCGGGGATGCTAGGATATTCTACATTAACACATCCTGTCCTCTAAAAAGGGTGTGGAGAATGGGAGTAACTACCCTGTTTCCCCAAAAATAAGAACTACCTACAAAATAAGCTCTACCATTATTTTTCAATGGGGCTTGAAATATAAGCCCTACCCTGAGATCTACCAAGCAAGTTTTTGTCTTTGGCCATAGTCTTAGAAGCTTCAATGTTCAATAGGCCTGTACGTTTACAGTATTCTGGGAGTACAGAGCTGTATTAGTGTTACTGACCAGTACATGAATGCCATGTATTACATAGAAGGCCAATGTCTACCTGAGCGAGAGCTATTGCTTGATGGCATCTCTCCCCTCTGGCTAAGTGGAGTAGGTATCCCATACGGACATGATAATCCTATGGGAAGATCCCTTATTATATTTATTTACTTATTTATTTATTCATCTTTTCTTCTACTTACAATTCTCGGGGCAAAACTTTTACTCATGACCGTGTGTCAAGTCTGTACCAATGTAGAAGTAGAGGTAAGGAATACTATATGAAATATAATGTTCCCAAAACGTTTTAGCGGAGATCTGTAGTAGAATCATTCCTGTTTATTAAAGTAAACTATGCTATGGGGCTGAAAGGTAAGGAATTGGGGGTAACAGGGAGCTGCTCTTTATACTCACCAGGTTCCTCTTTTCCAGCACTGTGTCTCCGAGAAATCAGAACACGCGCAGCGTGACCCTTTTTAGAAGATAATGCGCATGTGCTCTCTCATTAAACTCTATACGAGAGCGCATGCTTACAGAGCCGTCTGCAGAGTCGTGCTGTCTGCTTCTCCGATTTCTCAGGGTTACAGCGCTGGAATGAGGGACCTGGAGAGTATAAAAAGCACCCCCCCCCCCTCTACAAGTTCCTCCCTCAGCTTTGAGCCCCATAATGTGGGTGCTGATATGTTCCCTTTAACTGGACCTTATCTTTCCCTTTTAGTTTCTGCCTGTTTATGTTCCCTCTGAGGAGGAGGAGGAGGATTATTTTTTATATGCAAACAATGTTCGGGATTACATGGCACAGTATGTAACCAAATCTATATAGGATTGTATTTCATTTTTTGAATTGATCAAAAATATGTATACAATAAAGCGTGTCTCCAAATTTTAAACATTTTGTAGGATATTTACTTAAACCAGCATTTTATACACCAGTCTAAGGCTTCCCTCACACAGCTGAAAAAGCAGCCAAGGATGCTGGGAAAAAAAAAAAGCATGTGCCGTCCGGGTCCCGGCCACCGATCTCTACTTCGCCGCGGCTGGCTGTATAACATATCCAGTCGTGTGAGACCGGCCTTCGGTAGATCGCTACCTTTTTATCACGTGACCAGGGACAGCTCAACGAGACCACCGATCACTGCTCCAGGCTCTTGTTGACCTTTGTTAGCCGGGAGCACAGAGATTTAAAATTTACCGGGCTCCCTAGCTGCTGCGCATGTGTCTGGCATTTTAAGGCAGGTTCATGCGCAGAAGCCGGAGAAGGTCCACGGAGGAGGATCACATCGAGGTTCAAATACGGAGGCCTCCGGTAAGAAGTTTCATCTCCTCTCACCGATCAAAGAGGGGAGATTAAACTTCAACTTTTTCTTAACTTTTACATGATCGCCGTTATCCAACCGAGGATAAGGATCCCGTCGGGGGACATCGCCGGAGGCCTTAGGGAAATATTTTCACCTTCCCTTACGGATTGGATTCGTGACAGGAGGTCAAGCTGTAACTCTTTTACTTTTACATGATCGCCGTTATCCATTGGCTAATGGCAATCACGTGACTGGGGACCACGTACTGCGGCCCACCATGAAATCTCCAGGCTCTCAGCTATGTTTGGTAGCCAGGAGCAGGGATATCTTAAATTACTCAGGCAATCTGCGGCTCTTGCATCAGCCAACGTTGACGACGGGCGCGTGCGCAGAAGCTGAGGTGAGGTCCAAGGGTAAATCCGGGGGCCTTAGGTATGTAATTGCATCTCCCCTCACGAATATGAGCGAAGATTACATTTTACATTTTTTAACTTTCTGTTGACTTTTAAGGGTGACTGGTGGTCGCGCCAACAGCAGGGAGTTGTCATGTCAAGCACTGAGCTCCCATGAACGGCGGAGTCGTAGTCATGCAATGAGACTAGTGCTACGTGACCAAGATCGCTGTATAGCCCTGCGACCTCACACTCTCGGGCCGGCTTCACACCACCGGTTTCCTATTGTTCAATCCGCAGTCGTCGTCCACACGGAGGATCTGCAGCAAATTACATGCATTGAAAGATACATACTACTGCTACTTCCTTCACACTCGCGGTCATCTGCATTACAGAATCTGCAGGAACGCAGGGTCGCCGGCTGGGGTAACGGCCAGATTCCGCTGTGGTATCCCGCATTCGGAATGTGAAGTGGTCGTGTGCAGCTGGCCTTACTGAAGACAATGTAGTTGCGATACAACTCACAAGTAGCTGCGACCAATATATTGCAAAAATCCAACCTCGGTGAGGTTTTAGCACTCTATAGGTTGTGGGAACTTGCGCGACCCCATTGATATATTTGAGAATGCAAGTTCACAGGGCTGCACAGCGATCTTTGGTCACATGACCCATGTCATGGCGAAAGACTCCATAGAGCTCCAGCCTTAGGGCTCATGTCCACGATTGTGTTCTCACCGCAGAGAGGCAGCGTTTTACGCATACCACCGTGGGCTCTTCGGCCAGATTCACACAGATGTATTTGCGTAGCATATTACGCATGAAAAATATACATGCTAAATACACGTCAGTAGAACCCACTGATTGCAGCGAGTTCCTTCACATAAGTGTATTTTGCATGCGCATTTTGTCCAAAAAAAAAGCAGTCCCCTTTATTTTCTCGTGCATTTCTGCAGGGGAAGAACATGTATTATTCTAATTACACTAATTGCCCATTTCAATAAATGGCGGCATGGTTGCGTCTTCTTTTGCGCTTGCAAATGTGCTTGATTCATGCTAACAAAAGTACAGTAAGGGCCGCTTCACACAAACATATTTGTTTCAATGGGTGCCTTCAGAATTCTCTTTACAATATAGTTGCGTATAGGCTGCGGGTATATCCGCGACCACGGAGCACAATAGGCTCTATGCTGCGGATATCCGCGGTAAAATAGAACCTGCTGCGTTCTCTTTTCTGCTTCCATGGGTGGAAATTCTGCAGGAAATCCGGCAGCGGAATTTCCGCCCGTGTGCACGGGGCCTAAGGCTGCTGTAAGACGTGCGTTCAGAAAACACAGCTTAAAATCGTGGGTTTTTTACCTCAATTTTGAGCAGCACTTTTGAACACATGGTAAAGCGGTTTTAATGCACCCCACAATTGTGATGGGTGGGGAGGTGCGTTAGAAAACGCAAATACAGGACAGATAGCGCTTAAAAATCACCGCTTCCGAGCTCACGTCTGAGTAATCGCATTCAAATCAATAGAAACAGTATACCGCAATAAAAAGCGGTGTGTGTGTGTGATTCTCATCTAGCACAGGAAACGCGTTAATAGAGCTAATTCATGTATGGAAATTCGTTTTGCAGCTTTCCTAGCTATCCTCCGGCACGGCTACTTACCCGAAGTGATGCGAGGCGGTTTTGAGATAAAAATGCCTCACATCCGCGGGGAAATTGCATGTTGGCGAGGGAGTGATTCACGGCCCGATATCGCACTCGTCCGTGTGACGTTAGCTTTATAGTTTGGGGGATAGTTCTGGTATACACGCTGATTTTGTAGCATAGATGCGCTGTGAATTGAGGTGAATATATATTTTGGCAAGTCAGTCAATGGACCTAAAAGAGGAGTCAAGGCATGATCTACTGACTTAGGGCTAATGCCCACGGATGGATTTCTGCCGCGTTTCATGAACCTAATAATAGCTTACTGCCTTTAAATGTTCACACAGCATGAAAGAAATCGTGCCATGTTCTAATTGCCACGGGAAAACGCGCAGCCGGCGTCTATTGCAGTCAATTGAAGCCATGCATCACGTGATACATGGCGGAAGTATAGCATGATTACGCGTTTTTTTTGTTTTTTTCAGCCTCACTGCGGCTGTAGATTGCTGCGCCCGTGTGAAGGAGTCCTAAAGAATATTTAACATTAAGCAAAAACTAGTGCCAGATTCTTGACAAGCACACAAGCTACCGCTAATCTCTGCGCCAAAACTATGCCAAATGATTGTGCCCCAATACCTTTACCTTACTTATATTTGTTACTGTATTACTTTATTATTGCAACACACTGTATGCAAATGAGCCAGGTGTCTGGCAGGCTGATGTCACTGCATTGTGATGTCATCAATTTAGAAGTATAAATACCTGCAGCCATGTTAGTCAGTCTCCACTGCAGCTTGGAGACGGGAGGTGGGGGAACCCCTATCTCCTCCGAGAAGCCACAGAACTGGACCTTTTTTTTATTTTTAGCTGAGTGCATTTTTAATGCAGCACACAAGGGGGAGACAGCGGCCTACCAAAATCTACTGGGTCATATGACGCGGCTGGCGGTGGGCGGGGAAGCGGTTTTTACTCTATCTTCCTCTGTGCTACAGCGGAAGATAGCGTGACGGACGGCTTCCATTGACTAGAATGGAGGCCGGCCACGCGTACACCCGCGGCAAATAAAGCATACCGCGGGTGAGGTCGGGTGATTTCACAGTGCGGAATTCCGCGATGGAATTCCGCACCGTGAGCATTGAGCTATTAGGTTCAATAGAACCTAATAGCTGCGGGCAATGCAGCGGACTTACGCAGCGTATTACGCAGCGGAAATCCCTCCGTGGGAAGGAGCCCTAACTTTAGCCAGCAGAAGGCGCCATAGTATAAGGCAGAAAAAGAAAAGCCCCTAGGCAACCCCGAATCCAAAATTGGATTGCAGAGGGTTAAAGAGGCCCTGTCCTTTTTAGAACGACGGGGTAAAATCATACGTCCTGATCAGCCCCGCCCCTGACACGTTGGCACTTTGCGATAAATAAGTGGGTTTTGTGTTGCAGTTTGGGTACCCAGTCTCTAAAAGGTTCGCCATCACTGATATAGAGGAAGCCCCGACATGTTGGACATGTTGGATACACATGGGAGTGCAGCGCCAAAAACACATGGAACCGTAGTGAGAGGAAAAACAGTGTGAAAATGGCCTTATAAAGATATATTTTTACATTTAGGCTGGATTCCGACGAGCTTACGCATATTTGCACAGACAAAGAAATAACACGCAACGATTATCTCAGCTAGTGAAATAGACAATTAGTATAATATGCGTTCTTTCCCTATGAGAATGTGCGAGAAAATATAGTATGCTGCGTATTTTTTTGTGCGATCGAAATGCACAATGTATGTACGTACGTGCGTGTATGTAAGTACGTGCGTGTATGTATGTACGTACGTGCGTGCATGTATGTATGTATGTATGTACGTACGTGCGTGTATGTATGTATGTATGTATGTACGTACGTGCGTGCGTGTATGTACGTGCGTGTATGTATGTACGTATGTACATGTATGTACGTACATGCGTTTATGTATGTACGTGCGTGTATGTATGTACGCGTACGTACGTGTATGTATGTACGTACGCGTGTGTATTTACGTACGCGTGTGTACACGTACGTCGAATTTGGACAATAATTTGCTGTGTTAAAATTTCATCTTATAGGCCGGATAACAGATTACATAAAATTTTTGAATTTTTATTTTTTATTTGGCATTTTTGGATACACTAATAGCTTTTATTTATTTTCTTGCAAACGTACAGGTGCCATCACAATACTGTACCAAATTAGCACACAGCTAACAAAGCTTCGGAAAAACATACTAATTGTCCAAATGAGATGTCTGGATCTATTAAAGTTGTGGTGAAGAAAAGCAGGGACAGTATGTAGCTTATAGCGGTTTAGAGATTTATTAGAGATCTCCTGTGTGATCGTTGTCCGGGTCTCCTGGACTCATGGTTAGTGTAGGGAATAGCGGTATAACCAGGAGCTTAGAAGTTCGCCCGCTAGCTTCACGTTTTGTCTAAAATGTCAAGTAATACCTGTTCTTTATAATCAGCCTATCTGTTAGTAGTGGTTGCATTTTTGGCTTCTGTATGCAGTGTTTTCTATCTCTGTGTATTCTGTTCCGTCTCTGTTATATGCCATGCGTGTGTCCTGTTCTGTGGCTCCTAGGATCAGCTATGGCCCAGTTCCGAAGACCGCTGGGCCGCCCTCTTATTTGGGCGATGTCTACGCTTAGGTTGGGCCACTGTCGACCCCCCCCTTTTAGCACAGGGTCAGTGGCATGGATTCCATGTGAATTTCCTGTGTGCATGTATACTACTAGACTACTAGTCCTTTGGTCACGATAGTGTTGGCAGTCTGCTAAATCTGCCCACACGATCATAACAGTCTGTTCAGAAAGCCACATAGTACTGATTACATTTTGGGTCCCATTTGTGCATACTAACATAACATTAGGGCCACAATGGGTACATTTCTGAAAACAATACAAACAGGGGTATCCATTTTGGGGTGTCAGTGCACATGAAAATGATTTTGGGGGAAAAAATTTTAGAATAGCACATTACCCGAACACTTTTTTTTTTTTTTTTAATCTAAATTGCATTAATTCCTGAAAATGTGGGATCTAAATAATGTGGCGCGCATGCGCAGAAGCCGGCGAGCCCGGCAAATTCAAAATCTCCCTGCACCCGGCTGTCACAGATAGCCGAGTGCAGGGAGATATGACTGGGATAACGGTGATCATATAAAGTTAAAAAGTAAAAAAAAAAAAAAGTTAAAAGTTTAAAAAGTTAAAGTTTCATCTCCCCTTACGGATCGTATCCGTAAGGGGGATGAAATTACGTACCCAAGGTCCCGGATTTGTTCCCTGGTGGGATGTTGATCCGTGGACCTTACCCCAGCTTCTGCGCATGCGCCCGTCAGCATGATGGCGGACGCATGCGCAAAAGTGAAAGATTGCCCAATAAATGTAACATCTCCCTGCTGCTGGCTACCAAAGGTCGCCAAGAGCCTGGAGATGTCACGGGGAGCCGCGGTATACGGTTACTGGTCACGTGATCGCCGTTATCCAATGCATAATGGCGATCACGTAAAAGTTCTTTAAAAAGTGGCAGTTTCATCTCCCCTCACCGAAGCGATCGGTGAGAGGAGATGAAACATCATCTCGGAGGCTTCCGCATTTGAATCCAGATGTGATTATCCTCAATGGATCCTGCCAGCTCCTGGGTATGCGCCCGCCGGCAAAATGCCGGACACATTCGCAGGAGCTGGGGAGCCCAGGAAATTTTAAATCTCCTTGCTCCCAGCGACCAATGGTTGCTGCGTGCTTGGAGCAGTGACCGGGGGCCTCGTTGAGCGGTCCCCGGTCACATGATAAAGTAGCGAACTAACATTAGGCCGGTCACACATGACCGGAGAGGAATTACGGGTTCTGCATGCGCTTGATCAACGGTAATCCACGGATCAATCGCATGCATTGGATTACACAATTCCCCCCAATTAGCGGGTCGGAATTGCGTAATCCACTCGCAGAAACAGAACACGGCATGCTATATTTTACCGCGGATATCCGCGACCTAGAGCCCATTGTGCTCTATGACCACGGATATACCCGCAGTCCATATGCAAACACATTGTGTACGGGCTGCGGGTACCCGGGTCATCTCTAAGCGACGGCACGGGAAATATAAACAAAAAACTGCCTGTGTGAGTAGGCAGTTATGCGCAGAACATTACGCGGCCGTACGAAGGGTCACAGCCGGGCTCACAGCTGGAATCCGCTGCGGGCCTCCACAAGCAGATTCCGCCTACGGCTACGTGAGCCCGGCGTTATTCAGACCGCTACCTGTAATCCGTAATTTACAAGAAGCCCCGGGAACGCTCGCCTTCCTGCAGTTCCAGGAGCAGCTTGTTGTGCGCCTTGTCTGTGAAACCGCCGCACCGCAGCAAAATTACAAAGCCTCACAGAGCGCCACTTTTTACACCCCATACCCGCTGCTGAGGTTACGAAATCCCCCCCAAAATACATGAGAGGAGGGGGGATACCCGGTTTTCTTGCCCCATGTGCCCATCCCAAGGAGCCTCCGTAATTATCCCTGTCTTCGGACATAAAACGCAGTTTATATTATTACCTTTATCTAATATTTAGGGAATGCCAAAAAATGGGGATGGCGGGGGGGGGGGGGGGGGGAGGGATTATTTTTAGGATGTCAATTTTTTTTTCTGTATAAGTGGGCAATGGGGCCTGGAAATTATTCAGTTCTGCCCAGAAATCCAGCGGGCATTCCCTCCATTATAGGCCTAGCCATGTGTCCTGTAAGTAGATTAGGGCCACAATGGGTATGTTTCTGAACACGGGACAAACGGGGGGATCCATTTTGGGGTGAAAGTCTTCTTTCCTATGTGTGCTGTAAAAAAAACCCCAGTTTTTAAAATGACAAAATTGCCAAACAAATGAAAATCGTAATTTTTTCCTTCTGCTTTGCTTAGATTCAGTCAAATACTGTGGGGTCAAAATACGCAGTACACCCCTAGATGAATTTGTTAAGGGGTCTAGTTTACAAAATAGGGTCATTTGTGAGGGTTCTTTTTCGTTTTGGCCGCCCAATGTCTCTACAAGTGGGCAATGGGGACTGGAATTTATTCCGTTGTACCCTGAAATCCAATGGGTGCTCCTTCCATTATAGGCCTAGCCATGTGTCCTTTAAGTAGATTAGGGCCACAATGGGTATGTTTCTGAACACGGGACAGCGGGGGTATCCATTTTGGGGTGAATGTCTTCATTCCTATGTACACTGTCCAAAAAACCCAGTTTTTAAATTGACACAATTGCCAAAAAATTGAAAATCATAATTTTTTCCTTCTGCTTGGCTTAGATTCATTCAAAAACTGTGAAGCCAAAAAAGTCATCATACCCCTAGATAAATTCGTTAGGGGGTATACTTTTCAAAATGGGGTCACTTGTGGGGGTTCTCCATCGTTTTGGTCACTCAATGGCTCTACAAGTGGGCAATGGGGACTAAATCTCCTTCAAGCAAAATTTCTGTTCCGAAAGCCACCGGTTGCTCCTTTCATTTTGGGCCCCATTGTGCATCCAGACATACGATTAGGGCCACAATGGGTATGTTTCTGAGCACGGGAGAAACAGGGGTATCCATTCTGGGGTGCAAATCCTAATTTTCACTAAATTGCATTGACTCCTGAAAAAAACTGTGGGGTTAAAATACTCCTGACACCCCTCAGTGAATACGTTAAAGGATGTAGTTTTTAAAATGGGGTCACTTGTGGGGGTATCTATCATTTTGACTCCTATGAGCCTTTCCAATCTTGGCTTAGTGTAGGAAAACAAAGTGTTCCTCAAAATGCTGAAAAGTAATGTTACATTTGTACGTCTCCTAAATGGTTAAAAAAAAAAAAAAAAAAGTTTTTCCAATGTGCGCCCAAAATAAAGTAAACGGATGGAAATATAAATCTTAGCAAAAATTTCTATATTATGTTTGCACATATTTGAGATATTGCAGTTGGAAATGTGAAAAAATGACGATTTTTTTCAAATTGTTCCCAATTTTGACGCTTTTAATAAATAAACACAAATTCTATCGGTCTTTTTTTCCCACCTAAATGAAGTACAACATGTGGCGAAAAAACAATGTCAGAATCGCTTGGAAATCCTTTCTGGTGTTTTTCCATGCTAAAATGACACGTGTCAGATTTGCAAAATTTGGCCTGGCCATTAAGGCGCAAACAGGCTTGGTCACTAAGGGGTTAAAAAAACTAGACCCCTTAACGAATTCTTCTAGGGCTGTGCTGCGTATTTTGACCCACAGTATTTGAATGAATCTGAACAAAGCAAAAGGAAAAAAATTACAATTTTAATTTTTTGGGCAATTGTGTCATTTTAAAAGCATTTTTTTGTACAGTGTACATAGGAATGAAGACTTTCACTCCAAAATGGATCCCCGTTTGTCCCGTGTTCAGAAACCTACCCATTGTGGCCCTAATATTATGACCGTATGCACAACAGGGCCCAAACCGAAAGGCGCATCAAACGTCAACTGTGTCTTAACTTTTACGTAATCGCCATTATCCATCGGATAACGGCGATCACATGACCGGGGACCGCTCACTGCGGCCCTCAGTCACTGCTCCAGGCTCTCGGCTACCTTTTAGTAGCCATGAGCAAGGAGACTTTAAATTTACCAGGCCCTCTGCAGCTTCTGCGCTTGCGTTCACCATTTTGCTGATGGGCACATGCACTCACATGGACCATGCTCCATTTTCATGCGGGAGACCAAGATCGGAATTTACTCACCTGCTCCGGATCTTCCCTTCGCCGCGGCTGGCTGTATAACATATCCAGTCATGTAACGATCACAATAAAGCTGCGCTGCGAACACACAGGATAGATGATGTATACTCACTTAGGAGAGGGGAGTGTCAGCCTCCCCCCTCAGGAGTCCGAGATGGCTCTAAACAATTGTTAACTCCGAAGACTACCTCCACCAGAATCGAAAGTTGCTTCCTCACGATCCAATATCAGGAAATAGTTTTTATTATTAAACAAACACAAATAGGTCCCTTTTTGAGGGGACCCGGCATATACATACAATGCGTTTCGGCTGTTGGAAGCCTTTTTCAAGTATATCCTGCCACTCATAGATAGCTAACTTAAATATAAAACTACTAGACAAAATCGGAATTTACTCACCTGCTCCGGATCTTCCCTTCGCCGCAGCTGGCTGTATAACATATCCAGTCGTGTGAGACCGGCCTTCGGTAGATCACTACCTTTTTATCACGTGACCAGGGACAGCTCAACGAGACCACCGATCACTGCTCCAGGCTCTCGGTGACCTTTGGTAGCTGGGAGCACAGAGATTTAAAATTTACCGGGCTCCCCAGCTGCTGCGCATGTGTCTGGCATTTTAAGGCAGGTTCATGCACAGAAGCCGGAGAAGGTCCACGGAGGAGGATCACATTGAGGTTCAAATACGGAGGCCTCCGATAAGAAGTTTCATCTCCTCTCACCGATCGAAGAGGGGAGATTAAACTTCAACTTTTTCTTAACTTTTACATGATCGCCGTTATCCAACCGAGGATAAGGATCCCGGGGGACATCGCCGGAGGCCTATAGAAATATTTTCACCTTCCTTTACGGATTGGATTCGTTACGGAATAGATATCCATTGGCTAACGGCAATCACGTGACTGGGGACCATGTACTGCGGCCCACCATGAAATCTCCAGGCTCTCGGCTATGTTTGGTAGCCAGGAGCAGGGATATCTTAAATTACTCAGGCAAACTGCGGCTCTTGCATCGGCCAACGTTGACGACGGGCGCGTGCGCAGAAGCCGAGGTGAGGTCCAAGGGTAAATCCGGGGGCCTTAGGTATGTAATTACATCTCCCCTCACGAATATGAGCGAAGATTACATTTTACCATTTTTTAACTTTCTGTTTACTTTTAAGGGTGACTGGTGGTCGCGCCAACAGCAGGGAGCTGTCATGTCCACAGCCCCCAGGGCTTTAATCCCCAGAGCAAGTGTCTTTTTACGGCCCTGGAGATTAAAGCCCACTTAGGCAGGAAGTCACTAAGGGGTTAAGGAGCAAACAGACTTCGTCACTAGGGCCGCTCTCACACAGACAGTTTTAACAGCGTTTAGCTCTGCGTTTGAAAAGCCACGGTAAACAATGTAAAACACCTCCATTGATTTCAGTGGAGCTTCTCAATGATGTGGATTTATTTTGGGGTCTACGGCGTAATCAATAGGAATGTTTGTACCCTTCCAGATTTATGTTCAGAGATTGTGCGCACAATGTAAGAGATCACACGGAGACAAGACTGTCAGTGTAGAAAGTCTTCCTGACTGTTTATTAGTAGGCGTATAGCATCTTATATAGCATGATGAGTTAATTGCCCTTTATGGGCAGCAGGAAGATTCAATACGTGGTTGGGAATCAAAGCATGGGATTGGGTAGTCCAAATATGGTCTTTTTCCATCCGGTCCTGCGTGAGTTGCTGTAGTCATGGACGTCCGACATCACGTGGTTTCAGGTACAAAATCAGCGCCATCTCTCTGAGTTTGATGGAGAGGGCAGGGGCGAGAATGAGCAATGTGTCGTCAAATGACGCCTGAGGGTTATGTGCAGGTAAAATGTGTCCTGAGGTTATGATGAGCGTGTGTTTCTATAATGCTGCATATTCTGATGATGGTTAGCAGTAATGAAACTGTCTGTTTTACTAACTGTCCCTACACTACCCCGCAGCCCTCAACGGTTGACCCTCCTCGACCTCCCAGATCGAGGCAGGCCCATCGAGCAAGCTAAGGCAAGCTCTCCGAGTCTACCACAGGGTTTTTCACAGCCCTTGCAACTGGACCACAGCTAGCCTGAGTCCCCTGTATTAGTTTAGTCGCTCTTCTTTGAACCCCCTCCAATCCTGTAACATCTTTCCTGAGCACCGGTGATGAAATAAGAACATCTAAAATCTATTTGGTATCTTCGTGTCCATAACAATTTGAACTCTCAAAAAATCATCATCATTTATGTTGTCAGAAAAAAAGCCAAAATGTCAGAATTGTACTTTTTGGGTCATTCAATTCCCCCCCCCAAAAAAAATATCATAAAAAACGATGAAAAAGTGGCATGTAGTCCAAAATGATACCAAGAGAAACCATAGGTTGTCCTGCAAAGTTTTGAGATGGCAGCAAGTAAAGGATTCCCCGAGGGAGCGTGCTCCCTATGTTATGTCGTCTGGCCCTTGTAATCATGGCGGGCCGATGGGTTGCCATGACAACAGGTGTCCCTGCTTGCCATTACCTATGATCACTACTGTAACTGATAAGGCATTGCCGTACGTGTACGTATGTATATATATTTATTATATATGATTGTTCTGACCAGGTTGGGGGAGTAGTGGTCAATGTAAGTGGGTGGAGCGGATCTAGAGATCAGTAATACTGGTGTGATGTGACTGTTAACCTGCTGATTTTTCATCATTTCCTGCAGATCTGACGTCCTTGAGAATGGGAAGGCTGTCCGACAGTGAAGAGACCCTCGACGTTCAGCAATCTTGAAACCCTTCGTTTTATGGACTGCTTTTTGCCTGTGACTCACCTTTTTTTTTTTTTTTATAAGCTTTTTCTTTCAAAGAATTATGACGGAGGATCCTGAAAAACTGCGCAATATTTTACACCGATTGAGTAAACAGAAAAGATACCCAAACACAGCGGCCTTTGTTTTATCTGGGAATGACAGTTGGTGTAAAATCCACATTTTTAATAAATAATAAAACGTGATTTGAATTTGTTTTTTTGTTTTACCTTATTTATGTTTTTAACTCCTGATTACCCACGCTGTAAAGCCGGCTGCACATGGCTGTGACGGGCTCCGCCATGGAATTCCGGGGCGGAGCCCGTCACGGCGGCCCCAAGAGACCCCAATACTTACCTCCAGTTTCGGAGTCCCGCATGACGCCTCAGCGCGCATGGGCAATCGAGCGCGTGACGCACCGCAGCGGCATGTGACGCGGTAGGCGTAGAGGCGGTTTCACACTATCTTCCGCTGTGCTACAGCGGAAGATAGCGTGAATGGACGGCTTCCACAGACTGCAATGGAAGCCGTCCGCGCGTACACCCGCGGCAAATAGAGCATGCCGTGGGTGAGGACGGGTGATTTTACGGTGCGGAATTCCGCTGTGAAATTCCGCACCGTAAGCATTGAGCTATTAGGTTGAATAGATCCGTCTGTGGGAAGGAGCCTTAAGGCCTCATGTCCACTAGCAAAATGGAATTGCGGTTTCCGCAGCGGATTTGCCCCTAGGGAATCATTGGCCATCCGTGGTCCATTAAACTGATTTTTGCACCCGCGGATGGAATTTTAATAGAATTGCGTTTTTCACGCGTGGGAGAAAAAAACCCGGCATGCTCCATTTTACCGCGGATCGGCCACATTGCTATCACATTGATAGCAATGTGTGCAGATATCTGCATGCAAAAATTATACAATAGAAAGCTGATTCTACGCGGATTGTATTTTTCCAGTGGACATGAGGCCTAAGGCCGCCTGCAGACGGCCGTGTCGCATCCAGCTGCTCGCAACGGGACCCGACCTGAGCGCCTGCAGAGAGCAGTGCGGAACTCGCCCGCTCCCGCAGCTCTGACTCATGTGCCAGAAGTACCGCACAGAATTAGAGCATGGCGCGGTTTGTTTTCTGCGCGTGATTTCGCGTAGACAAACCACGGCCTTCTGCATAGGATTGCGTATTGAAATGCAATCCTATGCAGGCGTGTACAGCCGGAAATGTACGGTGCTTCGTCTGGCATAGACTGAAGTGGCAGCGGTGCGCACTCGTCATCAGCTGATTGGCAGGGATTCTGTGAGGCAGATCAACACTTCACTGCGCATAGATCATCAGTACTGGAGTCCCAGGGAACCCTTTTAACCCCTTGCCACCGCAGCACGTGAATGTATGTATATGTTAGGAAGCAGCTTTCTGGAATGGACTTGCATCTACATCCTACAGATCTGAGCCCATCTACTGCTAAAGACTGTTGCTAATGACAGTTAGCGTCCCGCAGTCACAGCGGGGATGGGTGAGACAACCGATTCCCGCTGTTAATGCTTTGCATGCAACGATTGCTCTTATTTCATTAGGTTTTTGCATGTAATCAGATATACTTCAGTCTAAGCCGACCTGAGTATAAGCCAAGGTACCAACTTTTACCCCAAAAACTTGGGGTCAATTATTGACTTGAGTATAAGCCAAGGGGTAATATTAGGTACCTCGGCTAACACTTGGATCGGCTATACTCAAGTATGCATTGTGGCTGCTGCTACAGGCCAAGTGGGCAGTATACCCCTAGGTAAACTAATTAAGGGGTGTATTGTTAAAATTTTGTGGCTGCTCAACAGCTCTACAACTGTGCTATGGGGCTTTAAAGGCGTTCAAGCAAAATGTCTGTTACGTCTGCTGCTGGTATATGTTGCTCAAAGCTTCAGTTTACTAGCAGCACAGCCCTGAGAGGGTTAATTGATTGAGCTGCCTGGGTGTGGTACTTCCTGCAAGCCAATCTCCTGGCTCTGTGCATACATATAAAGCCAGCTCTTGGCAGTCTGTGTCTGGGTTTCAGACTGAGCAGTTATGAATCCTTGTCTTGAGGTATCTGCCTTTTTCCCACGCAGAACTTGTAAGTGGTTATGTGTCTCTCAGCTTCCCGAAGACGGTTTGGACACCTGTAGTCCTCGTCTCCGTTATATGCATTCCCTTTACAGCTGTGGCCTCTGTACGTCTTGTCTGCTCTGTGTGTCAGTTAATGTAACTTGACACAGTCTCCTATCTCACCTTGTGTAGCTGACTGTCTATTCCCCTATATTATTGAGATGGCACTATATTTGATAGTTGGCGGTGTGCCCCATGCTATGTCCTGCTCCACTTGCAGTTGGCAGTGTGCCCCCTGCTCTGTCCTGTCCCAGATGCAAGCTTTCTGTGTGATCTGTGTCTTGCAGTTTCATGCCCGTTTGTACGTTTACGTTCTGTCAGTTTAGTGTTACCTCATCTCCTGTGTGAATGTTGTCCGGGTCTCCTGGACTCATGGTTAGTGTAGGGAATAGCGGTATAACCAGGAGCTTAGAAGTTCGCCCGCTAGCTTCACGTTTTGTCTAAAATGTCAAGTAATACCTGTTCTTTATAATCAGCCTATCTGTTAGTAGTGGTTGCATTTTTGGCTTCTGTATGCAGTGTTTTCTATCTCTGTGTATTCTGTTCCGTCTCTGTTATATGCCATGCGTGTGTCCTGTTCTGTGGCTCCTAGGATCAGCTATGGCCCAGATCCGAAGACCGCTGGGCCGCCCTCTTATTTGGGCGATGTCTACGCTTAGGTTGGGCCACTGTCGACCCCCCCCTTTTAGCACAGGGTCAGTGGCATGGATTCCATGTGAATTTCCTGTGTGCATCTTTGGTCACGATGGTGTTGGCAGTCTGCTAAATCTGCCCACACGATCATAACAGTCTGTTCAGAAAGCCACATAGTACTGTTTACATTTTGGGTCCCATTTGTGCATACTAACATAACATTAGGGCCACAATGGGTACATTTCTGAAAACAATACAAACAGGGGTATCCATTTTGGGGTGTCAGTGCACATGAAAATGATTTTGGGGGAAAAAAATTTAGAATAGCACATTACCCGAACACTTTTTTTTTTTTTTTTAATCTAAATTGCATTAATTCCTGAAAATGTGGGATCTAAATACTCCTGACACCCCTCAGTGAACACATTAAGGCCCTGTACTTTGTAAAATAGGGTCATTTTAGGGGGTATGTATTCTGACACCCACGAGCCTTTGCAATCTTGGCTCGGTGGAGAAAAAAGGGTTTATCAAAATGAGGAAAAGTAAGATTCAACTTGAATGTCTCCTAAATGGTTCCAAACAAAGGATGTTTTTGCAAATGTGCGTCTAGAATAAAGTGAACAGATGGAAATATATGTTGGCAAAGATTTGTAGAGTATGCTTGCACATATGAGATATAACATTTGCAAATGTTAAAAAATTACAAGTTATTCAAAATGTTGTCAATATTCTTAATTTTAATTAATATACACAACTTCTAACTGCCCATTTTTACCACTTAAACGAAGTACAACAAGGCACAGAAAAAACAATGTAAGAATCACTTCGATTTGCAAACATGCCCATCTTGAAAGCGTCCTACTGAGCCAACATCTAGGACCGTCAGTCTCTCTGCTGCTTCAACAATGATTGTGAGCAAACGCAGTGTGGTAATCTTGAAATAACTTATCAGCTCACCTGTAAAGAAGAAGGAAAAAAGTTTGCTTTATTCTGGTGGTTTGCGTACTTTGTGGCTAATAAATCTCTAAACCGCTATAAGCTACATACTGTCCCTGCTTTTCTTCACCACAACTTTAACCCCTTAACGACTGCCCCATCGGGAAACTACGTCCTCAGAAAGTGGGCCTTAATCCTAGAGGACGTAGTTTTATGCATCCTCTTTGGATTGATGCCCACTTGCCTGAGGACGTGACAGCTCCATGCTGTCGGTGCACGCAGGTAGCCGACAGCATGGAGCTGTCATCCCAGGATGCGGGCAGTCCCCCCCGGCATTGCGATCGGCGCTAGCCAATGGCTAGCGCCGATCGCAAAAAAGTAAAGAAAACTGTCAAAAAAGTTAGTTCTTCAGCTGCCCTGCTGGATCGGCTCCACCAGGGCAGCTGAAATTACTTATGTCGGCGGTGTCCCACGGAGATCTCGTCCTCCCGGACCCGCCGGCGGCCTTCTGCGCATGCGCGCCAGGCGATGACGTCACGCGCATGCGCAGAAGCCCGGGAGCCCCCGGCAAATTTAAAATCTCCTGGCTCCCGGCTCCTGAAGGTAGCCGGGAGCCAGGAGGTGTTACCGGGGACCGCTGTGAGCGGTCCCCGGGCCCGCGATCGCTGCTATCGATTAGATAGCGGCGATCGCGAAAAAGTTGAAAAAGTAAAAAAAACGTAAGGTTTCACCTCCCCTCATGGATCGGATCCATGAGGGGAGGTGAAAATACTCACCCCCGGTCCTCTGCGATGTCCCGAGACCCGAAATCCCGGTCTGCGCATGCGCGCCCGATGATTGACATCGGGCGCGTGCACAGAGGGGCTCGAACCCCGGGAAATTCAAAATCCCTCTGCTCTTGGCTGCCATGTGTAGCCAAGAGCAGAGGGATGTCACTGGATGACAGTGATCATGTAAAGTAAAAAAAATAAGTGCATAAAGTTAAAAAATAAAAATAAAAAAAAGGGGTAAAAAGTAAAAAAAAAAAGTGCAAAAAGTTAAATAAAAAAAGTTTAAAAAAGTTGAAAAAACTTGCGTTTCATCTCCCCCCACGGATCTTATCCGTGAGGGAGGATGAAATGACGTACCTAAGGCCCGCGGATTTATCCGCGGACCTTACCCCAGCTTCTGCGCACGCGCCCGTCGCCAATATGGCAGGTGCATGCGCAAAAGCCGTGGTAATTTAAAATCTCCCTGCTCCTGGCTACAAAACTTAGCCGAGAGCCTGGAGATTTCACGGGGGGCCGCGGTGAGTGGTTCCTGATCACGTGTTCGCCGTTATCCAATGGATAATGGCGATCACGTAAAAGTAAAAAAAAGGTGAAGGTTCATCTCCCCTCACTGATGCGATCGGTGAGAGGAGATGAAACTTTTTGCCGGAGGCCTCCGTATTTGCGCCCCGACACAATCTTCTTCCGTGAACTTTCCCGGATTCTGCGCATGCGACCGCCGGCAAAACACATGCGCAGGAGTCGGGGAGCCCAGGAAATTTAAAATCTCCTTGCTCCCAGCGACCAACGGTCACCGAGAGCCTGGAGCAGTGACGGGTGGCCTCGTTGGGCGGTCCCCGGTCACGTGAAAAAAAGGTAGCGATCTACCTTAGGTCGGTCTCACATGACCGGATAGGAATTACGGATTCCGCATGCTTCTGATCCGCGGTAATACGCAGATCAATTGCATTGGATTACCCAATTCCGCTCACAGTGGGTCGGAATTGCGTAATCCACTCGCAGAAAAGAGAACGCAGCAGGTTCTATTTTACCGCGGATATCCGCAACATAGAGGCCATTGTGCTCCATGGTCGCGGATATACCCGCTGCCCATACGCAACTACCTTGTATACGGGCTGCGGGTACCCGCGTCATCGCTAAGCGACGGTGCGGAAAATACAAACAAAAAAATATATATATACTGCGTATGACCGCCTGTGTGAGTAGGCAGTTATGCACAGTACATTACGCGGCCGTACGCAGGGTCACAGCCGGGCTCACAGCTGGGATCTGCTGTGGGCCTCCGCAAGCAGATTCCACCTACAGCCATGTGAGCCCGGCGTTATTCAGACCGCTACCTGTGATACGTATTTTACAAGAAGCCCCGGGAACGCTCGCCTTCCTGCAGTTCCAGGAGCAGCTTGTTGAGCGCCTTCTGTGTGAGACCGCCGCATCTCATTAAGCTTACGGAGACTCACAGAGCGCCACTTTTTACACCCCATACCCGCTACTGAGGTCAAAAAATACCCCCAAAAAGCATGAGAGGAGGGGGGATACCCGGTTTTATAGCCCCATGTACCCATCCCAACCAGCCTCCGTAATTACCCTTGTCTTTGGAAATATTACACAGTTCACATTATTACTTTTATCTAAGATTTGGGTAACGCCGAAAAGGGCGGAGCGGTAGGGGTGTGTGTGTGTGTGTGTGTGTGTGGGGGGGGGATATTTTTTTAAGGTGTCAATTTTTATTCCGTACAAGTGGGCAATGGGGCCTGGAATGTATTCAGTTGTGCCCTGCAATCCAACGGGTGTTCCCTCCATTATAGGCCTTGCCATGTTTCTGTCAGGACAGTGTCCGGGATATGGGGGTCCCTGAGATATCCCGCAACCCCTGTCCCTGCCTACTTGCCCCCCTGGGCTACCCCCCAGGGCGACAACTGGGCGACGGTCCCTACCCTCACTAGGGAAGCGGGACACGGGAGACAAACAGACACTGAGACAAGCAACGGTAGAATGGTCAGACAATCCGGGTAGGCAACAAGAGGGTACGCAGTACGGAGGGGTCAGGCAAAAACGTAGTCAAGTCCAAAAGCAGGTGTCAGAAAAGCCGAGGTCACAAGAGCAGTCAGGATAAACGCGGGTGCAGCTGGAGAACCAAACTAACACTGGCAAGGCCTGAGAGGAAAACACACCTATTTAAATGCTGTCAGCGCTCCCGCCCCAGAAGCTGATTGGGGCGGGGAGCCTGACAGCAGCAGGGCTAATCAGGGCGGTGCTGGGGGCACGCCCCCAGTCTCACTGCACAGACAGTTACCAGGGAAGCCAGCCTGGTAGTCAAGCGACTAGAAGCACCAGCTGCCTCCCTAGCAACCCGGCGGCGACCAGTCTTACAGCGGCCCGGGGAGATCACAAGAACCGGGGTACCTCTGCGCCGTGCTCCTGTACCCCGGGTGGCCGGACCGGTGGTGCGGGCCCGGCGGCCCCGAGAGTTGCCGGTTCTGACAGTACCCCCCCTTCTACGGGGGGACACCGGACCCCCATGGCCAGGTGCGGGCTTAAGCGGGAAAGCCCTGTGGAATGCCTGGACTAGGCGTGGCGCATGCACGTCCCTGGCAGGGACCCACGTCCTATCCTCAGGGCCAAATCCTCTCCAGTGGACCAGGTACTGCAGCCCACCTCTAACCCGTCGGGCATCCACAAGCCTTTCTACTTCATACTCCAGTTCCCCCTGTACCAGAGAGGGAGGAGGCGGGTTCTGGGTGGGGAGAACTGGAGTCACATACTTCTTAAGCAAGTTCTTGTGAAAAACCTTGTGGACCTTCCAGGGGTCAGGAAGTGACAACTTATATGACACCGGGTTGATAACCTGAGAAACCGTAAATGGGCCAATGAACCGAGGAGCAAGTTTCAGGGAGGGAACCTTAAGTCTCAGATTCTTAGATGATAATAAAACCTGCTCCCCGACCACAAAAGGTGCAGAGATAGTACGTCTTTTATTTGCGTATTTACGCAGTTTCTCTTGGGAACCCTGAAGGTTCTTACGAACCTGGGCCCAAACTGTGCACAGTTCTTCGGCGGATATGTCGGCGGCCGGATTGTTCGAGAGCAAAGGAGTAGAAAGCGAGAACCGGGGATGGAACCCATAGTTACAAAAAAAAGGTGACAGTTGGGTCGACGAGTTACCATGGTTGTTAATAGCAAATTCGGCGAGAGGTAAGTAGTTGGCCCACTGATGCTGGTTATCAGAGACAAACAGTCGCAGATACTGGATAAGTTCTTGGTTCATCCGTTCCGTTTGTCCGTTACTCTCGGGATGGAAAGCGGAGGAAAAGGACAAATTAACGTTTAGATTTTTACAGAAGGCTCGCCAGAAGCGAGCGACGAACTGAACCCCTCTATCAGACACAATATCCTCGGGGATCCCATGTAACCGAACAATCTCCTTGATGAACATCTCAGACAAAAGTTTGGCGTTAGGCAACTTGCCAAGTGGAACAAAATGAGACATTTTGGAGAAACGGTCAACTATTACCCAAATGACCGTATTCCCCAGCGAGGATGGCAGATCAGTAATAAAATCCATGGACAAATGGGACCATGGCCTGGACGGAATGGGCAAGGGCAGAAGAGGCCCCTCAGGACGTCTCCTGAGGTTCTTCCCCCTTGCGCAAACCGGGCACGCGGACACAAATACCCGTACATCCTTGGCCATGTGCGGCCACCAATAGAGTCTGGCCGCTAGCTCCAGAGTACCCCTGATACCGGGGTGTCCAGCTAGGACTGAAGCATGTGTCTCCTCTAACACTTTCAATCTCAGTGACAACGGGACAAATAATTTGCCTTCCGGAAGGGCTTCAGGAGCAGATTGTTGAGCGGCGTGAATGAGAGGTGAAAGGTCGGAGGAGACAGCAGCGAGGACCACCCCAGGGGAGAGAATGCTCTCAGGCTCCGGCTCGGAAGGTTCCGGAGAACCAAAACTCCTAGACAGGGCATCAGCCTTGACATTCTTAGAACCGGGTCTATAGGTAACAACAAAATTGAACCGAGAGAAAAACAAGGCCCAGCGGGCTTGCCGAGCATTTAACCTCTTAGCGGAATCTAGATAAGTGAGGTTTTTATGGTCAGTGAGTACCGTAATCTGGTGATGGGCTCCTTCCAAAAAATGCCTCCACTCTTCGAAAGCCCACTTAATCGCCAGCAATTCCCGGTTGCCTATATCATAGTTCCGTTCGGTGGACGAAAACTTCCTAGAAAAATAGGCACACGGTCTAAGGTTGGTGAGAGTGGAGGGACCTTGGGACAGTACCGCTCCCACACCAAACTCAGAGGCATCTACCTCCACCACAAAAGGACTGGACAGATCCGGTTGTACTAGGACAGGTGCAGACGAGAACGCCGCCTTTAGGGTATTGAAGGCCCTCAGAGCCTCAGAAGACCAGGTCCTCACATCTGCCCCCTTTCTGGTGAGGTCCGTTAGAGGTTTAGCCACCACGGAGAAGTCTTTAATGAATTTGCGATAGTAGTTGGCGAAGCCGAGGAAGCGTTGAAGGGCTTTCAACGACCCTGGCTGGGCCCACTCCGTGATGGCCTTCACCTTTTCAGGATCCATCTGGAAGTCGCATGGCGTGATGATATACCCCAAAAATGATATCTTTTGTACCCCGAAAACACATTTCTCGAGTTTAGCAAACAGCTTGTTATGTCTGAGTCGAGCTAGCACAGTCTGAACGTGAGTATGGTGACTCGGCAAGTCGGAGGAAAAAATCAAAATGTCGTCTAGATATACAACCACGAACACCCCCATGATATCCTGAAACACTGAGTTCATGTACCCCTGAAAAATGGCGGGGGCGTTACACAATCCAAAAGGCATAACTAGGTATTCAAAATGCCCGAGGGGCGTATTGAAGGCGGTTTTCCACTCATCCCCCTCCCGAATGCGGATGAGGTTGTATGCTCCCCTGAGATCAAGTTTAGAAAACCATCGGGCACCAGCGACCTGGTTGAGGAGGTCAGGAATGAGTGGAAGAGCATACTGGTTTCGGACTGTGATTTTATTTAGCTCTCTATAGTCAATACAGGGCCGGAGACCCCCATCCTTCTTCTCAACGAAGAAAAACCCGGCACCCACCGGGGATTCTGAGGGCCGGATGTGCCCCTTGGCCAGGCTGTCCTGGATGTAGTCCCTCATGGATTCTCTCTCTGGAACCGTAACGTTATAAATGCGGCCCTTAGGAAGTTTGGCCCCAGGAATCAAGTCTATTTTACAGTCCCATTCCCTATGAGGGGGCAGAGCTTCAGATAATTGTTTGGAGAACACGTCAGAAAACTCGGAGAGGTATTCTGGTAGGGGGCTCCCCTCGCAGGTGGAGATTCCCACCTTCACCGCACAAAGGTGGTTGGCACAGCGGGGACCCCACTTTACCAGTTCCAACGTGTCCCAATTTACTACCGGGTTGTGCTCCCGGAGCCAGGGGAGGCCTAGGACGACGTCCACAGACAAATCTCTCATCACTAGAAAGGTGCAGGTTTCCACGTGTAAGGCTCCTATAGTAAACCTTACTTCAGGGGTCACCAGATTAACCACCCCTGCTTGCAAAGGAGTGGAGTCCACTCCTGAAACCAGAATCGGAGTTTCTAAACGTAACAAAACCCCGGACAGTTGAGCAACGAAATTAAAGTTAACGAAATTAGCCGCAGCCCCCGAATCAACAAAGGCTTGCCCAGTACGGTGGAAAGCATGAAATTCTAGGGTGCAAGGCACTAACATTTTGGACAACACAGGGAGTACCTTGGCTCCTAGACAGTCCCCCCGATAACTGCCTAGGAGCGGGAGTTCTTCCTGCCGTGGCTTCTTAGCGCAGGTAGCAATGCGGTGACCCGGCTCCCCACAGTAGAAGCAGAGGTTCTTCTTCAGGCGGTGTTCCCGTCGTTGCTCGGGGTTCACGGCTCCCAGCTCCATGGCCTCGGTGGTGGGAGGGTAAAAGGTCGGGTCAGTCGAAGAAGTAGACGTGGGGAGTGGGGTGGTCCGAGCGGCGTGTCTGGCCCTCAAACGTCGGTCGGCTCGAATAGCCAGCGACATGGCTTGCTCCAGGGTTTTAGGCTCTGGGTGGGCCACAAGTAGGTCCTTGAGACCCTCCGACAGACCGGTCAAAAATAAGTCTTTTAGGGCGGCATCGTTCCACCGGGATTCCGTACAATGTTGACGGAATTGGGAACAGTAGTCCTCCGCCATCTTACAACCCTGGCGCAGGGCCAGAAGTTTGGAGACTGCGTAGCCCGCCCGGTCGGGTTCGTCATAAATTTGACCCAGGGCGAAAAAAAAGGCGTCAAGGGATAGTCGGGCTGGAGAGCCAGCTGGTAGCGAGAAAGCCCAATTCTGGGGCTCTCCCCTCAGGCGGGTAATTACGATTCCCACTTTCTGGTATTCAGTACCAGAGGAGTGGGGGCGGAGATCAAAGTAGAGCTTGCAGCTCTCTCTAAATGCAAAAAACTGATCTCTCTCTCCGGAGAAGCAATCCGGAAGCGTGGCTCGAGGTTCTGACATCGTTCCTGGAGCGGACGAGGGCTGCATGGGGCCTGCAGCTGCCACTTGTTCCCGTGGCTGCAAGCGGGCTGTTAGGTCCTGGGCAAGGGTCGTAAGGACCTGGACCTGGTTCGCTACAGCCGCCACGGCCTCCATCGAGGGGCTCAAAGTTGCCGGGCGGATGCAAGGGTCTGACCTTAGTTCGGCCAGTGTTACTGTCAGGACAGTGTCCGGGATATGGGGGTCCCTGAGATATCCCGCAACCCCTGTCCCTGCCTACTTGCCCCCCTGGGCTACCCCCCAGGGCGACAACTGGGCGACGGTCCCTACCCTCACTAGGGAAGCGGGACACGGGAGACAAACAGACACTGAGACAAGCAACGGTAGAATGGTCAGACAATCCGGGTAGGCAACAAGAGGGTACGCAGTACGGAGGGGTCAGGCAAAAACGTAGTCAAGTCCAAAAGCAGGTGTCAGAAAAGCCGAGGTCACAAGAGCAGTCAGGATAAACGCGGGTGCAGCTGGAGAACCAAACTAACACTGGCAAGGCCTGAGAGGAAAACACACCTATTTAAATGCTGTCAGCGCTCCCGCCCCAGAAGCTGATTGGGGCGGGGAGCCTGACAGCAGCAGGGCTAATCAGGGCGGTGCTGGGGGCACGCCCCCAGTCTCACTGCACAGACAGTTACCAGGGAAGCCAGCCTGGTAGTCAAGCGACTAGAAGCACCAGCTGCCTCCCTAGCAACCCGGCGGCGACCAGTCTTACAGCGGCCCGGGGAGATCACAAGAACCGGGGTACCTCTGCGCCGTGCTCCTGTACCCCGGGTGGCCGGACCGGTGGTGCGGGCCCGGCGGCCCCGAGAGTTGCCGGTTCTGACAGTTTCCTGTAAGTAGATTAGGGCCACAATGGGTATGTTTCTGAACACGGGACAAACGGGGGGATCCATTTTGGGGTGAAGGTCTTCATTCCTATGTACACTGTACAAAAAAACCTGTTTTTAAATTGACAAAATTGCCAAAAAAATGAAAATCGTAATTTTTTCCTTCCGCTTTGCTTAGATTTATTCAAATACTGTGGGGTCAAAATACGCAATACACCCCTAGATGAATTCATTAAGGGGTCTAGTTTTTTAAATGGGGTCATTTGTGGGGAGGTTTTATCGTTTTGGACGCTCAATGGCTCTATAAGTGGGCAATGGGGCCTGGAATTTATACTGTTGTACCCTGAAATCCAACGGGTGCTCCATCCATTATAGGCCTAGCCATGTGTCCTTTAAGTAGATTAGGGTTACAAGGGTTATGGTTCTGAACACGGGACAAACGTATCCATTTTGGGGTGAAAGTCTTCATTCCTATGTGTGCTGTACAAAAAAAACTGTTTTTAAATTGATACAACTGCCGAAATAATGAAAATTGTAATTTTTCTCCTACTGCTTTGCTTAGATTTATTCAAAAATTGTAGTGTAAAAATACACAGTACACCCCTAGATAAATTCGTTAGGGGGTCTAGTTTTCAAAATGGGGTCATTTGTGGGGGCTCTCTGTCGTTTTGGCCGCTCAAGGGCTTTGCAAGTAGGCAATGGGGCCTAAATCACCTTCATGCTAAATTTCTGTTCTGAAAGCCACCGATTACTCCTTTCATTTTGGGCCCCGTTGTGCATCCAGACAAAAGATTAGGGCCACAATAGGTATGTTTCTGAACACGGGACAAACTGGGGTATCTATTTTGGGGTGCAAGTCTTCATTCATGTGTGTGCTGTACAAAAAAAGCTGTTTTTAAAATGACAGAATTGACAAAAAAACGAAAATCACAATTTTTTCCTTTTGCTTTTGCTTGAATTCATTCAAAAACTGTGGGGTCAAAATGGGCAGTACACCCCTAGATAAATTCGTTAAGGGGTCTAGTTTTCAAAATGGGGTTACTTGTGGGGGTTCTCTTTGATTTGGGCCGCTCAAGAGCTCTACAAATGTGCTATGGGGCCTAAAATGCCTTCAAGGAAAATTTATGTTCTGAAAACCACCGACTACTCCATTGGTTTTGGTCCCCGTTGTGCATCCAGACATAAGATTAGGGCCACAATGGGTATGTCTCTGAACACGGGAGAAACAGGGGTATCCATTTTGGGGTGCAAGGCTCCATTCATGTGTGTGCTGTACAAAAAAAGCTGTTTTTAAAATGACAGAATTGACAAAAAAACGAAAATCACAATTTTTTCCTTTTGCTTTTGCTTGAATTCATTCAAAAACTGTGGGGTCAAAATGGGCAGTACACCCCTAGATAAATTCGTTAAGGGGTCTAGTTTTCAAAATGGGGTCACTGGTGGGGGCTCTCTTTGGTTTTGGCCGCTCAAGAGCTCTACAAATGTGCTATGGGGCCTAAAATGCCTTCAAGGAAAATTTATGTTCTGAAAACCACCGACTACTCCATTGGTTTTGGTCCCCGTTGTGCATCCAGACATAAGATTAGGGCCACAATGGGTATGTCTCTGAACACGGGAGAAACAGGGGTATCCATTTTGGGGTGCAAGGCTCCATTCATGTGTGTGCTGTACAAAAAAAGCTGTTTTTAAAATGACAGAATTGACAAAAAAACGAAAATCACAATTTTTTCCTTTTGCTTTTGCTTGAATTCATTCAAAAACTGTGGGGTCAAAAAGGGCAGTACACCCCTAGATAAATTCGTTAAGGGGTCTAGTTTTCAAAATGGGGTCACTGGTGGGGGCTCTCTTTGGTTTTGGCTGCTCAAGAGCTCTACAAAAGTGCTATGGGGCCTAAAACGCCTTCAAGCAAAATTTATGTTCTGAAAGACACCGACTACTCCTTTCATTTTGGGTCCCGTTGTGCATCCAGACATAAGATTAGGGCCACAATGGGTATGTTTCTGAACACGGGAGAAACGGGGGTATCCATTTTGGTGTGTAAATCCTCATTTTCATGGGCTCTATAGGAAAAAAATATGTCTTTAAAATGACATATTTGCAAAAATATGAAATTTTATTTTTTCTCCTCTAAATTGAATTAATTCCTGAAAAAAACTGGTGGGGTCAAAATACTCATGACACCCCTCAGTGAATACATTAAGGGGTGTAGTTTTTAAAATGGGGTCATTTGAGGGGGTATCTATTATTCTGACACTTATGAGCCTTTGCAAACTTGGTTTGGTGCAGGAAAGCAAAGTGTTCCTCAAAATGCTGAAAAGTAATGTTAAATTTGTATGTCCTCTAAATGGTTAAAAAAAACACAAAAGTTTTTCAAGTGTGCATTCAGAATAAAGTAAACAGATGGAAATATATATCTTATCAAAAATTTGTACAGTATGTTTGGACATATTTGAGCTATTACGGTTGAAAATCTGAAAAAATGACAATTTTTTCAAAATTTTTCCAATATTGGTACTTTTAATAAATATACACAAATTATCTCGGTCTCTTTTTACAACCTAAATGAAGTACAACATGTGGCGAAAAAACAGTGTCAGAATCACTGGGATATGTAAAGCCTTTATGGAGTTATGCTACGTTGAACGACGCATGTCAGATTTCCAAAATTTGGCTCCGTCACTAAGGCGCAAACAGGCTTCGTCACTAAGGGGTTAATAGATCCAGACATCTCATTTGGACAATTGGTATGTTTTTCCGAAGCTTTGTTAGCTGTGTGCTAATTTGGTACAGTATTGTGATGGCACCTGTACGTTTGCTAGAAAATAAATAAAAGCTATTAGTGTATCCAAAAATGCCAAATAAAAAATAAAAATTCAAAAATTTTATGTAATCTGTTATCCGGCCTATAAGATGAAGTTTTAACACAGCAAATTATTGTCCAAATTCGACGTACGTGTACACACTTACGCACATACACACACACATACATACACGCACGTACGCACGTACGTACACACACGCACGTACGTACACGCACGCACGTACGTACATACACGTATATACGTACATACATGTACATACGTACGTACATACACGTACGTGTACGTACATACACACACAGTAATATATATACATATATGAACATATGAGCAGATGCAAGTGAAAACCTGCAAATATGCGCCAAATATACACATATGAGCAGATGCTAGTGAAAACATGTAAACATGCACATATGAGCAGATGCAAGCGAAAACCTGCAAACATGCACATATGAGCAGATGCAAGCAAAAACCTGCAACTAGGCGCAAAATGTGCACATATGAGCAGATGCACGCAATGAAAATTTTGGCAGATGCAGCAGCTTACCTCGACGAGTTATGTCAGCTGGTGTCCGAGCGAAGCAAAATTCTTCTCAAAACGTGTCCAAACGTCAGGATCCTCTCCACACGTAAGTTTGCAAAAAGGCGCACAAATCTCGGGTGGCCGCGTCTCCACACGTAGCGCACAATTCTGCAAAAAAAGTCAGGTGGCGTCGCGCAAATCTCAGGTGACGTACTCACCACACGTAGCGCACGAATCTCGGGTGGCCGTGTCTCCACACGTAGCGCACGAATCTGCAAAAAAAAGTCAGGTGGCGTGGTGCAAATCTCAAGTGACATACTCGCCACACGTAGCGCACGAATCTCGGGTGGCCGCGTCTCCACACGTAGCGCACGAATCTCAGGTGGCCGCGTCTCCACACGTAGCGCACGAATCTCGGGTGGCCACGTCTCCACACGTAGCGCACGAATCTGCAAAAAAAAGTCAGGTGGCGTGGCGCAAATTTCAGGTGACATACTCACCACACATAGGGCACGAATCTCGGGTGGCCGCGTCTCCACACGTAGCGCACGAATCTCAGGTGGCCGCGTCTCCACACGTAGCGCACGAATCTCAGGTGGCCGCGTCTCCACACGTAGCGCACGAATCTCAGGTGGCTGCGTCTCCACACGTAGCGCACAGCGCACAAATCTCAGGTGGGTACTCACCACATGTAGCGCACAGCGCACTAATCTCAGGTGGCGTCTCCACACGTAGCGCACAGCGCACAAATCTCAGGCGGCCGCGTCTCCACAATTAGCGCACAGCGCACAAATCTCAGGTGGCCGCGTCTCCACACGTAGCGCGCAAATCTCAGGTGACCGCGTCTCCACACATAGCGCACAGCGCACTGGCTGCTGGGAGATCCTACCACCAGCCAATACATTCTAGCCAGCAGATCAGTGAAGTGGCTAGAGTGGAGCTACTGAAGAGAGGAGCCGCTCCAATCTAGTCTTGTGGAACTAGTGAGCTCCATATTACCTTCAGAGGGGAAGGATGGGTGGGGGGCTCATTTGTTGGCTGATGGCGTCCTTTACACGGGCTAAACACGAACGGCTCCTTGTCGTCTCTCTCCGTGTAAACCACAACCATAGCTGCGGATTTGGACAGCAGATCACTGCAGCCGATCCACAACCATAGCTGTGGATTTGGACAGCAGATCACTGCAGCCGATCCACAACCGTAGCTGCGGATTTGGACAGCAGCTCACCGCAGCCGATCCACAACCGTAGCTGTGGATTTGGCAAACAAAAAACTGTGTACTGCGCATGACCGCCTGTTTATGTGCAGTACACCGGTTTTTGTTTGTATTTCCCGCACCATCACTTAGATATGACTCGGGTACCCGCAGCCCATGCACAATACAGTTGCGTATGGGCTGCGGGTATATCCGCGACTATAGAGCACAATGGGCTCGAGGTCGTGGATATCCACGGTAAAATATAACATGCTGTGTTCTGTTTTCTGCGAGTGGATTAGGTAATTCCGACTCGCTAATTGGGGGGAATTGTGATTGATCCATGGATTACCGCTGATCAAGCGCATGCAGAACCCGTAATTCCTATCCGGCCGTGTGAGACCGGCCCAATGTTAGATCCCTACTTTTTTATCACGTGACTAGGGACCGCTCATCAAGGCCACCAATCACTGCTCCAAGCACTCCGCGACCGTTGGTCGCCGACAGCAGGGAGGTTTAAAATTTCCTGGGCTCCTGCGAATGTGTCCGGCATTTTGCCGGCAGGCACATGCGCAGAGGCCGGAAAGGTCCATGGAGGATAACCGCATCTGGATTCAAATGCGGAGGCCTCCGAGAAGATGTTTTATCTCCTCTCGCTGATCGCCGGGGTAAGGTCCTCGGATCAAATGCAAATCACAATAATAAAGTATATAATAAAACAAAAAAACTGTTGTGATGAGTCTATGGATGAACCTCGCCTTGTTTTTCAGTGGTAACGGGTCTAAATCATATTCCACATTATTTGAAAGATGCAAAATTGGCCAATCGTTACATTTCGTATTATTCAGTTTGCATAATTTAATTCTTAACCCCATAATGACCAGCACATAGTGTTTTTACATCCTGCCCAAGTGGGCCTTAATCCCTGAGGAGTTAACCTAATATTTATATCCTGTAATATCCTTCTTCTCCAGAAAGACATCAAGTACCCTTTTAAACTCCTCTATCGATTTTGCCATCACCACTTCCTCCGGTAGAGAGTTCCACAGTCTAACTGCTCTTACAGTAAAGAACCCCTTTCTATGTTGGTGATGAAACCTACTTTCCTCTAATCGTAGCAGATGTCCTCTTGTTACCTTTGTGGTCCTGGGTGTAAACAGATCACGGGAGAGATCCATGTGTTGTCCCCTCATGTACTTATACATGGTTATTTGGTCGCCTCTTAACCTTCTTTTTTCTAGAGTAAATAGTCCCAATTTGGATAGCCTCTCTGGGTATTCCAGTCCCGTCATTCCATGTATTAGTTTAGTTGCCCTTCTTTGAACCCCTTCAAGCACTGTGACATCTTTCCTGAGCACCGGTGTCCAGAATTGTACGCAGTATTCCATGTGAGGCCTGACAAGTGCCTTATATAGTGGAAGGATAATGTTCTCGTCCTTCGCCCCTATACCTCTTTTAATGCACCCCAAGACTTTATTTGCCTTTGCAGCAGCTGACTGGCATTGGTTACTCCAGTTTAGTCTATTATCCACTAATACCCCTAGATCCTTTTCCATATCACTTTTCCCTAGTGGTACCCCAATAAGTGAATATTGGTGACATCCGTTTCTCCTGCCCATGTGCATAGTCTTACATTTTTCAACATTGAACTTCATTTGCCATTTTTCTGCCCAAGCCCCCATCTTATCCAGGTCCGTTTGTAGCCGCACATTGTCCTCCGTTGCATTAATTATATTGTATAATTTTGTGTCATCTGCAAATATTGATATTTTGCTGTGCAGCCCCTCTATCAGGTCATTAATAAATATGTTGAACAGAGTGGGGCCTAATACTGAACCCTGTGGCACCCCGCTAGCGACTGTGGTCCAATCAGAGTACGAACCATTTATTACCACCCTCTGCTTTCTATCGTTGAGCCAATTTTTTACCCACTTACACACGTTTTCGCCCAGTCCGAGCTGCCTCATTTTGTATATTAGCCTATTATGTGGCACAGTGTCAAAGGCTTTAGAGAAGTCCAGATATACAAGATCAATAGATTCTCCCTGGTTCAGCTTAGAGCTTACTTCATCGTAGAAACTGATCAGATTTGTCTGACATGAGCGACCCTTCATGAATCCATGCTGGTGAGGAGTTATTCCCTTAATCTCCTTGAGGTACTCATTGATGGCGTCTCTCAGAATCCCCTCGAAAATTTTTCCCGTTACTGAAGTGAGACTTACTGGCCTGTAGTTACCAGGCTCACTTTTGCTCCCTTTTTTGTAAATTGGAACCACGTTGGCAATGCGCCAGTCCAATGGTACTACTCCGGTCTTGATAGTGTCTAGAAATATTAGGTATAGCGGCCTAGCTATCTCGTCACTTAGTTCCTTTAGTATCCTTGGGTGTAATCCATCTGGGCCCGGTGATTTATCAATTTTAGTTTTCTTTAGACGCTTCCGCACCTCCTCCTGCGTTAGGTATGAGATATTTTGTGAGGGGTTCGCTTTATTCCCCTGCATCTCGTGTGGCATTTCCTTTTCTTTGGTGAACACACTTGAGAAGAAGCTGTTTAGTAGATTTGCTTTCCCTTCGTCATCATCAATGATTTCTCCTGCATTGTTTTTTAAAGGGCCAGCGCTCTCCCTGCAAATCCTTTTGCTGTTTATGTAGTTGAAAAATAGCTTCGGGTTGTTTCTGCTCTCTTTTGCGATCCGTCTTTCTGCTTCCTCCTTGGCAGTTTTGATCGTATCTTTGCATATTTTGCTTTTTTCCCTGTATGATTTTAGCGCTTCTTCGCTGCCTTCTTGCTTTAGTAGTTTGAACGCTTTCTTCTTTTCGTTTATTGCCCCTCGTACCGTCTTGTCGAGCCACATTGGTTTCCTTTTAGCTGAGTTTCTTTTATTTTTAAAGGGAATGAACTGCTCACATGAGGTGATTAGGATCCTTTTGAACTTTTCCCATTTTTCCTCCGTACTGATATTTTTGAGGATGTTGTCCCAATTAATGTTACCGATAGTAGTTCTAAGCTCATCAAATTTTGCTTTACTAAAGTTTAGTTTCTTTGCCACTCCCTGATAAGGCTTCCTATTGATTGTCAGCTGGAAGTTGATTATATTGTGGTCGCTGTTCCCCAAGTGCCCCTCAACCTGAACCCCCCTTATACGTTCCGGTTTGTTAGTTAGTACTAGGTCCAGAATGGCCCTCCCTCTTGTTGGTTCCTGCACAAGTTGGTTCAGGTAATTGTCTTTAATTATTCTCAAGAACTTATCACCCCTGTGAGATTTGCAGGTTTCGTTCTCCCATGTTATATCTGGGTAATTAAAGTCCCCCATGATAATTACTTTGTTTCGTTTTGACACCTCTTCTATCTGCCTTAGTAGTAAGTCTTCAGTTTCTTCTGTTGCTTTTGGTGGTCGATAGAAGACCCCTATCAGGATTTTGTTATTTTTTCCTCCCTGTATTTCTACCCACAGAGATTCCACCTGTTCGTCTCCTACCCCTATATCCTCCCGTAGCCTCGGCTTCAAGTTCGATTTGACGTACAGACATACCCCTCCCCCTTTCTGGTTCCTTCGGTCTCTTCTGAAGAGATTGTACCCCTGCAAATTCACCGCCCAATCGCACTTATCATCAAGGTTTACAGAGGGAGCTGGCTTGGGCTGACAGCAATCTATGCTGACCGTGACATGTAAAGGGTTCACAGAGGGAGCTGGCTGGGGCTGACAGCAATCTATGCTGACCGTGGCATGTACAAGGTTTACAGAGGGAGCTGGCTGGGGCTGACAGCAATCTATGCTGACCGCGGCATATAAAGGGAGCACAGTGGGAGCTGGCTTGGGCTGACAGCAATCTATGCTGACCGTGGAATGTAAAGGGTTCACAGTGGGAGCTGGTTGGGACTGACAGCAATCTATGCTGACCGTGGAATGTAAAGGGTACAATGGTGTCGCATCTGTAAGAAGTCCCCGCGCTGCACGCAGATGGCGCAGAGCGGTGCAGTTGGGGCCGCGCCATGTCCACTAGGTGCTGTTATTCACCCGCCTCTCCAGCCTCCTGTGCGGCAGCAGCCATGCATGAAGACTCGGCCTGCGCTGTGCAGCTGCTTCTGTTGTGCGCATAAACCTCTCCATTTATGACCCCACTAGTCCCAGCGAAGACTAGAGAGCCCTCCCCATTACCCACAATGCCCCAGCGGAGACTATGGCCCGCCCATTACCCACAATGCCCTGGTTAAAGCAGCTGTAAACACTAATGCCCACTAGAGATATGATAGCCTCATCTGCTGGATGTGCAGCTCTGCCTGCAGGAACTGAAGTCCGGCCACCGCACCGACCCCAAAAGACATGAAGTTCAGAACTGCTGCGTTAAAAAACTAGACCCCTTAACGAATTCTTCTAGGGCTGTGCTGCGTATTTTGACCCACAGTATTTGAATGAATCTGAGCAAAGCAAAAGGAAAAAATTACAATTTTAATTTTTTGGGCAATTGTGTCATTTTAAAAGCATTTTTTTGTACAGTGTACATAGGAATGAAGACTTTCACTCCAAAATGGATCCCCGTTTGTCCCGTGTTCAGAAACTTACCCATTGTGGCCCTAATATTATGACCGTATGCACAACAGGGCCCAAACCGAAAGGCGCATCAAACGTCAACTGTGTCTTAACATTTACGTAATCGCCATTATCCATCGGATAACAGCGATCACATGACCGGGGACCGCTCACTGCGGCCCTCAGTCACTGCTCCAGGCTCTCGGCTACCTTTAGTAGCCAGGAGTAAGGAGACTTTAAATTTACCAGGCCCTCTGCAGCTTCTGCGCTTGCGTCCACCATCTTGCTGATGGGCACATGCGCTCACATGGACCATGCTCCATTTTCGTGCGGGAGACCAAAATCGGAATTTACTCACCTGCTCCGGATCTTCCCTTCGCCGCGGCTGGCTGTATAACATATCCAGTCGTGTAACGATCACAATAAAGCTGCGCTGCGAACACACAGGATAGATGATGTATACTCACTTAGGAGAGGGGAGTGTCAGCCTCCCCCTTCAGGAGTCCGAGATGGCTCTAAACAATTGTTAACTCCGAAGACTACCTCCACCAGAATCGAAAGTTGCTTCCTCACGATCCAATATCAGGAAATAGTTTTTATTATTAAACAAACACAAATAGGTCCCTTTTTGAGGGGACCCGGCATATACATACAACGCGTTTCGGCTGTTGGAAGCCTTTTTCAAGTATATCCTGCCACTCATAGATAGCTAACTTAAATATAAAACTACTAGACATACAACGTGGCTCTTCCAGGTGATTGAATTGTATCGGGCGAAGTATACATCCTGGCGTGCGTCCCTGCATTGCCACCGGCTCACGCGTCATAATAACGCTGCTGGAGGACCTGTGATGATGCCGAAAAGTGGGCGGAGCAAGCGGTCACATGACTGGCAATGTCATGTGACACCGCAGATGGAATTGACAGTGAGGAGGTCACGTGACTGGCACTGTCATGTGACCGGCACAGACACGTCACATTACGTATGGGGGTTCACAGCGGGAGAGGTGGGCTAGCCGTCACCTATTATCCCGGCTGACATGTAAAGCTCCTTCCCATGTAATAACATGATAGGCATCCTATAATGTGATACACCATGACATATCAAAAAAGGCCCATTATATAAATATATATATATTATATAAATATATAAGTGATTTTTTTTAAAATGGAGCATGAAAAAATCTGGACCATGCTCCATTTTCGTGCGGGAGACCAAAATCGGAATTCACCTGCTTCGGATCTTCCCTTCGCCGCGGCTGGCTGTATAACATATCCAGTCGTGTGAGACCGGCCTTCGGTAGATCACTACCTTTTTATCACGTGACCAGGGACAGCTCAACGAGACCACCGATCACTGCTCCAGGCTCTCGGTGACCTTTGGTAGCCGGGAGCACAGAGATTTAAAATTTACCGGGCTCCCCAGCTGCTGCGCATGTGTCTGGCATTTTAAGGCAGTTTCATGCGCAGAAGCCGGAGAAGGTCCACGGAGGAGGATCACATTGAGGTTCAAATACGGAGGCCTCCGGTAAGAAGTTTCATCTTCTCTCACCGATCTAAGAGGGGAGATTAAACTTCAACTTTTTCTTAACTTTTACATGATTGCCGCTATCCAACCGAGGATAAGGATCCCGGGGGACATCTCCGGAGGCCTATAGAAATATTTTCACCTTCCTTTACGGATTGGATTCGTTACGGAATGGATATCCATTGGCTAACGGCAATCACGTGACTGGGGACCATGTACTGCGGCCCACCATGAAATCTCCAGGCTCTCGGCTATGTTTGGTAGCCAGGAGCAGGGATATCTTAAATTACTCAGGCAAACTGCGGCTCTTGCATCGGCCAACGTTGACGACGGGCGCGTGCGCAGAAGCCGAGGTGAGGTCCAAGGGTAAATCCGAGGGCCTTAGGTATGTAATTACATCTCCCCTCACGAATATGAGCGAAGATTACATTTTACCATTTTTTAACTTTGTTTACTTTTAAGGGTGACTGGTGGTCGCGCCAACAGCAGGGAGCTGTCATGTCCACAGCCCCCAGGGCTTTAATCCCCAGAGCAAGTGTCTTTTTACGGCCCTGGAGATTAAAGGCCGCTTAGGCAGGAAGTCACTAAGGGGTTAAGGAGCAAACAGACTTCGTCACTAGGGCCGCTCTCACACAGACAGTTTTTACAGCGTTTAGCTCGGCGTTTGAAAAGCCACGGTAAACACTGTAAAACACCTCCATTGATTTCAGTGGAGCTTCTCAGTGATGTGGATTTATTTTGGGGTCTACGGCGTAATCAATAGGAATGTTTGTACCCTTCCAGATTTATGTTCAGAGATTGTGCGCACAATGTAAGAGATCACACGGAGACAAGACTGTCAGTGAAGAAAGTCTTCCTGACTGTTTACTAGTAGGCGTATAGCATCTTATATAGCATGATGAGTTAATTGCCCTTTATGGGCAGCAGGAAGCAATACGTGGTTGGGAATCAAAGCATGGGATTGGGTGGTCCAAATATGGTCTTTTTCCATACGGTCCTGCGTGAGTTGCTGTAGTCATGGACGTCCGACATCACGTGGTTTCAGGTACAAAATCAGCGCCATCTCTCCGAGTTTGATGGAGAGGGCAGGGGCGAGAATGAGCAATGTGTCGTCAAATGACGCCTGAGGGTTATGTGCAGGTAAAATGTGTCCTGAGGTTATGAGCGTGTGTTTCTATAATGCTGCATATTCTGATGACGGTTAGCAGTAATGAAACTGTCTGTTTTACTAACTGTCCCTACACTACCCCGCAGCCCTCAACGGTTGACCCTCCTCGACCTCCCAGATCGAGGCAGGCCCATCGAGCAAGCTAAGGCAAGCTCTACGGGTCTACCACAGGGTTTTTCACAGCCCTTGCGACTGGACCACAGCTAGCCTGAGTCCCCTGTATTAGTTTAGTCGCTCTTCTTTGAACCCCCTCCAATACTGTAACATCTTTCCTGAGCACCGGTGATGAAATAAGAACATCTAAAATCTATTTGGTATCTTCGTGTCCATAACAATTTGAACTCTCAAAAAATCAGCATCATTTATGTTGTCAGAAAAAAGCCAAAATGTCAGAATTGTACTTTTTGGGTCATTCAATTCCCCCCCCAAAAAAAATATCGTAAAAAACGATGAAAAAGTGGCATTCCCACTGCTACAGCGGGGTACATAAGGATAGCGATCCCTACTATTAAACTCCTACATTCTGTTGAGATGGCAGCAAGTAAAGGATTCCCCGAGGGAGCGTGCTCCCTATGTTATGTCGTCTGGCCCTTGTAATCATGGCGGGCCGATGGGTTGCCATGACAACAGGTGTCCCTGCTTGCCATTACCTATGATCACTACTGTAACTGATGAGGCATTACCGTACGTGTACGTATGTATATATATTTATTATATATGATTGTTCTGACCAGGTTGGGGGAGTAGTGGTCAATGTAAGTGGGTGGAGCGGATCTAGGGATCAGTAATACTGGTGTGATGTGACTGTTAACCTGCTGATTTTTCATCATTTCCTGCAGATCTGACGTCCTTGAGAATGGGAAGGCTGTCCGACAGTGAAGAGACCCTCAACGTTCAGCAATCTTGAAACCCTTCGTTTTATGGACTGCTTTTTGCCTGTGACTCACCTTTTTTTTTTTTATAAGCTTTTTCTTTCAAAGAATTATGACGGAGGATCCTGAAAAACTGCGCAATATTTTACACCGATTGAGTAAACAGAAAAGATACCCAAACACAGCGGCCTTTGGTTTATCAGGGAATGACACTTGGTGTAAAATCCACATTTTTAGTAAATAATAAAACGTGATTTGAATTTGTTTTTTTGTTTTACCTTATTTATGTTTTTAACTCCTGATTACCCACGCTGTAAAGCCGGCTGCACATGGCTGTGACGGGCTCCGCCATGGAATTCCAGGGCGGAGCCCGTCACGGCGGCCCCAAGAGACCCCAATACTTACCTCCAGTTTCGGAGTCCCGCATGACGCCTCAGCGCGCATGGGCAATCGAGCGCGTGACGCACCGCAGCGGCATGTGACGCGGTAGGCGTAGAGGCGGTTTCACGCTATCTTCCGCTGTGCTACAGCGGAAGATAGCGTGAATGGACGGCTTCCACAGACTGTAATGGAAGCCGTCCACGCGTACACCCGCGGCAAATAGAGCATGCCGTGGGTGAGGACGGGTGATTTTACGGTGCGGAATTCCGCTGTGAAATTCCGCACCGTAAGCATTAAGCTATTAGGTTGAATAGATCCGTCTGTGGGAAGAAGCCTTAAGGCCTCATGTCCACTAGCAAAATGGAATTGCGGTTTCCGCAGCGGATTTGCCCCTAGGGAATCATTGGCCATCCGTGGTCCATTAAACTGATTTTTGCACCCGCGGATGGAATTTTAATAGAATTGCGTTTTTCACGCGTGGGAGAAAAAAACCCGGCATGCTCTGAGGGAGCTGGAAGACCTTTGCATAGCCCCACCCAACGCTTTCTCAACCGCGCCCTCCCCCCTCCCCCTCACATCCTCCTCAGTCCTTCCTCTTGCACCGTGCTCACGCATCCTAGGCTTGCAGAGCCTGCAGGACTCGTCACCTCCCTACGCAGGATGGTTAAGCAGACGATGACACTAGAAGCAAGCACTAGTTTGTCTCTGAAGGTGCGTCCGTCGGTCGTTTTGAGAGATCTCTTTTGGTGGACGCATTTCGAGTGGGGACAGACGGAAACTTTTTCCCAAAAAAAAAGGAAAATTGGCTTCGAGCCCATAGGGCTTTATTGGCTTCCCCTGGGCTGGCATTAGTAGACCCTAGTAAGAATAAGAATAGATCAGCATGGTCATCTGAAGAAGTTAAAATGTACAGCAGGCCTTTTTTTCCCCCGCCATACATAAATAAATTCATCCATCCATCCATAACTATAGATTATATAGAGAAATAAATCTTGCTATTTGTATAGCGATAGATAGATAGATAGATAGATAGATAGATAGATAGATAGATAGATAGATAGATAGATAGATAGATAGATAGATAGAGTGAGTGAGTAGATTATAGACATACATTATATCCACATGACAGATTTTAGATTATTTATATCTGTGTAGATTTTATCATCTATATTAATTAGATAATCCATAGATCTATTATCTATCTATCAATCAACAGATCTATTATATAATATAATCTATATCTACATAATTAATAAATAAATAGATAGATTCATTCATTCATACTCATTCATTCATACATACATACATACATACATACATACACACTGTATGCAAATGAGTTAGGTGTCTGGCAGGCTGATGTCACTGCATTGTGATGTCATCAATTTAGAAGTATAAATACCGGACTTGGCAGCCATGTTAGTCAGTCTCCGCTGCAGCTCGGAGACGGGAGGTGGGGGAACCCCTATCTCCTCCGAGAAGCGACAGAACTGGACCCTTTTTATTTTTAGCAGAGTGCATTTTTAATGCAGCACACAAGGGGGAGACAGCGGCCTACCAAAATCTACTGGGTCATATGACGTGGCTGGCGGTGGGCGGGGAAGCGGTTTTTACTCTATCTTCCGCTGTGCTACAGCGGAAGATAGCGTGACGCACTGCTTCCATTGACTAGAATGGAGGCCGGCCGCGCGTACACCCGCGGCAAATAAAGCACACCGCGGGTGAGGTCAGGTGATTTCACGGTGCGGAATTCCACGATGGAATTCCGCACCGTGAGCATTGAGCTATTAGGTTCAATAGAACCTAATAGCTGCGGGCAACGCAGCAGATTTACGCAGCGTAAATCCCTCCATGGGAAGGAGTCCTAACTTTAGCCAGCAGAAGGCGCCATAGTATAAGGCAGAAAAAGAAAAACCCCTAGGCAACCCGAATCCAAAATTGGATTGCAGAGGGTTAAAGAGGCCCTGTCCTTTTTAGAACGACGGGGGTAAAATCATACGTCCGGATCAGCCCCGCCCCTGACACGTTGGCGCTTTGCGATAAATAAGTGGGTTTTGTGTTGCAGTTTGGGTACCCAGTCTCTAAAAGGTTCGCCATCACTGATATAGAGGAAGCCCCGACATGTTGGATACACATGGGTGTGCAGCGCCAAAAACGCATGGAACCGTAGTAAGAGGAAAAACAGTGTGAAAATGGCCTTATAAAGATATATGTTTACATTTAGGCTGGATTCCGATGAGCTTACGCATATTTGCACAGACAAAGAAATAACACGCAACGATTATCTCAGCTAGTGAAATAGACAATTAGTATAATATGCGTTCTTTCCCTATGAGAATGTGCGAGAAAATATAGTATGCTGCGTATTTTTTTGTGCGATCGAAATGCACATGAAAAATACGCGCCTGTGAACAAACCCATTGAAATCAATCATTTCTATTTTCTGTGACTTTCGTAGGTGCAACTGCCCCAGAACAAATGGAATCCTGTCCCCTTCACCAGCAGTTTACACTCCGTGCCAGTGCGCGGAAGTTTGGAAATTGCTACGGGATGACAGGCGCCGCCCGATCTTCACCACCTAAATCAAGTACAACATGTGGCAAAAAAACAATATCAGAATCACTTGGATATGCAGAGCCTTTAGGCCTCATGTCCACGGGGAAAAGAAGAATTAAAATCCGCAGCGGATCACCTGCACGCGGATCCGCACCCCATAGGGATGCAAGGACCACCCGCGGGTAGATAAATACCTGCGGATGGTCAATAAAAGTGAATTAATAAAAATGTGGACATGCTCCATTTAGGTGCGGGTCTCCCGCGGGGACGGCTCCCATTGAAGCCTATAGAAGCCGTCCGGATCCGCGAGAGACCTAAAATAAGAATAACTTACCCGTAGCGGACCGGGCAGATCTTCTTTCTTCGGCCCGGCGGATGTGCCCGACGCACGCGCGCGGCACGCCTATAGCAGTTTGTCTCCTCACCAACCATATGTATCAGTGTTATGGTGGATGGTCTATATTGCATCTATTACTCCTAGTTCTAGCTGGTTGTCATCCCTTTGATGACTGTCAGGATCCAGTAGCCCCCCACCCATCCTTCCCCTCTGAAGGTAATATGGAGCTCACTAGCTAGACTAGATTGGAGCGGCTCCTCTCTTCAGTAGCTCCACTCTAGCGACTTCACTGATCTGCTGGCTAGAATGTATTGGCTGGTGGTAGGATCTCCCAGCAGCCACTACACTCCAGACGCACCATCCAATCAGTGAGCGCAGGGCGGGGCTAGTGGGCGGCAGCGCTGGGGACGACGCAGCAGTTCTGAACTTCATGTCTTTTGGGGTGGGTGCGGTGGCCGGGCTTCAGTTCCTGCAGGCAGAGCTGCACATCCAGCAGGTGAGGCCATCATATCTCTAGGGGGCATTAGTGTTTACAGCTGCTTTAACCAGGGCATTGTGGGTAATGGGCGGGGCCATAGTCTCCGCTAGGGCATTGTGGGTAATGGGGGGGGGCTCTCTAGTCTTCGCTGGGACTAGTGGGGTCATAAATGCAGAGGTTTATGTGCACAACAGAAGCATCTGCACAGCGCAGGCCGAGTCTTCATGCATGGCTGCTGCCGCACAGGAGGCTGGAGGGGCGGGTGAATAACAGCACCTAGCGGACATGGCGCGGCCCCAACTGCACCGCTCTGCGCCATCTGCGTGCAGCGCGGGGACTTCTTACAGATGCGACACCATTGTACCCTTTACATTCCACGGTCAGCATAGATTGCTGTCAGTCCCAACCAGCTCCCTCTGTAAACCCTTTACATGCCACGCTCAGCATAGATTGCTGTCAGTCCCAGCCAGCTCCCACTGTGCTCCCTCTATATGCCGCGGTCAGCATAGATTGCTGTCAGCCCCAGCCAGCTCCCTCTGTAAACCTTTTACATGCCACGGTCAGCATAGATTGCTGTCAGCCCCAGCCAGCTCCCTCTGTGAACCCTTTACATGTCGCGATCAGCGTAGATGGCTGTCAGTCCCAGCCAGCTCCCTCTGTAAACCTTTTACATGCCCAGTCAGCATAGATTGCTGTCAGCCCCAGCCAGCTCCCTCTGTAAACCCTTTACATGCCGCGGTAAGCATAGATTGCTGTCAGTCCCAGCCAGCTCCCTCTGCGAACCCTTTACATGCCACGGTCAGCATAGATTGCTGTCAGTCCCAACCAGCTCCCTCTATAAACCCTTTACATGCCACGGTCAGCATAGATTGCTGTGAGCCCCAGCCAGCTCCCACTGTGAACCCTTTACATGCCACGGTCAGCATAGATTGCTGTCAGTCCCAGCCAGCTCCCATTGTGAAGCCTTTACATGTCACGGTCAGCATAGATTGCTGTCAGCCCCAGCCAGCTCCCTCTGTGACCACTTTACATGCCGCGGTCAGCATAGATTGCTGTCAGTCCCAGCCAGCTCCCTCTGTGAACCCTTTACATGCCACGATCAGCATAGATTGCTGTCAGTCCCAGCCAGCTCCCACTGTGGGATAGTACAATCTCAGATTCTGCTCCCACGAGTTTACAGCAAGTACCAGCCACCCAGGACATAAGTTATCTCTTAAGGGGTTAAACCCTTAATGCCACCGGATGTACGTCTGTTCTGGCTTTGTGGTACTTGCCACAACAGGACACAAACGTACATCATGTGGATGGCATGAGATCAGAAGCTGAGCTCACACCATCCGATAGCGGGCTTCCCACTGCTACAGCAGGGTACATAAGGATAGCGATCCCTACTATTAAACTCCTACATTCTGTTGAGATGGCAGAGAGTAGAGGATTCCCCGAGGGAGCATGCTCCCTATGTTATTGTTAAGAAAATTGTAGATCAGTGTATCAGTTAATTATTCTATATTGCATTGTACATTAGGAATATATAGCAGTGAAGGGGTTAAACGAAACTCTTCTATAGGCCTGCATGTCTTCTGAGGAAGAAAGATTAGAAGATAAGACAGTCTACTAAATCACTCATGTATGTTTATAGAATAACATACATAGGGAGAAGCAGAATAGACTGTATGGCGCCTTCCCAGGCCTTCCTTTTTCCTGAATTTATGACGGTCTTATTGTATGTAATAGATACACTTAAGGAGGTGTAACTTATGTTAATCACTTTTATTTTAGCCTATTATGTATCCTTATTCACCTTGGAGGTATATACTTTTGCTGTGATGTCATTTATAGTATATAATCTTTGACCACCTTAGAATAAATTAGAAATCACTTGATACCGCACAGGCTGGTGTGATGTGTTTCTCCTGGGCCCAGACTTCTGCACGGGATCTGGGATCATCTTCTCTTTGATAAACACATAAATTCTCCTTACATTTTTGGTCCTTCGAGCCGGAATCACTCACTGCAGAGGGAGAGGACAGCCTGGCTGTGAAAAGGTGGGTCTGAAGTACTCTCCGATCATTAAAAGACCTCCGTCTTGCTTAGACGTCATTAGAGGCCAGTCGGGCATCCTGTCTGAAACAGTGACGTTTTTCAGAACTAGCCGGAGAATTTAGAAGCCTCCCAGATAACGTGTAGTAAGTATAACAATGGTTAAACTTCTCTTCTCTCTTCTTCTTCTGTATACTTTAGTGTTAGTAGAATTTACAATGTGTATTGTAAATGAGAGGCAATCATAGACGAAGGGACAATAGCAGTAGTCTATGTGAAATGTGTAAGGTAAATGAGAAGTATAGACGAATGGGTTGCCAAAGGGGCAATAGCAGTAGTCTATGTGAGACCATAGCCATTGTGAGAAGGCTACAGGAAAGAATTAACTCCGTGCGACACGTAAAAAGTGGTTAGATGACGTCATGGGACACAGGGGTGTCCAGGAACTTTACTCCTTATCTTTCTATTACTTTCTCTTTGATATTGTGTTATAGAGTAACTAAGAATATGAAGAGGGCGGCCGCCTACTAACATAATGTACTATTTGTATTGCTGTCTTATATTGCATGAAGCGAATGTGTGAGTGATTGAGATGAGTGGAATAAATAAATAAATTAAGAGTTCCTAGTTGTAAAGAATTATGTGATAACATACGGACAAAATCAGCTAAAAGATCAGCAGAAATACGGATTATCCGCTGCTGAAGTCTGGTTAAAAGAAGCCCCAAACTGTCACGCCCATATAAAAATAGACGCCCGACAGTTTGATGAACAATTCAAAGGGTTAATGAGGAGTTCCAATTGAATGAAAAATAGAGAGAGCAGATAGAATAATTCTATGGCCAGATTGGAGTTCTGTAGAAGGAAATTAGAATGGGAGGGGAGGAGATGGTGGACCCCTTCCATAGTATAATCAGAAGGGAATAGGAGGTTATATAGTGAGATACATGGTTACCCTGAGGATGGGATCCTTGCAGGATGTTTTGCAATATGCAAAACATGCAGAAAAGTGTTACAAAGAAAAGGGTGAGAAAGTGAGGTTTTTTATATGGGGAGAAGAATGTGATATGATGGTTCAAGAAAGTCAGAGAGGTCATTGGACAGCGAGAGGATGTGAAAGCAGAGACAGAGGAAGAAGCAGAGGTGGGATGCAGCTCGGGGATTTAAATGTGTGTTGGAATTATGGGAAGTCTAGTGATTTTGCCCGAGAGTGCCCTGAGAAACAATGTTCTCAGCCACCTTGGGGAAAAATAACTAGGAGGGGTCGATGTACAACACTTGGAGGATCTCATGGCAATTTCTACTGCCTGAGATAGATCTCCAGGTGAATGGGCGGATGATTACTTTCCTGGTGGGCTCAGGAGCGACCAGGACATTAACACATCCCAATATGTAGCCAATGTTAAATGTAGTAATAGTCATATCCTGGTAAGAGGGGTTAATGGCCGGACCCACAGGGAATCCCTCTCTGAACCAGTTATAACAGACCTAGAGACAAATAAGCCTGTGAAATGTCAGATTATGTAGTCTTGAATATGTCCAGTAAATGTGTTGTGATGAGATATTATGATAAAATTAGGTATACCTTCACCAGAGTACCTCAGGGCTGCTGTGAATCTCCAACAATTTTCTCCCAGGCTATGTCAGTACACTTAGCCCAGTTCCAGCCTCTTAGAGGTAGTCAGCGACTACTGTATGTTGGTAGCTAACAGCAGACAGTGGAGAGAATTGTGGGGGGACACAGTCGTACTCTTGAGGTTTATTTATGAGCAAGGCCATAAAGTAAACATGTAGAAACTCCAATACGGTCAGCAAACGATTAAATATTTGGGGTATAACCTGTCAGATGAAGGTAGGCAAGCAATTCTGGAGGTCCCAAAACTATGAGCAAATGATGTCCTCTTTGGGAATGACAATGTTACGTGTGCTGCTGGGATTTGTTGTTCTATTGTGTTTCCAGCAGCACAGCACTCTCAGGGTTAATGATTGAGCTGGCTGGGTGTGGTACTGTCTGCTAGCCAATCCCCTGGTCAGTCTATATGGCCCCTCAGGCGAGCAGTCATGAATGCTTGTCTGGTGAGGGTTGCAGTGTGATCAGGTTCATGTCCGTTTGTACGTTTATATTCTGTCAGTTTTGTGTTAGCTTGCTGTGTGTCCTGCAATCTGTGTCCTGTCCTGTTGCAGTGCGGTGTGAACGCTGTCTGGGTTTGCTGGACTCCTGGTTAGTGTAGGGACTAGCAGTATAACCAGGAGCCGTGAAGTGGCCTACTAGCTTTCAACATATTGTACAACATGTCAACTAATACCTGGTATTTATATTCAGCTTCTAATCTGGTACTAGTGGTTGCATGTTGTATGCGGTGTATTCTGGGTCTGTGGCATGTGAATGCATCCTGTTCTGGTGTGTGGCTCCTAGGATCAGCTAGGGCCCAGATCCGAAGACCGCTGGGCTGCCCTTATTAGGGCAATGTCCCCGCTTAGGTAGGGCCACTGTCATCCTCCCTTGTAGCACAGGGTCAGTTGCCTGAAACCGGTGTGAGTCCCGTGTGACCCTGGTGATACCCGTGTGCGTCCCCTTTGGTCATGATCATGTGGGTTCCGTGCTTTGCCTGCCCACGCGATCGTAACAGACAAACTTCTGCAGCTCCTGGATCCCAAATTCTGCATCTCTGACAGCGCTTCTTACCAGACTCATCTGTGATGAACTTCTGGCTGCAGTTGACCGGATCCAGTGAGATGGGCCTCTGAGGAAGCCTTTGTCAGGTTAAAACAGACTCTGGTGGGCACATCAGTCTGGGGGGCTGCTGAACTACAGTAAGCCCTTAGTGCTAACTGTTGACTCAGGGGAAGGATATATGACCTCTGTGTTAACTCAGGAACATGTTGGGAAACAGACCGCTGGCATACTACTCTTGCAGACTAGATCCAGTGGCCGAGCGCTCCCACCCTGCGTACAAGTGGTAGTCAGACCTTCTGCCACTATAGTGCTGTCCCCCCCCCACACACTGAGTACCGCACGCAGTTAGTTATACTCATATCTTAGTCCTTCTAGACATCCCCCTGCAGGACACTACTGCTCACAGCCGCACCTGCCAACCTAGGGATGTACTACGCTCCATCCATCTACCTTACTGCCTATCTCTTCAGACGGTCCTCCATACAACTGTCTAGGAGAGATGGCACATGAGGTGTTACTCAGACCAGATCTGCAGGAGGCATCTCTTGTGGATGCTGAATACACTCTTTGTAGATGGACTGTACATCTCCGTTAAAAAAAAAAAAAAAAAAAGCTATCTTACCTAAATTGTTCTTCAGATGTGCAGCAGTTTTGAGCCATGGGCTGTGTCATGTCTCAACAGGGGGGATGGTGGCACTCATATGGACAGTATTCACAGCCTAGGGGTTTACAAACTACTCTAAAAAATTTTTTTTTGTCTTGTATTATTTGTGCTAAACAATGCAGAAGGGAGTATAAGACCAGGAGGGGGCGCCGTCCTACACATGGGGGATGCTGGGAGAGCTCTGGGTGTAACTTCTATAGAAGGAGTGACGAGTGCCATACTGGTAGATCTGCTCCCTGACCTACTGACTGCAATCCCTGCTAGCCATCATAAACCGCTCCTGCAGTCACACAGTTTCTGCCGTCACACGGCTAAATGTCTGACCATTGTCTATGTGTATAGCATCTCTCACATCTCCACCCCGCCATACTGTGCACATCTCACCATACCGTGCACATCTCCACCCTGCCATACCGTGCACATCTCCATCCCCTTTACCTCCTGTACCCCCCATTACCTGTAGTATGTAAGCTCGTTGGAGCAGGACCCTCACTCCTATTGTTTCCATCAACTGATTACTATGTAACCGTGGTTCTGTAATGTTTGTATTGTCTTTCTGTATCCCCCCTGTCTATGTAAGCGCTGCGGGATATGTTGGCGCTATATACAAAGATTATTATAGATGTGTGTCAGATGAGGGACTTGTTGGCATTGCACACAAAGGGGTAAGGCGTGGCTAGATGCTTGCCTGGCTTGATCGTACTCCTAGTCAGGCCACGTCCCTGGTGGCCATCTTAGTGCTAGGCCATTTTAGTACCTGCTGTAATACCTTCAGCCGCCGCCCAGGTGCCATCTTGGCTCCTTACATCCCATAGCTGTACCTTCTACCTGGCATCCCAATGCTTGTACTTGTAGTACACAACACCAGTGATTAGTGCCTTCTCTGAACTGCATAGGAATAGTCAGCAGCCTCCATCACTGTCCTCTGTGTGTTGATGATATGTTGTCTACCTGAGGTGTGTGCTATAAGATGGGGTCAGTATGATACTGCGGGATATTTAGTCGTAGCAGAGGAATATGTACGGTCTCCTTCAGATAAGTGTCAGGTAGTGAGGGGACAGGTTGCTATGGGTGACGGTAGTGAGGTGACAGGTTGCTATGGGTGACGGTGTTGCTGACAAGGACCAGGGATAGTAGGCAGCAGGACAGAAGGGATGATTACATGATGCAGACAGTCCTGGGATCACACAGTGAAGGAATGAAGGTTTACAGTAGTATTAGATGAAGATGACAACGGCCTGAGTGCTGCTCTGTGTGCTGGGGTCAGCTCACAAATGGTTAAATCATCTGTTACATGGGAATGCTTCTTTCACCCTCACCCCCACCTTTCAGCTTTAGAGTTCAGTGAGAAAAAGGGAGGGGGGAGTGTGACTGACTAGCCATGCTCTGCTTGCTTGATATGAATAGACCTGTAATGAAGATGATCAGGAATGAAGTTTAGTATAAACCTGTGTGAATAGGGAACGTACATTCTTGCTGTTATCTGTGTACATGTCAGTTCTGTGATTGGTTTGCAGTGATTTTGATTGTTAAATGGTGTTTTCAATGTAATAATGTCCTTAAGAGAAAAATAATAATGAAGTTGTTGATAATGTGAGAGCTGAGTGTCCCTATTACGGGAAGGATAGCACAAGGATGCTGCAGTTATCTGTAGGAGTCCAGACACAGCTAAAGCTCTGTTTATCTTACTCCATCACCTCTCCCTGATAAGAGAAATTCCTGAGGGGGGGTGTTAAGGTTGGAGGATCAAGCGACTGCAGATGATTGGAGTAGTAGTAGTTGTGTAAATCTTAATGTTATGCAGTAAATATTGTGTATAGATAATGTTAATAATTATATGAGGTAGAAAGACTTGATCCCACGATAGATAAAAGTTAATGACAAGTCTTCAAGCTGTGATGAACGTAAAATGTGTGATTAAGCTTCTTAACTGTACCTACACCCCACAGATAAGTGATCCATGCTATACATTGAGTTTGCTGTTTCCACCTGTGAGCAGGGACCAAATACCTGCTGTTGCCTCTGATCCTGGGGTTAGACTTGCTTCGCGCTGCCTGGTAATGGGACCAAGGCAGACTACGGGAGACTGCCTGAGGGATGCTGTGCGGAGAGGAGAACCGTAAAGGGCACGCTGTCTCTGGGATATGGCCTGAGCTACAGAGAGCACGCACAGACGTGTGATGGTTGTGTGGTGACCGGGCCTAGAACAGGTGCCAGGTACAGCCCCTAACGGGATTGTGCTTGGTACAACTGATAATGCCTGTGTACCTAAAGACCTCCGAGGGCAACAGCAAGGGCCGTGTCTGGAGAACTAGGAACACCTCTCCCAAAGGTTCCTCTGACCCATCGGGGTCCCAAGGGGGGTACCGGACGAGTATGGGACGAGAAATCGGATGGCTGCAGGGGGTTTGAGTCTCTTCTCGTATGGTGGGTAACAGTGAATAAAGATGTAGACCGGATTAATTACACATACTATAACCAACAGAGATTTGTTAATTATACAAGAGATGCAATCAAGGGCCTAGAGGAACAACTAGGACATACCTTACACTTATTGCATGGCAAAATAGAATGGCTCTTGTTATATGTTACTAGCAGAGTTTGTAAAATGATTGGAGGATATTGTTGTACTTTCATTCCTAATAACACAGCACCTGATGGTAGTGTTACTCGAGCACTGGAAGGGTTAAATGCATAATAAAATGAACTAGCTGATAACTCTGGTATAGACAATCCATTCACAGACTGGTTGGAAAACTTGTTCGGACACTGGTCACAAGTCATATACTCCACATTAGTCTCTATGTCAGTATTTGCCTCCATTCTAGTACTCTGCGGTTGCTGCTGTATCCGAGGACTGTTACAAAATATTATTATTATTAACACTTCCATCACCAAAACTATGTTTCAAAATATACAAGATGGCTTACTGGGTCAGGTGACCACCTCTGTCTGACAAGTGATGGGTAAAAGTTGTATGAAGGAAGCGCCATTTTACTTTGATGATTTTGAAGTGTGACATTTTGATTCCAGTGTGTCCTGATTGTACCGGAGGATTGCTCTAAATAACTGATGGACACTTCGATAAGTAAGATTTTATATCCTGATGGACAATCATTTATATATGAAGAAAGAAGCATCAATTGGATAATAAATCAAGGCCAAGCTTCTCTTGGGGGGGCGGGCCTAATTTTGGGTACAATTGGTGGAAGAACTTATATATATATATATATATATATGCATCAATGTAATACTTTTATATGAAATATTTTTATATGAAATAATTACATACTTAGTTTTGAAGTGTAAACCCGGATCTTCTGGCTATAAAGTTTTGGGCCTGATGAAGCCAGGGGGTCTGTGGTAGAGTCATTTTATATGTGTATTTACTATTATACTGTGTTGACGTATTGATCTAAAGTGGGGAATGTTAAGAAAATTGTAGATCAATGTGTCAGTTAATTATTCTATATTGCATTGTACATTAGGAATATATAGCAGTGAAGGGGTTAAACGAAACTCTTCTATAGGCCTGCATGTCTTCTGAGGAAGAAAGATTAGAAGATAAGACAGTCTACTAAATCACTCATGTATGTTTATAGAATAACATACATAGGGAGAAGCAGAATAGACTGTATGGCGCCTTCCCAGGCCTTCCTTTTTCCTGAATTTATGACGGTCTTATTGTATGTAATAGATACACTTAAGGAGGTGTAACTTATGTTAATCACTTTTATTTTAGCCTATTATGTATCCTTATTCACCTTGGAGGTATATACTTTTGCTGTGATGTCATTTATAGTATATAATCTTTGACCACCTTAGAATAAATTAGAAATCACTTGATACCGCACAGGCTGGTGTGATGTGTTTCTCCTGGGCCCAGACTTCTGCACGGGATCTGGGATCATCTTCTCTTTGATAAACACATAAATTCTCCTTACAGTTATGTCGTCTGGCCCTTGTAATCGTGGCGGGCCGTTTGGTTGCCATGACAACAGGTGTCCCTGCTTGCCATTACCTATGATCACTACTGTAACTGATGAGGCATTGCGGTACAGAAGCCTCTTGTATAATCTCGGCTGTTGTGGCCCCTATAGAGAGAGATATAGATATTCAACTTTTCTGTGCATTTTCCTCTATTTCATATGGGGGAGGGGGGGTGAAGACCCCCATATTTGGTATCACCATATCCGTAATGGCCTGTACAATACACTGAATACACTATCAAACACAGAAAAACTGGAGAAAGACAAACCTCTAATAAATGGAGGCAAAATACTAAGTGATCAAAAGTATGGACCCAAAATGGGGCAAAAAGCTCGTCACGTAGAAAGCAAGGCCTCACATACCTCTGACCGGGGAAGATGCAGAAGTTATGGGATGCTGAATGCGGGGATGGGAAAAGAACTTCCAAAACCAAGTGTTGTGTTTGATATGGAGATAATCTGCCCGCCGCAGGACACAATGTATCCGGGCATTAATGCTGGAATACATCACAGGCGTCGAGAGATGGGAAAATAAGAACTACACTTCACCAGGCCTCATATGGCCATGTCCTCAAGGGGCTTCCAAGAAATACATTGACCCCTGGGGAAGGGGGGGACAAACACAGGGCAGTCAGAATATGACAGTCATGGGACCAGCCCTCCGGAACAGGACCAATGCTCTCTACAGGTGCCAGGAGCAGAAGAATGATGATGTCATCATCCGGCTCCACTACATACACCGCGTCGGCCGACACTCCACCCCTCCCACAACAGGCGTCCGGCAGTGTGAAGGGACCACACAGGCGCCAGGAGCAGGATGATGATGTCATCATCCAACTCCGCGCCGGCCGACCCTCCACCCCTCCCACAACAGGTGTCTGGTAGTGTGAGGAGACCACACGGGTGCCAGGAGCAGAAGAATGATGATGTCATCAACCAGCTCCGCGCTGTACACTGCATTGGCCAACCCTCCACCCCCTCCCACAACAGGCAGTGCGGCAAGGGAGTAACGCACTCCATGCACATTCTTTATATGGTGGGGGCCTCTGAGTTCCCTCTACCACAGGGGCCGGTTTGCAATTGTGACACCTGACGGTACACCTATGCTTTTCCTAAAGGCACACAATCTGCTGGTCAGTACGATTAAGGGCGCCCACCCACTGGCGATTTTTTTCCCTGCGAAATTCGCAGCATTTTGTTCTCTGCAGGGGTCTATGGGACTTGTAATGTTAAAACCGCGATCGCGATTTTAACATTACAAGTCCCATAGACCACTGCAGAGAAAAAAATGCTGCGAATTTCGCAGGGGAAAAAAAAATAAAAATCGCCAGTGGGTGGGCGCCCTAAGGGTTAATACATTTGTGGCATTTATGCGCATCGTTTACTTAGACTAGTGACGTCCCCGCGCTCTCGTGGAAGGTTGTACATACACTGGAACTATAAGATTTGGGCTCTCCCATTCCCTGACCATAGATGCAAAAACTTCAGACGAGACACCCAATGAGTATTCCGGAAATTTCTCCCCCCACCCCCGAAACAAATACCAATCATCATCTTCCGCCAGGAGCTGTCATGTCCACAGCCCCCAGGGCTTTAATCCTCAGAGTGAGCATGTTTTTACGGCCCTAGGGATCAAAAACACTATAGGGCGGTCAATAAGGGGTTAAGGAGCAAACAGACTTTGTCACTAAGGCCTCTCTATTTTAGTTTGTTTCAGCCCTTTTTAACGCCCCTCATCACCCATTGTAATGATGGAGTGCGTTACACAACGCTGTTGAGCACGTTTGAAAATGGCGTTCGAAAACGCTTTAAAATGCAGCATTTTACCAGACGCCTGTGTGAAAGCAGCCTTAGGGCTCATGTCCACGGGCGTATACGTAACACACTGTGGGTCTCCTGCGGTGTTTTACAAATTGCAACCAATACTCTCTGCCGGCAGATAGACGGCAGAGGCCGCGTATGTGGTAAGTATAGCACTGTGCATGCCCACTAATTTCACATCACGGACATGCGCAGTTTGATTTTTTTTTTTTAATTCCCGCTCTGTTCAGAGCAGGAGAGTGTATCGAAACACTGCCCTCTTGCAATGTGGAATTTCTGCGGTTTTGTTTTTACCACTTCTTTTCCCGCCCGTTATTTGTGCGCTCGGGAAAAGATAATACCTGCCCTATCATATAGTGACAGTACCTGCAGGGAAGATCGTGCGGCGCCTGTCATCCCGTAGCAATTTCCAAACTTCCGCGCACTGGCACGGAGTGTAAACTGCTGGTGAAGGGGACAGGATTTCATTTGTTCTGGGGCAGTTGCACCTATGAAAGTCACAGAAAATAGAAATGATTGATTTCAGTGGGTTTGTTCACAGGCGCGTATTTTCCATGTGCATTTCGATCGCACAAAAAAATACGCAGCATACTATATTTTCTCGTACATTCTCATAGGGAAAGAACGCATATTATACTAATTGTCTATTTCACTAGCTGAGATAATCATTGCGTGTTATTTCTTTGTCTGTGCAAATATGCGTAAGCTCATCGGAATTCAGCCTAAATGTAAACATATATCTTTATAAGGCCATTTTCACACTGTTTTTCCTCTTACTACGGTTCCATGCGTTTTTGGCGCTGCACTCCCATGTGTATCCAACATGTCGGGGCTTCCTCTATATCAGTGATGGCGAACCTTTTAGAGACTGGGTACCCAAACTGCAACACAAAACCCACTTATTTATCGCAAAGCGCCAACGTGTCAGGGGCGGGGCTGATCAGGACGTATGATTTTACCCCCGTCGTTCTAAAAAGGACAGGGCCTCTTTAACCCTCTGCAATCCAATTTTGGATTTGGGTTGCCTAGGGGCTTTTCTTTTTCTGCCTTATACTATGGCGCCTTCTGCTGGCTAAAGTTAGGGCTCCTTCCCACGGAGGGATTTATGCTGCGTAAATCTGCTGCGTTGCCGGCAGCTATTAGGTTCTATTGAACCTAATAGCTCAATGCTCACGGTGCGGAATTCCACGATGGAATTCCGCACCGTGAAATCACCTGACCTCACCCGCGGTATGCTTTATTTGCCGCGGGTGTACGCGCGGCCGGCCTCCATTCTAGTCAATGGAAGCAGTGCGTCACGCTATCTTCCGCTGTAGCACAGCGGAAGATAGAGTAAAAACCACTTCCCCGCCCACCGCCAGCCACGTCATATGACCCAGTAGATTTTGGTAGGCCGCTGTCTCCCCCTTGTGTGCTGCATTAAAAATGCACTCTGCTAAAAATAAAAAGGGTCCAGTTCTGTGGCTTCTCGGAGGAGATAGGAGATCCCCCACCTCCCGTCTCCGAGCTGCAGCGGAGACTGACTAACATGGCTGCCAAGTCCGGTATTTATACTTCTAAATTGATGACATCACAATGCAGTGACATCAGCCTGCCAGACACCTGGCTCATTTGCATACAGTGTGTATGTATGTATGTATGTATGTATGTATGTATGAATGAATGAGTATGACTGAATGAATCTATCTATTTATTTATTAATTATGTAGATTATAGATATAGATTATATCTGAATTATAGATTTTGTGCATATAGATTAAAGATAGATTTTAGATGATATATATATATATATATTTATATATCTACATACATACACAAACACATAAAGCTGTATTATGTATATATGTAGATTCTATAATGTATGTTGATTATATAATAGATCTATTGATTGATAGATAGATAATCCATAGATCTATTATATAATTAATATAGATGATAAAATCTACACAGATATAAATAATCTAAAATCTATCATCTGGATATAATGTATGTCTATAATCTACTCACTCTATCTATCTATCTATCTATCTATCGCTATACAAATAGCAAGATTTATTTCTCTATATAATCTATAGTTATGGATGGATGGATGGATGAATTTATTTATGTATGGCGGGAAAAAAAATGGCCTGCTGTACATTTTAACTTCTTCAGATGACCATGCTGATCTATTCTTATTCTTACTAGGGTCTACTAATGCCAGCCCAGGGGAAGCCAATAAAGCCCTATGGGCTCGAAGCCAATTTTCCTTTTTTTGGGAAAAAGTTTCCGTCCGTCCCCACTCCAAATGCGTCCACCAAAAGAGATCTCTCAAAACGACCGACGGACGCACCTTCAGAGGCAAACTAGTGCTTGCTTCTAGTGTCATCGTCTGCTTAACCATCCTGCGTAGGGAGGTGACGAGTCCTGCAGGCTCTGCAAGCCTAGGATGCGTGAGCACGGTGCAAGAGGAAGGACTGAGGAGGATGTGAGGGGGAGGGGGGAGGGCGCGGTTGAGAAAGCGTTGGGTGGGGCTATGCAAAGGTCTTCCAGCTCCCTCAGAGCATGCCGGGTTTTTTTCTCGCACGCGTGAAAAACGCAATTCTATTAAAATTCCATCCGCGGGTGCAAAAATCAGTTTAATGGACCACGGATGGCCAATGATTCCCTAGTTTAGCATACAGTAATTCCCCTTTCACATGGGCCAAAATTCTCACTATTCTCACTTACCCAAAGGAAGCAGCTGGTGACAAAACATGAAACGTGGGCAAGGAGGCTCTGGTATCCTGTTGTACCACTTCTAGCTTGGATACAAGAGGTTATACAGATGGGAATGGAGGCTCTAGTACCCTGTTGTATGCCTTGTAGCTTGGATAAAAGATAAGATAAGGACAGGCAAGGGGACTCTAGTACTGCGTTGTACCACTTCTAGCTTCTAGTATAGAAGATGGGGAACAGGCGGCTATGGAGGCTCTATTCTAGAGAATCAATACAGTAAGCAGTGGAGTAGGTCAGTAAATCAATGGCTGAAATAACAGTTGAATTGTGTTACCACGTTACTACTGACAGTCCTCACCTCTTTAGTAACAGGTGGCATGGCTGAAGCCTCATCACAGTATTTCAGTGCCAGAGCTTTCTGTCCTCGGTCTTTGTAGCACTGGGATGAAAGATAAAAAACACCAAAAAAAGCAAAAACCAGTAAAGCAATAGAATCTTACAGTAACTTTGGGGCATTACAGCAGCACACAATGTCCCTGCAGGTTGGATTACAGATGAGTGCTGCTGTATGGTGCCTTCATACCTCTAGGGCAGGATACCTACCTGATATGTATTGTCATGGGGCGCACCAAGATCTTGTCTCAGGCTTTGCTTGCAGTCCTACCATATCGCACTAAATGCAGAAGTGCAGTCAATGCAGCTTTTTACCTAAAATAGTAAAAATTGGTCAAAGCCTCATGCAGTGTATTACCTGACCCTGGAATAACATCAATGGCAATTATAAGAATAATGCTGATAATAATACAAATTCTGTATGTCTGTTTTCAGCCTTACAAAACCATAACTATAGAAGTTTAAATTTATACGTAAAGCTAGATATTTTTAGAAATATCTATATTGATATATAACTATCTATTTTTATAGCTAGATATATATCTATGCAGTAAGATACATTAGATCGATGGTGACACACGCACCCGAAACAAGGACCACAGGTTGTAAGCAGCCATTTTTCCGTCAGTCTCCACTGGAGTCTCTCCCAGGCCCAAACTGAACCTACCTACCTGAATTGTAAGTACCTACCTTCTTGTTCTCTATGAAAGAACTGAGCGTACCTTTTAAAAAAATGGCGGCGGCAGCAGCAACCAATCAGATTTTGTATAGTTTATGTATAGCTACCTGCCATGCTGTCCATTGGTTTCTACAGTAACATTGCAGCGCCCTCTGTTGGTTTTACAGAAACGTGTTGCACCACCTATTGGATTTACCCAAACTTACAGCACCATAGAGATTAGCGGGTCACCTCCCAGTTCTCCATCTTTTTGCCCTATTTTTCTCTAGGGTGGTTTCAAACCAGCGGGTAAAATCGCGCCATTTTTAACCGATGCGTTGGTAATTGAAAAAAAAAAAAGCAGATTTCGCAGCCAATGATTCCCGACGGTTCCCTTCCCTTCAGCAAGGTTTTCACTGATGTGATGCTGAGAGAGAAAATCGCAGCCTGCTGTGTCCTTCTGCGCAGTGCTTTTTTTAAAATCTCCCATGTAATCCTATGGAGGCTGCGTTTTATCGCATCACAAGGCGACAAATATGCGCTGCAATGTTAACATTGGAAAGTCCTACCGACTTGCGCGTTAAACAAAAACATGTGGTTTTTAATGTGCGCGGCAGCGATGCGATTTAATCCTCTAAAAAAAAAAAAAAAAGCATCGCTGGTGATGGTCACGGCCGTATATTGGGACAAAACTAAGCCTAAGCTTTCTGTGGTTTCGTTTTCACCAGCAGTATTCTCTCCCGTTAATACTTGACCGAGAAAATATGGGACCTCCCCTATGAATACTATGTGCGTGAAAGATCAGGCGGCCGCCATATTCCCACCATTTATTTTGTTTCTTACAGTTGCTCCTACAGCGGTGTGTGTGTGTTTGTATATGTATGTATGTATGTATGTGTATATATTTTACACACATACACACATCGCAATGCATTGTTCTTACAAGGCGCACTGCACTGGCAGACACACTCGCATATTTGCCATGCGATATATTGGTTTGAGTTTCTCGGGCTGATATAGTGCTCACTTGTGTAAAATCAGCCACAGAGAATGAATTTAACATCACCAAAGACATAAAGCTATACATTGCCCTCTATTGTCAGCATGCTGTTATCCTGACCCCCAAGTGTCAATGCATAATGCATCCCAAGTGGCAGCTTGCCCACCCATATCACGTCTTGTATCCAAGCTAGAGGCGATACAACAGGGTCTGTTTCACATTTTGTATCCAAGCTAGAGGTAGTACAACTTTAACTTTTTTCCTTCTGCTTTGCTCAGATTCATTCAAATACTGTGGGTCAAAATACGCAGCACAGCCCTAGAGGAATTCGTTAAGGGGTCTAGTTTTTTAAACAGGGTCATTTGTGGGGGTTCTCCAAAGTGCTCAAGGGCTCCACAAGTGAGCAATGGGACCTAAAACACTTTCATGCAAAATAACTGTTCACAAAGCCACCGGCTGCTCCTTTCGGTTTGGGCCCCATTGTGCATACGGACACAAGATTAGGGCCACAATGGGTATATCTCTGAACACATGACATACGGGGGGTCTCCATTTTGGGGGTGCCAATCCTCATCTTCATGTGCAATATAGAAAAAAATCCCATCATTAAAATTAAAATGACATATTTGCAAAAATATGAAATTTAATTTCTTCCCCTCCAAATTGCATTAATTCTTGACAAAACCTGTGGGGTAAAAATCCTCCTGACCCCCTCAGTGAATACATTAAGGGGTGTAGTTTATAAAATGGGGTCATTTGTGGGGGGATCTATCATTTGGACACCCATGAGACTTTGCAATCTTGGCTTGGTGCAGGAAAAGAAAGTGTTCCTCAAAATGTTAAAAATCAATGTAAAATTTGTACGTCTCCTAAATTGTTAAAAAAAACCTGAAGTTTTTCTAATGTGCGTCCAGAATAAAGTAAACAGATGGAAATATATATCTTATCAAAGATTTGTACAGTATGTTTGCACATGTTTGAGATATTGTGGCTGAAAATAAATTACATTTTTATAAATTTTTTCTCAATTTTGACGCTTTTAATAAATATACACTAATTTTATCAGACTATTTTCACCACCTATATGAAGTACAACATGTGGCAAAAAAACAATATCAGAATCACTTGGATATGCAGAGCCTTTAGGCCTCATGTCCACGGGGAAAAGAAGAATTAAAATCCGCAGCGGATCACCCGCACGCGGATCCGCACCCCATAGGGATGCATTGACCACCCGCGGGTAGATAAATACCCGCGGATGGTCAATAAAAGTGAATTAAGAGGACCCAGCAACCTCAAACAAAATTGCGACCCAAATAGCAGAATTCTTTGAGTATAATAAGGGGCCAGAAAACAAACCGCAGTGGGCATGGCTCGCCCACAAGGCATATATCCGGGGTAGATTGATTCAAACATCATCCCAGAAAAAAAAGGAAAGATCTAAAGCTTTCCAAGCACTAGAAAGGAGATTATTTCTCCTGGAAAACTTGAACCAGCGGAATCCGACGCGGGCGACCACGAAAGAAATCAAGGACATTAAACTCCAACTAAACATCTTAATGTCGGAAAAAGTAGAACGGGTGCTACAGTGGACCAAATACAAATATTATAAATTTGCAAACAAACCAGATAAAATGCTAGCCAAGAAGCTGCAGGAAACGCAGAGACTAAACTCAGTATTCAAATTATACACTCCACATAATACAACGACTACCAATCCAACAAAAATCTACAACACATTCGCCGACTTTTATACGGCCCTTTACCGAGAACATGGGGGGGGAGGAGAATCCTTGAGAAAAGAATTCCTAGAGTCAGTACAACTACCCACCATAAGTCAGGAACAGAGAGACTCATTAAATGCCGACATCACGGAGGAGGAGATAGTAGAGGTAATAGACAACCTAAAACCAGGTAAGGCCCCAGGCCCTGATGGCCTTACAGCTATATATTATAAAAAATACAAGGACCGTCTAGCCGGACCCCTCGGGGAGATGTTTCAAACCCTGATGGACGGACAAACCCCACCAGCGGAATTTCTTAATTCAAACCTAACGGTGATACCGAAGGCGAACAAAGATCCACTGTCCCCAAAAAATTATAGGCCAATATCGCTCCTAAACTTAGATTATAAAATCTTTACAAGTGTCCTAGCGAGGCGACTGAATCTCTTTCTTGCAAAACTCATCCATAAAGACCAAGTAGGCTTTATTCCGCAAAGACAGGCGCCGGACAATATCAGGAAAGTACTAAACATTATTGACCAGGCCCAGAGAAATAGTAACTCCCTGACTCTACTCGCTTTAGACATCGAAAAAGCGTTCGATTCCATATCGTGGGACTATCTGTTCGCCCTGCTGGGTCACATGGGTTTTAACTGGGAATTTCTACGGGCAATAAAATCTTTGTACTCTCATCCCTCAACCCTATTGAAACTGCCAACAACCAAAGAAAGACCAATCCCAATTAAGCGAGGCACCCGACAGGGATGCCCTCTCTCTCCAGCGCTTTTCGCCCTAGCTATGGAGCCGTTAGCGATAGCAATAAGAGAGAACCCAAATATAAAGGGAGTCACCTTGGGGGATAAGGAATATAAAATAAATTTATTCGCGGATGATATGCTATTGACTATCACTCAACCCCTAACAACCTTGCCAAATTTGATGAATCTCCTCGATAAGTGGGCAACCTTAACGGGACTGAGAGTAAATACAGATAAAAGCGATATAACACATATAAATACTCCACCCTCCCTAATAAAGTTAATAGATATAAATTTCGGCTTTAATCAGCAGGCACAATATATACCATATCTGGGAATTAACCTGACCCCCTCCCTGTCCTCTCTATATAAATGGAATTACCCACCGCTAATCAAGAAACTAACCTCGGAGCTAACAAAGTGGAATGATCCCATGCTCTCGTGGATGGGAAGGATAAACGCGGTAAAAATGAATACCCTGCCCCGGATACTATATTTGTTTAGGTCACTGCCCATTCCTATCCCAAACGGAGTTCTGGATGAATTTCAAAAAGCCATCTTCAAGTTTATTTGGGCCGGTAGAAAGGCAAGGATTAAAAACAGGACTATGTACTATCATAAGAAATTAGGAGGCCTTTCAGTCCCCAACCTGAAAAAATACTATCTAGCAGCGAGACTGGCACAATGGATCGAAACCATGGGGGGTACAAAAGCCCCAATCTGGGTCACCATGGAGACGCATAAGCTAGCCCCTCACACCCCCGCGGAACTGACTTGGTTGGCAGGTCCACTCAAATCAAACTTTATGGACAAGAGCCCACTATCATATCACTCGATACGCATCTGGAGGGAATCCAGGTACAAACATAAACTATCAAACAATCCATCTAGACTAATGACACTGATACCAAACGAAAAGTTCCCTCCAAGCAGGGACCTGTTACATTTTCAGTGGTGGAAAATAAACGAGCTTACTAGCCTACACAGCATGATAGAAAACTCCAAAATACTCACCATAAATCAATTTAAAATCAAATTCAATCCTCCCACATCCGAGAACTTTAGAATTAATCAGGTATATCATTTCCTAGGCTCACTCAGGCTTCCAAGTTCTCTACCAGAGCTGACTGCATTCGAGAGACTATGCCTGAGGGACCCTATGAAAAAGGGGTCCCTATCATTAATCTATAACATGCTGAACAGACCAGGGGGAGAAGGAAAGCTTCCTTATATGGAAAAATGGGAAAAGGACCTAAAAATAAGCTTGTCACTAGAGAAATGGAGACAGTGTTGTGAGACGGTGGCGAAGGGGAGTCACCAGGTGACCTTGACAGAAACATCTATGAAGATTCTCCATAGAACCCACTTGGTGCCATACAGACTGCACCAAATATATCAGTCCACGTCGCCTTTGTGTTTTCGAGGATGCGCTGAAATAGGCACACAAGCCCATATCTGGTGGACATGTCCAGTGGTGGCTAGACTCTGGACGCAAGTCCATAGGCTTCTACGGAGGCTATTCATAGGTAACCTACAGAGATCACCAGCCACACTCTTACTGGGTGATCGTCAACCTGGGACCAGATATCGAGCCCACAAGTTAATCCAGGCGATCAGGCCGGCCAGACCAGGCCGCCAGAATACACATTGCCTCCAGATGGAAGCAGAGAGACCTTTTCTTCCAGGACGTGCTAGATAGAGTCTCACGTATCGTACTATACGAGAGAATGCATGCAGTAGGAACAGATGCTTTAGAAAAGTTCGGTGAAATTTGGGACCCCTGGATAAACATGGTAGAAATACCAGGTTTGAGACACATCCTCCAGTCGACATAAAAATAAGACCCATATGATGAATAGACGGGAGAAATACGAATGCACCTAATAAGGGAATGAGAGACGACCACAGTTGATCTTTGTTAAAAGTTTAATGTTTGAACCACGATATTTAGGACCTACAAATATTTTCTTATTTTTTTATTTTTATTTTTATTTTTTTTTTGTTTGTTTGTTTTTTGTTGAAACAATATTTCTAGTGAAAAACGGAGATAGAGTCTAAGGAATAATATTGTTAGAATTAAATTGGATAAGTACACTCAATTTAGGAATAGGATTAATGTTGTTTGTTATGTTACACCCCCTGCGAGGGGAAATCCATTCTTGAATACTTAAAAAAAAAAAAGTTGTACTTTATATGTTTGACTCCTGAATAAAGTATTTTGAAACTAAAAGTGAATTAAGAAAAATGTGGAGCATGAAAAAAAAATGGACATGCTCCATTTAGGTGCGGGTCTCCCGCAGGCTTCTATTGAAGCCTATGGAAGCCGTCCGGATCCGCGGGAGACCTAAAATAAGAATAACTTACCCGTAGCGGACCGGGCAGATCTTCTCTTCTTTGCGGCCAGATCTTCTTTCTTCGGCGCGCGGCACGCCTATAACAGTTTGTCTCCTCACCAACCATATGCATCAGTGTTATGGTGGATGGTCTATATTGCATCTATTACTCCTAGTTCTAGCTGGTTGTCATCCCTTTGATGACTGTCAGGATCCAACAACCCCCCCCTCCCACCCATCAGGATCCACCAGCCCCCCCACCCATCAGGATCCAACAGCGCCCCACCCATCAGGATCCAACAGCGCCCCACCCATCAGGATCCAGCGGCCCCACACCCATCAGGATCCAGCGGCCCCACACCCATCAGGATCCAGCAGCCCCCCACCCATTCTTCCCCTCTGAAGGTAATATAGCGCTCACTAGCTCCACAAGACTAGATTGGAGCGGCTCCTCTCTTCAGTAGCTCCACTCTAGCCACTTCACTGATCTGCTGGCTAGAATGTATTGGCTGGTGGTAGGATCTCCCAGCAGCCAATACACTCCAGAGGCACCATCCAATCAGTGAGCGGGGGCGGGGCTAGTGAGCGGCAGCTCTGGGGAGGACGCAGCAGTTCTGAACTCACGATATTTTTGTATCTTAGTGAACTGAATATGGCCGCCACCACAACTTGCCTCCAGCTTTCCTAGTCTTCTGCACAACATCATTACATGTCTACACCACTTTGTTTTCAGGAGCCGAGGCAAGTGGTGTGACGACTACCGAGCGAGGCTCTGTTCGTGTCAGCGGTAGGGGGCTCCATGATGGTCATCAGGTTACCAACAGTTCTGTCATCCAGCTTTCCTAGTCCCTGAATGGCCAGTCAGCCTCCTTTTGTCATATCACTGTAGGGCAGTGACTCCCACCTCCAGTCCTCGGGACCCCACAGGTCATGTTTTCAGGACTTCCTCAGTGTTGTACAGGTGATGTAATTATCATCGGTACCTCAGACATTGCCACAGGTGTTCTTACTATACGAGATCCTGTACATGACCTGTTGGGGGTGCTGAGGGGCGGAGGTGGGGAGCACTGCTCTAGAGGGTTCTAGGAAAGCTGGGAGATCCATTGTGTTGGCATTAGGTTAGCTGAACCCCCAGCGATCCGCTGTAATCCAAGGAAGATCTGGCAGTAAGGCTAATGTCACACAGTGAGTGCGATACCAGGCCGTGAATCGCGGCCCGTTTTCGCGCTCGCTAACGTACGATTTTTCTGTGGATGTGAGTCATTTTTGTAATAAAACTGCCTCCCCTCCCTCCCGCTGCGGCTGTCCGCACCTAGCACGCGGTGCGATGCTGCCGCCAGCCCCATTAAAACAATGGGTGATGCAAGGCCCCGCCCAAAGATAGAACGAGCCGCGGTTCATATACGTGCAATATTTGCTCTGCCGCGTGAAAAAGGCCGAAGTGTTCAATTCCCCTGCAACGCCCCCGCAGGAGAAATTAAGTATTACGCTGTCCTTCTGCCATATGATGAACAGACATGTTGGCTGCACCATATGGTAAACTGGAGTCGGGTAATAGTGAAACGCTCAAACGTGGGAATACAACCGTTTATGTTCCATCTGAATATTGGCGCATTTACGGTTGGCGTTCGGAGGCAGAACACGTCTTAAGCAGGATTTTCACACAATGAACACAGAAACAGCAAACCTGCTGTGAAGTCGAGGAGCGTCCGACACGTTCGCAGCAATACGTACAAATCTGCCGCAGGACACCGACAGCGGAGATTATTAGCACCACGTGGTCCAGCAAGCTACGAACATGGCCTAAATGTTAGGAGGCTCGTATATATTAGGGAGTCCCCTAATACTCAGGCCGCGTTTACATGAGCGACAAAGTCACACTGCGACAAATCACGTGTTTGTTCGGCCCATGCTTTCCAATGGGGCAATTCACATGTTTTGGAGGGTGCGACATCCCGATATGCCCGCGACTCGTGAGGTTTCGTGGCCCATGTTACCCTATGGAGCCTTCCTCTCTGTTGCATCGCATGAAAGCGTGATTTTTGTGCGGTGCGATGCAACTTTGACAGGAGGAAATCCTATCATCACAGCCATAACCTAAGGCCTATATATATATATACACACACACACATCACCTAGGAGCGCTGCCCGGCGCTGCTGCAGCTTCCTCCCAGTATATATATATTATATATATATACACACACTGGGAGCTGTCCAAATCCGCAGCTATGGTTGTGGTTTACACGGAGAGACGACAAGGAGCCGTTCATGTTTAGCCCATGTAAAGGACGCCATCAGCCAACAAATGAGCATTTCCTCGTTAGTCCGCTCATCGCTGCCATGTTCACACGAGGTAATGAGCGGGCACCAGTCAGTGGCCACGAACCTTCGGCCACTGCAGATATTGGCGCGGACTTCCCTTTTACGGGAACCCGTGGCCAGCTGTTAGCCCAGTAAACCAATCCCACGGGTACAATGGTGTCGCTTCTGTAAGAAGTCCCCGCGCCGCACGCAAATGGCGCAGAGCGGTGCAGTTGGGGCCGCGCCGTCTCCGCTAGGTGCTGTTATACACCCGCCCCTCCAGCCTCCTGTGCAATGACAGCCATGCATGAAGACTTGGCCTGCGCTGTGCAGCTGCTTCTGTTGTGCACATAAACCTCTCCATTTATGACCCCACCAGTCCCAGCGAAGACTAGAGAGCCCCCCCCCCCAATTACCCACAATGCCCCAGCGGAGACTATGGCCCCGCCCATTACCCACAATGCCCTGGTTAAAGCAGCTGTAAACACTAATGCCCACTAGAGATATGATGGCCTCACCTGCTGGATGTGCAGCTCTGCCTGCAGGAACTGAAGCCCGGCCACCGCACCCACCCCAAAAGACATGAAGTTCAGAACTGCTGCGTCCTCCCCAGCGCTGCCGCCCACTAGCCACGCCCCGCGCTCACTGATTGGATGGTGCGTTTGGAGTGTAGTGGCTGCTGGGAGATCCTACCACCAGCCAATACATTCTAGCCAGCAGATCAGTGAAGTCGCTAGAGTGGAGCTACTGAAGAGAGGAGCCGCTCCAATCTAGTCTAGCTAGTGAGCTCCATATTACCTTCAGAGGGGAAGGATGGGTGGGGGGCTACTGGATCCTGACAGTCATCAAAGGGATGACAACCAGCTAGAACTAGGAGTAATAGATGCAATATAGACCATCCACCATAACACTGATACATATGGTTGGTGAGGAGACAAACTGCTATAGGCGTGCCGCGCGCGTGCGCCGGGCACATCCGCCGGGCCGAAGAAAGAAGATCTGCCCGGTCCGCTACGGGTAAGTTATTCTTATTTTAGGTCTCCCGCGGATCCGGACGGCTTCTATAGGCTTCAATAGAAGCCTGCGGGAGCCGTCCCCGCGGGAGACCCGCACCTAAATGGAGCATGTCCACATTTTTATTAATTCACTTTTATTGACCATCCGCAGGTATTTATCTACCCGCGGGTGGTCATTGCATCCCTATGGGGTGCGGATCCGCGTGCAGGTGATCCGCTGCGGATTTTAATTCTTCTTTTCCCCGTGGACATGAGGCCTAAAGGCTCTGCATATCCAAGTGATTCTGATATTGTTTTTTTGCCATATGTTGTACTTGATTTAGGTGGTGAAGATCGGGCGGCGCCTGTCATCCCGTAGCAATTTCCAAACTTCCGCGCACTGGCACGGAGTGTAAACTGCTGGTGAAGGGGACAGGATTCCATTTGTTCTGGGGCAGTTGCACCTACGAAAGTCACAGAAAATAGAAATGATTGATTTCAATGGGTTTGTTCACAGGCGCGTATTTTCCATGTGCATTTCGATCGCACAAAAAAATACGCAGCATACTATATTTTCTCGCACATTCTCATAGGGAAAGAATGCATATTATACTAATTGTCTATTTCACTAGCTGAGATAATCGTTGCGTGTTATTTCTTTGTCTGTGCAAATATGCGTAAGCTCATCGGAATCCAGCCTAAATGTAAACATATATCTTTATAAGGCCATTTTCACACTGTTTTTCCTCTTACTACGGTTCCATGCGTTTTTGGCGCTGCACTCCCATGTGTATCCAACATGTCGGGGCTTCCTCTATATCAGTGATGGCGAACCTTTTAGAGACTGGGTACCCAAACTGCAACACAAAACCCACTTATTTATCGCAAAGCGCCAACGTGCCAGGGGCGGGGCTGATCCGGACGTATGATTTTACCCCCCGTCGTTCTAAAAAGGACAGGGCCTCTTTAACCCTCTGCAATCCAATTTTGGATTCGGGTTGCCTAGGGGCTTTTCTTTTTCTGCCTTATACTATGGCGCCTTCTGCTGGCTAAAGTTAGGACTCCTTCCCACGGAGGGATTTACGCTGCGTAAATCTGCTGCGTTGCCCGCAGCTATTAGGTTCTATTGAACCTAATAGCTCAATGCTCACGGTGTGGAATTCCATCGTGGAATTCCGCACCGTGAAATCACCCGACCTCACCCGCGGTATGCTTTATTTGCCGCGGGTGTACGCGCGGCCAGCCTCCATTCTAGTCAATGGAAGCAGTGCGTCACGCTATCTTCCGCTGTAGCACAGCGGAAGATAGAGTAAAAACCGCTTCCCCGCCCACCGCCAGCCACGTCATATGACCCAGTAGATTTTGGTAGGCCGCTGTCTCCCCCTTGTGTGCTGCATTAAAAATGCACTCTGCTAAAAATAAAAAGGGTCCAGTTCTGTCGCTTCTCGGAGGAGATAGGGGTTCCCCCACCTCCCGTCTCCGAGCTGCAGCGGAGACTGACTAACATGGCTGCCAAGTCCGGTATTTATACTTCTAAATTGATGACATCACAATGCAGTGACATCAGCCTGCCAGACACCTGGCTCATTTGCATACAGTGTGTATGTATGTATGTATGTATGTATGAATGAATGAGTATGAATGAATGAATCTATCTATTTATTTATTAATTATGTAGATATAGATTATATTATATAATAGATCTGTTGATTGATAGATAGATAATAGATCTATGGATTATCTAATTAATATAGATGATAAAATCTACACAGATATAAATAATCTAAAATCTATCATCTGGATATAATGTATGTCTATAATCTACTCACTCTATCTATCTATCTATCGCTATACAAATAGCAAGATTTATTTCTCTATATAATCTATAGTTATGGATGGATGGATGAATTTATTTATGTATGGCGGGGAAAAAAAAGGCCTGCTGTACATTTTAACTTCTTCAGATGACCATGCTGATCTATTCTTATTCTTACTAGGGTCTACTAATGCCAGCCCAGGGGAAGCCAATAAAGCCCTATGGGCTCGAAGCCAATTTTCCTTTTTTTGGGAAAAAGTTTCCGTCCGTCCCCACTCCAAATGCGTCCACCAAAAGAGATCTCTCAAAACGACCGACGGACGCACCTTCAGAGGCAAACTAGTGCTTGCTTCTAGTGTCATCGTCTGCTTAACCATCCTGCGTAGGGAGGTGACGAGTCCTGCAGGCTCTGCAAGCCTAGGATGCGTGAGCACGGTGCAAGAGGAAGGACTGAGGAGGATGTGAGGGGGAGGGGGGAGGGCGCAGTTGAGAAAGCGTTGGGTGGGGCTATGCAAAGGTCTTCCAGCTCCCTCAGAGCATGCCGGGTTTTTTTCTCGCACGCGTGAAAAACGCAATTCTATTAAAATTCCATCCGCGGGTGCAAAAATCAGTTTAATGGACCACGGATGGCCAATGATTCCCTAGGGGCAAATCCGAGCGGAAACCGCAATTCCATTTTGCTAGTGGACATGAGGCCTTAAGGCTCCTTCCCACAGACGGATCTATTCAACCTAATAGCTCAATGCTTACGGTGCGGAATTTCACAGCGGAATTCCGCACCGTAAAATCACCCGTCATCACCCACGGCATGCTCTATTTGCCGCGGGTGTACGCGTGGACGGCTTCCATTACAGTCTGTGGAAGCCGTCCATTCACGCTATCTTCCGCTGTAGCACAGCGGAAAATAGCGTGGAACCGCCTCTACGCCTACCGCGTCACATGCCGCTGCGCTGCGTCACGCGCTCGATTGCCCATGCGCGCTGAGGCGTCATGCGGGACTCCGAAACTGGAGGTAAGTATTGGGGTCTCTTGGCGCCGCCGTGACGGGCTCCGCCCCGGAATTCCATGGCGGAGCCCGTCACAGCCATGTGCATCCGGCTTTACAGCGTGGGTAATCAGGAGTTAAAAACATAAATAAGGTAAAACAAAAAAACAAATTCAAATCACGTTTTATTATTTACTAAAAATGTGGATTTTACACCAAGTGTCATTCCCTGATAAACCAAAGGCCGCTGTGTTTGGGTATCTTTTCTGTTTACTCAATCGGTGTAAAATATTGCGCAGTTTTTCAGGATCCTCCGTCATAATTCTTTGAAAGAAAAAGCTTATAAAAAAAAAAAAAGGTGAGTCACAGGCAAAAAGCAGTCCATAAAACGAAGGGTTTCAAGATTGCTGAACGTTGAGGGTCTCTTCACTGTCGGACAGCCTTCCCATTCTCAAGGACGTCAGATCTGCAGGAAATGATGAAAAATCAGCAGGTTAACAGTCACATCACACCAGTATTACTGATCCCTAGATCCGCTCCACCCACTTACATTGACCACTACTCCCCCAACCTGGTCAGAACAATCATATATAATAAAGATATATACATACGTACACATACGGTAATGCCTCATCAGTTACAGTAGTGATCATAGGTAATGGCAAGCAGGGACACCTGTTGTCATGGCAACCCATCGGCCCGCCATGATTACAAGGGCCAGACGACATAACATAGGGAGCACGCTCCCTCGGGGAATCCTTTACTTGCTGCCATCTCAAAACTTTGCAGGACAACCTATGGTTTCTCTTGGTATCATTTTGGACTACATGCCACTTTTTCATCGTTTTTTATGATATTTTTTTGGGGGGGGAATTGAATGACCCAAAAAGTACAATTCTGACATTTTGGCTTTTTTTCTGACAACATAAATGATGCTGATTTTTTGAGAGTTCAAATTGTTATGGACACGAAGATACCAAATAGATTTTAGATGTTCTTATTTCATCACCGGTGCTCAGGAAAGATGTTACAGTATTGGAGGGGGTTCAAAGAAGAGCGACTAAACTAATACAGGGGACTCAGGCTAGCTGTGGTCCAGTCGCAAGGGCTGTGAAAAACCCTGTGGTAGACCCGGAGAGCTTGCCTTAGCTTGCTCGATGGGCCTGCCTCGATCTGGGAGGTTGAGGAGGGTCAACCGTTGAGGGCTGCGGGGTAGTGTAGGGACAGTTAGTAAAACAGACAGTTTCATTACTGCTAACCGTCATCAGAATATGCAGCATTATAGAAACACACGCTCATAACCTCAGGACACATTTTACCTGCACATAACCCTCAGGCGTCATTTGACGACACATTGCTCATTCTCGCCCCTGCCCTCTCCATCAAACTCGGAGAGATGGCGCTGATTTTGTACCTGAAACCACGTGATGTCGGACGTCCATGACTACAGCAACTCACGCAGGACCGTATGGAAAAAGACCATATTTGGACCACCCAATCCCATGCTTTGATTCCCAACCACGTATTGCTTCCTGCTGCCCATAAAGGGCAATTAACTCATCATGCTATATAAGATGCTATACGCCTACTAATAAACAGTCAGGAAGACTTTCTACACTGACAGTCTTGTCTCCGTGTGATCTCTTACATTGTGCGCACAATCTCTGAACATAAATCTGGAAGGGTACAAACATTCCTATTGATTACGCCGTAGACCCCAAAATAAATCCACATCACTGAGAAGCTCCACTGAAATCAATGGAGGTGTTTTACAGTGTTTACCGTGGCTTTTCAAACGCCGAGCTAAACGCTGTAAAAACTGTCTGTGTGAGAGCGGCCCTAGTGACGAAGTCTGTTTGCTCCTTAACCCCTTAGTGACTTCCTGCCTAAGCGGGCTTTAATCTCCAGGGCCGTAAAAAGACACTTGCTCTGGGGATTAAAGCCCTGGGGGCTGTGGACATGACAGCTCCCTGCTGTTGGCGCGACCACCAGTCACCCTTAAAAGTAAACAAAGTTAAAAAATGGTAAAATGTAATCTTCGCTCATATTCGTGAGGGGAGATGTAATTACATACCTAAGGCCCCCGGATTTACCCTTGGACCTCACCTCGGCTTCTGCGCACGCGCCCGTCGTCAACGTTGGCCGATGCAAGAGCCGCAGTTTGCCTGAGTAATTTAAGATATCCCTGCTCCTGGCTACCAAACATAGCCGAGAGCCTGGAGATTTCATGGTGGGCCGCAGTACATGGTCCCCAGTCACGTGATTGCCGTTAGCCAATGGATATCCATTCCGTAGCGAATCCAATCCGTAAAGGAAGGTGAAAATATTTCTATAGGCCTCCGGAGATGTCCCCCGGGATCCTTATCCTCGGTTGGATAGCGGCGATCATGTAAAAGTTAAGAAAAAGTTGAAGTTTAATCTCCCCTCTTAGATCGGTGAGAGGAGATGAAACTTCTTACCGGAGGCCTCCGTATTTGAACCTCAATGTGATCCTCCTTCGTGGACCTTCTCCGGCTTCTGCGCATGAACCTGCCTTAAAATGCCAGACACATGCGCAGCAGCTGGGGAGCCCGATAAATTTTAAATCTCTGTGCACCCGGCTACCAAAGGTCACCGAGAGCCTGGAGCAGTGATCGGTGGTCTCGTTGAGCTGTCCCTGGTCACGTGATAAAAAGGTAGTGATCTACCGAAGGCCGGTCTCACAAGACTGGATATGTTATACAGCCAGCCGCGGCGAAGGGAAGATCCGGAGCAGGTGAATTCCGATTTTGGTCTCCCGCACGAAAATGATGCATGGTCCAGATTTTTTCATGCTCCATTTTAAAAAAAATCACTTATATAATTATATAATTTATATTATATATATAATATATATATATATATATATATATATATTTATATAATGGGCCTTTTTTGATATGTCATGGTGTATCACATTATAGGATGCCTATCATGTTATTACATGGGAAGGAGCTTTACATGTCAGCCGGGATAATAGGTGACGGCTAGCCCACCTCTCCCGCTGTGAACCCCCATACGTAATGTGACGTGTCTGTGACGGTCACATGACAGTGCCAGTCACGTGACCTCCTCACTGTCAATTCCATCTGCGGTGTCACATGACATTGCCAGTCATGTGACCGCTTGCTCCGCCCACTTTTCGGCATCATCACAGGCCCTCCAGCAGCGTTATTATGACGCGTGAGCCGGTGGCAATGCAGGGACGCACGCCAGGATGTATACTTCGCCCGATACAACGTGGCTCTTCCAGGTGATTGAATTGTATGTCTAGTAGTTTTATATTTAAGTTAGCTATCTATGAGTGGCAGGATATACTTGAAAAAGGCTTCCAACAGCCGAAACGCGTTGTATGTATATGCCGGGTCCCCTCAAAAAGGGACCTATTTGTGTTTGTTTAATAATAAAAACTATTTCCTGATATTGGATCGTGAGGAAGCAACTTTCGATTCTGGTGGAGGTAGTCTTCGGAGTTAACAATTGTTTAGAGCCATCTCGGACTCCTGAGGGGGGAGGCTGACACTCCCCTCTCCTAAGTGAGTATACATCATCTATCCTGTGTGTTCGCAGCGCAGCTTTATTGTGATCGTTACACGACTGGATATGTTATACAGCCAGCCGCGGCGAAGGGAAGATCCGGAGCAGGTGAGTAAATTCCGATTTTGGTCTCCCGCACGAAAATGGAGCATGGTCCATGTGAGCGCATGTGCCCATCAGCAAGATGGTGGACGCAAGCGCAGAAGCTGCAGAGGGCCTGGTAAATTTAAAGTCTCCTTACTCCTGGCTACTAAAGGTAGCCGAGAGCCTGGAGCAGTGACTGAGGGCCGCAGTGAGCGGTCCCCGGTCATGTGATCGCTGTTATCCGATGGATAATGGCGATTACGTAAATGTTAAGACACAGTTGACGTTTGATGCGCCTTTCGGTTTGGGCCCTGTTGTGCATACGGTCATAATATTAGGGCCACAATGGGTAGGTTTCTGAACACGGGACAAACGGGGATCCATTTTGGAGTGAAAGTCTTCATTCCTATGTACACTGTACAAAAAAAATGCTTTTAAAATGACACAATTGCCCAAAAAATTAAAATTGTAATTTTTTCCTTTTGCTTTGCTCAGATTCATTCAAATACTGTGGGTCAAAATACGCAGCACAGCCCTAGAAGAATTCGTTAAGGGGTCTAGTTTTTTTAACGCAGCAGTTCTGAACTTCATGTCTTTTGGGGTGGGTGCGGTGGCCGGGCTTCAGTTCCTGCAGGCAGAGCTGCACATCCAGCAGGTGAGGCTATCATATCTCTAGTGGGCATTAGTGTTTACAGCTGCTTTAACCAGGGCATTGTAGGTAGTGGGCGGGCCATAGTCTCCGCTGGGGCATTGTGGGTAATGGGGAGGGCTCTCTAGTCTTCGCTGGGACTAGTGGGGTCATAAATGGAGAGGTTTATGCGCACAACAGAAGCAGCTGCACAGCGCAGGCCGAGTCTTCATGCATGGCTGCTGCCGCACAGGAGGCTGGAGAGGCGAGTGAATAACAGCACCTAGCGGACATGGCGCGGCCCCAACTGCACCGCTCTGCGCCATCTGCGTGCAGCGCGGGGACTTCTTACAGATGCGACACCATTGTACCCTTTACATTCCACGGTCAGCATAGATTGCTGTCAGTCCGAACCAGCTCCCACTGTGAACCCTTTACATTCCACGGTCAGCACAGATTGCTGTCAGCCCAAGCCAGCTCCCGCTGTGCTACCTTTATATGCCGCGGTCAGCATAGATTGCTGTCAGCCCCAGCCAGCTCCCTCTGTAAACCTTTTACATGCCACGGTCAGCATAGATTGCTGTCAGCCCCAGCCAGCTCCCTCTGTGAACCCTTTACATGTCACGGTCAGCATAGATTGCTGTCAGCCCAAGCCAGCTCCCTCTGTAAACCTTTTACATGCCACGGCCAGCATAGATTGCTGTCAGCCCCAGCCAGCTCCCTCTGTAAACCCTTTACATGCCGTGGTCAGCATTTATTACTTTCAATCCCAGCCAGCTCCCACTGTGAACCCTTTACATGCCGCGGTCAGCAAAGATGGCTGTCAGTCCCAGCCAGCTCCCTCTGTAAACCCTTTACATGTCGCGATCAGCGTAGATTGCCGTCAGTCCCAGCCAGCTCCCTCTGTGCTCCCTCCCCATGCCGCGGTCAGCATAGATGGCTGTCAGTCCCAGCCAGCTCCCTCTGTAAACCTTTTACATGCCCAGCCAGCATAGATTGCTGTCAGTCCCAGCCAGCTCCCTCTGCGAACCCTTTACATGCCACGGTCAGCATAGATTGCTGTCAGTCCCAGCCAGCTCCCTCTATAAACCCTTTACATGCCACGGTCAGCATAGATTGCTGTGAGCCCCAGCCAGCTCCCACTGTGAACCCTTTACATGCCCAGTCAGCATAGATTGCTGTGAGCCCCAGCCAGCTCCCTCTGTAAACCTTTTACATGCCCAGTCAGCATAGATTGCTGTCAGTCCCAGCCAGCTCCCTCTGTGAACCCTTTACATGCCGCGGTCAGCATAGATTGCTGTCAGCCCCAGCCAGCTCCCTCTGTGACCACTTTACATGCCGCGTACAGCATAGATTGCTGTCAGTCCCAGCCAGCTCCCTCTGTGAACCCTTTACATGCCACGATCAGCATAGATTGCTGTCAGTCCCAGCCAGCTCCCACTGTGGGATAGTACAATCTCAGATTCTGCTCCCACGAGTTTACAGCAAGTACCAACCACCCAGGACATAAGTTATCTCTTAAGGGGTTAAACCCTTAATGCCACCGGATGTACGTCTGTCCTGGCTGTGTGGTACTTGCCACAACAGGACACAAGCGTACATCATGTGGATGGCGTGGGATCACAAGCTGAGCTCACACCATCCGATAGCTGGCTTCCCACTGCTACAGCAGGGTACATAAGGATAGCGATCCCTACTATTAAACTCCTACATTCTGTTGAGATGGCAGCAAGTAGAGGATTCCCCGAGGGAGCATGCTCCCTATGTTATGTCGTCTGGCCCTTGTAATCGTGGCGGGCCGATTGGTTGCCATGACAACAGGTGTCCCTGCTTGCCATTACCTATGATCACTACTGTAACTGATGAGGCATTGCGGTACAGAAGCCTCTTGTATAATCATGGCTGTTGTGGCCCCTATAGAGAGAGATATAGATATTCAACTTTTCTGTGCATTTTCCTCTATTTCATATGGGAGGGGGGGTGAAGACCCCCATATTTGGTATCACCATATCCGTAATGGCCTGTACAATACACTGAATACACTATCAAACACAGAAAAACTGGAGAAAAAGACAAACCTCTAATAAATGGAGGCAAAATACTAAGTGATCAAAAGTATGGACCCAAAATGGGGCAAAAAGGTCGTCACGTAGAAAGCAAGGCCTCACCTACCTCTGACCGGGGAAGATGCAGAAGTTATGGGATGCTGAATGCAGGGATGGGAAAAGAACTTCCAAAACCAAGCGTTGTGTTTGATATGGAGATAATCTGCCCCCCGCAGGACACAATGTATCCGGGCATTAATGCTGGAATACATCACAGGCATCGAGAGATGGGAAAATAAGAACTACACTTCACCAGGCCTCATATGGCCATGTTCTCAAGGGGCTTCCAAGAAATACATTGACCCCTGAGCCGTGGGGAAGGGGGGGACAAACACAGGGCAGTCAGAATATGACAGTCATGGGACCAGCCCTCCGGAACAGGACCAATGCTCTCTACAGGTGCCAGGAGCAGAAGAATGATGATGTCATCATCCGGCTCCACTACATACACCGCGTCGGCCGACACTCCACCCCTCCCACAACAGGCGTCCGGCAGTGTGAAGGGACCACACAGGCGCCAGGAGCAGGATGATGATGTCATCATCCAACTCCGCGCCGTACACCGCGTCGGCCGACCCTCCACCCCTCCCAAAACAGGCGTCTGGTAGTGTGAGGAGACCACACGGGTGCCAGGAGCAGAAGAATGATGATGTCATCAACCAGCTCCGCGCTGTACACTGCATTGGCCAACCCTCCACCCCCTCCCACAACAGGCAGTGCGGCAAGGGAGTAATGCACTCCATGCACATTCTTTATATGGTGGGGGCCTCTGAGTTCCCTCACCGCAGGGGCCGGTTTGCTATTGTGACACCTGACGGTACACCTATGCTTTTCCTAAAGGCACACAATCTGCTGGTCAGTACGATTAAGGGTTAATACATTTGTGGCATTTATGCGCATCGTTTACTTAGACTAGTAACGTCCCCGCGCTCTCGTGGAAGGTTGTACATACACTGGAACTATAAGATTTGGGCTCTCCCATTCCCCGACCATAGATGCAAAAACTTCAGACGAGACACCCAATGAGTATTCCGGAAATTTCTCCCCCCACCCCCGAAACAAATACCAATCATCATCTTCCGCCAGGAGCTGTCATGTCCACAGCCCCCAGGGCTTTACTCCTCAGAGTGAGTAAAAACCGCTTCCCCGCCCACTGCCAGCCACGTCATATGACCCAGTAGATTTTGGTAGGCCGCTGTCTCCCCCTTGTGTGCTGCATTAAAAATGCACTCTGCTAAAAATAAAAAGGGTCCAGTTCTGTCGCTTCTCGGAGGAGATAGGGGTTCCCCCACCTCCGGTCTCCGAGCTACAGCGGAGACTGACTAACATGGCTGCCAAGTCCGGTATTTATACTTCTAAATTGATGACATCACAATGCAGTGACATCAGCCTGCCAGACACCTGGCTCATTTGCATACAGTATGTATGTATGTATGTATGTATGTATGAATGAGTATGACTGAATGAATCTATCTATTTATTTATTAATTATGTAGATTATAGATATAGATTATATCTGAATTATAGATTTTGTGCATATAGATTAAAGATAGATTTTAGATGATATATATATATATATATTTATATATCTACATACATACACAAACACATAAAGCTGTATTATGTATATATGTAGATTCTATAATGTATGTTGATTATATAATAGATCTATTGATTGATAGATAGATAATCCATAGATCTATTATATAATTAATATAGATGATAAAATCTAACACAGATATAAATAATCTAAAATCTATCATCTGGATATAATGTATGTCTATAATCTACTCACTCTATCTATCTATCTATCTATCTATCTATCTATCTATCTATCTATCGATCTATCGCTATACAAATAGCAAGATTTATTTCTCTATATAATCTATAGTTATGGATGGATGGATGGATGAATTTATTTATGTATGGCGGGGAAAAAAAAGGCCTGCTGTACATTTTAACTTCTTCAGATGACCATGCTGATCTATTCTTATTCTTACTAGGGTCTACTAATGCCAGCCCAGGGGAAGCCAATAAAGCCCTATGGGCTCGAAGCCAATTTTCCTTTTTTTGGGAAAAAGTTTCCGTCCGTCCCCACTCCAAATGCGTCCACCAAAAGAGATCTCTCAAAACGACCGACGGACGCACCTTCAGAGGCAAACTAGTGCTTGCTTCTAGTGTCATCGTCTGCTTAACCATCCTGCGTAGGGAGGTGACGAGTCCTGCAGGCTCTGCAAGCCTAGGATGCGTGAGCACGGTGCAAGAGGAAGGACTGAGGAGGATGTGAGGGGGAGGGGGGAGGGCGCAGTTGAGAAAGCGTTGGGTGGGGCTATGCAAAGGTCTTCCAGCTCCCTCAGAGCATTGTGGGTGCGCCGGGAGTGCTGCCTGAGCGTGTTGCATCTGATACGTCCCCTATTTGGGGATCATTTATTAAAGGGAGCATAGGTGCAGCACGTTTCTGTAAAACCAATAGAGGGCGCTGCAATGTTACTGTAGAAACCAATGGACAGCATGGGAGGTAGCTATACATAGATTTTAAAGACGACGACTGCCAAGGCTAAAGCCCGTGTATATTCCATAGACTATAGCTATCTCCAGGATAGCTGCATGCGCAGTCGTGTGCGGGGTGCGCAGTCGCGCCATTGTCTCGCACGGCTGCTTTCATTCCGTGCTTCCTGACAAGGCAATGTACGCATACGTCACTAGTGAAGGAAGCGGAAGGTAGCGCAATGTACACTTTTTGACCGGATGGAGGAAAATCGGGTTGCTGGAGGTCACGTGACCGAAGTGACAAGCGGCTCCAGGAGAAGATTTGGGATAAGAAGAAGAGGTAAGCAGGCTCCCTGGGGAGCAATAGGTAAGTATACAGTATATTTTTTTGTTTTTAATGACAGAACCCCTTTAAGGCTCTATTATGACACTTTTCGAACCGTGGTATGGTTACATGCGGGGAGTGTGAAGACGGTATGGTTACATAAGGGGGGTGTGGTGACAATACGGTTACACTAGGAAAGTGGGCTTACATGAGGGGAGCGTGGAGGCGGTGCGGCTACAGAAGGGGAGTGTGATGGAACCCCTAACAATAATCTGTGCCGTGTCATTTCCATAAATGTCATAGAAGGTAATGAAAATGAAGTGAACAGTTTAGCATACAGTAATTCCCCTTTCACATGGGCCAAAATTCTCACTATTCTCACTTACCCAAAGGAAGCAGCTGGTGACAAAACATGAAACGTGGGCAAGGAGGCTCTGGTGTCCTGTTGTACCACTTCTAGCTTGGATACAAGAGGTTATACAGATGGGAATGGAGGCTCTAGTACCCTGTTGTACGCCTTGTAGCTTGGATAAAAGATAAGATAAGGACAGGCAAGGGGACTCTAGTACTGCGTTGTACCACTTCTAGCTTCTAGTATAGAAGATGGGGAACAGGCGGCTATGGAGGCTCTATTCTAGAGAATCAATACAGTAAGCAGTGGAGTAGGTCAGTAAATTAATGGCTGAAATAACAGTTGAATTGTGTTACCACGTTACTACTGACAGTCCTCACCTCTTTAGTAACCGGTGGCATGGCTGAAGCCTCATCACAGTATTTCAGTGCCAGAGCTTTCTGTCCTCGGTCTTTGTAGCACTGGGATGAAAGATAAAAAACACCAAAAAAAGCAAAAACCAGGAAAGCAATAGAATCTTACAGTAACGTTGGGGCATTACAGCAGCACACAATGTCCCTGCAGGTTGGATTACAGATGAGTGCTGCTGTATGGTGCCTTCATACCTCTAGGGCAGGATACCTACCTGATATGTATTGTCATGGGGCGCACCAAGATCTTGTCTCAGGCTTTGCTTGCAGTCCTACCATAGCGATATGCAGAAGTGCAGTCAATGCAGCTTTTTACCTAAAATAGTAAAAATTGGTCAAAGCCTCATGCAGTGTATTACCTGACCCTGGAATAACATCAATGGCAATTATAAGAATAATGCTGATAATAATACAAATTCTGTATGTCTGTTTTCAGCCTTACAAAACCATAACTATAGAAGTTTAAATTTATACGTAAAGCTAGATATTTTTAGAAATATCTATATTGATATATAACTATCTATTTTTATAGCTAGATATATATCTATGCAGTAAGATACATTAGATCGATGGTGACAAACGCACCCGAAACAAGGACCACAGGTTGTAAGCAGCCATTTTTCCGTCAGTCTCCACTGGAGTCTCTCCCAGGCCCAAACTGAACCTACCTACCTGAATTGTAAGTACCTACCTTCTTGTTCTCTATGAAAGAACTGAGCGTACCTTTTAAAAAAATGGCGGCGGCAGCAGCAACCAATCAGATTTTGTATAGTTTATGTATAGCTACCTGCCATGCTGTCCATTGGTTTCTACAGTAACATTGCAGCGCCCTCTGTTGGTTTTACAGAAACGTGTTGCACCACCTATTGGATTTACCCAAACTTACAGCACCATAGAGATTAGCGGGTCACCTCCCAGTTCTCCATCTTTTTGCCCTATTTTTCTCTAGGGTGGTTTCCAACCGGCGGGTAAAATCGCGCCATTTTTAACTGATGCGTTGGTTATTGAAAAAAAAAAAGCAGATTTCGCAGCCAATGATTCCCGACGGTTTCCTTCTAGAGATGAGCGAACGTACTCGTTTCGAGTACTTACGCACCCGAGTACCGCCATTTTCGAGTACTTCAGTACTCGCGCGCAAAGATTCGGGGGGCGCCGGGGGGCGGGGAGAGGCGTGGCGGTGCGGGGGGTAGCAGCGGGGAACAGGGGGGAGCCCTCTCTCTCTCCCTCTCCCCCCCACTCCCCACTGCTACCCCCCGTGCCGCCACGGCGCCCCCCGAATCTTTGCGCGCGAGTACTGATGTACTCGAAAATGGCGGTACTCGGGTGCGTAAGTACTCGAAACGAGTACGTTCGCTCATCTCTATTCCCTTCCCTTCAGCAAGGTTTTCACTGATGTGATGTTGAGAGAGAAAATCGCAGCCTGCTGTGTCCTTCTGCGCAGTGCGTTTTTTAAAATCTCCCATGTAATCCTATGGAGGCTGCGTTTTATCGCATCACAAGGCGACAAATATGCGCTGCAATGTTAACATTGGAAAGTCCTACCGACTTGCGCGTTAAACAAAAACATGTGGTTTTTAATGTGCGCGGCAGCGATGCGATTTAATCCTCTAAAAAAAAAAAGCATCGCTGGTGATGGTCACGGCCGTATATTGGGACAAAACTAAGCCTAAGCTTTCTGTGGTTTCGTTTTCACCAGCAGTATTCTCTCCCGTTAATACTTGACCGAGAAAATATAGGACCTCCCCTATGAATACCATGTGCGTGAAAGATCAGGCGGCCGCCATATTCCCACCATTTATTTTGTTTCTTACAGTTGCTCCTACAGCGGTGTGTGTGTGTTTGTATATGTATGTGTGTATGTATGTGTATATATTTTACACACATACACACATCGCAATGCATTGTTCTTACAAGGCGCACTGCACTGGCAGACACACTCGCATATTTGCCATGCGAGATATTGGTTTGAGTTTCTCGGGCTGATATAGTGCTCACTTGTGTAAAATCAGCCACAGAGAATGAATTTAACATCACCAAAGACATAAAGCTATACATTGCCCTCTATTGTCAGCATGCTGTTATCCTGACCCCCAAGTGTCAATGCATAATGCATCCCAAGTGGCAGCTTGCCCACCCATATCACGTCTTGTATCCAAGCTAGAGGCGATACAACAGGGTCTGTTTCACATTTTGTATCCAAGCTAGAGGTAGTACAACTTTAACTTTTTTCCTTCTGCTTTGCTCAGATTCATTCAAATACTGTGGGTCAAAATACGCAGCACAGCCCTAGAGGAATTCGTTAAGGGGTCTAGTTTTTTTAAACAGGGTCATTTGTGGGGGTTCTCCAAAGTGCTCAAGGGCTCCACAAGTGAGCAATGGGACCTAAAACACTTTCATGCAAAATAACTGTTCACAAAGCCACCGGCTGCTCCTTTCGGTTTGGGCCCCATTGTGCATACGGACACAAGATTAGGGCTACAATGGGTATATCTCTGAACACGGGACATACGGGGGGTCTCCATTTTGGGGTGCCAATCCTCATCTTCATGTGCAATATAGAAAAAAATCCCATCATTAAAATTAAAATGACATATTTGCAAAAATATGAAATTTAATTTCTTCCCCTCCAAATTGCATTAATTCTTGACAAAACCTGTGGGGTAAAAATCCTCCTGACCCCCTCAGTGAATACATTAAGGGGTGTAGTTTATAAAATGGGGTCATTTGTGGGGGGATCTATCATTTGGACACCCCTGAGACTTTGCAATTTTGGCTTGGTGCAGGAAAAAAAAGTGTTCCTCAAAATGTTAAAAATCAATGTAAAATTTGTACGTCTCCTAAATTGTTAAAAAAAAAACTGAAGTTTTTCTAATGTGCGTCCAGAATAAAGTAAACAGATGGAAATATATATCTTATCAAAGATTTGTACAGTAACATGGCCTAAATGTTAGGAGGCTCGTATATATTAGGGAGTCCCCTAATACTCAGGCCGCGTTTACATGAGCGACAAAGTCACACTGCGACAAATCACGTGTTTGTTCGGCCTATGCTTTCCAATGGGGCAATTCACATGTTTTGGAGGGTGCGACATCCCGATATGCCCGCGACTCATGAGGTTTCGTGGCCCATGTTACCCTATGGAGCCTTCCTCTCTGTTGCATCGCATGAAAGCGTGATTTTTGTGCGGTGCGATGCAACTTTGACAGGAGGAAATCCTATCATCACAGCCATAACCTAAGGCCTATATATATACACACACACATCACCTAGGAGCGCTGCCTGGCGCTGCTGCAGCTTCCTCCCAGTGTGTATATATATATATATATATATATATATATACATACATATATATATACATACATATATATATATATATACACACTGGGAGCTGTCCAAATCCGCAGCTATGGTTGTGGTTTACACGGAGAGACGACAATGAGCCGTTCATGTTTAGCCCATGTAAAGGACGCCATCAGCCAACAAATGAGCATTTCCTCGTTAGTCCGCTCATCGCTGCCATGTTCACACGAGGTAATGAGCGGGCACCAGTCAGCGGCCACGACCCTTCGGCCACTGCAGATATTGGCGCGGACTTCCCTTTTACGGGAACCCGTAGCCAGCTGTTAGCCCAGTAAACCAATCCCACGGGTACAATGGTGTCGCATCTGTAAGAAGTCCCCGCGCCGCACGCAAATGGCGCAGAGCGGTGCAGTTGGGGCCGCGCCATCTCCGCTAGGTGCTGTTATACACCCGCCCCTCCAGCCTCCTGTGCGACGACAGCCATGCATGAAGACTTGGCTTGCGCTGTGCAGCTGCTTCTGTTGTGCACATAAACCTCTCCATTTATGACCCCACCAGTCCCAGGGAAGACTAGAGAGCCCCCCCCCCAATTACCCACAATGCCCCAGCGGAGACTATGGCCCCGCCCATTACCCACAATGCCCTGGTTAAAGCAGCTGTAAACACTAATGCCCACTAGAGATATGATGGCCTCACCTGCTGGATGTGCAGCTCTGCCTGCAGGAACTGAAGCCCGGCCACCGCACCCACCCCAGAAGACATGGAGTTCAGAACTGCTGCGTCCTCCCCAGAGCTGCCGCTCACTAGCCCTGCTCCCCGCTCACTGATTGGATGGTGCGTCTGGAGTGTAGTGGCTGCTGGGAGATCCTACCACTAGCCAATACATTCTATCCAGCAGATCAGTGAAGTGGCTAGAGTGGAGCTACTGAAGAGAGGAGCATTTTAGCATTCCCTAAAATAACGTAAACTGCGTTTTATGTCCGACGGCGGGGGTAATTACAGAGGCTGGTTGGGATGGGCACATGGGGCAAGAAAACCAGGTTTCCCCCCTCCTCTAATGCTTTTTGGGGTATTTCTTGACCTCAGCGACGGGTATGGGTTGTAAAAAGTGGCGCTCTGTGAAGCCGGCCATTCAGGAACTAGGAAAGCTGGGTGACAGAACATGTTGGTAACCTGATGACCATCATGGAGCTCCCTACCACTGACACGAACAGAGCCTCGCTCGGTAGTCGTCACCCCACTTGCCTCGGCTCCTGAAAACAAAGTGGTGTAGACATGTAATGATGTTGTGCAGAAGACTAGGAAAGCTGGAGGCAAGTTGTGGTGGCGGCCATATTCAGTTCACTTAGATACAAAAATATCGGATTAGTCATCTTAGTGACTTGGCGGAAGATGATGATTGGGATTTGTTCCCGCCAGGAACTTTTGTTCTAAAAGGAACAATCCCGTGGCCCCTTCAGCAGCACTCTGCGCTCTCACACTAACCTGCTATAGTGTGAGTGCAGAGGGCTGCTGAAGGGGCAGCTTTAAAATCCGCCCCACAGGTCAATTTAAACTGTAGATTGTTTTTCCGCATTATATGGATGAGATTTCTTTAAACGTGTGACTACTTCTCCATTCACTTCTGTGGAGCTGACGGAGATGGTCAAGCACTGAGCTCCCATGAACGGCGGAGTCGTAGTCATGCAATGAGACTAGTGCTACGCGACCAAGATTGCTGTATAGCCCTGCGACCTCACACTCTCGGGCCGGCTTCACACCACCGGTTTCCTATTGTTCAATCCACAGTCGTCGTCCACACGGAGGATCCGCAGCAAATCACACGCATTGAAAGATACATACTACTGCTACTTCCTTCACTCTCGCGGTCATCCGCATTACAGATTCTGCAGGAATGCAGGGTCGCCGTCTGGGTTAACGGCCAGATTCCGTTGTGGTATCCCGCATTCGGAATGTGAAGCGGTCGTGTGCAACCGGCCTTACTGAAGACAATGGAGTTGCGATACAACTCACAAGTAGCTGCGACCAATATATTGCAAAAATCCAACCTCGTAGAGGTTTAAGCAATCTATAGGTTGTGGGAACTTGCGCGACCCCATTGATATATTTGAGAATGCAAGTTCACAGGGCTGCACAGCGATCTTTGGTCACATGACCCATGTCATGGCGAAAGACTCCATAGAGCTCCAGCCTTAGGGCTCATGTCCACGACTGTGTTCTCACCGCAGAGACGCAGCGTTTTACGCATACCACCGTGGGCTCTTCGGCCAGATTCACACAGATGTATTTGCGCAGCATATTACGCATGAAAAATATACATGCTAAATACACGTCAGTAGAACCCGCTGCGAGTTCCTTCACATAAGTGTATTTTGCATGCGCATTTTGTTAAAAAAAAAAGCAGTCCCCTTTATTTTCTCGTGCATTTCTGCAGGGGCAGAACATGTATTATTCTAATTACACTAATTGCCCATTTCAATAAATGGCGGCATGGTTGCGTGTTTTTTTGCGCTTGCAAATGTGCTTGATTCGTGCTAACAAAAGTACAGTAAGGGCCGCTTCACACAAACATATTTGTTTCAATGGATGCCTTCAGAATTCTCTTTACTCACACATTTCGCATGCGTGCAAAACCTCACCATGCTCTATTTTTGTGCACATTTGCGCACCAAGGGTCCCTGTACAAGTCTATGGGAAGTGTGCACGTAACCGATTCCTATCTCCAAAAAAAGTTATAATAAACAGCGATAAAAAAGTCTTATAAACTCCAAAATGGTACAAATAAAAACTACAGGACATCACGCAAAAACACGAGCCGTCGCACAAGTATCATGCGATACTTCCGCCATGTATCACGTGGACATGAGGCCTAAATCTAAGTGCTTGGTTGTTAGCAGCCGCAGCTGCGCTGCACCTCTTGCTCATCAGTTTTTTTTCCTGCTTTTGGAAACTGCTGTAGGAAAGGGGGTGCACCAGTACTGGAGGTACTGCAATACCAGGTCAATGTGCGGAGTGGACAGAGTAAGCACTTTTTCCAGCTTCCTGTTCTAAAAATCCATTTAATATATGATCCCCAGATAGGGGACGTATCAGATGCAACACGCTCAGCCAGCACTCCGGGCACACCCACAATGCACTGAGGGAGCCGGAAGACCTTTGCATAGCCCCGCCCAACGTCTTCTCAACCGTGGTGAGCCTTACCCGCGGGAGACCCGCGCCTGAATGGAGCATGTCCGGATTTTTTCCTGCACGCGGGACCCGCGCCTGCAGGGAAAAATGACATCTGCAGGTATTTTACTACCTGCGGGTGTCTAATGCATCCATATCCATTGCATAGCGCCGATCGCAATGCCAGGGGTGGGGGGGTCCGAACAGCCCGGGATGACAGCTCCATGCTGCGGACACCGACAGCATGGAGCTGTCACGTCCAGAGCCCGAGGGGCTTTATTCTCTGCAGGACACATGTTTTTACGTCCTCAGAGAGTAAAGCCCACTTCGGGAGGACGTAAAAACACTATGGCCCGGGGCGTGGCTTAGCAAGCAAGGAGAGAGGTCGCACGCTGTTTTGCTCCTCCACAGAATCTCCCTTTTCAGCCCTTTTCTGGGTCAAATCAGTGACCCAAACAGAGGCAGACAAGAGCACAGCACCTGGGGACCCACCAGAACCCACAACCGGCCCGGACAAGGCTCACCTGGTGATCTCCAGCCGCAAAAAAGAAGCCGAAGAGCCGCGGCCCTGCACAGTGGCCCTGCACAGCGGCCCGCGCCCGCGGCCTAACCCGACAAGTACCGCGCTCAGAAACACCCGGCGAGGACCGCTCACGGAGCCCCAAGCAGAGGACTACGGCACAAGGTAACCCCTGCCGACTTGGAGGGGAGGCTCTGTCACCCTCAGTGCCCGCGCTCTCACCGCAGCGCCTTGCAAATACACAGCCGCGGCTCCCTCCCTCTGAATATACCGCCGTGGCCACCAACCTGCAACTCGGCGGCACATACACTCATCAGGGTGATCCCCCGCTGGACTAATCCCCACGCTGGTGGTTTTCCCCCTCCTGCTCCCCAGAGCCGACAATCAGCACGGGCGGGCACACCGGAAGATCTGCACCTAGTCTCTAGCTCCCTGTGAGGCAGCGGCCATCTCGCCCCCCCCTCCCCCCTGAGTCGAGCAGGCTGCTTGGCATACTAGCCAGACCAGAGCAGAAAAGTAAAAGTAAAAAAGAGAGGATACTGTGATCCTCCCAGCACATCAACACCAGGCAAAGTTTAAAGCAGTACTCACTATTTCTGACGTGCAGCGGGGGAACAGAGGTCCTCTCCCCGGAGCTCTCAGACCGACAGCAGGCTCCATTAAAGTATAGTGCAGTTCAAATATCAATGCACCACAGCACCATCTAGTGGCCAAAACAGAGATAACCAGTTCTTCTCATCCCTTTCTCAAAGCACTAAACAAAGCCAATCCTTGCCCATTAGAAAGAGCAACGAGGCCCCTAAGGCCTCCTTCCCACGAGCGTGACGGGCTCCGCCGCGTAATATTACGCAGTGAAGCCCGTCACGGCGCCCCCCAGAGACCCCATACTTACCAGCGGAAGATCGCGTGAAGACGCTTCCCCGCCCTCCGCCGTCGCGTCATGTGACACGCCCACCGCGTCATGTGACACGCCCACCGCGTCACATGACGTGGCCGGCCGTGTCACGTGACGCGCGGCGGTAGGCGGGGAAGCGTTTTTTCACGCTATCTTCCGCTGGTTGCAGCGGGAGATAGCGTGAACGGACGGCTTCCATTGACTACAATGGAAGCCGTCAGCGCGTACACTCGCAGCAAATAGAACATGCTGCGGGTGACAACGGGAGATTTCACGGTGCGTAATTCCGCGGTGGAATTACGCATCGTGTGCATTGTGCTATTAGGTTCAATAGAACCTAATAGCATGGGGCAACGCAGCGGATTTTTGCCGCGGATTTACGCGGCGTAAATCCGTTCGTGGAAAGGAGGCCTAAGTGTGTTGAGAAGAGGGACCCACAGTTAACTACAAGGAGAATACCTCCCCACCTTACTGCCAAGTGATCTGTGGAGGAATATCTGCATAGCCAGACTGCTATATAGAAACTGTCAGCAACCCACAAAGACAGACCCTGTGCCAAAGGGTACTGACAGAAAAACACTATATAGCCTCCTCAGCATTACAAAATAGCCTGGAAGCAAGTCCCAGCCCCCGCAACACCCAAGGAAGCAATACATCGCGCGCCTCGTAGACGCAAATATCAAATTCCCGGTGCGACCCAGCGGACTCCTCAATCCCAAACACTTTCTTCTCAGCAAATACTGATAGTTCTAAAAAAAGAAAGGACTCTTATCAGGCAAAGCCACACTTAACAAATCTTCAAAACTCTACAGGAGCACTACCTAAGGCACTCAAGATGGAATAGCAGGACTCTATGTTCTAACTCCACCCGCCACATGAGGCTCCTCAGCAACACATAACAGGACCACTCAACATCAATGAGCTTCTAAAGGAACTTTTAACAAACAACTACGCCTTCCAACGCCTCCATAAAGAATACGCCACCCGATAGACCACTATACAACAAATAGCGACCAATCCACAGCGCATATCCAAGAATTAACTATTCAGGATGGTTAAGCGACGTATTAAAGCAACAGCCCCCAGGAGACTCTCAGAGTACTTCCCGCCTGGCACACAGAGCAACAAAAACAAACCTGCCACATCTCATTCAAACATCCCCGTAACCGAAGAAATACCCAACACCCACAGCCCTGCGGCTCTGTCTCCATACTCCTCCACAGGATCTCTCCCGCCTACCCCAGCCAATCCCAACACCTCCCCTGGAAGCGGAGGGAAAAGGAATGTTCAGGACCCCCTACCAGCCTCCCCCTCCCCAAAAGGACCGGCGGCAAAAAAGAGCCAAAATAACAATCCACAAGAAACTCCCCCGCAGACAGATCCTATCAACAATCTCCAAGCTTATCCCGACTCTGAAAGCCCCTTAACTATAAACGCTCTGAAGACTATGCTAATCTCGCTGCAAAAGGACATTTCTAAAGATATACAGAGCCTCTCTGGTCAATTACAATCTAACATCGACCACCTAGCTACCAGAACTGACCACCTTGAACGGAAAATGGGAGAATTTACCAAAGCCCACAACGAGTTGGTAGATGCGCATGGCAGTATGGAAGAAGTCGCATATTTGAGAGAGAAGGTCATAGACTTGGAAGACCGATCCAGAAGAAACAATCTCAAATTTAGGGGAGTTCCAGAGACTGTGACCCCACCCTGACATTCCACAATATATACTCAAATTACTCCAAACGCTCCTCCCGGACCTTCCCGAGATCGAATATGCAGTTGACAGAGCCCACAGAATTCCAAAAGCACGCTCTGTCCCTGAGTCAGCCCCCAGAGACATCTTAGCAAGAATACACTTCCATAAAATAAAAGAGGAAGTCTTGGCAGTTGGAAGGCGTAGAGGCACACTACCGACTCCATATGAAGACATACAAATATTTCCAGATCTTTCAGCCGCCACTCTGCAGTCTCGGAGAAAGTTTACAGAAGTTACAGCAGCACTACGAGAGGCGCACATCAAGTATAGATGGGGATTTCCAACCAAACTACTGATCTCAAAAAATGGAACCATCCAGGTTGCCACCTCGCCAGAAGAAGGCGTCTCGTTCCTGAAACAATGGGGGATCCCTATCCTTCAGAAGCCTCTGAGGACGGCGGTAGAATCTCCTACAAGAATCGAACAAGACTGGAAAACAGCAGATAAGCATGGCAGACACGCATAAATTGATGTTGTAAAGGGTCTTGAACCCATAGTTATATTTCTCCTTTACGGAGCCTAAAGTGGATGGTTTAAAATGCCACCCCTACCTAAGGTTCATTCATCCAGTGCAGATAGGCGCTGGATGAACAATATTTTGATTTTGTTAACTGTTAATGATGTTTTTTTTCCTTATGTCAAATATAGTTATAAAAGGTTCAGTAGGAGGCCACTTCCCTTCCCCCCCACCATACTTAATATGAAAAAACACAACGACTCCCCAGCGTATAAACCACCTACCAGTTATGCCCATTAGCATCATATCCCTAAATGTAAAAGGCCTGAACAGCCCCTATAAACGTAGCATGCTTTGGAGACAGGCTCTTAAGTCCCACTCAGACATCTTCCTCGCCCAAGAGACACACTTCCTGAGAGATAAACACCCCCCCTGCAACCACCCTAAATTTCCAAACATTTTCCTGGCATCAAATGAAGGGAAAAAAAAGAAAGGCGTAATGATAGCCATTAGCCGGAACGTTACATTTTCCCAAAAAAACGTATACGTGGACCCAGGCGGGTGATTTCTAATATTAGTCTGCGTAATTAACGCCACCACCTACACTCTAGTAAATGTCTACTTCCCATTTAAAAGGCAGGCCAAATTCTTCAAACATGTTCTTTCCGAAGTGGCTAAAATTCGAGAGGGGAATTTGGTGATCGGAGGAGATCTAAACTCAGTGGTGGACCCTACCTTGGACTCCACCGCGAGCGGCAGGGGCATGTCACCCATTGTCCCAATCATACACTCAGAAGAATTATACGACGCGTGGAGGTGCATGCATGGATCGTAGAGGGACTACACGTTTCTCTCCGCGCCACATGCATCTTATTCTAGGATAGATATGTTCCTGCTGCCGCGGGCAGGCCTCGAGGGGGTTTTACAGGCGGATATTGGAACAATATCATGGTCTGACCACACCCCCATATCCTTAACGCTCCAAGAGAAATTCAACTACTCCCCATCATTCCCATGGAGATTAAATGAATACACTTTAAACCATCCTGAGCACGAACTACCTCTTAAAGAGGAATTAGAAGGATTTTTTGCAAACAATATAGGATCAGTCCCGAACATCTCCACAGTGTGGAATACACACAAAGCCTACATGAGAGGCATATTTATTAAACTTGGAGCAAGAGCCAAAAAGAAAAGAGAAGAGGAATTTAACCTCCTAATGGACAAAATTAAATCCCTAGAAGCATTAAATAAAAATAAACCTACCCCACAAAGGACAACAGACCTTTTTAACCTTCGGGCGAAGCTACAAAACCTGTTGGTTTTTAAACATGACATCGCGTTTCAAAAACTCAGAATGCAATTTTATGCGCACGACAATAGGACGGGGGCCTTACTAGGGAAGCAGCTCAAAGATCTTAGAACTAAAGAAAGAATTGCATACCTCCTCGACCCACAAGGCAGAAAAATCTTCCATCCCCAAAAAATGGCGACCGCATTTGCTGCATATTATTCCTCCTTATATAACTTAAAAAATAACCAAAACATACACCATCCCCAAAAGGAAGAAAATGGCGTTCGAAAACGCTTTAAAATGCAGCATTTTACCTGTGTGAAAGCAGCCTTAGGGCTCATGTCCACGGGCGTATACGTAACACACTGTGGGTCTCCTGCGGTGTTTTACAAATTGCAACCAATACTCTCTGCCGGCAGATAGACGGCAGAGGCCGCGTATGTGGTAAGTATAGCACTGTGCATGCCCACTAATTTCACATCACGGACATGCGCAGTTTGATTTTTTTTTTTTAATTCCCGCTCTGTTCAGAGCAGGAGAGTGTATCGAAACACTGCCCTCTTGCAATGTGGAATTTCTGCGGCTTTGTTTTTACCACTTCTTTTCCCGGCCGTTATTTGTGCGCTCGGGAAAAGATAAGACCTGCCCTATCATGTAGTGACAGTACCTGCAGGGAAGATCGGGCGGCGCCTGTCATCCCGTAGCAATTTCCAAACTTCCGCACACTGGCACGGAGTGTAAACTGCTGGTGAAGGGGACAGGATTCCATTTGTTCTGGGGCAGTTGCACCTATGAAAGTCACAGAAAATAGAAATGATTGATTTCAATGGGTTTGTTCACAGGCGCGTATTTTCCATGTGCATTTCGATCGCACAAAAAAATTCGCAGCATACTATATTTTCTCGTACATTCTCATAGGGAAAGAACGCATATTATACTAATTGTCTATTTCACTAGCTGAGATAATCGTTGCGTGTTATTTCTTTGTCTGTGCAAATATGCATAAGCTCATCGGAATCCAGCCTAAATGTAAACATATATCTTTATAAGGCCATTTTCACACTGTTTTTCCTCTTACTACGGTTCCATGCGTTTTTGGCGCTGCACTCCCATGTGTATCCAACATGTCGGGGCTTCCTCTATATCAGTGATGGCGAACCTTTTAGAGACTGGGTACCCAAACTGCAACACAAAACCCACTTATTTATCGCAAAGCGCCAACGTGTCAGGGGCGGGGCTGATCAGGACGTATGATTTACCCCCGTCGTTCTAAAAAGGACAGGGCCTCTTTAACCCTCTGCAATCCAATTTTGGATTTGGGTTGCCTAGGGGCTTTTCTTTTTCTGCCTTATACTATGGCGCCTTCTGCTGGCTAAAGTTAGGGCTCCTTCCCACGGAGGGATTTATGCTGCGTAAATCTGCTGCGTTGCCCGCAGCTATTAGGTTCTATTGAACCTAATAGCTCAATGCTCACGGTGCGGAATTCCACGATGGAATTCCGCACCGTGAAATCACCTGACCTCACCCGCGGTATGCTTTATTTGCCGCGGGTGTACGCGCGGCCGGCCTCCATTCTAGTCAATGGAAGCAGTGCGTCACGCTATCTTCCGCTGTAGCACAGCGGAAGATAGAGTAAAAACCACTTCCCCGCCCACCGCCAGCCACGTCATATGACCCAGTAGATTTTGGTAGGCCGCTGTCTCCCCCTTGTGTGCTGCATTAAAAATGCACTCTGCTAAAAATAAAAAGGGTCCAGTTCTGTGGCTTCTCGGAGGAGATAGGGGATCCCCCACCTCCCGTCTCCGAGCTGCAGCGGAGACTGACTAACATGGCTGCCAAGTCCGGTATTTATACTTCTAAATTGATGACATCACAATGCAGTGACATCAGCCTGCCAGACACCTGGCTCATTTGCATACAGTATGTATGTATGTATGTATGTATGTATGTATGTATGAATGAGTATGACTGAATGAATCTATCTATTTATTTATTAATTATGTAGATTATAGATATAGATTATATCTGAATTATAGATTTTGTGCATATAGATTAAAGATAGATTTTAGATGATATATATATATATATTTATATATCTACATACATACACAAACACATAAAGCTGTATTATGTATATATGTAGATTCTATAATGTATGTTGATTATATAATAGATCTATTGATTGATAGATAGATAATCCATAGATCTATTATATAATTAATATAGATGATAAAATCTACACAGATATAAATAATCTAAAATCTATCATCTGGATATAATGTATGTCTATAATCTACTCACTCTATCTATCTATCTATCTATCGCTATACAAATAGCAAGATTTATTTCTCTATATAATCTATAGTTATGGATGGATGGATGGATGAATTTATTTATGTATGGCGGGAAAAAAAAAGGCCTGCTGTACATTTTAACTTCTTCAGATGACCATGCTGATCTATTCTTATTCTTACTAGGGTCTACTAATGCCAGCCCAGGGGAAGCCAATAAAGCCCTATGGGCTCGAAGCCAATTTTCCTTTTTTTGGGAAAAAGTTTCCGTCCGTCCCCACTCCAAATGCGTCCACCAAAAGAGATCTCTCAAAACGACCGACGGACGCACCTTCAGAGGCAAACTAGTGCTTGCTTCTAGTGTCATCGTCTGCTTAACCATCCTGCGTAGGGAGGTGACGAGTCCTGCAGGCTCTGCAAGCCTAGGATGCGTGAGCACGGTGCAAGAGGAAGGACTGAGGAGGATGTGAGGGGGAGGGGGGAGGGCGCAGTTGAGAAAGCGTTGGGTGGGGCTATGCAAAGGTCCTCCAGCTCCCTCAGAGCATTGTGGGTGTGCCGGGAGTGCTGCCTGAGCGTGTTGCATCTGATACGTCCCCTATTTGGGGATCATTTATTAAAGGGAGCATAGGTGCAGCACGTTTCTGTAAAACCAATAGAGGGCGCTGCAATGTTACTGTAGAAACCAATGGACAGCATGGGAGGTAGCTATACATAGATTTTAAAGACGACGACTGCCAAGGCTAAAGCCCATGTATATTCCATAGACTATAGCTATCTCCAGGATAGCTGCATGCGCAGTCGTGTGCCGGGTTCGCACGTGCGCAGTCGCGCCATTGTCTCGCACGGCTGCTTTCATTCCACGCTTCCTGACAAGGCAATGTACGCATACGTCACTAGTGAAGGAAGCGGAAGGTAGCGCAATGTACACTTTTTGACCGGATGGAGGAAAATCGGGTTGCTGGAGGTCACGTGACCGAAGTGACAAGCGGCTCCAGGAGAAGATTTGGGATAAGAAGAAGAGGTAAGCAGGCTCCCTGGGAAGCAATAGGTAAGTATACAGTATATTTTTTTGTTTTTAATGACAGAACCCCTTTAAGGCTCTATTATGACACTTTTCGAACCGTGGTATGGTTACATGCGGGGAGTGTGAAGACGGTATGGTTACATAAGGGGGGTGTGGTGACAATACGGTTACACTAGGAAAGTGGGCTTACACGAGGGGAGCGTGGAGGCGGGGCGGCTACAGAAGGGGAGTGTGATGGAACCCCTAACAATAATCTGTGCTGTGTCATTTCCATAAATGTCATGGAAGGTAATGAAAATGAAGTGAACAGTTTAGCATACAGTAATTCCCCTTTCACATGGGCCAAAATTCTCACTATTCTCACTTACCCAAAGGAAGCAGCTGGTGACAAAACATGAAACGTGGGCAAGGAGGCTCTGGTATCCTGTTGTACCACTTCTAGCTTGGATACAAGAGGTTATACAGATGGGAATGGAGGCTCTAGTACCCTGTTGTACGCCTTGTAGCTTGGATAAAAGATAAGATAAGGACAGGCAAGGGGACTCTAGTACTGCGTTGTACCACTTCTAGCTTCTAGTATAGAAGATGGGGAACAGGCGGCTATGGAGGCTCTATTCTAGAGAATCAATACAGTAAGCAGTGGAGTAGGTCAGTAAATCAATGGCTGAAATAACAGTTGAATTGTGTTACCACGTTACTACTGACAGTCCTCACCTCTTTAGTAACAGGTGGCATGGCTGAAGCCTCATCACAGTATTTCAGTGCCAGAGCTTTCTGTCCTCGGTCTTTGTAGCACTGGGATGAAAGATAAAAAACACCAAAAAAAGCAAAAACCAGTAAAGCAATAGAATCTTACAGTAACTTTGGGGCATTACAGCAGCACACAATGTCCCTGCAGGTTGGATTACAGATGAGTGCTGCTGTATGGTGCCTTCATACCTCTAGGGCAGGATACCTACCTGATATGTATTGTCATGGGGCGCACCAAGATCTTGTCTCAGGCTTTGCTTGCAGTCCTACCATAGCGATATGCAGAAGTGCAGTCAATGCAGCTTTTTACCTAAAATAGTAAAAATTGGTCAAAGCCTCATGCAGTGTATTACCTGACCCTGGAATAACATCAATGGCAATTATAAGAATAATGCTGATAATAATACAAATTCTGTATGTCTGTTTTCAGCCTTACAAAACCATAACTATAGACGTTTAAATTTATACGTAAAGCTAGATATTTTTAGAAATATCTATATTGATATATAACTATCTATTTTTATAGCTAGATATATATCTATGCAGTAAGATACATTAGATCGATTGTGACAAACACACCCGAAACAAGGACCACAGGTTGTAAGCAGCCATTTTTCCGTCAGTCTCCACTGGAGTCTCTCCCAGGCCCAAACTGAACCTACCTACCTGAATTGTAAGTACCTACCTTCTTGTTCTCTATGAAAGAACTGAGCGTACCTTTTAAAAAAATGGCGGCGGCAGCAGCAACCAATCAGATTTTGTATAGTTTATGTATAGCTACCTGCCATGCTGTCCATTGGTTTCTACAGTAACATTGCAGCGCCCTCTGTTGGTTTTACAGAAACGTGTTGCACCACCTATTGGATTTACCCAAACTTACAGCACCATAGAGATTAGCGGGTCACCTCCCAGTTCTCCATCTTTTTGCCCTATTTTTCTCTAGGGTGGTTTCAAACCGGCGGGTAAAATCGCGCCATTTTTAACTGATGCGTTGGTTATTGAAAAAAAAAAAAGCAGATTTCGCAGCCAATGATTCCCGACGGTTCCCTTCTAGAGATGAGCGAACGTACTCGTTTCGAGTACTTACGCACCCGAGTACCGCCATTTTCGAGTACTTCAGTACTCGCGCGCAAAGATTCGGGGGGCGCCGGGGGGCGGGGAGAGGCGTGGCGGTGCGGGGGGTAGCAGCGGGGAACAGGGGGGAGCCCTCTCTCTCTCCCTCTCCCCCCCACTCCCCACTGCTACCCCCCGTGCCGCCACGGCGCCCCCCGAATCTTTGCGCGCGAGTACTGATGTACTCGAAAATGGCGGTACTCGGGTGCGTAAGTACTCGAAACGAGTACGTTCGCTCATCTCTATTCCCTTCCCTTCAGCAAGGTTTTCACTGATGTGATGTTGAGAGAGAAAATCGCAGCCTGCTGTGTCCTTCTGCGCAGTGCGTTTTTTAAAATCTCCCATGTAATCCTATGGAGGCTGCGTTTTATCGCATCACAAGGCGACAAATATGCGCTGCAATGTTAACATTGGAAAGTCCTACCGACTTGCGCGTTAAACAAAAACATGTGGTTTTTAATGTGCGCGGCAGCGATGCGATTTAATCCTCTAAAAAAAAAAAAGCATCGCTGGTGATGGTCACGGCCGTATATTGGGACAAAACTAAGCCTAAGCTTTCTGTGGTTTCGTTTTCACCAGCAGTATTCTCTCCCGTTAATACTTGACCGAGAAAATATAGGACCTCCCCTATGAATACCATGTGTGTGAAAGATCAGGCGGCCGCCATATTCCCACCATTTATTTTGTTTCTTACAGTTGCTCCTACAGCGGTGTGTGTGTGTTTGTATATGTATGTGTGTATGTATGTGTATATATTTTACACACATACACACATCGCAATGCATTGTTCTTACAAGGCGCACTGCACTGGCAGACACACTCGCATATTTGCCATGCGAGATATTGGTTTGAGTTTCTCGGGCTGATATAGTGCTCACTTGTGTAAAATCAGCCACAGAGAATGAATTTAACATCACCAAAGACATAAAGCTATACATTGCCCTCTATTGTCAGCATGCTGTTATCCTGACCCCCAAGTGTCAATGCATAATGCATCCCAAGTGGCAGCTTGCCCACCCATATCACGTCTTGTATCCAAGCTAGAGGCGATACAACAGGGTCTGTTTCACATTTTGTATCCAAGCTAGAGGTAGTACAACTTTAACTTTTTTCCTTCTGCTTTGCTCAGATTCATTCAAATACTGTGGGTCAAAATACGCAGCACAGCCCTAGAGGAATTCGTTAAAGGGTCTAGTTTTTTTAAACAGGGTCATTTGTGGGGGTTCTCCAAAGTGCTCAAGGGCTCCACAAGTGAGCAATGGGACCTAAAACACTTTCATGCAAAATAACTGTTCACAAAGCCACCGGCTGCTCCTTTCGGTTTGGGCCCCATTGTGCATACGGACACAAGATTAGGGCTACAATGGGTATATCTCTGAACACGGGACATACGGGGGGTCTCCATTTTGGGGTGCCAATCCTCATCTTCATGTACAATATAGAAAAAAATCCCATCATTAAAATTAAAATGACATATTTGCAAAAATATGAAATTTAATTTCTTCCCCTCCAAATTGCATTAATTCTTGACAAAACCTGTGGGGTAAAAATCCTCCTGACCCCCTCAGTGAATACATTAAGGGGTGTAGTTTATAAAATGGGGTCATTTGTGGGGGGATCTATCATTTGGACACCCCTGAGACTTTGCAATCTTGGCTTGGTGCAGGAAAAAAAAGTGTTCCTCAAAATGTTAAAAATCAATGTAAAATTTGTACGTCTCCTAAATTGTTAAAAAAAAAACTGAAGTTTTTCTAATGTGCGTCCAGAATAAAGTAAACTGATGGAAATATATATCTTATCAAAGATTTGTACAGTAACATGGCCTAAATGTTAGGAGGCTCGTATATATTAGGGAGTCCCCTAATACTCAGGCCGCGTTTACATGAGCGACAAAGTCACACTGCGACAAATCACGTGTTTGTTCGGCCTATGCTTTCCAATGGGGCAATTCACATGTTTTGGAGGGTGCGACATCCCGATATGCCCGCGACTCATGAGGTTTCGTGGCCCATGTTACCCTATGGAGCCTTCCTCTCTGTTGCATCGCATGAAAGCGTGATTTTTGTGCGGTGCGATGCAACTTTGACAGGAGGAAATCCTATCATCACAGCCATAACCTAAGGCCTATATATATACACACACACATCACCTAGGAGCGCTGCCCGGCGCTGCTGCAGCTTCCTCCCAGTGTATATATATATATATATATATATATATATATATATATATATATACATACATACATATATATATACATACATATATATATATATACACACTGGGAGCTGTCCAAATCCGCAGCTATGGTTGTGGTTTACACGGAGAGACGACAAGGAGCCGTTCATGTTTAGCCCATGTAAAGGACGCCATCAGCCAACAAATGAGCATTTCCTCGTTAGTCCGCTCATCGCTGCCATGTTCACACGAGGTAATGAGCGGGCACCAGTCAGCGGCCACGACCCTTCGGCCACTGCAGATATTGGCGCGGACTTCCCTTTTACGGGAACCCGTAGCCAGCTGTTAGCCCAGTAAACCAATCCCACGGGTACAATGGTGTCGCATCTGTAAGAAGTCCCCGCGCCGCACGCAAATGGCACAGAGCGGTGCAGTTGGGGCCGCGCCATCTCCGCTAGGTGCTGTTATACACCCGCCCCTCCAGCCTCCTGTGCGACGACAGCCATGCATGAAGACTTGGCTTGCGCTGTGCAGCTGCTTCTGTTGTGCACATAAACCTCTCCATTTATGACCCCACCAGTCCCAGGGAAGACTAGAGAGCCCCCCCCCCAATTACCCACAATGCCCCAGCGGAGACTATGGCCCCGCCCATTACCCACAATGCCCTGGTTAAAGCAGCTGTAAACACTAATGCCCACTAGAGATATGATGGCCTCACCTGCTGGATGTGCAGCTCTGCCTGCAGGAACTGAAGCCCGGCCACCGCACCCACCCCAGAAGACATGGAGTTCAGAACTGCTGCGTCCTCCCCAGAGCTGCCGCTCACTAGCCCTGCTCCCCGCTCACTGATTGGATGGTGCGTCTGGAGTGTAGTGGCTGCTGGGAGATCCTACCACTAGCCAATACATTCTATCCAGCAGATCAGTGAAGTGGCTAGAGTGGAGCTACTGAAGAGAGGAGCATTTTAGCATTCCCTAAAATAACGTAAACTGCGTTTTATGTCCGACGGCGGGGGTAATTACAGAGGCTGGTTGGGATGGGCACATGGGGCAAGAAAACCAGGTTTCCCCCCTCCTCTAATGCTTTTTGGGGTATTTCTTGACCTCAGCGACGGGTATGGGTTGTAAAAAGTGGCGCTCTGTGAAGCCGGCCATTCAGGAACTAGGAAAGCTGGGTGACAGAACATGTTGGTAACCTGATGACCATCATGGAGCTCCCTACCACTGACACGAACAGAGCCTCGCTCGGTAGTCGTCACCCCACTTGCCTCGGCTCCTGAAAACAAAGTGGTGTAGACATGTAATGATGTTGTGCAGAAGACTAGGAAAGCTGGAGGCAAGTTGTGGTGGCGGCCATATTCAGTTCACTTAGATACAAAAATATCGGATTAGTCATCTTAGTGACTTGGCGGAAGATGATGATTGGGATTTGTTCCCGCCAGGAACTTTTGTTCTAAAAGGAACAATCCCGTGGCCCCTTCAGCAGCACTCTGCGCTCTCACACTAACCTGCTATAGTGTGAGTGCAGAGGGCTGCTGAAGGGGCAGCTTTAAAATCCGCCCCACAGGTCAATTTAAACTGTGGATTGTTTTTCCGCATTATATGGATGAGATTTCTTTAAACGTGTGACTACTTCTCCATTCACTTCTGTGGAGCTGACGGAGATGGTCAAGCACTGAGCTCCCATGAACGGCGGAGTCGTAGTCATGCAATGAGACTAGTGCTACGCGACCAAGATTGCTGTATAGCCCTGCGACCTCACACTCTCGGGCCGGCTTCACACCACCGGTTTCCTATTGTTCAATCCACAGTCGTCGTCCACACGGAGGATCCGCAGCAAATCACACGCATTGAAAGATACATACTACTGCTACTTCCTTCACTCTCGCGGTCATCCGCATTACAGATTCTGCAGGAACGCAGGGTCGCCGTCTGGGTTAACAGCCAGATTCCGTTGTGGTATCCCGCATTCGGAATGTGAAGCGGTCGTGTGCAACCGGCCTTACTGAAGACAATGGAGTTGCGATACAACTCACAAGTAGCTGCGACCAATATATTGCAAAAATCCAACCTCGTAGAGGTTTAAGCAATCTATAGGTTGTGGGAACTTGCGCGACCCCATTGATATATTTGAGAATGCAAGTTCACAGGGCTGCACAGCGATCTTTGGTCACATGACCCATGTCATGGCGAAAGACTCCATAGAGCTCCAGCCTTAGGGCTCATGTCCACGACTGTGTTCTCACCGCAGAGACGCAGCGTTTTACGCATACCACCGTGGGCTCTTCGGCCAGATTCACACAGATGTATTTGCGCAGCATATTACGCATGAAAAATATACATGCTAAATACACGTCAGTAGAACCCGCTGCGAGTTCCTTCACATAAGTGTATTTTGCATGCGCATTTTGTTAAAAAAAAAAGCAGTCCCCTTTATTTTCTCGTGCATTTCTGCAGGGGCAGAACATGTATTATTCTAATTACACTAATTGCCCATTTCAATAAATGGCGGCATGGTTGCGTGTTTTTTTGCGCTTGCAAATGTGCTTGATTCGTGCTAACAAAAGTACAGTAAGGGCCGCTTCACACAAACATATTTGTTTCAATGGATGCCTTCAGAATTCTCTTTACTCACACATTTCGCATGCGTGCAAAACCTCACCATGCTCTATTTTTGTGCACATTTGCGCACCAAGGGTCCCTGTACAAGTCTATGGGAAGTGTGCACGTAACCGATTCCTATCTCCAAAAAAAGTTATAATAAACAGCGATAAAAAAGTCTTATAAACTCCAAAATGGTACAAATAAAAACTACAGGACATCACGCAAAAACACGAGCCGTCGCACAAGTATCATGCGATACTTCCGCCATGTATCACGTGGACATGAGGCCTAAATCTAAGTGCTTGGTTGTTAGCAGCCGCAGCTGCGCTGCACCTCTTGCTCATCAGTTTTTTTTCCTGCTTTTGGAAACTGCTGTAGGAAAGGGGGTGCACCAGTACTGGAGGTACTGCAATACCAGGTCAATGTGCAGAGTGGACAGAGTAAGCACTTTTTCCAGTTCCCTGTTCTAAAAATCCATTTAATATATGATCCCCAGATAGGGGACATATCAGATGCAACACGCTCAGCCAGCACTCCGGGCACACCCACAATGCACTGAGGGAGCCGGAAGACCTTTGCATAGCCCCGCCCAATGTCTTCTCAACCGTGGTGAGCCGTCCCCGCGGGAGACCCGCGCCTGAATGGAGCATGTCCGGATTTTTTCCTGCACGCGGGACCCGCGCCTGCAGGGAAAAATGACATCTGCAGGTATTTTACTACCTGCGGGTGTCTAATGCATCCATATCCATTGCATAGCGCCGATCGCAATGCCGGGGGTGGGGGGGTCCGAACAGCCCGGGATGACAGCTCCATGCTGCGGACACCGACAGCATGGAGCTGTCACGTCCAGAGCCCGAGGGGCTTTATTCTCTGCAGGACACATGTTTTTACGTCCTCAGAGAGTAAAGCCCACTTCGGGAGGACGTAAAAACACTATGGCCCGGGGCGTGGCTTAGCAAGCAAGGAGAGAGGTCGCACGCTGTTTTGCTCCTCCACAGAATCTCCCTTTTCAGCCCTTTTCTGGGTCAAATCAGTGACCCAAACAGAGGCAGACAAGAGCACAGCACCTGGGGACCCACCAGAACCCACAACCGGCCCGGACAAGGCTCACCTGGTGATCTCCAGCCGCAAAAAAGAAGCCGAAGAGCCGCGGCCCTGCACAGTGGCCCTGCACAGCGGCCCGCGCCCGCGGCCTAACCCGACAAGTACCGCGCTCAGAAACACCCGGCGAGGACCGCTCACGGAGCCCCAAGCAGAGGACTACGGCACAAGGTAACCCCTGCCGACTTGGAGGGGAGGCTCTGTCACCCTCAGTGCCCGCGCTCTCACCGCAGCGCCTTGCAAATACACAGCCGCGGCTCCCTCCCTCTGAATATACCGCCGTGGCCACCAACCTGCAACTCGGCGGCACATACACTCATCAGGGTGATCCCCCGCTGGACTAATCCCCACGCTGGTGGTTTTCCCCCTCCTGCTCCCCAGAGCCGACAATCAGCACGGGCGGGCACACCGGAAGATCTGCACCTAGTCTCTAGCTCCCTGTGAGGCAGCGGCCATCTCGCCCCCCCCCCTCCCCCCTGAGTCGAGCAGGCTGCTTGGCATACTAGCCAGACCAGAGCAGAAAAGTAAAAGTAAAAAAGAGAGGATACTGTGATCCTCCCAGCACACCAACACCAGGCAAAGTTTAAAGCAGTACTCACTATTTCTGACGTGCAGCGGGGGAACAGAGGTCCTCTCCCCGGAGCTCTCAGACCGACAGCAGGCTCCATTAAAGTATAGTGCAGTTCAAATATCAATGCACCACAGCACCATCTAGTGGCCAAAACAGAGATAACCAGGACCTGAACCTCTTCTCATCCCTTTCTCAAAGCACTAAACAAAGCCAATCCTTGCCCATTAGAAAGAGCAACGAGGCCCCTAAGGCCTCCTTCCCACGAGCGTGACGGGCTCCGCCGCGTAATATTACGCAGTGAAGCCCGTCACGGCGCCCCCCAGAGACCCCATACTTACCAGCGGAAGATCGCGTGAAGACGCTTCCCCGCCCTCCGCCGTCGCGTCATGTGACACGCCCACCGCGTCATGTGACACGCCCACCGCGTCACATGACGTGGCCGGCCGTGTCACGTGACGCGCGGCGGTAGGCGGGGAAGCGTTTTTTCACGCTATCTTCCGCTGGTTGCAGCGGGAGATAGCGTGAACGGACGGCTTCCATTGACTGCAATGGAAGCCGTCAGCGCGTACACTCGCAGCAAATAGAACATGCTGCGGGTGACAACGGGAGATTTCACGGTGCGTAATTCCGCGGTGGAATTACGCATCGTGTGCATTGTGCTATTAGGTTCAATAGAACCTAATAGCATGGGGCAACGCAGTGGATTTTTGCCGCGGATTTACGCGGCGTAAATCCGTTCGTGGGAAGGAGGCCTAAGTGTGTTGAGAAGAGGGACCCACAGTTAACTACAAGGAGAATACCTCCCCACCTTACTGCCAAGTGATCTGTGGAGGAATATCTGCATAGCCAGACTGCTATATAGAAACTGTCAGCAACCCACAAAGACAGACCCTGTGCCAAAGGGTACTGACAGAAAAACACTATATAGCCTCCTCAGCATTACAAAATAGCCTGGAAGCAAGTCCCAGCCCCCGCAACACCCAAGGAAGCAATACATCGCGCGCCTCGTAGACGCAAATATCAAATTCCCGGTGCGACCCAGCGGACTCCTCAATCCCAAACACTTTCTTCTCAGCAAATACTGATAGTTCTAAAAAAAGAAAGGACTCTTATCAGGCAAAGCCACACTTAACAAATCTTCAAAACTCTACAGGAGCACTACCTAAGGCACTCAAGATGGAATAGCAGGACTCTATGTTCTAACTCCACCCGCCACATGAGGCTCCTCAGCAACACATAACAGGACCACTCAACATCAATGAGCTTCTAAAGGAACTTTTAACAAACAACTACGCCTTCCAACGCCTCCATAAAGAATACGCCACCCGGTAGACCACTATACAACAAATAGCGACCAATCCACAGCGCATATCCAAGAATTAACTATTCAGGATGGTTAAGCGACGTATTAAAGCAACGGCCCCCAGGAGACTCTCAGAGTACTTCCCGCCTGGCACACAGAGCAACAAAAACAAACCCGCCACATCTCATTCAAACATCCCCGTAACCGAAGAAATACCCAACACCCACAGCCCTGCGGCTCTGTCTCCATACTCCTCCACAGGATCTCTCCCGCCTACCCCAGCCAATCCCAACACCTCCCCTGGAAGCGGAGGGAAAAGGAATGTTCAGGACCCCCTACCAGCCTCCCCCTCCCCAAAAGGACCGGCGGCAAAAAAGAGCCAAAATAACAATCCACAAGAAACTCCCCCGCAGACAGATCCTATCAACAATCTCCAAGCTTATCCCGACTCTGAAAGCCCCTTAACTATAAACGCTCTGAAGACTATGCTAATCTCGCTGCAAAAGGACATTTCTAAAGATATACAGAGCCTCTCTGGTCAATTACAATCTAACATCGACCACCTAGCTACCAGAACTGACCACCTTGAACGGAAAATGGGAGAATTTACCAAAGCCCACAACGAGTTGGTAGATGCGCATGGCAGTATGGAAGAAGTCGCATATTTGAGAGAGAAGGTCATAGACTTGGAAGACCGATCCAGAAGAAACAATCTCAAATTTAGGGGAGTTCCAGAGACTGTGACCCCCCCTGACATTCCACAATATATACTCAAATTACTCCAAACGCTCCTCCCGGACCTTCCCGAGATCGAATATGCAGTTGACAGAGCCCACAGAATTCCAAAAGCACGCTCTGTCCCTGAGTCAGCCCCCAGAGACATCTTAGCAAGAATACACTTCCATAAAATAAAAGAGGAAGTCTTGGCAGTTGGAAGGCGTAGAGGCACACTACCGACTCCATATGAAGACATACAAATATTTCCAGATCTTTCAGCCGCCACTCTGCAGTCTCGGAGAAAGTTTACAGAAGTTACAGCAGCACTACGAGAGGCGCACATCAAGTATAGATGGGGATTTCCAACCAAACTACTGATCTCAAAAAATGGAACCATCCAGGTTGCCACCTCGCCAGAAGAAGGCGTCTCGTTCCTGAAACAATGGGGGATCCCTATCCTTCAGAAGCCTCTGAGGACGGCGGTAGAATCTCCTACAAGAATCGAACAAGACTGGAAAACAGCAGATAAGCATGGCAGACACGCATAAATTGATGTTGTAAAGGGTCTTGAACCCATAGTTATATTTCTCCTTTACGGAGCCTAAAGTGGATGGTTTAAAATGCCACCCCTACCTAAGGTTCATTCATCCAGTGCAGATAGGCGCTGGATGAACAATATTTTGATTTTGTTAACTGTTAATGATGTTTTTTTTCCTTATGTCAAATATAGTTATAAAAGGTTCAGTAGGAGGCCACTTCCCTTCCCCCCCACCATACTTAATATGAAAAAACACAACGACTCCCCAGCGTATAAACCACCTACCAGTTATGCCCATTAGCATCATATCCCTAAATGTAAAAGGCCTGAACAGCCCCTATAAACGTAGCATGCTTTGGAGACAGGCTCTTAAGTCCCACTCAGACATCTTCCTCGCCCAAGAGACACACTTCCTGAGAGATAAACACCCCCCCTGCAACCACCCTAAATTTCCAAACATTTTCCTGGCATCAAATGAAGGGAAAAAAAAGAAAGGCGTAATGATAGCCATTAGCCGGAACGTTACATTTTCCCAAAAAAACGTATACGTGGACCCAGGCGGGTGATTTCTAATATTAGTCTGCGTAATTAACGCCACCACCTACACTCTAGTAAATGTCTACTTCCCATTTAAAAGGCAGGCCAAATTCTTCAAACATGTTCTTTCCGAAGTGGCTAAAATTCGAGAGGGGAATTTGGTGATCGGAGGAGATCTAAACTCAGTGGTGGACCCTACCTTGGACTCCACCGCGAGCGGCAGGGGCATGTCACCCATTGTCCCAATCATACACTCAGAAGAATTATACGACGTGTGGAGGTGCATGCATGGATCGTAGAGGGACTACACGTTTCTCTCCGCGCCACATGCATCTTATTCTAGGATAGATATGTTCCTGCTGCCGCGGGCAGGCCTCGAGGGGGTTTTACAGGCGGATATTGGAACAATATCATGGTCTGACCACACCCCCATATCCTTAACGCTCCAAGAGAAATTCAACTACTTCCCATCATTCCCATGGAGATTAAATGAATACACTTTAAACCATCCTGAGCACGAACTAGCTCTTAAAGAGGAATTAGAAGGATTTTTTGCAAACAATATAGGATCAGTCCCGAACATCTCCACAGTGTGGAATACACACAAAGCCTACATGAGAGGCATATTTATTAAACTTGGAGCAAGAGCCAAAAAGAAAAGAGAAGAGGAATTTAACCTCCTAATGGACAAAATTAAATCCCTAGAAGCATTAAATAAAAATAAACCTACCCCACAAAGGACAACAGACCTTTTTAACCTTCGGGCGAAGCTACAAAACCTGTTGGTTTTTAAACATGACATCGCGTTTCAAAAACTCAGAATGCAATTATATGCGCACGACAATAGGACGGGGGCCTTACTAGGGAAGCAGCTCAAAGATCTTAGAACTAAAGAAAGAATTGCATACCTCCTCGACCCACAAGGCAGAAAAATCTTCCATCCCCAAAAAATGGCGAACGCATTTGCTGCATATTATTCCTCCTTATATAACTTAAAAAATAACCAAAACATACACCATCCCCAAAAGGAAGAAAATGGCGTTCGAAAACGCTTTAAAATGCAGCATTTTACCTGTGTGAAAGCAGCCTTAGGGCTCATGTCCACGGGCGTATACGTAACACACTGTGGGTCTCCTGCGGTGTTTTACAAATTGCAACCAATACTCTCTGCCGGCAGATAGACGGCAGAGGCCGCGTATGTGGTAAGTATAGCACTGTGCATGCCCACTAATTTCACATCACGGACATGCGCAGTTTGATTTTTTTTTTTTTATTCCCGCTCTGTTCAGAGCAGGAGAGTGTATCGAAACACTGCCCTCTTGCAATGTGGAATTTCTGCGGTTTTGTTTTTACCACTTCTTTTCCCGGCCGTTATTTGTGCGCTCGGGAAAAGATAAGACCTGCCCTATCATGTAGTGACAGTACCTGCAGGGAAGATCGGGCGGCGCCTGTCATCCCGTAGCAATTTCCAAACTTCCGCGCACTGGCACGGAGTGTAAACTGCTGGTGAAGGGGACAGGATTCCATTTGTTCTGGGGCAGTTGCACCTATGAAAGTCACAGAAAATAGAAATGATTGATTTCAATGGGTTTGTTCACAGGCGCGTATTTTCCATGTGCATTTCGATCGCACAAAAAAATACGCAGCATACTATATTTTCTCGTACATTCTCATAGGGAAAGAACGCATATTATACTAATTGTCTATTTCACTAGCTGAGATAATCATTGCGTGTTATTTCTTTGTCTGTGCAAATATGCGTAAGCTCATCGGAATCCAGCCTAAATGTAAACATATATCTTTATAAGGCCATTTTCACACTGTTTTTCCTCTTACTACGGTTCCATGCGTTTTTGGCGCTGCACTCCCATGTGTATCCAACATGTCGGGGCTTCCTCTATATCAGTGATGGCGAACCTTTTAGAGACTGGGTACCCAAACTGCAACACAAAACCCACTTATTTATCGCAAAGCGCCAACGTGTCAGGGGCGGGGCTGATCAGGACGTATGATTTTACCCCCGTCGTTCTAAAAAGGACAGGGCCTCTTTAACCCTCTGCAATCCAATTTTGGATTTGGGTTGCCTAGGGGCTTTTCTTTTTCTGCCTTATACTATGGCGCCTTCTGCTGGCTAAAGTTAGGGCTCCTTCCCACGGAGGGATTTATGCTGCGTAAATCTGCTGCGTTGCCGGCAGCTATTAGGTTCTATTGAACCTAATAGCTCAATGCTCACGGTGCGGAATTCCACGATGGAATTCCGCACCGTGAAATCACCTGACCTCACCCGCGGTATGCTTTATTTGCCGCGGGTGTACGCGCGGCCGGCCTCCATTCTAGTCAATGGAAGCAGTGCGTCACGCTATCTTCCGCTGTAGCACAGCGGAAGATAGAGTAAAAACCACTTCCCCGCCCACCGCCAGCCACGTCATATGACCCAGTAGATTTTGGTAGGCCGCTGTCTCCCCCTTGTGTGCTGCATTAAAAATGCACTCTGCTAAAAATAAAAAGGGTCCAGTTCTGTGGCTTCTCGGAGGAGATAGGGGATCCCCCACCTCCCGTCTCCGAGCTGCAGCGGAGACTGACTAACATGGCTGCCAAGTCCGGTATTTATACTTCTAAATTGATGACATCACAATGCAGTGACATCAGCCTGCCAGACACCTGGCTCATTTGCATACAGTATGTATGTATGTATGTATGTATGTATGTATGTATGAATGAGTATGACTGAATGAATCTATCTATTTATTTATTAATTATGTAGATTATAGATATAGATTATATCTGAATTATAGATTTTGTGCATATAGATTAAAGATAGATTTTAGATGATATATATATATATATTTATATATCTACATACATACACAAACACATAAAGCTGTATTATGTATATATGTAGATTCTATAATGTATGTTGATTATATAATAGATCTATTGATTGATAGATAGATAATCCATAGATCTATTATATAATTAATATAGATGATAAAATCTAACACAGATATAAATAATCTAAAATCTATCATCTGGATATAATGTATGTCTATAATCTACTCTATCTATCTATCTATCTATCTATCTATCGCTATACAAATAGCAAGATTTATTTCTCTATATAATCTATAGTTATGGATGGATGGATGGATGAATTTATTTATGTATGGCGGGGAAAAAAAAGGCCTGCTGTACATTTTAACTTCTTCAGATGACCATGCTGATCTATTCTTATTCTTACTAGGGTCTACTAATGCCAGCCCAGGGGAAGCCAATAAAGCCCTATGGGCTCGAAGCCAATTTTCCTTTTTTTGGGAAAAAGTTTCCGTCCGTCCCCACTCCAAATGCGTCCACCAAAAGAGATCTCTCAAAACGACCGACGGACGCACCTTCAGAGGCAAACTAGTGCTTGCTTCTAGTGTCATCGTCTGCTTAACCATCCTGCGTAGGGAGGTGACGAGTCCTGCAGGCTCTGCAAGCCTAGGATGCGTGAGCACGGTGCAAGAGGAAGGACTGAGGAGGATGTGAGGGGGAGGGGGGAGGGCGCAGTTGAGAAAGCGTTGGGTGGGGCTATGCAAAGGTCCTCCAGCTCCCTCAGAGCATTGTGGGTGTGCCGGGAGTGCTGCCTGAGCGTGTTGCATCTGATACGTCCCCTATTTGGGGATCATTTATTAAAGGGAGCATAGGTGCAGCACGTTTCTGTAAAACCAATAGAGGGCGCTGCAATGTTACTGTAGAAACCAATGGACAGCATGGGAGGTAGCTATACATAGATTTTAAAGACGACGACTGCCAAGGCTAAAGCCCGTGTATATTCCATAGACTATAGCTATCTCCAGGATAGCTGCATGCGCAGTCGTGTGCCGGGTTCGCACGTGCGCAGTCGCGCCATTGTCTCACACGGCTGCTTTCATTCCGCGCTTCCTGACAAGGCAATGTACGCATACGTCACTAGTGAAGGAAGCGGAAGGTAGCGCAATGTACACTTTTTGACCGGATGGAGGAAAATCGGGTTGCTGGAGGTCACGTGACCGAAGTGACAAGCGGCTCCAGGAGAAGATTTGGGATAAGAAGAAGAGGTAAGCAGGCTCCCTGGGAAGCAATAGGTAAGTATACAGTATATTTTTTTGTTTTTAATGACAGAACCCCTTTAAGGCTCTATTATGACACTTTTCGAACCGTGGTATGGTTACATGCGGGGAGTGTGAAGACGGTATGGTTACATAAGGGGGGTGTGGTGACAATACGGTTACACTAGGAAAGTGGGCTTACACGAGGGGAGCGTGGAGGCGGGGCGGCTACAGAAGGGGAGTGTGATGGAACCCCTAACAATAATCTGTGCTGTGTCATTTCCATAAATGTCATGGAAGGTAATGAAAATGAAGTGAACAGTTTAGCATACAGTAATTCCCCTTTCACATGGGCCAAAATTCTCACTATTCTCACTTACCCAAAGGAAGCAGCTGGTGACAAAACATGAAACGTGGGCAAGGAGGCTCTGGTATCCTGTTGTACCACTTCTAGCTTGGATACAAGAGGTTATACAGATGGGAATGGAGGCTCTAGTACCCTGTTGTACGCCTTGTAGCTTGGATAAAAGATAAGATAAGGACAGGCAAGGGGACTCTAGTACTGCGTTGTACCACTTCTAGCTTCTAGTATAGAAGATGGGGAACAGGCGGCTATGGAGGCTCTATTCTAGAGAATCAATACAGTAAGCAGTGGAGTAGGTCAGTAAATCAATGGCTGAAATAACAGTTGAATTGTGTTACCACATTACTACTGACAGTCCTCACCTCTTTAGTAACAGGTGGCATGGCTGAAGCCTCATCACAGTATTTCAGTGCCAGAGCTTTCTGTCCTCGGTCTTTGTAGCACTGGGATGAAAGATAAAAAACACCAAAAAAAGCAAAAACCAGTAAAGCAATAGAATCTTACAGTAACTTTGGGGCATTACAGCAGCACACAATGTCCCTGCAGGTTGGATTACAGATGAGTGCTGCTGTATGGTGCCTTCATACCTCTAGGGCAGGATACCTACCTGATATGTATTGTCATGGGGCGCACCAAGATCTTGTCTCAGGCTTTGCTTGCAGTCCTACCATATCGCACTAAATGCAGAAGTGCAGTCAATGCAGCTTTTTACCTAAAATAGTAAAAATTGGTCAAAGCCTCATGCAGTGTATTACCTGACCCTGGAATAACATCAATGGCAATTATAAGAATAATGCTGATAATAATACAAATTCTGTATGTCTGTTTTCAGCCTTACAAAACCATAACTATAGAAGTTTAAATTTATACGTAAAGCTAGATATTTTTAGAAATATCTATATTGATATATAACTATCTATTTTTATAGCTAGATATATATCTATGCAGTAAGATACATTAGATCGATGGTGACACACGCACCCGAAACAAGGACCACAGGTTGTAAGCAGCCATTTTTCCGTCAGTCTCCACTGGAGTCTCTCCCAGGCCCAAACTGAACCTACCTACCTGAATTGTAAGTACCTACCTTCTTGTTCTCTATGAAAGAACTGAGCGTACCTTTTAAAAAAATGGTGGCGGCAGCAGCAACCATTCAGATTTTGTATAGTTTATGTATAGCTACCTGCCATGCTGTCCATTGGTTTCTACAGTAACATTGCAGCGCCCTCTGTTGGTTTTACAGAAACGTGTTGCACCACCTATTGGATTTACCCAAACTTACAGCACCATAGAGATTAGCGGGTCACCTCCCAGTTCTCCATCTTTTTGCCCTATTTTTCTCTAGGGTGGTTTCAAACCAGCGGGTAAAATCGCGCCTTTTTTAACCGATGCGTTGGTAATTGAAAAAAAAAAAAAAGCAGATTTCGCAGCCAATGATTCCCGACGGTTCCCTTCCCTTCAGCAAGGTTTTCACTGATGTGATGCTGAGAGAGAAAATCGCAGCCTGCTGTGTCCTTCTGCGCAGTGCGTTTTTTAAAATCTCCCATGTAATCCTATGGAGGCTGCGTTTTATCGCATCACAAGGCGACAAATATGCGCTGCAATGTTAACATTGGAAAGTCCTACCGACTTGCGCGTTAAACAAAAACATGTGGTTTTTAATGTGCGCGGCAGCGATGCGATTTAATCCTCTAAAAAAAAAAAAGCATCGCTGGTGATGGTCACGGCCGTATATTGGGACAAAACTAAGCCTAAGCTTTCTGTGGTTTCGTTTTCACCAGCAGTATTCTCTCCCGTTAATACTTGACCGAGAAAATATGGGACCTCCCCTATGAATACTATGTGCGTGAAAGATCAGGCGGCCGCCATATTCCCACCATTTATTTTGTTTCTTACAGTTGCTCCTACAGCGGTGTGTGTGTGTTTGTATATGTATGTATGTATGTATGTGTATATATTTTACACACATACACACATCACAATGCATTGTTCTTACAAGGCGCACTGCACTGGTAGACACACTCGCATATTTGCCATGCGAGATATTGGTTTGAGTTTCTCGGGCTGATATAGTGCTCACTTGTGTAAAATCAGCCACAGAGAATGAATTTAACATCACCAAAGACATAAAGCTATACATTGCCCTCTATTGTCAGCATGCTGTTATCCTGACCCCCAAGTGTCAATGCATAATGCATCCCAAGTGGCAGCTTGCCCACCCATATCACATCTTGTATCCAAGCTAGAGGCGATACAACAGGGTCTGTTTCACATTTTGTATCCAAGCTAGAGGTAGTACAACTTTAACTTTTTTCCTTCTGCTTTGCTCAGATTCATTCAAATACTGTGGGTCAAAATACGCAGCACAGCCCTAGAGGAATTCGTTAAGGGGTCTAGTTTTTTAAACAGGGTCATTTGTGGGGGTTCTCCAAAGTGCTCAAGGGCTCCACAAGTGAGCAATGGGACCTAAAACACTTTCATGCAAAATAACTGTTCACAAAGCCACCGGCTGCTCCTTTCGGTTTGGGCCCCATTGTGCATACGGACACAAGATTAGGGCCACAATGGGTATATCTCTGAACACAGGACATACGGGGGGTCTCCATTTTGGGGGTGCCAATCCTCATCTTCATGTGCAATATAGAAAAAAATCCCATCATTAAAATTAAAATGACATATTTGCAAAAATATGAAATTTAATTTCTTCCCCTCCAAATTGCATTAATTCTTGACAAAACCTGTGGGGTAAAAATCCTCCTGACCCCCTCAGTGAATACATTAAGGGGTGTAGTTTATAAAATGGGGTCATTTGTGGGGGGATCTATCATTTGGACACCCATGAGACTTTGCAATCTTGGCTTGGTGCAGGAAAAGAAAGTGTTCCTCAAAATGTTAAAAATCAATGTAAAATTTGTACGTCTCCTAAATTGTTAAAAAAAAACTGAAGTTTTTCTAATGTGCGTCCAGAATAAAGTAAACAGATGGAAATATATATCTTATCAAAGATTTGTACAGTATGTTTGCACATGTTTGAGATATTGTGGCTGAAAATAAATTACATTTTTATAAATTTTTTCTCAATTTTGACGCTTTTAATAAATATACACTAATTTTATCAGACTATTTTCACCACCTAAATGAAGTACAACATGTGGCAAAAAAACAATAACAGAATCACTTGGATATGCAGAGCCTTTAGGCCTCATGTCCACGGTGAAAAGAAGAATTAAAATCCGCAGCGGATCACCCGCACGCGGATCCGCACCCCATAGGGATGCATTGACCACCCTCGGGTAGATAAATACCCGCGGATGGTCAATAAAAGTGAATTAAGAAAAATGTGGAGCATGAAAAAAAAATGGACATGCTCCATTTAGGTGCGGGTCTCCCGCAGGCTTCTATTGAAGCCTATGGAAGCCGTCCGGATCCGCGGGAGACCTAAAATAAGAATAACTTACCCGTAGCGGACCGGGCAGATCTTCTCTTCTTTGCGGCCAGATCTTCTTTCTTCGGCGCGCGGCACGCCTATAACAGTTTGTCTCCTCACCAACCATATGCATCAGTGTTATGGTGGATGGTCTATATTGCATCTATTACTCCTAGTTCTAGCTGGTTGTCATCTCTTTGATGACTGTCAGGATCCAACAACCCCCCCCTCCAACCCATCAGGATCCACCAGCCCCCCCACCCATCAGAATCCAACAGCGCCCCACCCATCAGGATCCAACAGCGTCCCACCCATCAGGATCCAACAGCGTCCCACCCATCAGGATCCAGCGGCCCCACACCCATCAGGATCCAGCGGCCCCACACCCATCAGGATCCAGCGGCCCCACACCCATCAGGATCCAGCGGCCCCACACCCATCAGGATCCAGCGGCCCCACACCCATCAGGATCCAGCAGCCCCACACCCATCCTTCCCCTCTGAAGGTAATATAGCGCTCACTAGCTCCACAAGACTAGATTGGAGCGGCTCCTCTCTTCAGTAGCTCCACTCTAGCCACTTCACTGATCTGCTGGCTAGTATGTATTGGCTGGTGGTAGGATCTCCCAGCAGCCAATACACTCCAGACGCACCATCCAATCAGTGAGCGGGGGCGGGGCTAGTGAGCGGCAGCTCTGGGGAGGACGCAGCAGTTCTGAACTCATGATATTTTTGTATCTTAGTGAACTGAATATGGCCGCCACCACAACTTGCCTCCAGCTTTCCTAGTCTTCTGCACAACATCATTACATGTCTACACCACTTTGTTTTCAGGAGCCGAGGCAAGTGGTGTGACGACTACCGAGCGAGGCTCTGTTCGTGTCAGCGGTAGGGTGCTCCATGATGGTCATCAGGTTACCAACAGTTCTGTCACCCAGCTTTCCTAGTCCCTGAATGGCCAGTCAGCCTCCTTTTGTCATATCACTGTAGGGCAGTGACTCCCACCTCCAGTCCTAGGGACCCCACAGGTCATGTTTTCAGGACTTCCTCAGTGTTGTACAGGTGATGTAATTATCATCGGTACCTCAGACATTGCCACAGGTGTTCTTACTATACGAGATCCTGTACATGACCTGTTGGGGGCGCTGAGGGGCGGAGGTGGGGAGCACTGCTCTAGAGGGTTCTAGGAAAGCTGGGAGATCCATTGTGTTGGCATTAGGTTAGCTGAACCCCCAGCGATCCGCTGTAATCCAAGGAAGATCTGGCAGTAAGGCTAATGTCACACAGTGAGTGCGATACCAGGCCGTGAATCGCGGCCCGTTTTCGCGCTCGCTAACGTACGATTTTTCTGTGGATGTGAGTCATTTTTGTAATAAAACTGCCTCCCCTCCCTCCCGCTGCGGCTGTCCGCACCTAGCACGCGGTGCGATGCTGCCGCCAGCCCCATTAAAACAATGGGTGATGCAAGGCCCCGCCCAAAGATAGAACGAGCCGCGGTTCATATACGTGCAATATTTGCTCTGCCGCGTGAAAAAGGCCGAAGTGTTCAATTCCCCTGCAACGCCCCCGCAGGAGAAATTAAGTATTACGCCGTCCTTCTGCCATATGATGAACAGACATGTTGGCTGCACCATATGGTAAACTGGAGTCGGGTAATAGTGAAACGCTCAAACGTGGGAATACAACCGTTTATGTTCCATCTGAATATTGGCGCATTTACGGTTGGCGTTCGGAGGCAGAACACGTCTTAAGCAGGATTTTCACACAATGAACACAGAAACAGCAAACCTGCTGTGAAGTCGAGGAGCGTCCGACACGTTCGCAGCAATACGTACAAATCTGCCGCAGGACACCGACAGCGGAGATTATTAGCACCACGTGGTCCAGCAAGCTACGAACATGGCCTAAATGTTAGGAGGCTCGTATATATTAGGGAGTCCCCTAATACTCAGGCCGCGTTTACATGAGCGACAAAGTCACACTGCGACACATCACGTGTTTGTTCGGCCCATGCTTTCCAATGGGGCAATTCACATGTTTTGGAGGGTGCGACATCCCGATATGCCCGCGACTCGTGAGGTTTCGTGGCCCATGTTACCCTATGGAGCCTTCCTCTCTGTTGCATCGCATGAAAGCGTGATTTTTGTGCGGTGCGATGCAACTTTGACAGGAGGAAATCCTATCATCACAGCCATAACCTAAGGCCTATATATATATACACACACACACATCACCTAGGAGCGCTGCCCGGCGCTGCTGCAGCTTCCTCCCAGTATATATATATTATATATATATATACACACACTGGGAGCTGTCCAAATCCGCAGCTATGGTTGTGGTTTACACGGAGAGACGACAAGGAGCCGTTCATGTTTAGCCCATGTAAAAGACGCCATCAGCCAACAAATGAGCATTTCCTCGTTAGTCCGCTCATCGCTGCCATGTTCACACGAGGTAATGAGCGGGCACCAGTCAGTGGCCACGAACCTTCGGCCACTGCAGATATTGGCGCGGACTTCCCTTTTACGGGAACCCGTGGCCAGCTGTTAGCCCAGTAAACCAATCCCACGGGTACAATGGTGTCACTTCTGTAAGAAGTCCCCGCGCCGCACGCAAATGGCGCAGAGCGGTGCAGTTGGGGCCGCCCCTCCAGCCTCCTGTGCAATGACAGCCATGCATGAAGACTTGGCCAGCGCTGTGCAGCTGCTTCTGTTGTGCACATAAACCTCTCCATTTATGACCCCACCAGTCCCAGCGAAGACTAGAGAGCCCCCCCCCAATTACCCACAATGCCCCAGCGGAGACTATGGCCCCGCCCATTACCCACAATGCCCTGGTTAAAGCAGCTGTAAACACTAATGCCCACTAGAGATAGGATGGCCTCACCTGCTGGATGTGCAGCTCTGCCTGCAGGAACTGAAGCCCGGCCACCGCACCCACCCCAGAAGACATGGAGTTCAGAACTGCTGCGTCCTCCCCAGAGCTGCCGCTCACTAGCCCTGCTCCCCGCTCACTGATTGGATGGTGCGTCTGGAGTGTAGTGGCTGCTGGGAGATCCTACCACTAGCCAATACATTCTATCCAGCAGATCAGTGAAGTGGCTAGAGTGGAGCTACTGAAGAGAGGAGCATTTTAGTATTCCCTAAAATAACGTAAACTGCGTTTTATGTCCGACGGCGGGGGTAATTACAGAGGCTGGTTGGGATGGGCACATGGGGCAAGAAAACCAGGTTTCCCCCCTCCTCTAATGCTTTTTGGGGTATTTCTTGACCTCAGCGACGGGTATGGGTTGTAAAAAGTGGCGCTCTGTGAAGCTGGCCATTCAGGAACTAGGAAAGCTGGGTGACAGAACATGTTGGTAACCTGATGACCATCATGGAGCTCCCTACCACTGACACGAACAGAGCCTCGCTCGGTAGTCGTCACCCCACTTGCCTCGGCTCCTGAAAACAAAGTGGTGTAGACATGCAATGATGTTGTGCAGAAGACTAGGAAAGCTGGAGGCAAGTTGTGGTGGCGGCCATATTCAGTTCACTTAGATACAAAAATATCGAATTAGTCATCTTAGTGACTTGACAGAAGATGATGATTGGGATTTGTTCCCGCCAGGAACTTTTGTTCTAAAAGGAACAATCCCGTGGCCCCTTCAGCAGCACTCTGCGCTCTCACACTAACCTGCTATAGTGTGAGTGCAGAGCGCTGCTGAAGGGGCAGCTTTAAAATCCGCCCCACAGGTCAATTTAAACTGTAGATTGTTTTTCCGCATTATATGGATGAGATTTCTTTAAACGTGTGACTACTTCTACATTCACTTCTGTGGAGCTGACGGAGATGGTCAAGCACTGAGCTCCCATGAACGGCGGAGTCGTAGTCATGCAATGAGACTAGTGCTACGCGACCAAGATTGCTGTATAGCCCTGTGACCTCACACTCTCGGGCCGGCTTCACACCACCGGTTTCCTATTGTTCAATCCACAGTCGTCGTCCACACGGAGGATCCGCAGCAAATCACACGCATTGAAAGATACATACTACTGCTACTTCCTTCACTCTCGCGGTCATCCGCATTACAGAGTCTGCAGGAACGCAGGGTCGCCGTCTAGGTTAACGGGCAGATTCCGCTGTAGTATCCCGCATTCGGAATGTGAAGCGGTCGTGTGCAACCGGCCTTACTGAAGACAATGGAGTTGCGATACAACTCACAAGTAGCTGCGACCAATATATTGCAAAAATCCAACCTCGTAGAGGTTTAAGCAATTTATAGGTTGTGGGAACTTGCGCGACCCCATTGATATATTTGAGAGTGCAAGTTCACAGGGCTGCACAGCGATCTTTGGTCACATGACCCATGTCATGGCGAAAGACTCCATAGAGCTCCAGCCTTAGGGCTCATGTCCACGACTGTGTTCTCACCGCAGAGACGCAGCGTTTTACGCATACCACCGTGGGCTCTTCGGCCAGATTCACACAGATGTATTTGCACAGCATATTACGCATGAAAAATATACATGCTAAATACACGTCAGTAGAACCCGCTGATTGCAGCGAGTTCCTTCACATAAGTGTATTTTGCATGCGCATTTTGTTAAAAAAAAAAGCAGTCCCCTTTATTTTCTCGTGCATTTCTGCAGGGGCAGAACATGTATTATTCTAATTACACTAATTGCCCATTTCAATAAATGGCAGCATGGTTGCGTGTTTTTTTGCGCTTGCAAATGTGCTTGATTCGTGCTAACAAAAGTACGGTAAGGGCCGCTTCACACAAACATATTTGTTTCAATGGATGCCTTCAGAATTCTCTTTACTCACACATTTCGCATGCGTGCAAAACCTCACCATGCTCTATTTTTGTGCACATTTGCGCACCAAGGGTCCCTGTACAAGTCTATGGGAAGTGTGCACGTAACCGATTCCTATCTCCAAAAAAAGTTATAATAAACAGCGATAAAAAAGTCTTATAAACTCCAAAATGGTACAAATAAAAACTACAGGACATCACGCAAAAACACGAGCCGTCGCACAAGTATCATGCGATACTTCCGCCATGTATCACGTGGACATGAGGCCTAAATCTAAGTGCTTGGTTGTTAGCAGCCGCAGCTGCGCTGCACCTCTTGCTCATCAGTTTTTTTTCCTGCTTTTGGAAACTGCTGTAGGAAAGGGGGTGCACCAGTACTGGAGGTACTGCAATACCAGGTCAATGTGCGGAGTGGACAGAGCAAGCACTTTTTCCAGCTCCCTGTTCTAAAAATCCATTTAACCCCTTGAGTGGCACGCCCGGAAAAGTTCCGTGACGAGCTCCACTGCTCATAGCAACATAGCCCGGAAGATTTCCGGGCTATGTATCACTATGGGAGCTGCAGAGCACAATGCCTCAAGCTGTGACATTGTGCTCTGCCTGCACAGACCCACACAGAGCAGTGCAAGGGCTTTGAAAAACCAGCAGAAGATATTGTCGACCTGTCGGCAATGTCCTGCTTTGTTTACAGGTTGCCATAGAGACCATCGGCTTGTCAGAAGCAAGCCGATGGTCTCTGTGGCAGGGAGAGCTGGTTGTTAGCTGTCAGAGGACAGATAGGTACCAGCTCTTACAGCAGAGATCAGAGAAAACCTCCGATCTCTGCTGTGTTAACCCTTTACATGCTGCAGTCTATGTGACTGCAGCATGTAAAGGGCTGTCACTGCAGCATGTAAAGGGCTGTCACCATCGGACCCCCGGAATGTGATCAGGGGTCCTGATGGGTCCCTGTGGAAGTCCCCTAAAGGGACAAAAAAAAAAATTAAAAAAAAATAAAAAAAAAAAAAAGTAAAAAAATTATTAAAAAAATAAAAAAAACACTTGTCTCCTTTTACTTTGTAAAAAATCAAAAATACAATCACACATGTGGTATCCATGTGCGTCGTAATGACCCAGAGAAGGAAGTTAATACATTATTTAACCCCTTAATGACATGGCTCCTTTTTTTCTTTTTTCCCCATTTCTTTTTTTCCTCCCCCCTGTTTAAAAAATCACAACTTGCCCCGCAAAAAACAAGCCCTTATATGGCCATGTCAATGGAAAAATGAAAAAGTTATGGCTCTTGAGACGCAACTGCAAAACTAGTTGAAATTCAATGATTAGACCATTTTAAAAAACCTGCCCTGGTGGGCACGACAGGGTGGTAGGAAACCCGCCACTCAAGGGGTTAATATATGATCCCAAGATAGGGGACGTATCAGATGCAACACGCTCAGCCAGCACTCCGGGCACACCCACAATGCACTGAGGGAGCCGGAAGACCTTTGCATAGCCCCGCCCAATGCCTTCTCAATAGTGGTGAGCCGTCCGCGCGGGAGACCCGCGCCTGAATGGAGCATGTCCGGATTTTTTCCTGCACGCGGGACCCGCGCCTGCAGGGAAAAATGACATCCGCAGGTATTTTACTACCTGCGGGTGTCTAATGCATCCATATCCATTGCATAGCGCCGATCGCAATGCCGGGGGTGGGAGGGTCCGAACAGCCCCGGATGACAGCTCCATGCTGCGGACACCGACAGCATGGAGCTGTCACGTCCAGAGCCCGAGGGGCTTTATTCTCTGCAGGACACATGTTTTTACGTCCTCAGAGAATAAAGCCCACTTCGGGAGGACGTAAAAACACTATGGCCCGGGGCGTGGCTTAGCAAGCAAGGAGAGAGGTCGCACGCTGTTTTGCTCCTCCACAGAATCTCCCTTTTCAGCCCTTTTCTGGGTCAAATCAGTGACCCAAACAGAGGCAGACAAGAGCACAGCACCTGGGGACCCACCAGAACCCACAACCGGCCCGGACAAGGCTCACCTGGTGATCTCCAGCCGCTAAAAAGAAGCCGAAGAGCCGCGGCCCTGCACAGCGGCCCGCGCCCGCGGCCTAACCCGACAAGTACCGCGCTCAGAAACACCCGGCGAGGACCGCTCACGGAGCCCCAAGCAGAGGACTACGGCACAAGGTAACCCCTGCCGACTTGGAGGGGAGGCTCTGTCCCCCTCAGTGCCCGCGCTCTCACCGCAGCGCCTTGCAAATACACAGCCACGGCTCCCTCCCTCTGAATATACCGCCGTGGCCACCAACCTGCAACTCGGTGGCACATACACTCATCAGGGTGATCCCCCGCTGGACTAATCCCCGCGCTGGTGGTTTTCCCCCTCCTGCTCCCCAGAGCCGACAATCAGCACGGGCGGGCACACCGGAAGATCTGCACCTAGTCTCTAGCTCCCTGTGAGGCAGCGGCCATCTCGCCCCCCCCCTGAGTCGAGCAGGCTGCTTGGCATACTAGCCAGACCAGAGCAGAAAAGTAAAAGTAAAAAAGAGAGGATACTGTGATCCTCCCAGCACATCAACACCAGGCAAAGTTTAAAGCAGTACTCACTATTTCTGACGTGCAGCGGGGGAACGGAGGTCCTCTCCCCGGAGCTCTCAGACCGACAGCAGGCTCCATTAAAGTATAGTGCAGTTCAAATATCAATGCACCACAGCACCATCTAGTGGCCAAAACAGAGATAACCAGGACCTGAACCTCTTCTCATCCCTTTCTCAAAGCACTAAACAAAGCCAATCCTTGCCCATTAGAAAGAGCAACGAGGCCCCTAAGGCCTCCTTCCCACGAGCGTGACGGGCTCCGCCGCGTAATATTACGCAGTGAAGCCCATCACGGCGCCCCCCAGAGACCCCATACTTACCAGCGGAAGATCGCGTGAAGACGCTTCCCCGCCCACCGCCGTTGCGTCATGTGACACGCCCACCGCGTCACATGACGCGGCCGGCCGTGTCACGTGACGCGCCGGGCGCGTCATATGATGCGCCGGCCGCGTCATATGACGCGCGGCGGTAGGCGGGGAAGCGTTTTTTCACGCTATCTTCCGCTGGTTGCAGCGGGAGATAGCGTGAACGGACGGCTTCCATTGACTGCAATGGAAGCCGTCAGCACGTACACCCGCAGCAAATAGAACATGCTGCGGGTGACAACGGGAGATTTCACGGTGCGTAATTCCGCGGTGGAATTACGCATCGTCTGCATTGTGCTATTAGGTTCAATAGAACCTAATAGCATGGGGCAACGCAGCGGATTTTTGCCGCGGATTTACGCGACGTAAATCCGTTCGTGGGAAGGAGGCCTAAGTGTGTTGAGAAGAGGGACCCACAGTTAACTACAAGGAGAATACCTCCCCACCTTACTGCCAAGTGATCTGTGGAGGAATATCTGCATAGCCAGACTGCTATATAGAAACTGTCAGCAACCCACAAAGACAGACCCTGTGCCAAAGGGTACTGACAGAAAAACACTATATAGCCTCCTCAGCATTACAAAATAGCCTGGAAGCAAGTCCCAGCCCCCGCAACACCCAAGGAAGCAATACATCGTGCGCCTCGCAGACGCAAATATCAAATTCCCGGTGCGACCCAGCGGACTCCTCAATCCCAAACACTTTCTTCTCAGCAAATACTGATAGTTCTAAAAAAAGAAAGGACTCTTATCAGGCAAAGCCACACTTAACAAATCTTCAAAACTCTACAGGAGCACTACCTAAGGCACTCAAGATGGAATAGCAGGACTCTATGTTCTAACTCCACCCGCCACATGAGGCTCCTCAGCAACACATAACAGGACCACTCAACATCAATGAGCTTCTAAAGGAACTTTTAACAAACAACTACGCCTTCCAACGCCTCCATAAAGAATACGCCACCCGGTAGACCACTATACAACAAATAGCGACCAATCCACAGCGCATATCCAAGAATTAACTATTCAGGATGGTTAAGCGACGTATTAAAGCAACGGCCCCCAGGAGACTCTCAGAGTACTTCCCGCCTGGCACACAGAGCAACAAAAACAAACCCGCCACATCTCATTCAAACATCCCCGTAACCGAAGAAATACCCAACACCCACAGCCCTGCGGCTCTGTCTCCATACTCCTCCACAGGATCTCTCCCGCCTACCCCAGCCAATCCCAACACCTCCCCTGGAAGCGGAGGGAAAAGGAATGTTCAGGACCCCCTACCAGCCTCCCCCTCCCCAAAAGGACCGGCGGCAAAAAAGAGCCAAAATAACAATCCACAAGAAACTCCCCCGCAGACAGATCCTATCAACAATCTCCAAGCTTATCCCGACTCTGAAAGCCCCTTAACTATAAACGCTCTGAAGACTATGCTAATCTCGCTGCAAAAGGACATTTCTAAAGATATACAGAGCCTCTCTGGTCAATTACAATCTAACATCGACCACCTAGCTACCAGAACTGACCACCTTGAACGGAAAATGGGAGAATTTACCAAAGCCCACAACGAGTTGGTAGATGCGCATGGCAGTATGGAAGAAGTCGCATATTTGAGAGAGAAGGTCATAGACTTGGAAGACCGATCCAGAAGAAACAATCTCAAATTTAGGGGAGTTCCAGAGACTGTGACCCCCCCTGACATTCCACAATATATACTCAAATTACTCCAAACGCTCCTCCCGGACCTTCCCGAGATCGAATATGCAGTTGACAGAGCCCACAGAATTCCAAAAGCACGCTCTGTCCCTGAGTCAGCCCCCAGAGACATCTTAGCAAGAATACACTTCCATAAAATAAAAGAGGAAGTCTTGGCAGTTGGAAGGCGTAGAGGCACACTACCGACTCCATATGAAGACATACAAATATTTCCAGATCTTTCAGCCGCCACTCTGCAGTCTCGGAGAAAGTTTACAGAAGTTACAGCAGCACTACGAGAGGCGCACATCAAGTATAGATGGGGATTCCCAACCAAACTACTGATCTCAAAAAATGGAACCATCCAGGTTGCCACCTCGCCAGAAGAAGGCGTCTCGTTCCTGAAACAATGGGGGATCCCTATCCTTCAGAAGCCTCTGAGGACGGCGGTAGAATCTCCTACAAGAATCGAACAAGACTGGAAAACAGCAGATAAGCATGGCAGACACGCATAAATTGATGTTGTAAAGGGTCTTGAACCCATAGTTATATTTCTCCTTTACGGAGCCTAAAGTGGATGGTTTAAAATGCCACCCCTACCTAAGGTTCATTCATCCAGTGCAGATAGGCGCTGGATGAACAATATTTTGATTTTGTTAACTGTTAATGATGTTTTTTTTCCTTATGTCAAATATAGTTATAAAAGGTTCAGTAGGAGGCCACTTCCCTACCCCCCCACCATACTTAATATGAAAAAACACAACGACTCCCCAGCGTATAAACCACCTACCAGTTATGCCCATTAGCATCACATCCCTAAATGTAAAAGGCCTGAACAGCCCCTATAAACATAGCATGCTTTGGAGACAGGCTCTTAAATCCCACTCAGACATCTTCCTCGCCCAAGAGACACACTTCCTGAGAGATAAACACCCCCCCTGCAACCACCCTAAATTTCCAAACATTTTCCTGGCATCAAATGAAGGGAAAAAAAAGAAAGGCGTAATGATAGCCATTAGCCGGAACGTTACATTTTCCCAAAAAAACGTATACGTGGACCCAGGCGGGCGATTTCTAATATTAGTCTGCGTAATTAACGCCACCACCTACACTCTAGTAAATGTCTACTTCCCATTTAAAAGGCAGGCCAAATTCTTCAAACATGTTCTTTCCGAAGTGGCTAAAATTCGAGAGGGGAATTTGGTGATCGGAGGAGATCTAAACTCAGTGGTGGACCCTACCTTGGACTCCACCGCGAGCGGCAGGGGCATGTCACCCATTGTCCCAATCATACACTCAGAAGAATTATACGACGTGTGGAGGTGCATGCATGGATCGTAGAGGGACTACACGTTTCTCTCCGCGCCACATGCATCTTATTCTAGGATAGATATGTTCCTGCTGCCGCGGGCAGGCCTCGAGGGGGTTTTACAGGCGGATATTGGAACAATATCATGGTCTGACCACGCCCCCATATCCTTAACGCTCCAAGAGAAATTCAACTACTCCCCATCATTCCCATGGAGATTAAATGAATACACTTTAAACCATCCTGAGCACGAACTGCCTCTTAAAGAGGAATTAGAAGGATTTTTTGCAAACAATATAGGATCAGTCCCGAACATCTCCACAGTGTGGAATACACACAAAGCCTACATGAGAGGCATATTTATTAAACTTGGAGCAAGAGCCAAAAAGAAAAGAGAAGAGGAATTTAACCTCCTAATGGACAAAATTAAATCCCTAGAAGCATTAAATAAAAATAAACCTACCCCACAAAGGACAACAGACCTTTTTAACCTTCGGGCGAAGCTACAAAACCTGTTGGTTTTTAAACATGACATCGCGTTTCAAAAACTCAGAATGCAATTTTATGCGCACGACAATAGGACGGGGGCCTTACTAGTGAAGCAGCTCAAAGATCTTAGAACTAAAGAAAGAATTGCATACCTCCTCGACCCACAAGGCAGAAAAATCTTCCATCCCCAAAAAATGGCGAACGCATTTGCTGCATATTATTCCTCCTTATATAACTTAAAAAATAACCAAAACATACACCATCCCCAAAAGGAAGAAATACACAGTTTCCTACAAAGTGTGAACCTCCCTCGCCTGTCTCCCGAGCAAATAGAAAATCTCTCTTCCCCAATCACCTCTCAGGAAGTGGAGGACGCGATTAAATTACTTAAGCCCCACAAAACCCCAGGCCCGGACGGATTTTCAAACGGTTATTATAAAAAATTTGCAACGCTCCTGGCCCCTCATCTGGCATCTGTGTTCAACAGGGCGATGGAAAACGGCTCCTTCCCACCCGAGATGTTGGAAGCTCTGATCGTTACAATCCCCAAACCAGGGAAGGAGAATACATCCCCAGCCAATTTCCGACCTATCTCCCTGTTGAACACAGATGTAAAAATTTACGCAAAAATCCTTGGTATAAGACTGTTCACAATCCTTCCGGTATTAGTAGCAACAGACCAAGTGGGATTTGTCCCCCAAAGACAGGCATCGGATGGTACCCGTCGCTTTCTAGACCTGGTCAGGGTGGCCGAAAGGAACAGAACACCAGCTATGCTCTTAGCACTAGATGCTGAGAAAGCATTCGACCGAATCCATTGGGGGTTTCTGGAAGCCACCCTGGAGAGGTTTGGATTTTCAGGACGTATCAAGACAGCAATTATGTCCCTGTACTCTGCCCCGTCAGCAAGGATATTCGCCTCGGGATGCCTTTCCTCTCCATTTGCAATCTCTAATGGTACAAGACAGGGGTGCCCCCTTTCCCCCCTAATATTTGCCTTGGTAATGGAACCACTGGCTGAAAAGTTTAGGACTAATCCAAACATTCAAGGGATCAAAGTAGCATTACAAGAACATAAGATTGGTTTATATGCAGACAACGTCATTTTAGCCATTACTAACCCAACCTCTTCCCTGCCACATGTCCAGTCTACTTTAGACCAATTTGGAGATGTCTCATACTATAAAATCAACAACACAAAATCCCAAATGTTAAATTTAGGCCTGGACCCCAAGACGACCCAAAGCATTACGAAAGCATTCCCTTTCACATGGTGCAGCAGTTCTATGCCATACCTGGGCATCAACATAGCATACCCCAGCTCCCTCACCTTCTCCAAAAACTATCTACCACTTCTTAACAGTATCCCCAATATTCTAAGTAAGTTTCGCAAACCCTTCATCTCCTGGGCAGGTAGAATAGCGGCAGTCAAAATGATGATGCTACCCCGAATTCTATATGTCTTCAGAACAGTACCAATCCCAATTCCGTCCCAATTCATAACCAAACTCCAAGCCTTGATTAACCAATTCATCTGGGGAGGATCCCACGCTAGAATAAAATTCGCCACTTTAGCAAAACCATACGAACTGGGAGGTATGAGAGCACCTGACATTAAGCGATACTTCGCAGCCACTATTCTAGATCAAATCAAACACTGGTGGGTTACCTCATCCCCAAAAAAATGGGTGAGCATAGAAAAAGCAACATTGGGAGCCCCCCTGATCTCCCTTCTCGGAGTTGCCCCCCCCCCCCCCGCTGCCGACTCGTACCCTACCAAGTCTTCAGGTGTCGGTGCAGATTTGGAACCAACTAGTGGCATCCAACTCGGAAAAGGTCTCGGCCATATCCCTCCCCCTGAGATTCCTATCCTCTATACTCCCGGACTTTGAATTTGGGACCTGGGAGAGAGCTGGGGTGAAAAAAGTAGGAGATCTATGGGAAGAGGCTGCTATAATGGACTTCCCTACATTAAGCAGAAAATTCAATCTCCCTAGTAAACTGGGCTTCTCACATTTGAGATTGAGATACGCACTACAATCCCTAGATATTAGTAAACCACTATTCCCAAAAACGGCCTTTACTTTCTACTCGCTCTCAACAGAGGTCTCCGGAGGCATATCTACTTTTTACGAGAGCTCGTTCTCTCAGATCTCCCAAACCAAATCAGCCCATATGATGCTATGGGAGCTTGACTTTAAACAAACATTCAGTCTGGAAGATTGGAGTAGGGCGCTTGCATGGACGAAAAAGATATCGCATGGAATAGCACACTGGGAAACATCCCAGAAGATATTTCTTCGCTGGTACCTTACCCCAGCTAGAATATCTAAGATGAACAACCTAATCCCGGAGACCTGCTGGAGAGAGTGCGGTGCGAAAGGCACATATTTTCACATGTGGTGGCTTTGTCCAGTCATAAGATCGTTCTGGAACACAGTGTTCAACTTCATCCACTCAGTCACCCACCAATATGTAGCCTCTGACCCGACCCTGGCCCTTTGTTTCCTGAACACAAAGAAGCTATCCCCCTTCTACTCGGCTCTCACCTCACACATTCTCCTAGCGTCACGTATGGCAATTGCCAAACACTGGAAAGCAAAGGAAGCCCCCTCCATACTGGAGGTAAGGAACTTAGTAAACCACACATTTCATTTAGAGGAGGCCTACTCACGAAGATTTGCTTCCGGGGGCCCACGAATGACCTTTTGGGCAACCTGGATAGACTATATGACTAATAATCCCTAAAGACACAAAAAGGCAATGCCACCTCCCTTAACTGCTAAACCCAAATGAGGCGGACCTGCTGACCCCCCACATGTTCTAACTCCCCCTCCGTCGACCGAAGCCCCCCCCCCCCCTACCCACACCCCGGAAAACATACGGTAGTATGGTAAATTCGATAGATTTTGGACTCAAATAACTCATCAGTCCCCATCATAAGTGTACCTCCTCTATCTCATGTTATTTTATTCCATATTATTTTATTTTATTTTGTTCCTCTTTCAATATGTTATATAAATATATATGCTCTATTCTGCTCTGTAGTTCTGGTATAATTTGGATATTGCCACAGTACTACTACACTTCAATATGTTAACAATATGAAAAGTCCCTTTTTTTTTCTCTCTTTTTCTCTTTTGATTGTAATGGAAAATTGTTAATAAAGAGACAATTAAACAGGGTCATTTGTGGGGGTTCTCCAAAGCCGCTCAAGGGCTCCACAAGTGGGCAATAGGGCCTAAAACACTTTCATGCAAAATAACTTCACAAAGCCACCGGCTGCTCCTTTCGGTTTGGCCCCCATTGTGCATACGGACACAAGATTAGGGCCACAATGGGTATATCTCTGAACACGGGACATACAGGGGGTCTCCATTTTGGGGTGCCAATCCTCATCTTCATGTGCAATATAGAAAAAAATCCCATCATTAAAATTAAAATGACATATTTGCATTTTTGACCCCCTCAGTGAATACATTAAGGGGTGTAGTTTATAAAATGGGGTCATTTGTGGGGGGATCTATCATTTGGACACCCATGAGACTTTGCAATCTTGGCTTGGTGCAGGAAAAGAAAGTGTTCCTCAAAATGTTAAAAATCAATGTAAAATTTGTACGTCTCCTAAATGGTTAAAAAAAACCTGAAGTTTTTCTAATGTGCGTCCAGAATAAAGTAAACAGATGGAAATATATATCTTATCAAAGATTTGTACAGTATGTTTGCACATGTTTGAGATATTGCGGCTGAAAATAAATAAAGTTTTTTTAAAATTTTTCTCAATTTTGACGCTTTTAATAAATATACACTAATTTTATCAGACTATTTTCACCTCCTAAATGAAGTACAACATGTGGCAAAAAAACAATATCAGAATCACTTGGATATGCAGAGCCTTTAGGCCTCACCTGCACGCGGATCCGCACCCCGTAGGGATGCATTGACCACCCGCGGGTAGATAAATACCCACGGATGGTCAATAAAAGTGAATTTAAAAAAATGTGGAGCATGAAAAAAAATGGACATGCTCCATTTAGGTGCGGGTCTCCCACGGGGACGGCTCCCGCAGGCTTCTATTGAAGCCTATGGAAGCCGTCCGGATCCGCGGGAGACCTAAAATAAGAATAACTTACCCGTAGCGGACCGGGCAGATCTCCTCTTCTTTGCGGCCGGATCTTCTTTCTTCGGCCCGGCGGATGTGCCCGGCGCGCGGCACGCCTATAGCAGTTTGTCTCCTCACCAACCATATGTATCAGTGTTATGGTGGATGGTCTATATTACATCTATTACTTCTAGTTCTAGCTGTTTGTCATCCCTTTGATGACTGTCAGGATCCAACACCCCCCCCCAGGATCCAACAGCGCCCCACCCATCCTTCCCCTCTGAAGGTAATATAGCGCTCACTAGCTCCACAAGACTAGATTGGAGCGGCTCCTCTCTTCAGTAGCTCCACTCACTTACCCAAAGGAAGCAGCTGGTGGCATCACCAGCTTGTTCACACTCAGGAGGCTCTATTCCCTGCAATTGGCTTAGTTCCGTGGGTTTGCATAGTTATTGCCTAATACATCTCTAAACATCTATAGGCAACACACTGTTCCTGCTTTTTTTCACTCCTACTTTAATAGATAAAGATATCTTATTTGGACAATTGGTATGTTTCTCCGAAGGTTTGTTCAGTTAGTGGAAATTTGGTACAGTATTGTGATGGAACCTGTACGTTTGCTAAAAAAAAAAAAGGAATTAAATACTCAAATCTAATCTAATGTAATGTCTTTTTCGACCAATAAGACAAATTGAACACAGCAAGTGTGTGTGTGAGAGAGAGGGGGTGGCTGAGTAAGTGGGTGAGCAGGCGGGCGGCTGTGTGAGGAGCAGAGTGTTTAGAAAAGTTTCAGAAGGAGGACCAGCACATTGGATAACTTTTTCGTAGAAAAATCAGCTTTTATTTTCCCAGTATGTAAGCATGAAAAGGAGTGAGACGTTTCAACCTCACATACCAGCTCTTTATCATACATACACACACACACACTCATACATACACACACACACACACTCATACATACACACACACTCATACATACACACACACACACTCATACATACACACACATTCATTCTCACACACACACACACACACACACATTCATACACACACACGCATTCATACATACACACACACACACACACAAACACACACACACATTCATACACACACACATTCATACACACACACACACATTCATTTTCACACACATTCATATACACACGCACACACATTCATACACACACACACATTCATAAGTTTCACCTCCCCTCATGGATCGGATCCATGAGGGAAGGTGAAGATACTCACCCCACTTCGTATCCATAAGGGGAGATGAAATTACGTACCTAAGGTCCCCGGATTTGTCCCCTGATGGGATGTTGATCCGCGGACCTTACCCCGGCCATCAGCGAGAGGAGATGAAACATCTTCTCGGAGGCTTCCGCATTTGAATCCAGATCCGGTTATCCTCCATGGACCCTTCCGGCTTCTGTGCATGCGCCCGCCGGCCTCCACCAGTGGATTCTACATACGGCAGTGTGATCCCAGCGTTATTCAGACCACTACCTAGAATACATAATTTACAAGAAGCCCCGGGAACGCTTGCCTTCCTGCAGTTCCAAGAGCAGCTTGTTGAGAGTCTTCTGTGTGAGACTTCCGCACCATGGCAAGCATACGAAGCCTCACAGAGCGCCACTTTTTACACCCCATACCCGCCGCTGAGGTCAAGAAATACCCCCAAAAAAGCATGAGAGGAGGGCGGATACCTGATTTTCTTGCCCCATGTGCCCATCTCAACCAGCCTCTGTAATTACCCCGCCGTCGGACATAAAACGCAGTTTATATTATTACTTTTATCTAAGATTTAGGGAATGCTAAAAATTGGGGATGGCAGGGGGGAGGGGGGTTGTAGAGGGGGATTATTTTTAGAAAGTCAATTTTTTTTCCCGCACAAGTGGGCAATGGGGCCTGGAATTTATTCAGTTGTGCACTGAAATCCAACGGGTGTTCCCCCCATTATAGGCCGTACATCATGTGGATGGCGTGGGATCAGAAGCTGAGCTCACACCATCCGATAGCGGGCTTCCCACTGCTACAGCGGGGTACATAAGGATAGCGATCCCTACTATTAAACTCCTACATTCTGTTGAGATGTAAGCAAGTAGAGGATTCCCCGAGGGAGCGTGCTCCCTATTTTATGTCGTCTGGCCCTTGTAATCGTGGCGGGCCGATTAGTTGCCATGACAACAGGTGTCCCTGCTTGCCATTACCTATGATCACTACTGTAACTGATGAGGCATTGCAGTACAGAAGCCTCTTGTATAATCATGGCTGTTGTGGCCCCTATAGAGAGATATATAGATATTCAACTTTTCTGTGCATTTTCCTCTATTTCATATGGGGGGGGGGGGGGTTGTATTGCAGACGAATAGTTTTACATTCAGTAAATCCTGTGCCTCGCTGAGAACTGTCTGCGTCGTTTTAGTTTGGTTTTCTCGCTCCGCCATATTTTCTTTGGGCGACTTTCAGGAATCTTTTCCTCCGTTATTCTCATCCGTGACTTACAGCTCTGTTTGCGCCTGACGTACATGGTAACAACTAGCGAATGCTGTCTGAAAAAAAACATATCTTTCATCTGCTGTGTAGCGTGGTATCGGTAAAGCCGGCCAAGGGATCGCTCTCCTCGAGGCACAATTGCGCTTCGTGCCGCCGAGTGTATTGCGCCCACGCTCCTGGGAAGAAGCTTTCGCAGTCATGAAGAGCGATAGCCTCGAACGCCCCTTTAACAATATTGTTTAGGGCTATTGGACTGCTTTTTGCCTGTGACTCACCTTTTTTTTTTTTTATAAGCTTTTTCTTTCAAAGAATTATGACGGAGGATCCTGAAAAACTGTGCAATATTTTACACCGATTGAGTAAACAGAAAAGATACTCAAACACAGCGGCCTTTGGTTTATCAGGGAATGACACTTGGTGTAAAATCCACATTTTTAATAAATAATAAAACGTGATTTGAATTTTTTTTTTGTTTTACCTTATTTATGTTTTCAGACTCCTGATTACCCACACTGTAAAGCCGGCTGCACATGGCTGTGACAGGCTCTGCCATGGAATTCCGGGCGGAGCCCGTCACGGCGGCCCCAAGAGACCCCAATACTTCCGGTTTCGGAGTCCCGCATGACGCCTCAGCGCGCATGGGCAATCGAGCGCGTGACGCCTGATTCTACGCGGATTGTATTTTTCTAGTGGACATGAGGCCTAAGGCCGCCTGCAGACGGCCGTGTCGCATCCAGCTGCTCGCAACGGGACCCGACCTGAGCGCCTGCAGAGAGCAGTGCGGAACTCGCCCGCTCCCGCAGCTCTGACTCATGTGCCAGCAGACGGCGCATGCGCAGAGCCGGCAGCCAGCGAGTGACGTTTATGTCCGGGGCTCTGCGAACCCCGCACAGAATTAGAGCATGGCGTGGTTTGTTTTCTGCGCGTGATTTCGCGTAGATAAACCACGGCCTTCTGCATAGGATTGCGTATTAAAATGCAATCCTATGCAGGCGTGTACAGCCGGAAATGTACGGTGCTGCGTCTGGCATAGACTGAAGTGGCAGCGGTTCGCACTCGTCATCAGCTGCGTGTGTGTATGTACGTGCGTGTGTGTACGTGCGTGCGTGTGTGTATGTATGTACGTGCGAGTTTAAAAAGTTAAAGTTTCATCTCCCCTTACGGATCGTATCCGAAAGGGGGATGAAATTACGTACCCAAGGTCCCGGATTTGTTCCCTGGTGGGATGTTGATCCGTGGACCTTACCCCAGCTTCTGCGCATGCGCCCGTCAGCATGATGGTGGACGCATGCGCAAAAGTGAAAGATTGCCCAAGAAATGTAACATCTCCCTGCTGCTGGCTACCAAAGGTAGCCAAGAGCCTGGAGATGTCACGGGGAGCCGCGGTATGCGGTTACTGGTCACGTGATCGCCGTTATCCAATGCATAATGGCGATCACGTAAAAGTTCTTTAAAAAGTGGCAGTTTCATCTCCCCTCACCGATGCGATCGGTGAGAGGAGATGAAACATCTTCTCGGAGGCTTCCGCATTTGAATCCAGATGCGATTATCCTCCATGGATCCTGCCAGCTCCTGGGTATGCGCCCGCCGGCAAAATGCCGGACACATTCGCAGGAGCCGGGGAGCCCAGGAAATTTTAAATCTCCTTGCTCCCAGTGACCAATGGTTGCTGAGTGCTTGGAGCAGTGACCGGGGGCCTCGTTGAGCGGTCCCCGGTCACATGATAAAGTAGCGAACTAACATTAGGCCGGTCACACATGACCGGAGAGGAATTACGGGTTCTGCATGCGCTTGATCAACGGTAATCCACGGATCAATCGCATGCATTGGATTACACAATTCCCCTCAATTAGCGGGTCGGAATTACGTAATCCATTTGCAGAAACAGAACACGGCATGCTATATTTTACCGCGGATATCCGCGACCTAGAGCCCATTGTGCTCTATGACCACGGATATACCCGCAGCCCATATGCAAACACATTGTGTACGGGCTGCGGGTACCCGGGTCATCTCTAAGCGACGGCACGGGAAATATGAACAAAAAACTGCCTGTGTGAGTAGGCAGTTATGCCCAGAGGAGCGTGCGTGGCCATTTGAGTCTCCTCACTTAGTTTATAGTTGCTCTCCCTAAGGAGAAAAGAGCGTTTCTGACCCCTGTCCTAGGCCTCTCACTAGCAAAAGCCAGACTCCTACTGTACACTGATGATGGGAAATAACCCGGAAACAGCTGTATGTACATGGAGTCTGGCTTTGCTTTTGATTCCCAGTCATTGTAAGAAGAATTGTATAAAAAGTCCCACTTTGACTCGAAGGAATGCTGCCTTTCAATAGGTGGCACTGTGGAGGATTTATTCCATCTCCCTTATTTGCATATTACCCAGAGGAGCGTGCGTGGCCATTTGAGTCTCCTCACTTAGTTTATAGTATATAGTTGCTCTCCCTAAGGAGAAAACAGCGTTTCTGACCCCTGTCCCAGGCCTCTCACTAGCAAAAGCCAGACTCCTACTGTACACTGATGATGGGCAATAACCCGGAAACAGCTGTATGTACATGGAGTCTGGCTTTGCTTTTGATTCCCAGTCATTGTAAGAAGACTTGTATAAAAAGTCCCACTTTGACTCGAAGGAATGCTGCCTTTCAATAGGTGGCACTGTGGAGGATTTATTCCATCTCCCTTATTTGCATATTACCCAGAGGAGCGTGCGTGGCCATTTGAGTCTCCTCACTTAGTTTATAGTATATAGTTGCTCTCCCTAAGGAGAAAAGAGCGTTTCTGACCCCAGTAGGCAGTTATGCGCAGAACATTACGCGGCCGTACGCAGGGTCACAGCCGGGCTCACAGCTGGAATCCGCTGCGGGCCTCCGCAAGCAGATTCCGCCTACGGCTACGTAAGCCCGGCGTTATTCAGACCGCTACCTGTAATCCGTAATTTACAAGAAGCCCCGGGAACGCTTGCCTTCCTGCAGTTCCAGCAGCAGCTTGTTGTGCGCCTTGTCTGTGAGACCGCCGCACCGCAGCAAAATTACAAAGCCTCACAGAGCGCCACTTTTTACACCCCCTACCCGCTGCTGAGGTTACGAAATCCCCCCCAAAATACATGAGAGGAGGGGGGATACCCGGTTTTCTTGCCCCATGTGCCCATCCCAAGGAGCCTCCGTAATTACCCCTGTCTTCGGACATAAAACGCAGTTTATATTATTACCTTTATCTAATATTTAGGGAATGCCAAAAAAATGGGGATGGCGGGGGGAGGGATTATTTTTAGGATGTCAGTTTTTTTTTCTGTATAAGTGGCCAATGGGGCCTGGAAATTATTCAGTTCTGCCCAGAAATCCAGCGGGCATTCCCTCCATTATAGGCCTAGCCATGTGTCCTGTAAGTAGATTAGGGCCACAATGGGTATGTTTCTGAACACGGGACAAACGGGGGGATCCATTTTGGGGTGAAAGTCTTCATTCCTATGTGTGCTGTAAAAAAAAACCCAGTTTTTAAATTGACAAAATTGCCAAACAAATGAAAATCGTAATTTTTTCCTTCTGCTTTGCTTAGATTCAGTCAAATACTGTGGGGTCAAAATACGCAGTACACCCCTAGATGAATTTGTTAAGGGGTCTAGTTTACAAAATAGGGTCATTTGTGAGGGTTCTTTTTCGTTTTGGCCGCCCAATGTCTCTACAAGTGGGCAATGGGGACTGGAATTTATTCCGTTGTACCCTGAAATTCAATGGGTGCTCCTTCCATTATAGGCCTAGCCATGTGTCCTTTAAGTAGATTAGGGCCACAAAGGGCCATGACAATACATATCAGGTAGGTATCCTGCCCTAGAGGTATGGAGGCACCATACAGCAGCACTCATCTGTAATCCAACCTGCAGGGACATTGTGTGCTGCTGTAATGCCCCAAAGTTTTTTAAATTCGTTTTTTTTATTAACATGTGCATTTCAAAATACAGATTACAGATAAATAATAAGAGCATTGTTAGATATATGGTATACGTAATGCCCCAAAGTTACTGTAAGATTCTATTGCTTTACTGGTTTTTGCTTTTTTTGGTGTTTTTTATCTTTCATCCCAGTGCTACAAAGACCGAGGACAGAAAGCTCTGGCACTGAAATACTGTGATGAGGCTTCAGCCATGCCACCGGTTACTAAAGAGGTGAGGACTGTCAGTAGTAACGTGGTAACACAATTCAACTGTTATTTCAGCCATGGATTTACTGACCTACTCCACTGCTTACTGTATTGATTCTCTAGAATAGAGCCTCCATAGCCGCCTGTTCCCCATCTTCTATTCTAGAAGCTAGAAGTGGTACAACGGGGTACTAGAGTCCCCTTGCCTGTCCTTATCTTATCTTTTATCCAAGCTACAAGGCGTACAACAGGGTACTAGAGCCTCCATTCCCATCTGTATAACCTCTTGTATCCAAACTAGAAGTGGTACAACAGGATACCAGAGCCTCCTTGCCCACATGTTTCATGTTTTGTCACCAGCTGCTTCCTTTGGGTAAGTGAGAATAGTGAGAGTTTTGGCCCATGTGAAAGGGGAATTACTGTATGCTAAACTGTTCACTTCATTTTCATTACCTTCTATGACATTTATGGAAATGACACGGCACAGATTATTGTTAGGGGTTCCATCACACTCCCCTTGTGTAGCCGCACCGCCTCCACGCTCCCCTCATGTAAGCCCACTTTCCTAGTGTAACACACACATACATACACACACACACACACATTCATACATACACACACACATATATACACACACACATTCATTTTCACACACACACATTCATTTTCACACACACACATTCATTTTCACACACACACTCATACACACACACACTCATACACACACACACACATTCATACACACACACATTCATACACACACACACATTCATACACACACACACACATTCATCACGTCACGTGCCGATTCCAGCCAATCAGGAGGCTGGAATCGGCAATGGACCGCACAGAAGCCCTGCGGTCCACGGAGACAGAGGATCCCGGCGGCCATCTTCAGCAGGTAAGTATGAAGACGCCGGACCGCCAGGATTCAGGTAAGCGCTGTGCGGGTTGTTTTTTTAACCCCTGCATCGGGGTTGTCTCGCGCCGAACGGGGGGGGGGGGGGGGGTTAAAAAAAAACAAAAAAACGTTTCGGCGCGGGACAACCCCTTTAATTCCTGAAAATGTGGGATCTAAATAATGTGGTGCGCATGCGCAGAAGCCGGCGAGCCCGGCAAATTCAAAATCTCCCTGCACCCGGCTGTCACAGATAGCCGAGTGCAGGGAAATATGACTGGGGACCGCTGTATGCGGTTTCCAGTCATATGATCAGCGTTATGCATCGGATAACGGTGATCATATAAAGTTAAAAAGTAAAAAAAAAAAAAAAAAAAAAAAAAGTTTAAAGTTTCATCTCCCCTTATGGATCGTATCCGTAAGGGGGATGAAATTACGTACCCAAGGTCCCGGATTTGTTCCCTGGTGGGATGTTGATCCGTGGACCTTACCCCAGCTTCTGCGCATGCGCCCGTCAGCATGATGGCGGACGCATGCGCAAAAGTGAAAGATTGCCCAAGAAATGTAACATCTCCCTGCTGCTGGCTACCAAAGGTCGCCAAGAGCCTGGAGATGTCACGGGGAGCCGCGGTATACAGTTACTGGTCACGTGATCGCCGTTATCCAATGCATAATGGCGATCACGTAAAAGTTCTTTAAAAAGTGGCAGTTTCATCTCCCCTCACCGAAGCGATCGGTGAGAGGAGATGAAACATCTTCTCGGAGGCTTCCGCATTTGAATCCAGATGCGATTATCCTCCATGGATCCTGCCAGCTCCTGGGTATGCGCCCGCCGGCAAAATGCCGGACACATTCGCAGGAGCTGGGGAGCCCAGGAAATTTTAAATCTCCTTGCTCCCAGCGACTCCTTGCTGAGTGCTTGGAGCAGTGACCGGGGGCCTCGTTGAGCGGTCCCCGGTCACATGATAAAGTAGCGAACTAACATTAGGCCGGTCACACATGACCGGAGAGGAATTACGGGTTCTGCATGCGCTTGATCAACGGTAATCCACGGATCAATCGCATGCATTGGATTACACAATTCCCCCCAATTAGCGGGTCGGAATTGCGTAATCCACTCGCAGAAACAGAACACGGCATGCTATATTTTACCGCGGATATCCGCGACCTAGAGCCCATTGTGCTCTATGACCATGGATATACCCGCAGCCCATATGCAAACACATTGTGTACGGGCTGCGGGTACCCGGGTCATCTCTAAGTGACGGCACGGGAAATATAAACAAAAAACTGCCTGTGTGAGTAGGCAGTTATGCGCAGAACATTACGCGGCCGTACGCAGGGTCACAGTATATAAATATACTGTGGCAATCTTGGACTATTATCTCACACAACTACCCTCAGGAATAAAATTAGATGCCCCTCCTTTGGTCACCTACATTTGTTCAAGTGAGAGACTTAACATGGAGTCTAAGAGTGACCTTCCCTCTATACATTACCACAATATACATATATATACCAACATCCACTTAAATGGAGACACACTTCTCTCCTAGGCTGATCTGTGTTGAGGGTGGAGCAAGACCTCTTCCTATTGTTCTTCCCTCCCATCTCCTTACATCACCTAGCTCCACCCCCTGTGGCCTGGCTCAGCGTTTGGTCTTTCTTGCCTCATTTTATTTCTAGCCACTGGACAGTACACACCATATAACACAATCTAACTCTCATACGGGCCCTTCATTTTCTACACACAAATTCTCACTCACTGGGGTTTTCCCTCACTCATACACAGACTGATAAGTATCTCATGTGAAGTAGAAACTGGGATTGTATTTACTGTTCATAGAACTTCCCATATTGAACAAAGTATATATATAAGAAAACTCTTATGTACCGCGGTTTTTACATATTTTGTTCAGAATAGGCTATCCAATGACAAACATAATACAACTTATGCCCATTTCCACCCGCATGCTTATATTCACCACTCCAGATAGCAACTATTATCACCGTTCATTGTTAAACCTTCTACCTTTTCTTAACTCATTGACTTGCTTTTTCCTTTCCCATTTTTGTGTGTCCATTTATGTTTACAAACATCATCTCATTGAATTTGCTTGTGAGTCATACATGATTTTTCCCACAACTCACGACACAGGTCTGGCTTACCTCACTAATAAGCACTTACAATTTCGTCCCTGCCCATCTTGTCGTAATTGGAAAAATCCTTAATTAATTGAGAGTCTCTACTCCCGCACCTCATGGCGCAGATCTGTATTTTTGGCACCACATTGTGGAACCTCAACAGCCTGCTTGGCCTGCCATAATCGGAGGAGACTTCTCTGGCGCGCCCACATCTACCATCAGACAGGCCTCTCGTAGCACAAACTTTTACTTTTGGCACTAGTCCTCAAAAAATTCGTTGGGCCCACTACAATTGGATAGGTATCTCGGCCGGCTCACTCTTCCATCAGACAGGCCTCTCTGCTGTCTGGTATCAATTACTCCAAGCCAAAATCCTTTGAGTTGATGACTACTAGCATGGCAAATGAAAGCATTCCATGTGCACCCCTCCCCCCACATAACAAAGGGAGACCTCTTCAGCCACATGTTGCACAATGGACACTCTCTGACCACATGGACACTACTGTTTTTAACCAGAATCACTACTATAACCTTCAGCTAAAATTGCTTACATCAACTTTCCTTTTTGCTTTCTTTTAACAAGTTATACTACTTTCTTCGTTCCTTATTAACCTGCAGTCTGTTCACACCATTCACTACTCAGGACATTACTTCACAGACAACATTAAAACCACACAGTATATCTACTTGATTGTTCTTTTGATACAGACTTATCATATTTCAACTCACCCGGCCTGGGACGGATCATAGCAGAGAGGGAGAGATGGTACAGGTACAAGAATAACTTATTACCTTGTTTGAGCTCATTATCTGTCCATCTCTGCTTCGAAGTCCCCTTGTGTCCGGATAACGATGAAATATCTTCATATCTCTGTATCTTCATTATCCCAGCGGTGCCTCCAAATTTGTTAGCGCAAAATTTGCTATTATAGATATACCGTGTGTTCCAAATTAAATAATATGTGTACAGGCCTGGAGAGCCTTCAAAGATCACACGGCTACATCATGTGTTCCCCAAAGAGTCTCCCTTTATTATGCGCACGTAAAACTTAAATAAGTTTCAACACAGGAAGTCAGGCAATTTAGCAGTTACAGTGAGCTGATAGGCCATTTCTCAGAGGGAGGTATTTGTGAGGTAGCTTGTGATGTCATCCATCTGGGAGGAACTTCAGTGAGCACGCTCAGTTCATTCTTGAATTTGGTCTCATGAGAAGAACATCCTGTTTCTCCTCTCTGCTGTCCAAGACAAAGCACTCCTAAAAAGGTTTGGCCAGTTAGAACTGGTTTTACCAGTTCTTGAGCTCCTCCAATTCTTGTGGAGGTGGAGGTGGAGGGGAGGTGATGTTCCCTTCCTCCAGAGGTTCAGACCATTATAGACAAAATACAGTATATACACAGTTGACAACAGAAAATACATACAAAATGGTGAACATATAGGATATCTCCCACATGATACACCATGACATATCAAAAAAGGCCCATTATATAAATATATATATATACATATATATATATATATATATATATATATATATATATATATATATATAATATAAATATATAAATTATATAATTATATAAGTGATTTTTTTTAAAATGGAGCATGAAAAAATCTGGACCATGCTCCATTTTCGTGCGGGAGACCAAAATCGGAATTTACTCACCTGCTCCGGATCTTCCCTTCGCCGCAGCTGGCTGTATAACATATCCAGTCGTGTGAGACCGGCCTTCGGTAGATCACTACCTTTTTATCACGTGACCAGGGACAGCTCAACGAGACCACCGATCACTGCTCCAGGCTCTCGGTGACCTTTGGTAGCCGGGAGCACAGAGATTTAAAATTTACCGGGCTCCCCAGCTGCTGCGCATGTGTCTGGCATTTTAAGGCAGGTTCATGCACAGAAGCCGGAGAAGGTCCACGGAGGAGGATCACATTGAGGTTCAAATACGGAGGCCTCCGGTAAGAAGTTTCATCTCTCACCGATCGAAGAGGGGAGATTAAACTTCAACTTTTTCTTAACTTTTACATGATCGCCGTTATCCAACCGAGGATAAGGATCCCGGGGGACATCGCTGGAGGCCTATAGAAATATTTTCACCTTCCTTTACGGATTGGATTTGTTACGGAATAGATATCCATTGGCTAACGGCAATCACGTGACTGGGGACCATGTACTGCGGCCCACCATGAAATCTCCAGGCTCTCGGCTATGTTTGGTAGCCAGGAGCAGGGATATCTTAAATTACTCAGGCAAACTGCGGCTCTTGCATCGGCCAACGTTGACGACGGGCGCGTGCGCAGAAGCCGAGGTGAGGTCCAAGGGTAAATCCGAGGGCCTTAGGTATGTAATTACATCTCCCCTCACGAATATGAGCGAAGATTACATTTTACCATTTTTTAACTTTCTGTTTACTTTTAAGGGTGACTGGTGGTCGCGCCAACAGCAGGGAGCTGTCATGTCCACAGCCCCCAGGGCTTTAATCCCCAGAGCAAGTGTCTTTTTACGGCCCTGGAGATTAAAGCCCACTTAGGCAGGAAGTCACTAAGGGGTTAAGAAGCAAACAGACTTCGTCACTAGGGCCGCTCTCACACAGACAGTTTTTACAGCGTTTAGCGCTGCGTTTGAAAAGCCACGGTAAACACTGTAAAACACCTCCATTGATTTCAGTAGAGCTTCTCAATGATGTGGATTTATTTTGGGGTCTACGGCGTAATCAATAGGAATGTTTGTACCCTTCCAGATTTATGTTCAGAGATTGTGCGCACAATGTAAGAGATCACACGGAGACAAGACTGTCAGTGTAGAAAGTCTTCCTGACTGTTTATTAGTAGGCGTATAGCATCTTATATAGCATGATGAGTTAATTGCCCTTTATGGGCAGCAGGAAGATTCAATACGTGGTTGGGAATCAAAGCATGGGATTGGGTGGTCCAAATATGGTCTTTTTCCATCCGGTCCTGCGTGAGTTGCTGTAGTCATGGACGTCCGACATCACGTGGTTTCAGGTACAAAATCAGCGCCATCTCTCTGAGTTTGATGGAGAGGGCAGGGGCGAGAATGAGCAATGTGTCGTCAAATGATGCCTGAGGGTTATGTGCAGGTAAAATGTGTCCTGAGGTTATGAGCATGTGTTTCTATCATGCTGCATATTCTGATGACGGTTAGCAGTAATGAAACTGTCTGTTTTACTAACTGTCCCTACACTACCCCGCAGCCCTCAATGGTTGACCCTCCTCGACCTCCCAGATCGAGGCAGGCCCATCGAGCAAGCTAAGGCAAGCTCTCCGGGTCTACCACAGGGTTTTTCACAGCCCTTGCAACTGGACCACAGCTAGCCTGAGTCCCCTGTATTAGTTTAGTCGCTCTTCTTTGAACCCCCTCCAATACTGTAACATCTTTCCTGAGCACCGGTGATGAAATAAGAACATCTAAAATCTATTTGGTATCTTCGTGTCCATAACAATTTGAACTCTCAAAAAATCAGCATCATTTATGTTTTCAGAAAAAAAGCCAAAATGTCAGAATTGTACTTTTTGGGTCATTCAATTCTCCCCCCCAAAAAAATATCATAAAAAACGATGAAAAAGTGGCATGTAGTCATGCTACCAAGAGAAACCATAGGTTGTCCTGCAAAGTTTTGAGATGGCAGCAAGTAAAGGATTCCCCGAGGGAGCGTGCTCCCTATGTTATGTCGTCTGGCCCTTGTAATCATGGCGGGCCGATGGGTTGCCATGACAACAGGTGTCCCTGCTTGCCATTACCTATGATTACTACTGTAACTGATAAGGCATTGCCGTACGTGTACGTATGTATATATATTTATTATATATGATTGTTCTGACCAGGTTGGGGGAGTAGTGGTCAATGTAAGTGGGTGGAGCGGATCTAGGGATCAGTAATACTGGTGTGATGTGACTGTTAACCTGCTGATTTTTCATCATTTCCTGCAGATCTGACGTCCTTGAGAATGGGAAGGCTGTCCGACAGTGAAGAGACCCTCGACGTTCAGCAATCTTGAAACCCTTCGTTTTATGGACTGCTTTTTGCCTGTGAATCACCTTTTTTTTTTTTTATAAGCTTTTTCTTTCAAAGAATTATGACGGAGGATCCTGAAAAACTGCGCAATATTTTACACCGATTGAGTAAACAGAAAAGATACCCAAACACAGCAGCCTTTGTTTTATCTGGGAATGACACTTGGTGTAAAATCCACATTTTTAATAAATAATAAAACGTGATTTGAATTTGTTTTTTTGTTTTACCTTATTTATGTTTTTAACTCCTGATTACCCACGCTGTAAAGCCGGCTGCACATGGCTGTGACGGGCTCCGCCATGGAATTCCGGGGCGGAGTCCGTCACGGCGGCCCCAAGAGACCCCAATACTTACCTCCAGTTTCGGAGTCCCGCATGACGCCTCAGCGTGCATGGGCAATCGAGCGCGTGACGCACCGCAGCGGCATGTGACGCGGTAGGCGTAGAGGCGGTTTCACGCTATCTTCCGCTGTGCTACAGCGGAAGATAGCGTGAATGGACGGCTTCCACAGACTGCAATGGAAGCCGTCCGCGCGTACACCCGCGGCAAATAGAGCATGCCGTGGGTGAGGACGGGTGATTTTACGGTGCGGAATTCCGCTGTGAAATTCCGCACCGTAAGCATTGAGCTATTAGGTTGAATAGATCCGTCTGTGGGAAGGAGCCTTAAGGCCTCATGTCCACTAGCAAAATGGAATTGCGGTTTCCGCAGCGGATTTGCCCCTAGGGAATCATTGGCCATCCGTGGTCCATTAAACTGATTTTTGCACCCGCGGATGGAATTTTAATAGAATTGCGTTTTTCACGCGTGGGAGAAAAAAACCCGGCATGCTCCATTTTACCGCGGATCGGCCACATTGCTATCACATTGATAGCAATGTGTGCAGATATCTGCATGCAAAAATTATACAATAGAAAGCTGATTCTACGCGGATTGTATTTTTCCAGTGGACATGAGGCCTAAGGCCGCCTGCAGACGGCCGTGTCGCATCCAGCTGCTCGCAACGGGACCCGACCTGAGCGCCTGCAGAGAGCAGTGCGGAACTCGCCCGCTCCCGCAGCTCTGACTCATGTGCCAGCAGACGGCACATGCGCAGAGCCGGCAGCCAGCGAGTGACGTTTATGTCCGGGGCTCTGCGAACCCCGCACAGAATTAGAGCATGGCGCGGTTTGTTTTCTGCGCGTGATTTCGCGTAGACAAACCACGGCCTTCTGCATAGGATTGCGTATTGAAATGCAATCCTATGCAGGCGTGTACAGCCGGAAATGTACGGTGCTGCGTCTGGCATAGACTGAAGTGGCAGCGGTGCGCACTTGTCATCAGCTGATTGGCAGGGATTCTGAGAGGCAGATCAACACTTCACTGCGCATAGATCATCAGTACTGGAGTCCCAGGGAACCCTTTTAACCCCTTGCCACCGCAGCACGTGAATGTATGTATATGTTAGGAAGCAGCTTTCTGGAATGGACTTGCATCTACATCCTACAGATCTGAGCCCATCTACTGCTGAAGACTGTTGTTAATGACAGTTGGCCTCCCGCAGTCACAGCGGGGATGGGTGAGACAACCGATTCCCGCTGTTAATGCTTTGCATGCAACGATTGCTCTTATTTCATTAGGTTTTTGCATGCAATCAGATATACTTCAGTCTAAGCCAACCTGAGTATAAGCCAAGGTACCAACTTTTACCCCAAAAACCTGGGGTCAATTATTGACTTGAGTATAAGCCAAGGGGTAATATTAGGTACCTCGGCTAACACTTGGATCGGCTATACTCAAGTATGCATTGTGGCTGCTGCTACAGGCCAAGTGGGCAGTATACCCCTAGGTAAACTAATTAAGGGGTGTATTGTTAAAATTTTGTGGCTGCTCAACAGCTCTACAACTGTGCTATGGGGCTTTAAAGGCCTTCAAGCAAAATGTCTGTTACGTCTGCTGCTGGTATATGTTGCTCAAAGCTTCAGTTTACTAGCAGCACAGCCCTGAGAGAGTTAATTGATTGAGCTGCCTGGGTGTGGTACTTCCTGCAAGCCAATCTCCTGGCTCTGTGCATACATATAAAGCCAGCTCTTGGCAGTCTGTGTCTGGGTTTCAGACTGAGCAGTTATGAATCCTTGTCTTGAGGTATCTGCCTTTTTCCCACGCAGAACTTGTAAGTGGTTATGTGTCTCTCAGCTTCCCGAAGACGGTTTGGACACCTGTAGTCCTCGTCTCCGTTATATGCATTCCCTTTACAGCTGTGGCCTCTGTACGTCTTGTCTGCTCTGTGTGTCAGTTAGTGTAACTTGACACAGTCTCCTATCTCACCTTGTGTAGCTGACTGTCTATTCCCCTATATTATTGAGATGGCACTATATTTGATAGTTGGCGGTGTGCCCCATGCTATGTCCTGCTCCACTTGCAGTTGGCAGTGTGCCCCCTGCTCTGTCCTGTCCCAGATGCAAGCTTTCTGTGTGATCTGTGTCTTGCAGTTTCATGCCCGTTTGTACGTTTACGTTCTGTCAGTTTAGTGTTACCTCATCTCCTGTGTGAATGTTGTCCGGGTCTCCTGGACTCATGGTTAGTGTAGGGAATAGCGGTATAACCAGGAGCTTAGAAGTTCGCCCGCTAGCTTCACGTTTTGTCTAAAATGTCAAGTAATACCTGTTCTTTATAATCAGCCTATCTGTTAGTAGTGGTTGCATTTTTGGCTTCTGTATGCAGTGTTTTCTATCTCTGTGTATTCTGTTCCGTCTCTGTTATATGCCATGCGTGTGTCCTGTTCTGTGGCTCCTAGGATCAGCTATGGCCCAGATCCGAAGACCGCTGGGCCGCCCTCTTATTTGGGCGATGTCTACGCTTAGGTTGGGCCACTGTCGACCCCCCCCCTTTTAGCACAGGGTCAGTGGCATGAATTCCATGTGAATTTCCTGTGTGCATCTTTGGTCACGATGGTGTTGGCAGTCTGCTAAATCTGCCCACACGATCATAACAGACTGTTCAGAAAGCCACATAGTACTGTTTACATTTTGGGTCCCATTTGTGCATACTAACATAACATTAGGGCCACAATGGGTACATTTCTGAAAACAATACAAACAGGGGTATCCATTTTGGGGTGTCAGTGCACATGAAAATGATTTTGGGGGAAAAAAATTTAGAATAGCACATTACCCGAACACTTTTTTTTTTTTTTAATCTAAATTGCATTAATTCCTGAAAATGTGGGATCTAAATACTCCTGACACCCCTCAGTGAACACATTAAGGGGTGTACTTTGTAAAATAGGGTCATTTTAGGGGGTATGTATTCTGACACCCACGAGCCTTTGCAATCTTGGCTCGGTGGAGAAAAAAGGGTTTATCAAAATGAGGAAAAGTAAGATTCAACTTGAATGTCTCCTAAATGGTTCCAAACAAAGGATGTTTTTGCAAATGTGCGTCTAGAATAAAGTGAACAGATGGAAATATATGTTGGCAAAGATTTGTAGAGTATGCTTGCACATATGAGATGTAATTTTTTAACATTTGCAAATGTTATAAGTTATTCAAAATGTTGTCAATATTCTTAATTTTAATTAATATACACAACTTCTAACTGCCCATTTTTACCACTTAAATGAAGTACAACAAGGCACAGAAAAAACAATGTAAGAATCACTTCGATTTGCAAACATGCCCATCTTGAAAGCGTCCTACTGAGCCAACATCTAGGACCGTCAGTCTCTCTGCTGCTTCAACAATGATTGTGAGCAAACGCAGTGTGGTAATCTTGAAATAACTTATCAGCTCACCTGTAAAGAAGAAGGAAAAAAGTTTGCTTTATTCTGGTGGTTTGCGTACTTTGTGGCTAATAAATCTCTAAACCGCTATAAGCTACATACTGTCCCTGCTTTTCTTCACCACAACTTTAATAGATCCAGACATCTCATTTGGACAATTGGTATGTTTTTCCGAAGCTTTGTTAGCTGTGTGCTAATTTGGTACAGTATTGTGATGGCCCCTGTACGTTTGCTAGAAAATAAATAAAAGCTATTAGTGTATCCAAAAATGCCAAATAAAAAATAAAAATTCAAAAATTTTATGTAATCTGTTATCCGGCCTATAAGATGAAGTTTTAACACAGCAAATTATTGTCCAAATTCGACATACGTGTACACACGTGTACGTACATACACACGCGTACGTACGTACGTACACACGCGTACGTACGTACACACGCGTACGTACGTACACACGTACACGTACATACATACATGCACGCACGCACGTACGTACATACATACACGCACGTACGTACATACATACACGCACGTACGTACATACATACACGCACGTACGCACGTACGTACACACACGCACGTATGTACGTACGTACACGCACGCACGTACGTACATACATGTATATACGTACATACATGTACATACGTACGTACATACACGTACGTGTACGTACATACACACACAGTAATATATATACATATATGAACATATGAGCAGATGCAAGTGAAAACCTGCAAATATGCGCCAAATATACACATATGAGCAGATGCTAGTGAAAACATGTAAACATGCACATATGAGCAGATGCAAGCGAAAACCTGCAAACATGCACATATGAGCAGATGCAAGCAAAAACCTGCAACTAGGCGCAAAATGTGCACATATGAGCAGATGCACGCAATGAAAATTTTGGCAGATGCAGCAGCTTACCTCGACGAGTTATGTCAGCTGGTGTCCGAGCGAAGCGAAATTCTTCTCAAAACGTGTCCAAACGTCAGGATCCTCTCCACACGTAAGTTTGCAAAAAGGCGCACAAATCTCGGGTGGCCGCGTCTCCACACGTAGCGCACAATTCTGCAAAAAAAAGTCAGGTGGCGTCGCGCAAATCTCAGGTGACGTACTCACCACACGTAGCGTACGAATCTCGGGTGGCCGCGTCTCCACACGTAGCGCACGAATCTGCAAAAAAAAGTCAGGTGGCGTGGTGCAAATCTCAGGTGACATACTCACCACACGTAGCGCACGAATCTCGGGTGGCCGCGTCTCCACACGTAGCGCACGAATCTCAGGTGGCCGCGTCTCCACACGTAGCGCACGAATCTCGGGTGGCCACGTCTCCACACGTAGCGCACGAATCTGCAAAAAAAAGTCAGGTGGCGTGGCGCAAATTTCAGGTGACATACTCACCACACATAGGGCACGAATCTCGGGTGGCCGCGTCTCCACACGTAGCGCACGAATCTCAGGTGGCCGCGTCTCCACACGTAGCGCACGAATCTCAGGTGGCCGCGTCTCCACACGTAGCGCACGAATCTCAGGTGGCCGCGTCTCCACACGTAGCGCACGAATCTCAGGTGGCTGCGTCTCCACACGTAGCGCACAGCGCACAAATCTCAGGTGGGTACTCACCACATGTAGCGCACAGCGCACTAATCTCAGGTGGCGTCTCCACACGTAGCGCACAGAGCACAAATCTCAGGCGGCCGCGTCTCCACAATTAGCGCACAGCGCACAAATCTCAGGTGGCCGCGTCTCCACACGTAGCGCACAAATCTCAGGTGACCGCGTCTCCACACATAGCGCACAGCGCACTGGCTGCTGGGAGATCCTACCACCAGCCAATACATTCTAGCCAGCAGATCAGTGAAGTGGCTAGAGTGGAGCTACTGAAGAGAGGAGCCGCTCCAATCTAGTCTTGTGGAGCTAGTGAGCTCCATATTACCTTCAGAGAGGAAGGATGGGTGGGGGGCTCATTTGTTGGCTGATGGCGTCCTTTACACGGGCTAAACACGAACGGCTCCTTGTCGTCTCTCCGTGTAAACCACAACCATAGCTGCGGATTTGGACAGCAGATCACTGCAGCCGATCCACAACCATAGCTGCGGATTTGGACAGCAGATCACTGCAGCCGATCCACAACCGTAGCTGCGGATTTGGACAGCAGCTCACCGCAGCCGATCCACAACTGTAGCTGCGGATTTGGCAAACAAAAAACTGTGTACTGCGCATGACCGCCTGTTTATGTGCAGTACACCGGTTTTTGTTTGTATTTCCCGCACCATCACTTAGATATGACTCGGGTACCCGCAGCCCATGCACAATACAGTTGCGTATGGGCTGCGGATATATCCGCGACTATAGAGCACAATGGGCTCGAGGTCGTGGATATCCACGGTAAAATATAACATGCTGTGTTCTGTTTTCTGCGAGTGGATTAGGTAATTCCGACTCGCTAATTGGGGGGAATTGTGATTGATCCATGGATTACCGCTGATCAAGCGCATGCAGAACCCGTAATTCCTATCCGGCCGTGTGAGACAGGCCCAATGTTAGATCCCTACTTTTTTATCACGTGACTAGGGACCGCTCATCAAGGCCACCAATCACTGCTCCAAGCACTCCACGACCGTTGGTCGCCGACAGCAGGGAGGTTTGAAATTTCCTGGGCTCCTGCGAATGTGTCCGGCATTTTGCCGGCGGGCACATGCGCAGAGGCCGGAAAGGTCCATGGAGGATAACCGCATCTGGATTCAAATGCGGAAGCCTCCGAGAAGATGTTTTATCTCCTCTCGCTGATCGCCGGGGTAAGGTCCGCAGATCAAATGCAAATCACAATAATAAAGTATATAATAAAACAAAAGAACTGTTGTGATGAGTCTATGGATGAACCTCGCCTTGTTTTTCAGTGGTAACGGGTCTAAATCATATTCCACATTATTTGAAAGATGCAAAATTGGCCAATCGTTACATTTCGTATTATTCAGTTTGCATAATTTAATTCTTAACCCCATAATGACCAGCACATAGTGTTTTTACATCCTGCCCAAGTGGGCCTTAATCCCTGAGGACGTAAAAACTTGTGTCTGGACGTGACAGCTTCATGCTGTCGGTGCCCGCAGATAGCTCCTCTGGGTAATATGTAAATGAGGGAGATGGCATGAATCCTCCTTAGGGAGAGCAACTACAAACTGAGTAAGGAAACGCACCTGGCCATGCACGCTCCTCTGGGTAATATGCAAATGAAAGAGCTGGCATGAATCCTCCTTAGGGAGAGCAACTACAAACTGAGTAAGGAGATGCACCTGGCCATGCACGCTCCTCTGAGTAATATGCAAATGAGATAGCTGGCATGAATCCTCCTTAGGGAGCGCAACTACAAACTGAGTAAGTAGACGCACCTGGCCATGCACGCTCCTCTGGGTAATATGCAAATGAGGGAACTGGCATGAATCCTCCTCAGGAAGAGCAACTACAAACTGAATAAGGAGACGCACCTGGCCATGCACGCTCCTCTGGGTAATATGCAAATAAGGGAGCTAACATGAATCCTCCTCAGGGGGAGCAACTACAAACAGAGTAAGGAGATGCACCTGGCCATGCACGCTCCTCTGGGTAATATGCAAATGAGGGAGCTGGCACGAATCCTCCTTAGGGAGAGCAACTACAAACTGAGTAAGGAGACGCACCTGGCCATGCACGCTACTCTGGGTAATATGCAAATGAGGGAGCTGGCACGAATTCTCCTTAGGGAGAGCAACTGCAAACTGAGTAAGGAAACGCACCTGGCCATGCACGCTGTTCTGGGTAATATGCAAATTAGGGAGCTGGCATGAATTCTCCTTAGGGAGAGCAACTACAAATTGAGTAAGTAGATGCACCTGGCTGTGCACGTTCCTCTGGGTAATATGCAAATGAAGGAGCTGGCATGAATCCTCCTTAGGGAGAGCACCTACAAACTGAGTAAGGAGACGAACCTGGCCATGCACGCTCCTCTGGGTAATATGCAAATAAGGGAACTGGCATGAATCCTCCTTAGGGAGAGCAAGTACAAATTGAGTAAATAGACGCACCTGGCCATGCACGCTCCTCTGGATAATATGCAAATATCCGTAGCGGGCCTGATTTTCCCCGTGGACCTCGATTTAGCGCTCCCCGCCTAGAGCAGGAATCAGAGCACGATTCGCGTCTAACACAAACTCACTGCTTTCACCGTCCTGTAACTCGGCACCTGAGAGGTGTAGACCGTGTTTGAAAAAGCAATAAGCTTGAGCTCCCAGCCTAGAGCATGAATCAGAGCACGATTCGCGGCTAACACAAACTCACTGTTTTCACCGTCCTGTAACTCGGCACCTGAGAGATGTAGACCGTGTTTGAAAAAGCAATAAGCTTGCGCTCCCAGCCTAGAGCATGAATCAGAGCACGATTCGCGTCTAACACAAACTCACTGTTTTCACCGTCCTGTAACTCGGCACTTGAGAGGTGTAGACCGTGTTTGAAAAAGCAATAAGCTTGCGCTCCCAGCCTAGAACATGAATCAGAGCACGATTCGCGTCTAACACAAACTCACTGTTTTCACCGTCCTGTAACTCGGCACCTGAGAGATGTAGACCGTGTTTGAAAAAGCAATAAGCTTGCGCTCCCAGCCTAGAGCATGAATCATAGCACGATTCGCGTCTAACACAAACTCACTGTTTTCACCGTCCTGTAACTCGGCACCTGAGAGGTGTAGACCGTGTTTGAAAAAGCAATAAGCTTGCGCTCTCAGCCTAGAGCATGAATCATAGCACGATTCGCGTCTAACACAAACTCACTGTTTTCACCGTCCTGTACCTCGGCACCTGAGAGGTGTAGACCGTGTTTGAAAAAGCATTACGCTTGCGCTCCCAGCCTAGAGCATGAATCCCAGCACGATTCACGTCTAACACAAACTCACTGTTTTCACCGTCCTGTACCTCGGCACCTGAGAGGTGTAGACCGTGTTTGAAAAAGCAATAAGCTTGCGCTCCCAGCCTAGAGCATGAATCAGAGCACGATTCGCGTCTAACACAAACTCACTGTTTTCACCGTCCTGTAACTCGGCACCTGAGAGGTGTAGACCGTGTTTGAAAAAGCAATAAGCTTGCGCTCCCAGCCTAGAGCATGAATCAGAGCACGATTCGCGTCTAACACAAACTCACTGTTTTCACCGTCCTGTAACTCGGCACCTGAGAGGTGTAGACCGTGTTTGAAAAAGCAATAAGCTTGCGCTCCCAGCCTAGAGCATGAATCAGAGCACGATTCGCGTCTAACACAAACTCACTGTTTTCACCGTCCTGTAACTCGGCACTTGAGAGGTGTAGACCGTGTTTGAAAAAGCAATAAGCTTGCGCTCCCAGCCTAGAACATGAATCAGAGCACGATTCGCGTCTAACACAATCTCACTGTTTTCACCGTCCTGTAACTCGGCACCTGAGAGGTGTAGACCGTGTTTGAAAAAGCAATAAGCTTGCGCTCCCAGCCTAGAGCATGAATCAGAGCACGATTCGCGTCTAACACAAACTCACTGTTTTCACCGTCCTGTAACTCGGCACCTGAGAGATGTAGACCGTGTTTGAAAAAGCAATAAGCTTGCGCTCCCAGCCTAGAGCATGAATCAGAGCACGATTCGCGTCTAACACAAACTCACTGTTTTCACCGTCCTGTAACTCGGCACCTGAGAGGTGTAGACCGTGTTTGAAAAAGCAATAAGCTTGCGCTCCCAGCCTAGAACATGAATCAGAGCACGATTCGCGTCTAACACAAACTCACTGTTTTCACCGTCCTGTAACTCGGCACCTGAGAGATGTAGACCGTGTTTGAAAAAGCAATAAGCTTGCGCTCCCAGCCTAGAGCATGAATCATAGCACGATTCGCGTCTAACACAAACTCACTGTTTTCACCGTCCTGTAACTCGGCACCTGAGAGGTGTAGACCGTGTTTGAAAAAGCAATAAGCTTGCGCTCTCAGCCTAGAGCATGAATCATAGCACGATTCGCGTCTAACACAAACTCACTGTTTTCACCGTCCTGTACCTCGGCACCTGAGAGATGTAGACCGTGTTTGAAAAAGCAATAAGCTTGCGCTCCCAGCCTAAAACATGAATCAGAGCACGATTCGCGTCTAACACAAACTCACTGTTTTCACCGTCCTGTACCTCGGCACCTGAGAGATGTAGACCGTGTTTGAAAAAGCAATAAGCTTGCGCTCCCAGCCTAGAGCATGAATCATAGCACGATTCGCGCCTAACACAAACTCACTGTTTTCACCGTCCTGTAACTCGGCACCTGAGAGGTGTAGACCGTGTTTGAAAAAGCAAGAAGGTTGCTCTCCCAGCCTAGAGCATGAATCAGAGCACGATTCGCGTCTAACACAAACTCACTGTTTTCACCGTCCTGTAACTCGGCACCTGAGAGGTGTAGACCGTGTTTGAAAAAGCCATAAGCTTGCGCTCCCAGCCTAGAGCATGAATCAGAGCACGATTCGCGTCTAACACAAACTCACTGTTTTCACCGTCCTGTAACTCGGAACCTGAGAGGTGTAGACCGTGTTTGAAAAAGCAATAAGCTTGAGCTCCCAGCCTAGAACATGAATCAGAGCACGATTCGCGTCTAACACAAACTCACTGTTTTCACCGTCCTGTAACTCGGCACCTGAGAGATGTAGACCGTGTTTGAAAAAGCAATAAGCTTGAGCTCCCAGCCTAGAGCATGAATCAGAGCACGATTCGCGTCTAACACAAACTCACTGTTTTCACCGTCCTGTACCTCGGCACCTGAGAGGTGTAGACCGTGTTTGAAAAAGCAATAAGCTTGAGCTCCCAGCCTAGAGCATGAATCAGAGCACGATTCGCGTCTAACACAAACTCACTGTTTTCACCGTCCTGTAACTCGGCACCTGAGAGGTGTAGACCGTGTTTGAAAAAGCAATAAGCTTGCGCTCCCAGCCTAGAGCATGAATCAGAGCACGATTCGCGTCTAACACAAACTCACTGTTTTCACCGTCCTGTAACTCGGCACCTGAGAGATGTAGACCGTGTTTGAAAAAGCAATAAGCTTGCGCTCCCAGCCTAGAGCATGAATCAGAGCACGATTCGCGTCTAACACAAACTCACTGTTTTCACCGTCCTGTAACTCGGCACCTGAGAGATGTAGACCGTGTTTAAAAAAGCAATAAGCTTGCGCTCCCAGCCTAGAGCATGATTCAGAGCACGATTCGCGTCTAACACAAACTCACTGTTTTCACCGTCCTGTAACTCGGCACTTGAGAGGTGTAGACCGTGTTTGAAAAAGCAATAAGCTTGCGCTCCCAGCCTAGAACAAAAATCAGAGCACGATTCGCGTCTAACACAAACTGACTGTTTTCACCGTCCTGTACCTCGGCACCTGAGAGATGTAGACCGTGTTTGAAAAAGCAATAAGCTTGCGCTCCCAGCCTAGAGCATGAATCATAGCACGATTCGCGTCTAACACAAACTCACTGTTTTCACCGTCCTGTAACTCGGCACCTGAGAGGTGTAGACCGTGTTTGAAAAAGCAAGAAGGTTGCGCTCCCAGCCTAGAGCATGAATCAGAGCACGATTCGCGTCTAACACAAACTCACTGTTTTCACCGTCCTGTAACTCGGCACCTGAGAGGTGTAGACCGTGTTTGAAAAAGCCATAAGCTTGAGCTCCCAGCCTAGAACATGAATCAGAGCACGATTCGCGTCTAACACAAACTCACTGTTTTTACCGTCCTGTAACTCGGCACCTGAGAGATGTAGACCGTGTTTGAAAAAGCAATAAGCTTGAGCTCCCAGCCTAGAGCATGAATCAGAGCACGATTCGCGTCTAACACAAGCTCACTGTTTTCACCGTCCTGTACCTCGGCACCTGAGAGGTGTAGACCGTGTTTGAAAAAGCAATAAGCTTGAGCTCCCAGCCTAGAGCATGAATCAGAGCACGATTCGCGTCTAACACAAACTCACTGTTTTCACCGTCCTGTAACTCGGCACCTGAGAGGTGTAGACCGTGTTTGAAAAAGCAATAAGCTTGCGCTCTCAGCCTAGAGCATGAATCATAGCACGATTCGCGTCTAACACAAACTCACTGTTTTCACCGTCCTGTAACTCGGCACCTGAGAGGTGTAGACCGTGTTTGAAAAAGCAATAAGCTTGCGCTCCCAGCCTAGAGCATGAATCAGAGCACGATTCGCGTCTAACACAAACTCACTGTTTTCACCGTCCTGTAACTCGGCACCTGAGAGGTGTAGACCGTGTTTGAAAAAGCAATAAGCTTGCGCTCTCAGCCTAGAGCATGAATCATAGCACGATTCGCGTCTAACACAAACTCACTGTTTTCACCGTCCTGTAACTCGGCACCTGAGAGGTGTAGACCGTGTTTGAAAAAGCAATAAGCTTGCGCTCCCAGCCTAGAGCATGAATCAGAGCACGATTCGCGTCTAACACAAACTCACTGTTTTCACCGTCCTGTAACTCGGCACCTGAGAGGTGTAGACCGTGTTTGAAAAAGCAATAAGCTTGAGCTCCCAGCCTAGAGCATGAATCAGAGCACGATTCGCGTCTAACACAAACTCACTGTTTTCACCGTCCTGTAACTCGACACCTGAGAGGTGTAGACCGTGTTTGAAAAAGCAATAAGCTTGCGCTCCCAGCCTAGAGCATGAATCAGAGCACGATTCGCGTCTAACACAAACTCACTGTTTTCACCGTCCTGTAACTCGGCACTTGAGAGGTGTAGACCGTGTTTGAAAAAGCAATAAGCTTGCGCTCCCAGTCTAGAACAAAAATCAGAGCACGATTCGCGTCTAACACAAACTCACTGTTTTCACCGTCCTGTACCTCGGCACCTGAGAGATGTAGACCGTGTTTGAAAAAGCAATAAGCTTGCGCTCCCAGCCTAGAGCATGAATCATAGCACGATTCGCGCCTAACACAAACTCACTGTTTTCACCGTCCTGTAACTCGGCACCTGAGAGGTGTAGACCGTGTTTGAAAAAGCAAGAAGGTTGCTCTCCCAGCCTAGAGCATGAATCAGAGCACGATTCGCGTCTAACACAAACTCACTGTTTTCACCGTCCTGTAACTCGGCACCTGAGAGGTGTAGACCGTGTTTGAAAAAGCCATAAGCTTGCGCTCCCAGCCTAGAGCATGAATCAGAGCACGATTCGCGTCTAACACAAACTCACTGTTTTCACCGTCCTGTAACTCGGAACCTGAGAGGTGTAGACCGTGTTTGAAAAAGCAATAAGCTTGAGCTCCCAGCCTAGAACATGAATCAGAGCACGATTCGCGTCTAACACAAACTCACTGTTTTCACCGTCCTGTAACTCGGCACCTGAGAGATGTAGACCGTGTTTGAAAAAGCAATAAGCTTGAGCTCCCAGCCTAGAGCATGAATCAGAGCACGATTCGCGTCTAACACAAACTCACTGTTTTCACCGTCCTGTACCTCGGCACCTGAGAGGTGTAGACCGTGTTTGAAAAAGCAATAAGCTTGAGCTCCCAGCCTAGAGCATGAATCAGAGCACGATTCGCGTCTAACACAAACTCACTGTTTTCACCGTCCTGTAACTCGGCACCTGAGAGGTGTAGACCGTGTTTGAAAAAGCAATAAGCTTGCGCTCCCAGCCTAGAGCATGAATCAGAGCACGATTCGCGTCTAACACAAACTCACTGTTTTCACCGTCCTGTAACTCGGCACCTGAGAGATGTAGACCGTGTTTGAAAAAGCAATAAGCTTGCGCTCCCAGCCTAGAGCATGAATCAGAGCACGATTCGCGTCTAACACAAACTCACTGTTTTCACCGTCCTGTAACTCGGCACCTGAGAGATGTAGACCGTGTTTGAAAAAGCAATAAGCTTGCGCTCCCAGCCTAGAGCATGAATCAGAGCACGATTCGCGTCTAACACAAACTCACTGTTTTCACCGTCCTGTAACTCGGCACCTGAGAGATGTAGACCGTGTTTAAAAAAGCAATAAGCTTGCGCTCCCAGCCTAGAGCATGATTCAGAGCACGATTCGCGTCTAACACAAACTCACTGTTTTCACCGTCCTGTAACTCGGCACTTGAGAGGTGTAGACCGTGTTTGAAAAAGCAATAAGCTTGCGCTCCCAGCCTAGAACAAAAATCAGAGCACGATTCGCGTCTAACACAAACTGACTGTTTTCACCGTCCTGTACCTCGGCACCTGAGAGATGTAGACCGTGTTTGAAAAAGCAATAAGCTTGCGCTCCCAGCCTAGAGCATGAATCATAGCACGATTCGCGTCTAACACAAACTCACTGTTTTCACCGTCCTGTAACTCGGCACCTGAGAGGTGTAGACCGTGTTTGAAAAAGCAAGAAGGTTGCGCTCCCAGCCTAGAGCATGAATCAGAGCACGATACGCGTCTAACACAAACTCACTGTTTTCACCGTCCTGTAACTCGGCACCTGAGAGGTGTAGACCGTGTTTGAAAAAGCCATAAGCTTGAGCTCCCAGCCTAGAACATGAATCAGAGCACGATTCGCGTCTAACACAAACTCACTGTTTTTACCGTCCTGTAACTCGGCACCTGAGAGATGTAGACCGTGTTTGAAAAAGCAATAAGCTTGAGCTCCCAGCCTAGAGCATGAATCAGAGCACGATTCGCGTCTAACACAAACTCACTGTTTTCACCGTCCTGTACCTCGGCACCTGAGAGGTGTAGACCGTGTTTGAAAAAGCAATAAGCTTGAGCTCCCAGCCTAGAGCATGAATCAGAGCACGATTCGCGTCTAATACAAACTCACTGTTTTCACCGTCCTGTAACTCGGCACCTGAGAGGTGTAGACCGTGTTTGAAAAAGCAATAAGCTTGCGCTCCCAGCCTAGAGCATGAATCAGAGCACGATTCGCGTCTAACACAAACTCACTGTTTTCACCGTCCTGTACCTCGGCACCTGAGAGGTGTAGACCGTGTTTGAAAAAGCAATAAGCTTGAGCTCCCAGCCTAGAGCATGAATCAGAGCACGATTCGCGTCTAACACAAACTCACTGTTTTCACCGTCCTGTAACTCGGCACCTGAGAGGTGTAGACCGTGTTTGAAAAAGCAATAAGCTTGCGCTCCCAGCCTAGAGCATGAATCAGAGCACGATTCGCGTCTAACACAAACTCACTGTTTTCACCGTCCTGTAACTCGGCACCTGAGAGATGTAGACCGTGTTTGAAAAAGCAATAAGCTTGCGCTCCCAGCCTAGAGCATGAATCAGAGCACGATTCGCGTCTAACACAAACTCACTGTTTTCACCGTCCTGTAACTCGGCACCTGAGAGATGTAGACCGTGTTTAAAAAAGCAATAAGCTTGCGCTCCCAGCCTAGAGCATGATTCAGAGCACGATTCGCGTCTAACACAAACTCACTGTTTTCACCGTCCTGTAACTCGGCACTTGAGAGGTGTAGACCGTGTTTGAAAAAGCAATAAGCTTGCGCTCCCAGCCTAGAACAAAAATCAGAGCACGATTCGCGTCTAACACAAACTGACTGTTTTCACCGTCCTGTACCTCGGCACCTGAGAGATGTAGACCGTGTTTGAAAAAGCAATAAGCTTGCGCTCCCAGCCTAGAGCATGAATCATAGCACGATTCGCGTCTAACACAAACTCACTGTTTTCACCGTCCTGTAACTCGGCACCTGAGAGGTGTAGACCGTGTTTGAAAAAGCAAGAAGGTTGCGCTCCCAGCCTAGAGCATGAATCAGAGCACGATTCGCGTCTAACACAAACTCACTGTTTTCACCGTCCTGTAACTCGGCACCTGAGAGGTGTAGACCGTGTTTGAAAAAGCCATAAGCTTGAGCTCCCAGCCTAGAACATGAATCAGAGCACGATTCGCGTCTAACACAAACTCACTGTTTTTACCGTCCTGTAACTCGGCACCTGAGAGATGTAGACCGTGTTTGAAAAAGCAATAAGCTTGAGCTCCCAGCCTAGAGCATGAATCAGAGCACGATTCGCGTCTAACACAAACTCACTGTTTTCACCGTCCTGTACCTCGGCACCTGAGAGGTGTAGACCGTGTTTGAAAAAGCAATAAGCTTGAGCTCCCAGCCTAGAGCATGAATCAGAGCACGATTCGCGTCTAACACAAACTCACTGTTTTCACCGTCCTGTAACTCGGCACCTGAGAGGTGTAGACCGTGTTTGAAAAAGCAATAAGCTTGCGCTCCCAGCCTAGAGCATGAATCAGAGCACGATTCGCGTCTAACACAAACTCACAGTTTTCACCGTCCTGTAACTCGGCACCTGAGAGATGTAGACCGTGTTTGAAAAAGCAATAAGCTTGCGCTCCCAGCCTAGAGCATGAATCAGAGCACGATTCGCGTCTAACACAAACTCACTGTTTTCACCGTCCTGTAACTCGGCACCTGAGAGATGTAGACCGTGTTTAAAAAAGCAATAAGCTTGCGCTCCCAGCCTAGAGCATGATTCAGAGCACGATTCGCGTCTAACACAAACTCACTGTTTTCACCGTCCTGTAACTCGGCACTTGAGAGGTGTAGACCGTGTTTGAAAAAGCAATAAGCTTGCGCTCCCAGCCTAGAACATGAATCAGAGCACGATTCGCGTCTAACACAATCTCACTGTTTTCACCGTCCTGTAACTCGGCACCTGAGAGATGTAGACCGTGTTTGAAAAAGCAATAAGCTTGCGCTCCCAGCCTAGAGCATGAATCAGAGCACGATTCGCGTCTAACACAAACTCACTGTTTTCACCGTCCTGTAACTCGGCACCTGAGAGGTGTAGACCGTGTTTGAAAAAGCAATAAGCTTGCGCTCCCAGCCTAGAACATGAATCAGAGCACGATTCGCGTCTAACACAATCTCACTGTTTTCACCGTCCTGTAACTCGGCACCTGAGAGATGTAGACCGTGTTTGAAAAAGCAATAAGCTTGCGCTCCCAGCCTAGAGCATGAATCAGAGCACGATTCGCGTCTAACACAAACTCACTGTTTTCACCGTCCTGTAACTCGGCACCTGAGAGGTGTAGACCGTGTTTGAAAAAGCAATAAGCTTGCGCTCCCAGCCTAGAGCATGAATCAGAGCACGATTCGCGTCTAACACAAACTCACTGTTTTCACCGTCCTGTAACTCGGCACCTGAGAGATGTAGACCGTGTTTGAAAAAGCAATAAGCTTGCGCTCCCAGCCTAGAGCATGAATCATAGCACGATTCGCGTCTAACACAAACTCACTGTTTTCACCGTCCTGTAACTCGGCACCTGAGAGGTGTAGACCGTGTTTGAAAAAGCAATAAGCTTGCGCTCCCAGCCTAGAGCATGAATCAGAGCACGATTCGCGTCTAACACAAACTCACTGTTTTCACCGTCCTGTAACTCGGCACCTGAGAGGTGTAGACCGTGTTTGAAAAAGCAATAAGCTTGCGCTCCCAGCCTAGAACATGAATCAGAGCACGATTCGCGTCTAACACAAACTCACTGTTTTCACCGTCCTGTAACTCGGCACCTGAGAGATGTAGACCGTGTTTGAAAAAGCAATAAGCTTGCGCTCCCAGCCTAGAGCATGAATCATAGCACGATTCGCGTCTAACACAAACTCACTGTTTTCACCGTCCTGTAACTCGGCACCTGAGAGGTGTAGACCGTGTTTGAAAAAGCAATAAGCTTGCGCTCTCAGCCTAGAGCATGAATCATAGCACGATTCGCGTCTAACACAAACTCACTGTTTTCACCGTCCTGTACCTCGGCACCTGAGAGATGTAGACCGTGTTTGAAAAAGCAATAAGCTTGCGCTCCCAGCCTAAAACATGAATCAGAGCACGATTCGCGTCTAACACAAACTCACTTTTTTCATCGTCCTGTAACTCGGCACCTGAGAGGTGTAGACCGTGTTTGAAAAAGCAATAAGCTTGCGCTCTCAGCCTAGAGCATGAATCATAGCACGATTCGCGTCTAACACAAACTCACTGTTTTCACCGTCCTGTACCTCGGCACCTGAGAGATGTAGACCGTGTTTGAAAAAGCAATAAGCTTGCGCTCCCAGCCTAGAGCATGAATCAGAGCACGATTCGCGTCTAACACAAACTCACTGTTTTCACCGTCCTGTAACTCGGCACCTGAGAGGTGTAGACCGTGTTTGAAAAAGCAATAAGCTTGCGCTCCCAGCCTAGAGCATGAATCAGAGCACGATTCGCGTCTAACACAAACTCACTGTTTTCACCGTCCTGTAACTCGGCACCTGAGAGGTGTAGACCGTGTTTGAAAAAGCAATAAGCTTGCGCTCCCAGCCTAGAGCATGAATCAGAGCACGATTCGCGTCTAACACAAACTCACTGTTTTCACCGTCCTGTAACTCGGCACCTGAGAGGTGTAGACCGTGTTTGAAAAAGCAATAAGCTTGCGCTCCCAGCCTAGAGCATGAATCAGAGCACGATTCGCGTCTAACACAAACTCACTGTTTTCACCGTCCTGTAACTCGGCACCTGAGAGGTGTAGACCGTGTTTGAAAAAGCAATAAGCTTGCGCTCCCAGCCTAGAGCATGAATCAGAGCACGATTCGCGTCTAACACAAACTCACTGTTTTCACCGTCCTGTAACTCGGCACTTGAGAGGTGTAGACCGTGTTTGAAAAAGCAATAAGCTTGCGCTCCCAGCCTAGAGCATGATTCAGAGCACGATTCGCGTCTAACACAAACTCACTGTTTTCACCGTCCTGTAACTCGGCACCTGAGAGGTGTAGACCGTGTTTGAAAAAGCAATAAGCTTGCGCTCCCAGCCTAGAACAAAAATCAGAGCACGATTCGCGTCTAACACAAACTCACTGTTTTCACCGTCCTGTACCTCGGCACCTGAGAGATGTAGACCGTGTTTGAAAAAGCAATAAGCTTGCGCTCCCAGCCTAGAGCATGAATCATAGCACGATTCGCGTCTAACACAAACTCACTGTTTTCACCGTCCTGTAACTCGGCACCTGAGAGGTGTAGACCGTGTTTGAAAAAGCAAGAAGGTTGCGCTCCCAGCCTAGAGCATGAATCAGAGCACGATTCGCGTCTAACACAAACTCACTGTTTTCACCGTCCTGTAACTCGGCACCTGAGAGGTGTAGACCGTGTTTGAAAAAGCCATAAGCTTGAGCTCCCAGCCTAGAACATGAATCAGAGCACGATTCGCGTCTAACACAAACTCACTGTTTTCACCGTCCTGTAACTCGGCACCTGAGAGATGTAGACCGTGTTTGAAAAAGCAATAAGCTTGAGCTCCCAGCCTAGAGCATGAATCAGAGCACGATTCGCGTCTAACACAAACTCACTGTTTTCACCGTCCTGTACCTCGGCACCTGAGAGGTGTAGACCGTGTTTAAAAAAGCAATAAGCTTGAGCTCCCAGCCTAGAGCATGAATCAGAGCACGATTCGCGTCTAACACAAACTCACTGTTTTCACCGTCCTGTAACTCGGCACCTGAGAGGTGTAGACCGTGTTTGAAAAAGCAATAAGCTTGCGCTCCCAGCCTAGAGCATGAATCAGAGCACGATTCGCGTCTAACACAAACTCACTGTTTTCACCGTCCTGTAACTCGGCACCTGAGAGATGTAGACCGTGTTTGAAAAAGCAATAAGCTTGCGCTCCCAGCCTAGAGCATGAATCAGAGCACGATTCGCGTCTAACACAAACTCACTGTTTTCACCGTCCTGTAACTCGGCACCTGAGAGATGTAGACCGTGTTTAAAAAAGCAATAAGCTTGCGCTCCCAGCCTAGAGCATGATTCAGAGCACGATTCGCGTCTAACACAAACTCACTGTTTTCACCGTCCTGTAACTCGGCACTTGAGAGGTGTAGACCGTGTTTGAAAAAGCAATAAGCTTGCGCTCCCAGCCTAGAACATGAATCAGAGCACGATTCGCGTCTAACACAATCTCACTGTTTTCACCGTCCTGTAACTCGGCACCTGAGAGATGTAGACCGTGTTTGAAAAAGCAATAAGCTTGCGCTCCCAGCCTAGAGCATGAATCAGAGCACGATTCGCGTCTAACACAAACTCACTGTTTTCACCGTCCTGTAACTCGGCACCTGAGAGGTGTAGACCGTGTTTGAAAAAGCAATAAGCTTGCGCTCCCAGCCTAGAACATGAATCAGAGCACGATTCGCGTCTAACACAATCTCACTGTTTTCACCGTCCTGTAACTCGGCACCTGAGAGATGTAGACCGTGTTTGAAAAAGCAATAAGCTTGCGCTCCCAGCCTAGAGCATGAATCAGAGCACGATTCGCGTCTAACACAAACTCACTGTTTTCACCGTCCTGTAACTCGGCACCTGAGAGGTGTAGACCGTGTTTGAAAAAGCAATAAGCTTGCGCTCCCAGCCTAGAGCATGAATCAGAGCACGATTCGCGTCTAACACAAACTCACTGTTTTCACCGTCCTGTAACTCGGCACCTGAGAGATGTAGACCGTGTTTGAAAAAGCAATAAGCTTGCGCTCCCAGCCTAGAGCATGAATCATAGCACGATTCGCGTCTAACACAAACTCACTGTTTTCACCGTCCTGTAACTCGGCACCTGAGAGGTGTAGACCGTGTTTGAAAAAGCAATAAGCTTGCGCTCCCAGCCTAGAGCATGAATCAGAGCACGATTCGCGTCTAACACAAACTCACTGTTTTCACCGTCCTGTAACTCGGCACCTGAGAGGTGTAGACCGTGTTTGAAAAAGCAATAAGCTTGCGCTCCCAGCCTAGAACATGAATCAGAGCACGATTCGCGTCTAACACAAACTCACTGTTTTCACCGTCCTGTAACTCGGCACCTGAGAGATGTAGACCGTGTTTGAAAAAGCAATAAGCTTGCGCTCCCAGCCTAGAGCATGAATCATAGCACGATTCGCGTCTAACACAAACTCACTGTTTTCACCGTCCTGTAACTCGGCACCTGAGAGGTGTAGACCGTGTTTGAAAAAGCAATAAGCTTGCGCTCTCAGCCTAGAGCATGAATCATAGCACGATTCGCGTCTAACACAAACTCACTGTTTTCACCGTCCTGTACCTCGGCACCTGAGAGATGTAGACCGTGTTTGAAAAAGCAATAAGCTTGCGCTCCCAGCCTAAAACATGAATCAGAGCACGATTCGCGTCTAACACAAACTCACTGTTTTCACCGTCCTGTAACTCGGCACCTGAGAGGTGTAGACCGTGTTTGAAAAAGCAATAAGCTTGCGCTCTCAGCCTAGAGCATGAATCATAGCACGATTCGCGTCTAACACAAACTCACTGTTTTCACCGTCCTGTACCTCGGCACCTGAGAGGTGTAGACCGTGTTTGACAAAGCAAGAAGCTTGCGCTCCCAGCCTAGAACATGAATCAGAGCACGATTCGCGTCTAACACAATCTCACTGTTTTCACCGTCCTGTAACTCGGCACCTGAAAGATGTAGACCGTGTTTGAAAAAGCAATAAGCTTGCGCTCCCAGCCTAGAGCATGAATCAGAGCACGATTCGCGTCTAACACAAACTCACTGTTTTCACCGTCCTGTAACTCGGCACCTGAGAGGTGTAGACCGTGTTTGAAAAAGCAATAAGCTTGCGCTCCCAGCCTAGAACATGAATCAGAGCACGATTCGCGTCTAACACAAACTCACTGTTTTCACCGTCCTGTAACTCGGCACCTGAGAGATGTAGACCGTGTTTGAAAAAGCAATAAGCTTGCGCTCCCAGCCTAGAGCATGAATCATAGCACGATTCGCGTCTAACACAAACTCACTGTTTTCACCATCCTGTAACTCGGCACCTGAGAGGTGTAGACCGTGTTTGAAAAAGCAATAAGCTTGCGCTCCCAGCCTAGAGCATGAATCAGAGCACGATTCGCGTCTAACACAAACTCACTGTTTTCACCGTCCTGTAACTCGGCACCTGAGAGGTGTAGACCGTGTTTGAAAAAGCAATAAGCTTGCGCTCCCAGCCTAGAACATGAATCAGAGCACGATTCGCGTCTAACACAAACTCACTGTTTTCACCGTCCTGTAACTCGGCACCTGAGAGATGTAGACCGTGTTTGAAAAAGCAATAAGCTTGCGCTCCCAGCCTAGAGCATGAATCATAGCACGATTCGCGTCTAACACAAACTCACTGTTTTCACCGTCCTGTAACTCGGCACCTGAGAGGTGTAGACCGTGTTTGAAAAAGCAATAAGCTTGCGCTCCCAGCCTAGAACATGAATCAGAGCACGATTCGCGTCTAACACAAACTCACTGTTTTCACCGTCCTGTAACTCGGCACCTGAGAGATGTAGACCGTGTTTGAAAAAGCAATAAGCTTGCGCTCCCAGCCTAGAGCATGAATCATAGCACGATTCGCGTCTAACACAAACTCACTGTTTTCACCGTCCTGTACCTCGGCACCTGAGAGATGTAGACCGTGTTTGAAAAAGCAATAAGCTTGCGCTCCCAGCCTAAAACATGAATCAGAGCACGATTCGCGTCTAACACAAACTCACTGTTTTCACCGTCCTGTACCTCGGCACCTGAGAGATGTAGACCGTGTTTGAAAAAGCAATAAGCTTGCGCTCCCAGCCTAGAACATGAATCAGAGCACGATTCGCGTCTAACACAAACTCACTGTTTTCACCGTCCTGTAACTCGGCACCTGAGAGATGTAGACCGTGTTTGAAAAAGCAATAAGCTTGCGCTCCCAGCCTAGAGCATGAATCATAGCACGATTCGCGTCTAACACAAACTCACTGTTTTCACCGTCCTGTACCTCGGCACCTGAGAGATGTAGACCGTGTTTGAAAAAGCAATAAGCTTGCGCTCCCAGCCTAAAACATGAATCAGAGCACGATTCGCGTCTAACACAAACTCACTTTTTTCATCGTCCTGTAACTCGGCACCTGAGAGGTGTAGACCGTGTTTGAAAAAGCAATAAGCTTGCGCTCTCAGCCTAGAGCATGAATCATAGCACGATTCGCGTCTAACACAAACTCACTGTTTTCACCGTCCTGTACCTCGGCACCTGAGAGATGTAGACCGTGTTTGAAAAAGCAATAAGCTTGCGCTCCCAGCCTAGAGCATGAATCAGAGCACGATTCGCGTCTAACACAAACTCACTGTTTTCACCGTCCTGTAACTCGGCACCTGAGAGGTGTAGACCGTGTTTGAAAAAGCAATGAGCTTGCGCTCCCAGCCTAGAGCATGAATCAGAGCACGATTCGCGTCTAACACAAACTCACTGTTTTCACCGTCCTGTAACTCGGCACCTGAGAGGTGTAGACCGTGTTTGAAAAAGCAATAAGCTTGCGCTCCCAGCCTAGAGCATGAATCAGAGCACGATTCGCGTCTAACACAAACTCACTGTTTTCACCGTCCTGTAACTCGGCACCTGAGAGGTGTAGACCGTGTTTGAAAAAGCAATAAGCTTGCGCTCCCAGCCTAGAGCATGAATCAGAGCACGATTCGCGTCTAACACAAACTCACTGTTTTCACCGTCCTGTAACTCGGCACTTGAGAGGTGTAGACCGTGTTTGAAAAAGCAATAAGCTTGCGCTCCCAGCCTAGAGCATGAATCAGAGCACGATTCGCGTCTAACACAATCTCACTGTTTTCACCGTCCTGTAACTCGGCACCTGAGAGGTGTAGACCGTGTTTGAAAAAGCAATAAGCTTGCGCTCCCAGCCTAGAGCATGAATCAGAGCACGATTCGCGTCTAACACAAACTCACTGTTTTCACCATCCTGTAACTCGGCACCTGAGAGGTGTAGACCGTGTTTGAAAAAGCAATAAGCTTGCGCTCCCAGCCTAGAGCATGAATCAGAGCACGATTCGCGTCTAACACAAACTCACTGTTTTCACCGTCCTGTAACTCGGCACTTGAGAGGTGTAGACCGTGTTTGAAAAAGCAATAAGCTTGCGCTCCCAGCCTAGAGCATGAATCAGAGCACGATTCGCGTCTAACACAAACTCACTGTTTTCACCGTCCTGTAACTCGGCACTTGAGAGGTGTAGACCGTGTTTGAAAAAGCAATAAGCTTGCGCTCCCAGCCTAGAACAAAAATCAGAGCACGATTCGCGTCTAACACAAACTCACTGTTTTCACCGTCCTGTACCTCGGCACCTGAGAGATGTAGACCGTGTTTGAAAAAGCAATAAGCTTGCGCTCCCAGCCTAGAGCATGAATCATAGCACGATTCGCGTCTAACACAAACTCACTGTTTTCACCGTCCTGTAACTCGGCACCTGAGAGGTGTAGACCGTGTTTGAAAAAGCAAGAAGGTTGCGCTCCCAGCCTAGAGCATGAATCAGAGCACGATTCGCGTCTAACACAAACTCACTGTTTTCACCGTCCTGTAACTCGGCACCTGAGAGGTGTAGACCGTGTTTGAAAAAGCCATAAGCTTGAGCTCCCAGCCTAGAACATGAATCAGAGCACGATTCGCGTCTAACACAAACTCACTGTTTTCACCGTCCTGTAACTCGGCACCTGAGAGATGTAGACCGTGTTTGAAAAAGCAATAAGCTTGAGCTCCCAGCCTAGAGCATGAATCAGAGCACGATTCGCGTCTAACACAAACTCACTGTTTTCACCGTCCTGTACCTCGGCACCTGAGAGGTGTAGACCGTGTTTGAAAAAGCAATAAGCTTGAGCTCCCAGCCTAGAGCATGAATCAGAGCACGATTCGCGTCTAACACAAACTCACTGTTTTCACCGTCCTGTAACTCGGCACCTGAGAGGTGTAGACCGTGTTTGAAAAAGCAATAAGCTTGCGCTCCCAGCCTAGAGCATGAATCAGAGCACGATTCGCGTCTAACACAAACTCACTGTTTTCACCGTCCTGTAACTCGGCACCTGAGAGATGTAGACCGTGTTTGAAAAAGCAATAAGCTTGCGCTCCCAGCCTAGAGCATGAATCAGAGCACGATTCGCGTCTAACACAAACTCACTGTTTTCACCGTCCTGTAACTCGGCACCTGAGAGATGTAGACCGTGTTTAAAAAAGCAATAAGCTTGCGCTCCCAGCCTAGAGCATGATTCAGAGCACGATTCGCGTCTAACACAAACTCACTGTTTTCACCGTCCTGTAACTCGGCACTTGAGAGGTGTAGACCGTGTTTGAAAAAGCAATAAGCTTGCGCTCCCAGCCTAGAACATGAATCAGAGCACGATTCGCGTCTAACACAATCTCACTGTTTTCACCGTCCTGTAACTCGGCACCTGAGAGATGTAGACCGTGTTTGAAAAAGCAATAAGCTTGCGCTCCCAGCCTAGAGCATGAATCAGAGCACGATTCGCGTCTAACACAAACTCACTGTTTTCACCGTCCTGTAACTCGGCACCTGAGAGGTGTAGACCGTGTTTGAAAAAGCAATAAGCTTGCGCTCCCAGCCTAGAACATGAATCAGAGCACGATTCGCGTCTAACACAATCTCACTGTTTTCACCGTCCTGTAACTCGGCACCTGAGAGATGTAGACCGTGTTTGAAAAAGCAATAAGCTTGCGCTCCCAGCCTAGAGCATGAATCAGAGCACGATTCGCGTCTAACACAAACTCACTGTTTTCACCGTCCTGTAACTCGGCACCTGAGAGGTGTAGACCGTGTTTGAAAAAGCAATAAGCTTGCGCTCCCAGCCTAGAGCATGAATCAGAGCACGATTCGCGTCTAACACAAACTCACTGTTTTCACCGTCCTGTAACTCGGCACCTGAGAGATGTAGACCGTGTTTGAAAAAGCAATAAGCTTGCGCTCCCAGCCTAGAGCATGAATCATAGCACGATTCGCGTCTAACACAAACTCACTGTTTTCACCGTCCTGTAACTCGGCACCTGAGAGGTGTAGACCGTGTTTGAAAAAGCAATAAGCTTGCGCTCCCAGCCTAGAGCATGAATAAGAGCACGATTCGCGTCTAACACAAACTCACTGTTTTCACCGTCCTGTAACTCGGCACCTGAGAGGTGTAGACCGTGTTTGAAAAAGCAATAAGCTTGCGCTCCCAGCCTAGAACATGAATCAGAGCACGATTCGCGTCTAACACAAACTCACTGTTTTCACCGTCCTGTAACTCGGCACCTGAGAGATGTAGACCGTGTTTGAAAAAGCAATAAGCTTGCGCTCCCAGCCAAGAGCATGAATCAGAGCACGATTCGCGTCTAACACAAACTCACTGTTTTCACCGTCCTGTAACTCGGCACTTGAGAGGTGTAGACCGTGTTTGAAAAAGCAATAAGCTTGCGCTCCCAGCCTAGAACAAAAATCAGAGCACGATTCGCGTCTAACACAAACTCACTGTTTTCACCGTCCTGTACCTCGGCACCTGAGAGATGTAGACCGTGTTTGAAAAAGCAATAAGCTTGCGCTCCCAGCCTAGAGAATGAATCATAGCACGATTCGCGTCTAACACAAACTCACTGTTTTCACCGTCCTGTAACTCGGCACCTGAGAGGTGTAGACCGTGTTTAAAAAAGCAAGAAGGTTGCGCTCCCAGCCTAGAGCATGAATCAGAGCACGATTCGCGTCTAACACAAACTCACTGTTTTCACCGTCCTGTAACTCGGCACCTGAGAGGTGTAGACCGTGTTTGAAAAAGCAATAAGCTTGCGCTCCCAGCCTAGAGCATGAATCAGAGCACGATTCGCGTCTAACACAAACTCACTGTTTTCACCGTCCTGTAACTCGGCACCTGAGAGATGTAGACCGTGTTTGAAAAAGCAATAAGCTTGCGCTCCCAGCCTAGAGCATGAATCAGAGCACGATTCGCGTCTAACACAAACTCACTGTTTTCACCGTCCTGTAACTCGGCACCTGAGAGATGTAGACCGTGTTTGAAAAAGCAATAAGCTTGCGCTCCCAGCCTAGAGCATGAATCATAGCACGATTCGCGTCTAACACAAACTCACTGTTTTCACCGTCCTGTAACTCGGCACCTGAGAGGTGTAGACCGTGTTTGAAAAAGCAATAAGCTTGCGCTCCCAGCCTAGAGCATGAATAAGAGCACGATTCGCGTCTAACACAAACTCACTGTTTTCACCGTCCTGTAACTCGGCACCTGAGAGGTGTAGACCGTGTTTGAAAAAGCAATAAGCTTGCGCTCCCAGCCTAGAACATGAATCAGAGCACGATTCGCGTCTAACACAAACTCACTGTTTTCACCGTCCTGTAACTCGGCACCTGAGAGATGTAGACCGTGTTTGAAAAAGCAATAAGCTTGCGCTCCCAGCCTAGAGCATGAATCATAGCACGATTCGCGTCTAACACAAACTCACTGTTTTCACCGTCCTGTAACTCGGCACCTGAGAGGTGTAGACCGTGTTTGAAAAAGCAATAAGCTTGCGCTCTCAGCCTAGAGCATGAATCATAGCACGATTCGCGTCTAACACAAACTCACTGTTTTCACCGTCCTGTACCTCGGCACCTGAGAGATGTAGACCGTGTTTGAAAAAGCAATAAGCTTGCGCTCCCAGCCTAAAACATGAATCAGAGCACGATTCGCGTCTAACACAAACTCACTGTTTTCACCGTCCTGTAACTCGGCACCTGAGAGGTGTAGACCGTGTTTGAAAAAGCAATAAGCTTGCGCTCTCAGCCTAGAGCATGAATCATAGCACGATTCGCGTCTAACACAAACTCACTGTTTTCACCGTCCTGTACCTCGGCACCTGAGAGATGTAGACCGTGTTTGAAAAAGCAATAAGCTTGCGCTCCCAGCCTAGAGCATGAATCAGAGCACGATTCGCGTCTAACACAAACTCACTGTTTTCACCGTCCTGTAACTCGGCACCTGAGAGGTGTAGACCGTGTTTGAAAAAGCAATAAGCTTGCGCTCCCAGCCTAGAGCATGAATCAGAGCACGATTCGCGTCTAACACAAACTCACTGTTTTCACCGTCCTGTAACTCGGCACATGAGAGGTGTAGACCGTGTTTGAAAAAGCAATAAGCTTGCGCTCCCAGCCTAGAGCATGAATCAGAGCACGATTCGCGTCTAACACAAACTCACTGTTTTCACCGTCCTGTAACTCGGCACCTGAGAGGTGTAGACCGTGTTTGAAAAAGCAATAAGCTTGCGCTCCCAGCCTAGAGCATGAATCAGAGCACGATTCGCGTCTAACACAAACTCACTGTTTTCACCGTCCTGTAACTCGGCACTTGAGAGGTGTAGACCGTGTTTGAAAAAGCAATAAGCTTGCGCTCCCAGCCTAGAACATGAATCAGAGCACGATTCGCGTCTAACACAATCTCACTGTTTTCACCGTCCTGTAACTCGGCACCTGAGAGATGTAGACCGTGTTTGAAAAAGCAATAAGCTTGCGCTCCCAGCCTAGAGCATGAATCAGAGCACGATTCGCGTCTAACACAAACTCACTGTTTTCACCGTCCTGTAACTCGGCACTTGAGAGGTGTAGACCGTGTTTGAAAAAGCAATAAGCTTGCGCTCCCAGCCTAGAACAAAAATCAGAGCACGATTCGCGTCTAACACAAACTCACTGTTTTCACCGTCCTGTACCTCGGCACCTGAGAGATGTAGACCGTGTTTGAAAAAGCAATAAGCTTGCGCTCCCAGCCTAGAGAATGAATCATAGCACGATTCGCGTCTAACACAAACTCACTGTTTTCACCGTCCTGTAACTCGGCACCTGAGAGGTGTAGACCGTGTTTAAAAAAGCAAGAAGGTTGCGCTCCCAGCCTAGAGCATGAATCAGAGCACGATTCGCGTCTAACACAAACTCACTGTTTTCACCGTCCTGTAACTCGGCACCTGAGAGGTGTAGACCGTGTTTAAAAAAGCAAGAAGGTTGCGCTCCCAGCCTAGAGCATGAATCAGAGCACGATTCGCGTCTAACACAAACTCACTGTTTTCACCGTCCTGTAACTCGGCACCTGAGAGGTGTAGACCGTGTTTGAAAAAGCCATAAGCTTGCGCTCCCAGCCTAGAGCATGAATCAGAGCACGATTCGCGTCTAACACAAACTCACTGTTTTCACCGTCCTGTAACTCGGCACCTGAGAGATGTAGACCGTGTTTGAAAAAGCAATAAGCTTGAGCTCCCAGCCTAGAGCATGAATCAGAGCACGATTCGCGTCTAACACAAACTCACTGTTTTCACCGTCCTGTACCTCGGCACCTGAGAGGTGTAGACCGTGTTTGAAAAAGCAATAAGCTTGAGCTCCCAGCCTAGAGCATGAATCAGAGCACGATTCGCGTCTAACACAAACTCACTGTTTTCACCGTCCTGTAACTCGGCACTTGAGAGGTGTAGACCGTGTTTGAAAAAGCAATAAGCTTGCGCTCCCAGCCTAGAGCATGAATCAGAGCACGATTCGCGTCTAACACAAACTCACTGTTTTCACCGTCCTGTAACTCGGCACCTGAGAGATGTAGACCGTGTTTGAAAAAGCAATAAGCTTGCGCTCCCAGCCTAGAGCATGAATCAGAGCACGATTCGCGTCTAACACAAACTCACTGTTTTCACCGTCCTGTAACTCGGCACCTGAGAGATGTAGACCGTGTTTAAAAAAGCAATAAGCTTGCGCTCCCAGCCTAGAGCATGATTCAGAGCACGATTCGCGTCTAACACAAACTCACTGTTTTCACCGTCCTGTAACTCGGCACTTGAGAGGTGTAGACCGTGTTTGAAAAAGCAATAAGCTTGCGCTCCCAGCCTAGAACATTATCAGAGCACGATTCGCGTCTAACACAATCTCACTGTTTTCACCGTCCTGTAACTCGGCACCTGAGAGATGTAGACCGTGTTTGAAAAAGCAATAAGCTTGCGCTCCCAGCCTAGAGCATGAATCAGAGCACGATTCGCGTCTAACACAAACTCACTGTTTTCACCGTCCTGTAACTCGGCACCTGAGAGGTGTAGACCGTGTTTGAAAAAGCAATAAGCTTGCGCTCCCAGCCTAGAGAATGAATCATAGCACGATTCGCGTCTAACACAAACTCACTGTTTTCACCGTCCTGTAACTCGGCACCTGAGAGGTGTAGACCGTGTTTAAAAAAGCAAGAAGGTTGCGCTCCCAGCCTAGAGCATGAATCAGAGCACGATTCGCGTCTAACACAAACTCACTGTTTTCACCGTCCTGTAACTCGGCACCTGAGAGGTGTAGACCGTGTTTGAAAAAGCCATAAGCTTGCGCTCCCAGCCTAGAGCATGAATCAGAGCACGATTCGCGTCTAACACAAACTCACTGTTTTCACCGTCCTGTACCTCGGCACCTGAGAGATGTAGACCGTGTTTGAAAAAGCAATAAGCTTGCGCTCCCAGCCTAGAGCATGAATCAGAGCACGATTCGCGTCTAACACAAACTCACTGTTTTCACCGTCCTGTAACTCGGCACCTGAGAGGTGTAGACCGTGTTTGAAAAAGCAATAAGCTTGCGCTCCCAGCCTAGAGCATGAATCAGAGCACGATTCGCGTCTAACACAAACTCACTGTTTTCACCGTCCTGTAACTCGGCACCTGAGAGGTGTAGACCGTGTTTGAAAAAGCAATAAGCTTGTGCTCCCAGCCTAGAGCATGAATCAGAGCACGATTCGCGTCTAACACAAACTCACTGTTTTCACCGTCCTGTAACTCGGCACCTGAGAGGTGTAGACCGTGTTTGAAAAAGCAATAAGCTTGCGCTCCCAGCCTAGAGCATGAATCAGAGCACGATTCGCGTCTAACACAAACTCACTGTTTTCACCGTCCTGTAACTCGGCACCTGAGAGGTGTAGACCGTGTTTGAAAAAGCAATAAGCTTGCGCTCCCAGCCTAGAACATGAATCAGAGCACGATTCGCGTCTAACACAATCTCACTGTTTTCACCGTCCTGTAACTCGGCACCTGAGAGATGTAGACCGTGTTTGAAAAAGCAATAAGCTTGCGCTCCCAGCCTAGAGCATGAATCAGAGCACGATTCGCGTCTAACACAAACTCACTGTTTTCACCGTCCTGTAACTCGGCACTTGAGAGGTGTAGACCGTGTTTGAAAAAGCAATAAGCTTGCGCTCCCAGCCTAGAACAAAAATCAGAGCACGATTCGCGTCTAACACAAACTCACTGTTTTCACCGTCCTGTACCTCGGCACCTTAGAGATGAAGACCGTGTTTGAAAAAGCAATAAGCTTGCGCTCCCAGCCTAGAGAATGAATCATAGCACGATTCGCGTCTAACACAAACTCACTGTTTTCACCGTCCTGTAACTCGGCACCTGAGAGGTGTAGACCGTGTTTAAAAAAGCAAGAAGGTTGCGCTCCCAGCCTAGAGCATGAATCAGAGCACGATTCGCGTCTAACACAAACTCACTGTTTTCACCGTCCTGTAACTCGGCACCTGAGAGGTGTAGACCGTGTTTGAAAAAGCCATAAGCTTGCGCTCCCAGCCTAGAGCATGAATCAGAGCACGATTCGCGTCTAACACAAACTCACTGTTTTCACCGTCCTGTAACTCGGCACCTGAGAGATGTAGACCGTGTTTGAAAAAGCAATAAGCTTGAGCTCCCAGCCTAGAGCATGAATCAGAGCACGATTCGCGTCTAACACAAACTCACTGTTTTCACCGTCCTGTACCTCGGCACCTGAGAGGTGTAGACCGTGTTTGAAAAAGCAATAAGCTTGAGCTCCCAGCCTAGAGCATGAATCAGAGCACGATTCGCGTCTAACACAAACTCACTGTTTTCACCGTCCTGTAACTCGGCACTTGAGAGGTGTAGACCGTGTTTGAAAAAGCAATAAGCTTGCGCTCCCAGCCTAGAGCATGAATCAGAGCACGATTCGCGTCTGACACAAACTCACTGTTTTCACCGTCCTGTAACTCGGCACCTGAGAGATGTAGACCGTGTTTGAAAAAGCAATAAGCTTGCGCTCCCAGCCTAGAGCATGAATCAGAGCACGATTCGCGTCTAACACAAACTCACTGTTTTCACCGTCCTGTAACTCGGCACCTGAGAGATGTAGACCGTGTTTAAAAAAGCAATAAGCTTGCGCTCCCAGCCTAGAGCATGATTCAGAGCACGATTCGCGTCTAACACAAACTCACTGTTTTCACCGTCCTGTAACTCGGCACTTGAGAGGTGTAGACCGTGTTTGAAAAAGCAATAAGCTTGCGCTCCCAGCCTAGAACATTATCAGAGCACGATTCGCGTCTAACACAATCTCACTGTTTTCACCGTCCTGTAACTCGGCACCTGAGAGATGTAGACCGTGTTTGAAAAAGCAATAAGCTTGCGCTCCCAGCCTAGAGCATGAATCAGAGCACGATTCGCGTCTAACACAAACTCACTGTTTTCACCGTCCTGTAACTCGGCACCTGAGAGGTGTAGACCGTGTTTGAAAAAGCAATAAGCTTGCGCTCCCAGCCTAGAGCATGAATCAGAGCACGATTCGCGTCTAACACAAACTCACTGTTTTCACCGTCCTGTAACTCGGCACCTGAGAGATGTAGACCGTGTTTGAAAAAGCAATAAGCTTGCGCTCCCAGCCTAGAGCATGAATCATAGCACGATTCGCGTCTAACACAAACTCACTGTTTTCACCGTCCTGTAACTCGGCACCTGAGAGGTGTAGACCGTGTTTGAAAAAGCAATAAGCTTGCGCTCCCAGCCTAGAGCATGAATCAGAGCACGATTCGCGTCTAACACAAACTCACTGTTTTCACCGTCCTGTAACTCGGCACCTGAGAGGTGTAGACCGTGTTTGAAAAAGCAATAAGCTTGCGCTCCCAGCCTAGAACATGAATCAGAGCACGATTCGCGTCTAACACAAACTCACTGTTTTCACCGTCCTGTAACTCGGCACCTGAGAGGTGTAGACCGTGTTTGAAAAAGCAATAAGCTTGCGCTCTCAGCCTAGAGCATGAATCATAGCACGATTCGCGACTAACACAAACTCACTGTTTTCACCGTCCTGTACCTCGGCACCTGAGAGATGTAGACCGTGTTTGAAAAAGCAATAAGCTTGCGCTCCCAGCCTAGAACATGAATCAGAGCACGATTCGCGTCTAACACAAACTCACTGTTTTCACCGTCCTGTAACTCGGCACCTGAGAGGTGTAGACCGTGTTTGAAAAAGCAATAAGCTTGCGCTCCCAGCCTGGAGCATGAATCAGAGCACGATTCGCGTCTAACACAAACTCACTGTTTTCACCGTCCTGTAACTCGGCACCTGAGAGGTGCAGACAGTGAGTTTGTGTTAGACGCGAATCGTGCTATGATTCATGCTCTAGGCTGGGAGCGCAACCTTATTGCTTTTTCAAACACGGTCTACACCTCTCAGGTGCCGAGTTACAGGACGGTGAAAACAGTGAGTTTGTGTTAGACGCGAATCGTGCTATGATTGATGCTCTAGGCTGGGAGCGCAAGCTTATTGCTTTTTCAAACACGGTCTACATCTCTCAGGTGCCGAGTTACAGGACGGTGAAAACAGTGAGTTTGTGTTAGACGCGAATCGTGCTCTGATTCATGTTCTAGGCTGCGAGCGCAAGCTTATTGCTTTTTCAAACACGGTCTACACCGCTCAAGTGCCGAGTTACAGGACGGTGAAAACAGTGAGTTTGTGTTAGACGCGAATCGTGCTCTGATTCATGCTCTAGGCTGGGAGCGCAACCTTATAGCTTTTTCAAACACGGTCTACACCTCTCGGGTGGCGAGGTACAGGACAGTGAAAACAGTGAGTTTGTGTTAGACGCGAATCGTGCTGGGATTCATGCTCTAGGCTGGGAGCGCAAGCTTCTTGCTTTTTCAAACACGGTCTACACCTCTCAAGTGCCGAGTTACAGGACGGTGCAAACAGTGAGTTTGTGTTAGACGCGAATCGTGCTGGGATTCATGCTCTAGGCTGGGAGCGCAAGCGTAATGCTTTTTCAAACACGGTCTACACCTCTCAGGTGCCGAGGTACAGGACGGTGAAAACAGTGAGTTTGTGTTAGACGCGAATCGTGCTCTGATTCATGTTTTAGGCTGGGAGCGCAAGCTTATTGCTTTTTCAAACACGGTCTACACCTCTCAAGTGCCGAGTTACAGGACGGTGAAAACAGTGAGTTTGTGTTAGACGCGAATCGTGCTCTGAATCATGCTCTAGGCTGGGAGCGCAAGCTTATTGCTTTTTCAAACACGGTCTACACCTCTCAGGTGCCGAGTTACAGGACGGTGAAAACAGTGAGTTTGTGTTAGACGCGAATCGTGCTCTGATTCATGCTCTAGGCTGGGAGCGCAAGCTTATTGCTTTTTCAAACACGGTCTACATCTCTCAGGTGCCGAGTTACAGGACGGTGAAAACAGTGAGTTTGTGTTAGACGCGAATCGTGCTCTGATTCATGCTCTAGGCTGGGAGCGCAAGCTTATTGCTTTTTCAAACACGGTCTACACCTCTCAGGTGCCGAGTTACAGGACGGTGAAAACAGTGAGTTTGTGTTAGACGCGAATCGTGCTCTGATTCATGCTCTAGGCTGGGAGCGCAACCTTATTGCTTTTTCAAACACGGTCTACACCTCTCAGGTGCCGAGTTACAGGACGGTGAAAACAGTGAGTTTGTGTTAGACGCGAATCGTGCTATGATTGATGCTCTAGGCTGGGAGCGCAAGCTTATTGCTTTTTCAAACACGGTCTACATCTCTCAGGTGCCGAGTTACAGGACGGTGAAAACAGTGAGTTTGTGTTAGACGCGAATCGTGCTCTGATTCATGTTCTAGGCTGGGAGCGCAAGCTTATTGCTTTTTCAAACACGGTCTACACCGCTCAAGTGCCGAGTTACAGGACGGTGAAAACAGTGAGTTTGTGTTAGACGCGAATCGTGCTCTGATTCATGCTCTAGGCTGGGAGCGCAACCTTATAGCTTTTTCAAACACGGTCTACACCTCTCGGGTGCCGAGGTACAGGACAGTGAAAACAGTGAGTTTGTGTTAGACGCGAATCGTGCTGGGATTCATGCTCTAGGCTGGGAGCGCAAGCTTCTTGCTTTTTCAAACACGGTCTACACCTCTCAAGTGCCGAGTTACAGGACGGTGAAAACAGTGAGTTTGTGTTAGACGCGAATCGTGCTGGGATTCATGCTCTAGGCTGGGAGCGCAAGCTTCTTGCTTTTTCAAACACGGTCTACACCTCTCAAGTGCCGAGTTACAGGACGGTGAAAACAGTGAGTTTGTGTTAGACGCGAATCGTGCTGGGATTCATGCTCTAGGCTGGTAGCGCAAGCGTAATGCTTTTTCAAACACGGTCTACACCTCTCAGGTGCCGAGGTACAGGACGGTGAAAACAGTGAGTTTGTGTTAGACGCGAATCGTGCTCTGATTTATGTTTTAGGCTGGGAGCGCAAGCTTATTGCTTTTTCAAACACGGTCTACACCTCTCAAGTGCCGAGTTACAGGACGGTGAAAACAGTGAGTTTGTGTTAGACGCGAATCGTGCTCTGAATCATGCTCTAGGCTGGGAGCGCAAGCTTATTGCTTTTTCAAACACGGTCTACATCTCTCAGGTGCCGAGTTACTGGACGGTGAAAACAGTGAGTTTGTGTTAGACGCGAATCGTGCTCTGATTCATGCTCCAGGCTGGGAGCGCAAGCTTATTGCTTTTTCAAACACGGTCTACACCTCTCAGGTTCCGAGTTACAGGACGGTGAAAACAGTGAGTTTGTGTTAGACGCGAATCGTGCTCTGATTCATGCTCTAGGCTGGGAGCGCAAGCTTATTGCTTTTTCAAACACGGTCTACACCTCCCAGGTGCCGAGTTACAGGACGGTGAAAACAGTGAGTTTGTGTTAGACGCGAATCGTGCTATGATTGATGCTCTAGGCTGGGAGCGCAAGCTTATTGCTTTTTCAAACACGGTCTACATCTCTCAGGTGCCGAGTTACTGGACGGTGAAAACAGTGAGTTTGTGTTAGACGCGAATCGTGATATGATTCATGCTCCAGGCTGGGAGCGCAAGCTTATTGCTTTTTCAAACACGGTCTACACCTCTCAGGTTCCGAGTTACAGGACGGTGAAAACAGTGAGTTTGTGTTAGACGCGAATCGTGCTCTGATTCATGCTCTAGGCTGGGAGCGCAAGCTTATTGCTTTTTCAAACACGGTCTACACCTCTCAGGTGCCGAGTTACAGGACGGTGAAAACAGTGAGTTTGTGTTAGACGTGAATCGTGCTCTGATTCCTGCTCTAGGCTGGGAGCGCATGCTTATTGCTTTTTCAAACACGGTCTGCACCTCTCAGGTGCCGAGGTACAGGACGGTGAAAACAGTGAGTTTGTGTTAGACGCGAATCGTGATATGATTCATGCTCTAGGCTGGGAGCGCAAGCTTATTGCTTTTTCAAACACGGTCTACATCTCTCAGGTGCTGAGTTACAGGACGGTGAAAACAGTGAGTTTGTGTTAGACGCGAATCGTGCTCTGATTCATGCTCTAGGCTGGGAGCTCAAGCTTATTGCTTTTTCCAACACGGTCTACACCTCTCAGGTGCCGAGTTACAGGACGGTGAAAACAGTGAGTTTGTGTTAGACGCGAATCGTGCTCTGATTCATGCTCTAGGCTGGGAGCGCAAGCTTATTGCTTTTTCAAACACGGTCTACACCTCTCAGGTGCCGAGTTACAGGACGGTGAAAACAGTGAGTTTGTGTTAGACGCGAATCGTGCTCTGATTCATGCTCTAGGCTGGGAGCTCAAGCTTATTGCTTTTTCAAACACGGTCTACGTCTCTCAGGTGCCGAGTTACAGGACGGTGAAAACAGTGAGTTTGTGTTAGACGCGAATCGTGCTCTGATTCATGCTCTAGGCTGGGAGCGCAAGCTTATTGCTTTTTCAAACACGGTCTACATCTCTCAGGTGCCGAGTTACAGGACGGTGAAAACAGTGAGTTTGTGTTAGACGCGAATCGTGCTCTGATTCATGCTCTAGGCTGGGAGCTAAAGCTTATTGCTTTTTCAAACACGGTCTACACCTCTCAGGTGCCGAGTTACAGGACGGTGAAAACAGTGAGTTTGTGTTAGACGCGAATCGTGCTCTGATTCATGCTCTAGGCTGGGAGCGCAAGCTTATTGCTTTTTCAAACACGGTCTACACCTCTCAGGTGCCGAGTTACAGGACGGTGAAAACAGTGAGTTTGTGTTAGACGCGAATCGTGCTCTGATTCATGCTCTAGGCTGGGAGCGCAAGCTTATTGCTTTTTCAAACACGGTCTACACCTCTCAGGTGCCGAGTTACAGGACGGTGAAAACAGTGAGTTTGTGTTAGACGCGAATCGTGCTCTGATTCATGCTCTAGGCTGGGAGCGCAAGCTTATTGCTTTTTCAAACACGGTCTACACCTCTCAGGTGCCGAGTTACAGGACGGTGAAAACAGTGAGTTTGTGTTAGACGCGAATCGTGCTCTGATTCATGCTCTAGGCTGGGAGCGCAAGCTTATTGCTTTTTCAAACACGGTCTACATCTCTCAGGTGCCGAGTTACAGGACGGTGAAAACAGTGAGTTTGTGTTAGACGCGAATCGTGCTCTGATTCATGCTCTAGGCTGGGAGCGCAAGCTTATTGCTTTTTCAAACACGGTCTACACCTCTCAGGTGCCGAGTTACAGGACGGTGAAAACAGTGAGTTTGTGTTAGACGCGAATCGTGCTGGGATTCATGCTCTAGGCTGGGAGCGCAAGCTTCTTGCTTTTTCAAACACGGTCTACACCTCTCAAGTGCCGAGTTACAGGACGGTGAAAACAGTGAGTTTGTGTTAGACGCGAATCGTGCTGGGATTCATGCTCTAGGCTGGGAGCGCAAGCGTAATGCTTTTTCAAACACGGTCTACACCTCTCAGGTGCCGAGGTACAGGACGGTGAAAACAGTGAGTTTGTGTTAGACGCGAATCGTGCTCTGATTCATGTTTTAGGCTGGGAGCGCAAGCTTATTGCTTTTTCAAACACGGTCTACACCTCTCAAGTGCCGAGTTACAGGACGGTGAAAACAGTGAGTTTGTGTTAGACGCGAATCGTGCTCTGAATCATGCTCTAGGCTGGGAGCGCAAGCTTATTGCTTTTTCAAACACGGTCTACATCTCTCAGGTGCCGAGTTACTGGACGGTGAAAACAGTGAGTTTGTGTTAGACGCGAATCGTGATATGATTCATGCTCCAGGCTGGGAGCGCAAGCTTATTGCTTTTTCAAACACGGTCTACACCTCTCAGGTTCCGAGTTACAGGACGGTGAAAACAGTGAGTTTGTGTTAGACGCGAATCGTGCTCTGATTCATGCTCTAGGCTGGGAGCGCAAGCTTATTGCTTTTTCAAACACGGTCTACACCTCTCAGGTGCCGAGTTACAGGACGGTGAAAACAGTGAGTTTGTGTTAGACGCGAATCGTGCTCTGATTCCTGCTCTAGGCTGGGAGCGCATACTTATTGCTTTTTCAAACACGGTCTACACCTCTCAGGTGCCGAGGTACAGGACGGTGAAAACAGTGAGTTTGTGTTAGACGCGAATCGTGATATGATTCATGCTCTAGGCTGGGAGCGCAAGCTTATTGCTTTTTCAAACACGGTCTACATCTCTCAGGTGCTGAGTTACAGGACGGTGAAAACAGTGAGTTTGTGTTAGACGCGAATCGTGCTCTGATTCATGCTCTAGGCTGGGAGCTCAAGCTTATTGCTTTTTCCAACACGGTCTACACCTCTCAGGTGCCGAGTTACAGGACGGTGAAAACAGTGAGTTTGTGTTAGACGCGAATCGTGCTCTGATTCATGCTCTAGGCTGGGAGCGCAAGCTTATTGCTTTTTCAAACACGGTCTACACCTCTCAGGTGCCGAGTTACAGGACGGTGAAAACAGTGAGTTTGTGTTAGACGCGAATCGTGCTCTGATTCATGCTCTAGGCTGGGAGCTCAAGCTTATTGCTTTTTCAAACACGGTCTACACCTCTCAGGTGCCGAGGTACAGGACGGTGAAAACAGTGAGTTTGTGTTAGACGCGAATCGTGCTATGATTAATGCTCTAGGCTGGGAGCGCAAGCTTATTGCTTTTTCAAACACGGTCTACATCTCTCAGGTGCCGAGTTACTGGACGGTGAAAACAGTGAGTTTGTGTTAGACGCGAATCGTGATATGATTCATGCTCCAGGCTGGGAGCGCAAGCTTATTGCTTTTTCAAACACGGTCTACACCTCTCAGGTTCCGAGTTACAGGACGGTGAAAACAGTGAGTTTGTGTTAGACGCGAATCGTGCTCTGATTCATGCTCTAGGCTGGGAGCGCAAGCTTATTGCTTTTTCAAACACGGTCTACACCTCTCAGGTGCCGAGTTACAGGACGGTGAAAACAGTGAGTTTGTGTTAGACGTGAATCGTGCTCTGATTCCTGCTCTAGGCTGGGAGCGCATGCTTATTGCTTTTTCAAACACGGTCTGCACCTCTCAGGTGCCGAGGTACAGGACGGTGAAAACAGTGAGTTTGTGTTAGACGCGAATCGTGATATGATTCATGCTCTAGGCTGGGAGCGCAAGCTTATTGCTTTTTCAAACACGGTCTACATCTCTCAGGTGCTGAGTTACAGGACGGTGAAAACAGTGAGTTTGTGTTAGACGCGAATCGTGCTCTGATTCATGCTCTAGGCTGGGAGCTCAAGCTTATTGCTTTTTCCAACACGGTCTACACCTCTCAGGTGCCGAGTTACAGGACGGTGAAAACAGTGAGTTTGTGTTAGACGCGAATCGTGCTCTGATTCATGCTCTAGGCTGGGAGCGGAAGCTTATTGCTTTTTCAAACACGGTCTACACCTCTCAGGTGCCGAGTTACAGGACGGTGAAAACAGTGAGTTTGTGTTAGATGCGAATCGTGCTCTGATTCATGCTCTAGGCTGGGAGCTCAAGCTTATTGCTTTTTCAAACACGGTCTACACCTCTCAGGTGCCGAGGTACAGGACGGTGAAAACAGTGAGTTTGTGCTAGACGCGAATCGTGCTCTGATTCATGCTCTAGGCTGGGAGCTCAAGCTTATTGCTTTTTCAAACACGGTCTACGTCTCTCAGGTGCCGAGTTACAGGACGGTGAAAACAGTGAGTTTGTGTTAGACGCGAATCGTGCTCTGATTCATGCTCTAGGCTGGGAGCGCAAGCTTATTGCTTTTTCAAACACGGTCTACATCTCTCAGGTGCCGAGTTACAGGACGGTGAAAACAGTGAGTTTGTGTTAGACGCGAATCGTGCTCTGATTCATGCTCTAGGCTGGGAGCTAAAGCTTATTGCTTTTTCAAACACGGTCTACACCTCTCAGGTGCCGAGTTACAGGACGGTGAAAACAGTGAGTTTGTGTTAGACGCGAATCGTGCTCTGATTCATGCTCTAGGCTGGGAGCGCAAGCTTATTGCTTTTTCAAACACGGTCTACACCTCTCAGGTGCCGAGTTACAGGACGGTGAAAACAGTGAGTTTGTGTTAGACGCGAATCGTGCTCTGATTCATGCTCTAGGCTGGGAGCGCAAGCTTATTGCTTTTTCAAACACGGTCTACACCTCTCAGGTGCCGAGTTACAGGACGGTGAAAACAGTGAGTTTGTGTTAGACGCGAATCGTGCTCTGATTCATGCTCTAGGCTGGGAGCGCAAGCTTATTGCTTTTTCAAACACGGTCTACACCTCTCAGGTGCCGAGTTACAGGACGGTGAAAACAGTGAGTTTGTGTTAGACGCGAATCGTGCTCTGATTCATGCTCTAGGCTGGGAGCGCAAGCTTATTGCTTTTTCAAACACGGTCTACATCTCTCAGGTGCCGAGTTACAGGACGGTGAAAACAGTGAGTTTGTGTTAGACGCGAATCGTGCTCTGATTCATGCTCTAGGCTGGGAGCGCAAGCTTATTGCTTTTTCAAACACGGTCTACACCTCTCAGGTGCCGAGTTACAGGACGGTGAAAACAGTGAGTTTGTGTTAGACGCGAATCGTGCTGGGATTCATGCTCTAGGCTGGGAGCGCAAGCTTCTTGCTTTTTCAAACACGGTCTACACCTCTCAAGTGCCGAGTTACAGGACGGTGAAAACAGTGAGTTTGTGTTAGACGCGAATCGTGCTGGGATTCATGCTCTAGGCTGGGAGCGCAAGCGTAATGCTTTTTCAAACACGGTCTACACCTCTCAGGTGCCGAGGTACAGGACGGTGAAAACAGTGAGTTTGTGTTAGACGCGAATCGTGCTCTGATTCATGTTTTAGGCTGGGAGCGCAAGCTTATTGCTTTTTCAAACACGGTCTACACCTCTCAAGTGCCGAGTTACAGGACGGTGAAAACAGTGAGTTTGTGTTAGACGCGAATCGTGCTCTGAATCATGCTCTAGGCTGGGAGCGCAAGCTTATTGCTTTTTCAAACACGGTCTACATCTCTCAGGTGCCGAGTTACTGGACGGTGAAAACAGTGAGTTTGTGTTAGACGCGAATCGTGATATGATTCATGCTCCAGGCTGGGAGCGCAAGCTTATTGCTTTTTCAAACACGGTCTACACCTCTCAGGTTCCGAGTTACAGGACGGTGAAAACAGTGAGTTTGTGTTAGACGCGAATCGTGCTCTGATTCATGCTCTAGGCTGGGAGCGCAAGCTTATTGCTTTTTCAAACACGGTCTACACCTCTCAGGTGCCGAGTTACAGGACGGTGAAAACAGTGAGTTTGTGTTAGACGCGAATCGTGCTCTGATTCCTGCTCTAGGCTGGGAGCGCATACTTATTGCTTTTTCAAACACGGTCTACACCTCTCAGGTGCCGAGGTACAGGACGGTGAAAACAGTGAGTTTGTGTTAGACGCGAATCGTGATATGATTCATGCTCTAGGCTGGGAGCGCAAGCTTATTGCTTTTTCAAACACGGTCTACATCTCTCAGGTGCTGAGTTACAGGACGGTGAAAACAGTGAGTTTGTGTTAGACGCGAATCGTGCTCTGATTCATGCTCTAGGCTGGGAGCTCAAGCTTATTGCTTTTTCCAACACGGTCTACACCTCTCAGGTGCCGAGTTACAGGACGGTGAAAACAGTGAGTTTGTGTTAGACGCGAATCGTGCTCTGATTCATGCTCTAGGCTGGGAGCGCAAGCTTATTGCTTTTTCAAACACGGTCTACACCTCTCAGGTGCCGAGTTACAGGACGGTGAAAACAGTGAGTTTGTGTTAGACGCGAATCGTGCTCTGATTCATGCTCTAGGCTGGGAGCTCAAGCTTATTGCTTTTTCAAACACGGTCTACACCTCTCAGGTGCCGAGGTACAGGACGGTGAAAACAGTGAGTTTGTGCTAGACGCGAATCGTGCTCTGATTCATGCTCTAGGCTGGGAGCTCAAGCTTATTGCTTTTTCAAACACGGTCTACGTCTCTCAGGTGCCGAGTTACAGGACGGTGAAAACAGTGAGTTTGTGTTAGATGCAAATCGTGCTCTGATTCATGCTCTAGGCTGGGAGCGCAAGCTTATTGCTTTTTCAAACACGGTCTACATCTCTCAGGTGCCGAGTTACAGGACGGTGAAAACAGTGAGTTTGTGTTAGACGCGAATCGTGCTCTGATTCATGCTCTAGGCTGGGAGCTAAAGCTTATTGCTTTTTCAAACACGGTCTACACCTCTCAGGTGCCGAGTTACAGGACGGTGAAAACAGTGAGTTTGTGTTAGACGCGAATCGTGCTCTGATTCATGCTCTAGGCTGGGAGCGCAAGCTTATTGCTTTTTCAAACACGGTCTACACCTCTCAGGTGCCGAGTTACAGGACGGTGAAAACAGTGAGTTTGTGTTAGACGCGAATCGTGCTCTGATTCATGCTCTAGGCTGGGAGCGCAAGCTTATTGCTTTTTCAAACACGGTCTACACCTCTCAGGTGCCGAGTTACAGGACGGTGAAAACAGTGAGTTTGTGTTAGACGCGAATCGTGCTCTGATTCATGCTCTAGGCTGGGAGCGCAAGCTTATTGCTTTTTCAAACACGGTCTACACCTCTCAGGTGCCGAGTTACAGGACGGTGAAAACAGTGAGTTTGTGTTAGACGCGAATCGTGCTCTGATTCATGCTCTAGGCTGGGAGCGCAAGCTTATTGCTTTTTCAAACACGGTCTACATCTCTCAGGTGCCGAGTTACAGGACGGTGAAAACAGTGAGTTTGTGTTAGACGCGAATCGTGCTCTGATTCATGCTCTAGGCTGGGAGCGCAAGCTTATTGCTTTTTCAAACACGGTCTACACCTCTCAGGTGCCGAGTTACAGGACGGTGAAAACAGTGAGTTTGTGTAAGACGCGAATCGTGCTCTGATTCATGCTCTAGGCTGGGAGCGCAAGCTTATTGCTTTTTCAAACACGGTCTACATCTCTCAGGTGCCGAGTTACAGGACGGTGAAAACAGTGAGTTTGTGTTAGACGCGAATCGTGCTCTGATTCATGCTCTAGGCTGGGAGCGCAACCTTATAGCTTTTTCAAACACGGTCTACACCTCTCAGGTGCCGAGGTACAGGACAGTGAAAACAGTGAGTTTGTGTTAGACGCGAATCGTGCTCTGATTCATGCTCTAGGCTGGGAGCGCAACCTTATTGCTTTTTCAAACACGGTCTACACCTCTCAGGTGCCGAGTTACAGGACGGTGAAAACAGTGAGTTTGTGTTAGACGCGAATCGTGCTATGATTGATGCTCTAGGCTGGGAGCGCAAGCTTATTGCTTTTTCAAACACGGTCTACATCTCTCGGGTGCCGAGTTACAGGACGGTGAAAACAGTGAGTTTGTGTTAGACGCGAATCGTGCTCTGATTCATGTTCTAGGCTGGGAGCGCAAGCTTCTTGCTTTTTCAAACACGGTCTACACCTCTCAAGTGCCGAGTTACAGGACGGTGAAAACAGTGAGTTTGTGTTAGACGCGAATCGTGCTCTGATTCATGCTCTAGGCTGGGAGCTCAAGCTTATTGCTTTTTCAAACACGGTCTACACCTCTCAGGTGCCGAGGTACAGGACGGTGAAAACAGTGAGTTTGTGCTAGACGCGAATCGTGCTCTGATTCATGCTCTAGGCTGGGAGCTCAAGCTTATTGCTTTTTCAAACACGGTCTACGTCTCTCAGGTGCCGAGGTACAGGACGGTGAAAACAGTGAGTTTGTGCTAGACGCGAATCGTGCTCTGATTCATGCTCTAGGCTGGGAGCTCAAGCTTATTGCTTTTTCAAACACGGTCTACGTCTCTCAGGTGCCGAGTTACAGGACGGTGAAAACAGTGAGTTTGTGTTAGACGCGAATCGTGCTCTGATTCATGCTCTAGGCTGGGAGCGCAAGCTTATTGCTTTTTCAAACACGGTCTACATCTCTCAGGTGCCGAGTTACAGGACGGTGAAAACAGTGAGTTTGTGTTAGACGCGAATCGTGCTCTGATTCATGCTCTAGGCTGGGAGCTAAAGCTTATTGCTTTTTCAAACACGGTCTACACCTCTCAGGTGCCGAGTTACAGGACGGTGAAAACAGTGAGTTTGTGTTAGACGCGAATCGTGCTCTGATTCATGCTCTAGGCTGGGAGCGCAAGCTTATTGCTTTTTCAAACACGGTCTACACCTCTCAGGTGCCGAGTTACAGGACGGTGAAAACAGTGAGTTTGTGTTAGACGCGAATCGTGCTCTGATTCATGCTCTAGGCTGGGAGCGCAAGCTTATTGCTTTTTCAAACACGGTCTACACCTCTCAGGTGCCGAGTTACAGGACGGTGAAAACAGTGAGTTTGTGTTAGACGCGAATCGTGCTCTGATTCATGCTCTAGGCTGGGAGCGCAAGCTTATTGCTTTTTCAAACACGGTCTACATCTCTCAGGTGCCGAGTTACAGGACGGTGAAAACAGTGAGTTTGTGTTAGACGCGAATCGTGCTCTGATTCATGCTCTAGGCTGGGAGCGCAAGCTTATTGCTTTTTCAAACACGGTCTACACCTCTCAGGTGCCGAGTTACAGGACGGTGAAAACAGTGAGTTTGTGTTAGACGCGAATCGTGCTGGGATTCATGCTCTAGGCTGGGAGCGCAAGCTTCTTGCTTTTTCAAACACGGTCTACACCTCTCAAGTGCCGAGTTACAGGACGGTGAAAACAGTGAGTTTGTGTTAGACGCGAATCGTGCTGGGATTCATGCTCTAGGCTGGGAGCGCAAGCGTAATGCTTTTTCAAACACGGTCTACACCTCTCAGGTGCCGAGGTACAGGACGGTGAAAACAGTGAGTTTGTGTTAGACGCGAATCGTGCTCTGATTCATGTTTTAGGCTGGGAGCGCAAGCTTATTGCTTTTTCAAACACGGTCTACACCTCTCAAGTGCCGAGTTACAGGACGGTGAAAACAGTGAGTTTGTGTTAGACGCGAATCGTGCTCTGAATCATGCTCTAGGCTGGGAGCGCAAGCTTATTGCTTTTTCAAACACGGTCTACATCTCTCAGGTGCCGAGTTACTGGACGGTGAAAACAGTGAGTTTGTGTTAGACGCGAATCGTGATATGATTCATGCTCTAGGCTGGGAGCGCAAGCTTATTGCTTTTTCAAACACGGTCTACACCTCTCAGGTGCCGAGTTACAGGACGGTGAAAACAGTGAGTTTGTGTTAGACGCGAATCGTGCTCTGATTCATGCTCTAGGCTGGGAGCTCAAGCTTATTGCTTTTTCAAACACGGTCTACACCTCTCAGGTGCCGAGGTACAGGACGGTGAAAACAGTGAGTTTGTGCTAGACGCGAATCGTGCTCTGATTCATGCTCTAGGCTGGGAGCTCAAGCTTATTGCTTTTTCAAACACGGTCTACGTCTCTCAGGTGCCGAGTTACAGGACGGTGAAAACAGTGAGTTTGTGTTAGACGCAAATCGTGCTCTGATTCATGCTCTAGGCTGGGAGCGCAAGCTTATTGCTTTTTCAAACACGGTCTACATCTCTCAGGTGCCGAGTTACAGGACGGTGAAAACAGTGAGTTTGTGTTAGACGCGAATCGTGCTCTGATTCATGCTCTAGGCTGGGAGCTAAAGCTTATTGCTTTTTCAAACACGGTCTACACCTCTCAGGTGCCGAGTTACAGGACGGTGAAAACAGTGAGTTTGTGTTAGACGCGAATCGTGCTCTGATTCATGCTCTAGGCTGGGAGCGCAAGCTTATTGCTTTTTCAAACACGGTCTACACCTCTCAGGTGCCGAGTTACAGGACGGTGAAAACAGTGAGTTTGTGTTAGACGCGAATCGTGCTCTGATTCATGCTCTAGGCTGGGAGCGCAAGCTTATTGCTTTTTCAAACACGGTCTACACCTCTCAGGTGCCGAGTTACAGGACGGTGAAAACAGTGAGTTTGTGTTAGACGCGAATCGTGCTCTGATTCATGCTCTAGGCTGGGAGCGCAAGCTTATTGCTTTTTCAAACACGGTCTACACCTCTCAGGTGCCGAGTTACAGGACGGTGAAAACAGTGAGTTTGTGTAAGACGCGAATCGTGCTCTGATTCATGCTCTAGGCTGGGAGCGCAAGCTTATTGCTTTTTCAAACACGGTCTACATCTCTCAGGTGCCGAGTTACAGGACGGTGAAAACAGTGAGTTTGTGTTAGACGCGAATCGTGCTCTGATTCATGCTCTAGGCTGGGAGCGCAACCTTATAGCTTTTTCAAACACGGTCTACACCTCTCAGGTGCCGAGGTACAGGACAGTGAAAACAGTGAGTTTGTGTTAGACGCGAATCGTGCTGGGATTCATGCTCTAGGCTGGGAGCGCAACCTTATTGCTTTTTCAAACACGGTCTACACCTCTCAGGTGCCGAGTTACAGGACGGTGAAAACAGTGAGTTTGTGTTAGACGCGAATCGTGCTATGATTGATGCTCTAGGCTGGGAGCGCAAGCTTATTGCTTTTTCAAACACGGTCTACATCTCTCAGGTGCCGAGTTACAGGACGGTGAAAACAGTGAGTTTGTGTTAGACGCGAATCGTGCTCTGATTCATGTTCTAGGCTGGGAGCGCAAGCTTCTTGCTTTTTCAAACACGGTCTACACCTCTCAAGTGCCGAGTTACAGGACGGTGAAAACAGTGAGTTTGTGTTAGACGCGAATCGTGCTGGGATTCATGCTCTAGGCTGGGAGCGCAAGCGTAATGCTTTTTCAAACACGGTCTACACCTCTCAGGTGCCGAGGTACAGGACGGTGAAAACAGTGAGTTTGTGTTAGACGCGAATCGTGCTCTGATTCATGTTTTAGGCTGGGAGCGCAAGCTTATTGCTTTTTCAAACACGGTCTACACCTCTCAAGTGCCGAGTTACAGGACGGTGAAAACAGTGAGTTTGTGTTAGACGCGAATCGTGCTCTGAATCATGCTCTAGGCTGGGAGCGCAAGCTTATTGCTTTTTCAAACACGGTCTACACCGCTCAAGTGCCGAGTTACAGGAAGGTGAAAACAGTGAGTTTGTGTTAGACGCGAATCGTGCTCTGATTCATGCTCTAGGCTGGGAGCGCAACCTTATAGCTTTTTCAAACACGGTCTACACCTCTCAGGTGCCGAGGTACAGGACAGTGAAAACAGTGAGTTTGTGTTAGACGCGAATCGTGCTGGGATTCATGCTCTAGGCTGGGAGCGCAACCTTATTGCTTTTTCAAACACAGTCTACACCTCTCAGGTGCCGAGTTACAGGACGGTGAAAACAGTGAGTTTGTGTTAGACGCGAATCGTGCTATGATTGATGCTCTAGGCTGGGAGCGCAAGCTTATTGCTTTTTCAAACACGGTCTACATCTCTCAGGTGCCGAGTTACAGGACGGTGAAAACAGTGAGTTTGTGTTAGACGCGAATCGTGCTCTGATTCATGTTCTAGGCTGGGAGCGCAAGCTTCTTGCTTTTTCAAACACGGTCTACACCTCTCAAGTGCCGAGTTACAGGACGGTGAAAACAGTGAGTTTGTGTTAGACGCGAATCGTGCTGGGATTCATGCTCTAGGCTGGGAGCGCAAGCGTAATGCTTTTTCAAACACGGTCTACACCTCTCAGGTGCCGAGGTACAGGACGGTGAAAACAGTGAGTTTGTGTTAGACGCGAATCGTGCTCTGATTCATGTTTTAGGCTGGGAGCGCAAGCTTATTGCTTTTTCAAACACGGTCTACACCTCTCAAGTGCCGAGTTACAGGACGGTGAAAACAGTGAGTTTGTGTTAGACGCGAATCGTGCTCTGAATCATGCTCTAGGCTGGGAGCGCAAGCTTATTGCTTTTTCAAACACGGTCTACATCTCTCAGGTGCCGAGTTACAGGACGGTGAAAACAGTGAGTTTTTTGTTAGACGCGAATCGTGCTCTTATTCATGCTCTAGGCTGGGAGCGCAAGCTTATTGCTTTTTCAAACACGGTCTACACCTCTCAGGTGCCGAGTTACAGGACGGTGAAAACAGTGAGTTTGTGTTAGACGCGAATCGTGCTCTGATTCATGCTCTAGGCTGGGAGCGCAACCTTATTGCTTTTTCAAACACGGTCTACACCTCTCAGGTGCCGAGTTACAGGACGGTGAAAACAGTGAGTTTGTGTTAGACGCGAATCGTGCTCTGATTCATGCTCTAGGCTGGGAGCGCAAGCTTATTGCTTTTTCAAACACGGTCTACATCTCTCAGGTGCCGAGTTACAGGACGGTGAAAACAGTGAGTTTGTGTTAGACGCGAATCGTGCTCTGATTCATGCTCTAGGCTGGGAGCGCAAGCTTATTGCTTTTTCAAACACGGTCTACACCTCTCAGGTGCCGAGTTACAGGACGGTGAAAACAGTGAGTTTGTGTTAGACGCGAATCGTGCTCTGATTCATGCTCTAGGCTGGGATGGCAACCTTATTGCTTTTTTAAACACGGTCTACACCTCTCAGGTGCCGAGTTACAGGACGGTGAAAACAGTGAGTTTGTGTTAGACGCGAATCGTGCTATGATTGATGCTCTAGGCTGGGAGCGCAAGCTTATTGCTTTTTCAAACACGGTCTACACCTCTCAGGTGCCGAGGTACAGGACAGTGAAAACAGTGAGTTTGTGTTAGACGCGAATCGTGCTGGGATTCATGCTCTAGGCTGGGAGCGCAAGCTTCTTGCTTTTTCAAACACCGTCTACACCTCTCAAGTGCCGAGTTACAGGACGGTGAAAACAGTGAGTTTGTGTTAGACGCGAATCGTGCTGGGATTCATGCTCTAGGCTGGGAGCGCAAGCGTAATGCTTTTTCAAACACGGTCTACACCTCTCAGGTGCCGAGGTACAGGACGGTGAAAACAGTGAGTTTGTGTTAGACGCGAATCGTGCTCTGATTCATGTTTTAGGCTGGGAGCGCAAGCTTATTGCTTTTTTAAACACGGTCTACACCTCTCAAGTGCCGAGTTACAGGACGGTGAAAACAGTGAGTTTGTGTTAGACGCGAATCGTGCTCTGAATCATGCTCTAGGCTGGGAGCGCAAGCTTATTGCTTTTTCAAACACGGTCTACATCTCTCAGGTGCCGAGTTACTGGACGGTGAAAACAGTGAGTTTGTGTTAGACGCGAATCGTGATATGATTCATGCTCCAGGCTGGGAGCGCAAGCTTATTGCTTTTTCAAACACGGTCTACACCTCTCAGGTTCCGAGTTACAGGACGGTGAAAACAGTGAGTTTGTGTTAGACGCGAATCGTGCTCTGATTCATGCTCTAGGCTGGGAGCGCAAGCTTATTGCTTTTTCAAACACGGTCTACACCTCTCAGGTGCCGAGTTACAGGACGGTGAAAACAGTGAGTTTGTGTTAGACGCGAATCGTGCTCTGATTCCTGCTCTAGGCTGGGAGCGCATGCTTATTGCTTTTTCAAACACGGTCTACACCTCTCAGGTGCCGAGGTACAGGACGGTGAAAACAGTGAGTTTGTGTTAGACGCGAATCGTGATATGATTCATGCTCTAGGCTGGGAGCGCAAGCTTATTGCTTTTTCAAACACGGTCTACATCTCTCAGGTGCTGAGTTACAGGACGGTGAAAACAGTGAGTTTGTGTTAGACGCGAATCGTGCTCTGATTCATGCTCTAGGCTGGGAGCTCAAGCTTATTGCTTTTTCCAACACGGTCTACACCTCTCAGGTGCCGAGTTACAGGACGGTGAAAACAGTGAGTTTGTGTTAGACGCGAATCGTGCTCTGATTCATGCTCTAGGCTGGGAGCGCAAGCTTATTGCTTTTTCAAACACGGTCTACACCTCTCAGGTGCCGAGTTACAGGACGGTGAAAACAGTGAGTTTGTGTTAGACGCGAATCGTGCTCTGATTCATGCTCTAGGCTGGGAGCTCAAGCTTATTGCTTTTTCAAACACGGTCTACACCTCTCAGGTGCCGAGGTACAGGACGGTGAAAACAGTGAGTTTGTGCTAGACGCGAATCGTGCTCTGATTCATGCTCTAGGCTGGGAGCTCAAGCTTATTGCTTTTTCAAACACGGTCTACGTCTCTCAGGTGCCGAGTTACAGGACGGTGAAAACAGTGAGTTTGTGTTAGACGCGAATCGTGCTCTGATTCATGCTCTAGGCTGGGAGCGCAAGCTTATTGCTTTTTCAAACACGGTCTACATCTCTCAGGTGCCGAGTTACAGGACGGTGAAAACAGTGAGTTTGTGTTAGACGCGAATCGTGCTCTGATTCATGCTCTAGGCTGGGAGCTAAAGCTTATTGCTTTTTCAAACACGGTCTACACCTCTCAGGTGCCGAGTTACAGGACGGTGAAAACAGTGAATTTGTGTTAGACGCGAATCGTGCTCTGATTCATGCTCTAGGCTGGGAGCGCAAGCTTATTGCTTTTTCAAACACGGTCTACACCTCTCAGGTGCCGAGTTACAGGACGTTGAAAACAGTGAGTTTGTGTTAGACGCGAATCGTGCTCTGATTCATGCTCTAGGCTGGGAGCGCAAGCTTATTGCTTTTTCAAACACGGTCTACACCTCTCAGGTGCCGAGTTACAGGACGGTGAAAACAGTGAGTTTGTGTTAGACGCGAATCGTGCTCTGATTCATGCTCTAGGCTGGGAGCGCAAGCTTATTGCTTTTTCAAACACGGTCTACACCTCTCAGGTGCCGAGTTACAGGACGGTGAAAACAGTGAGTTTGTGTTAGACGCGAATCGTGCTCTGATTCATGCTCTAGGCTGGGAGCGCAAGCTTATTGCTTTTTCAAACACGGTCTACATCTCTCAGGTGCCGAGTTACAGGACGGTGAAAACAGTGAGTTTGTGTTAGACGCGAATCGTGCTCTGATTCATGCTCTAGGCTGGGAGCGCAAGCTTATTGCTTTTTCAAACACGGTCTACACCTCTCAGGTGCCGAGTTACAGGACGGTGAAAACAGTGAGTTTGTGTTAGACGCGAATCGTGCTCTGATTCATGCTCTAGGCTGGGAGCGCAAGCTTATTGCTTTTTCAAACACGGTCTACACCTCTCAGGTGCCGAGTTACAGGACGGTGAAAACAGTGAGTTTGTGTTAGACGCGAATCGTGCTGGGATTCATGCTCTAGGCTGGGAGCGCAAGCGTAATGCTTTTTCAAACACGGTCTACACCTCTCAGGTGCCGAGGTACAGGACGGTGAAAACAGTGAGTTTGTGTTAGACGCGAATCGTGCTCTGATTTATGTTTTAGGCTGGGAGCGCAAGCTTATTGCTTTTTCAAACACGGTCTACACCTCTCAAGTGCCGAGTTACAGGACGGTGAAAACAGTGAGTTTGTGTTAGACGCGAATCGTGCTCTGAATCATGCTCTAGGCTGGGAGCGCAAGCTTATTGCTTTTTCAAACACGGTCTACATCTCTCAGGTGCCGAGTTACAGGACGGTGAAAACAGTGAGTTTGTGTTAGACGCGAATCGTGCTCTGATTCATGCTCTAGGCTGGGAGCTAAAGCATATTGCTTTTTCAAACACGGTCTACACCTCTCAGGTGCCGAGTTACAGGACGGTGAAAACAGTGAGTTTGTGTTAGACGCGAATCGTGCTCTGATTCATGCTCTAGGCTGGGAGCGCAAGCTTATTGCTTTTTCAAACACGGTCTACACCTCTCAGGTGCCGAGTTACAGGACGGTGAAAACAGTGAGTTTGTGTTAGACGCGAATCGTGCTCTGATTCATGCTCTAGGCTGGGAGCGCAAGCTTATTGCTTTTTCAAACACGGTCTACACCTCTCAGGTGCCGAGTTACAGGACGGTGAAAACAGTGAGTTTGTGTTAGACGCGAATCGTGCTCTGATTCATGCTCTAGGCTGGGAGCGCAAGCTTATTGCTTTTTCAAACACGGTCTACATCTCTCAGGTGCCGAGTTACAGGACGGTGAAAACAGTGAGTTTGTGTTAGACGCGAATCGTGCTCTGATTCATGCTCTAGGCTGGGAGCGCAAGCTTATTGCTTTTTCAAACACGGTCTACACCTCTCAGGTGCCGAGTTACAGGACGGTGAAAACAGTGAGTTTGTGTTAGACGCGAATCGTGCTCTGATTCATGCTCTAGGCTGGGAGCGCAACCTTATTGCTTTTTCAAACACGGTCTACACCTCTCAGGTGCCGAGTTACAGGACGGTGAAAACAGTGAGTTTGTGCTAGACGCGAATCGTGCTATGATTGATGCTCTAGGCTGGGAGCGCAAGCTTATTGCTTTTTCAAACACGGTCTACATCTCTCAGGTGCCGAGTTACAGGACGGTGAAAACAGTGAGTTTGTGTTAGACGCGAATCGTGCTCTGATTCATGTTCTAGGCTGGGAGCGCAAGCTTCTTGCTTTTTCAAACACGGTCTACACCTCTCAAGTGCCGAGTTACAGGACGGTGAAAACAGTGAGTTTGTGTTAGACGCGAATCGTGCTGGGATTCATGCTCTAGGCTGGGAGCGCAAGCGTAATGCTTTTTCAAACACGGTCTACACCTCTCAGGTGCCGAGGTACAGGACGGTGAAAACAGTGAGTTTGTGTTAGACGCGAATCGTGCTCTGATTCATGTTTTAGGCTGGGAGCGCAAGCTTGTTGCTTTTTCAAACACGGTCTACACCTCTCAAGTGCCGAGTTACAGGACGGTGAAAACAGTGAGTTTGTGTTAGACGCGAATCGTGCTCTGAATCATGCTCTAGGCTGGGAGCGCAAGCTTATTGCTTTTTCAAACACGGTCTACATCTCTCAGGTGCCGAGTTACAGGACGGTGAAAACAGTGAGTTTGTGTTAGACGCGAATCGTGCTCTGATTCATGCTCTAGGCTGGGAGCGCAAGCTTATTGCTTTTTCAAACACGGTCTACACCTCTCAGGTGCCGAGTTACAGGACGGTGAAAACAGTGAGTTTGTGTTAGACGCGAATCGTGCTCTGATTCATGCTCTAGGCTGGGAGCGCAACCTTATTGCTTTTTCAAACACGGTCTACACCTCTCAGGTGCCGAGTTACAGGACGGTGAAAACAGTGAGTTTGTGTTAGACGCGAATCGTGCTCTGATTCATGCTCTAGGCTGGGAGCGCAAGCTTATTGCTTTTTCAAACACGGTCTACATCTCTCAGGTGCCGAGTTACAGGACGGTGAAAACAGTGAGTTTGTGTTAGACGCGAATCGTGCTCTGATTCATGCTCTAGGCTGGGAGCGCAAGCTTATTGCTTTTTCAAACACGGTCTACACCTCTCAGGTGCCGAGTTACAGGACGGTGAAAACAGTGAGTTTGTGTTAGACGCGAATCGTGCTCTGATTCATGCTCTAGGCTGGGATCGCAACCTTATTGCTTTTTCAAACACGGTCTACACCTCTCAGGTGCCGAGTTACAGGACGGTGAAAACAGTGAGTTTGTGTTAGACGCGAATCGTGCTATGATTGATGCTCTAGGCTGGGAGCGCAAGCTTATTGCTTTTTCAAACACGGTCTACACCTCTCAGGTGCCGAGTTACAGGACGGTGAAAACAGTGAGTTTGTGTTAGACGCGAATCGTGCTGGGATTCATGCTCTAGGCTGGGAGCGCAAGCGTAATGCTTTTTCAAACACGGTCTACACCTCTCAGGTGCCGAGGTACAGGACGGTGAAAACAGTGAGTTTGTGTTAGACGCGAATCGTGCTCTGATTTATGTTTTAGGCTGGGAGCGCAAGCTTATTGCTTTTTCAAACACGGTCTACACCTCTCAAGTGCCGAGTTACAGGACGGTGAAAACAGTGAGTTTGTGTTAGACGCGAATCGTGCTCTGAATCATGCTCTAGGCTGGGAGCGCAAGCTTATTGCTTTTTCAAACACGGTCTACATCTCTCAGGTGCCGAGTTACAGGACGGTGAAAACAGTGAGTTTGTGTTAGACGCGAATCGTGCTCTGATTCATGCTCTAGGCTGGGAGCTAAAGCATATTGCTTTTTCAAACACGGTCTACACCTCTCAGGTGCCGAGTTACAGGACGGTGAAAACAGTGAGTTTGTGTTAGACGCGAATCGTGCTCTGATTCATGCTCTAGGCTGGGAGCGCAAGCTTATTGCTTTTTCAAACACGGTCTACACCTCTCAGGTGCCGAGTTACAGGACGGTGAAAACAGTGAGTTTGTGTTAGACGCGAATCGTGCTCTGATTCATGCTCTAGGCTGGGAGCGCAAGCTTATTGCTTTTTCAAACACGGTCTACACCTCTCAGGTGCCGAGTTACAGGACGGTGAAAACAGTGAGTTTGTGTTAGACGCGAATCGTGCTCTGATTCATGCTCTAGGCTGGGAGCGCAAGCTTATTGCTTTTTCAAACACGGTCTACATCTCTCAGGTGCCGAGTTACAGGACGGTGAAAACAGTGAGTTTGTGTTAGACGCGAATCGTGCTCTGATTCATGCTCTAGGCTGGGAGCGCAAGCTTATTGCTTTTTCAAACACGGTCTACACCTCTCAGGTGCCGAGTTACAGGACGGTGAAAACAGTGAGTTTGTGTTAGACGCGAATCGTGCTCTGATTCATGCTCTAGGCTGGGAGCGCAACCTTATTGCTTTTTCAAACACGGTCTACACCTCTCAGGTGCCGAGTTACAGGACGGTGAAAACAGTGAGTTTGTGCTAGACGCGAATCGTGCTATGATTGATGCTCTAGGCTGGGAGCGCAAGCTTATTGCTTTTTCAAACACGGTCTACATCTCTCAGGTGCCGAGTTACAGGACGGTGAAAACAGTGAGTTTGTGTTAGACGCGAATCGTGCTCTGATTCATGTTCTAGGCTGGGAGCGCAAGCTTCTTGCTTTTTCAAACACGGTCTACACCTCTCAAGTGCCGAGTTACAGGACGGTGAAAACAGTGAGTTTGTGTTAGACGCGAATCGTGCTGGGATTCATGCTCTAGGCTGGGAGCGCAAGCGTAATGCTTTTTCAAACACGGTCTACACCTCTCAGGTGCCGAGGTACAGGACGGTGAAAACAGTGAGTTTGTGTTAGACGCGAATCGTGCTCTGATTCATGTTTTAGGCTGGGAGCGCAAGCTTGTTGCTTTTTCAAACACGGTCTACACCTCTCAAGTGCCGAGTTACAGGACGGTGAAAACAGTGAGTTTGTGTTAGACGCGAATCGTGCTCTGAATCATGCTCTAGGCTGGGAGCGCAAGCTTATTGCTTTTTCAAACACGGTCTACATCTCTCAGGTGCCGAGTTACAGGACGGTGAAAACAGTGAGTTTGTGTTAGACGCGAATCGTGCTCTGATTCATGCTCTAGGCTGGGAGCGCAAGCTTATTGCTTTTTCAAACACGGTCTACACCTCTCAGGTGCCGAGTTACAGGACGGTGAAAACAGTGAGTTTGTGTTAGACGCGAATCGTGCTCTGATTCATGCTCTAGGCTGGGAGCGCAACCTTATTGCTTTTTCAAACACGGTCTACACCTCTCAGGTGCCGAGTTACAGGACGGTGAAAACAGTGAGTTTGTGTTAGACGCGAATCGTGCTCTGATTCATGCTCTAGGCTGGGATCGCAACCTTATTGCTTTTTCAAACACGGTCTACACCTCTCAGGTGCCGAGTTACAGGACGGTGAAAACAGTGAGTTTGTGTTAGACGCGAATCGTGCTATGATTGATGCTCTAGGCTGGGAGCGCAAGCTTATTGCTTTTTCAAACACGGTCTACACCTCTCAGGTGCCGAGGTACAGGACAGTGAAAACAGTGAGTTTGTGTTAGACGCGAATCGTGCTGGGATTCATGCTCTAGGCTGGGAGCGCAAGCTTCTTGCTTTTTCAAACACGGTCTACACCTCTCAAGTGCCGAGTTACAGGACGGTGAAAACAGTGAGTTTGTGTTAGACGCGAATCGTGCTGGGATTCATGCTCTAGGCTGGGAGCGCAAGCGTAATGCTTTTTCAAACACGGTCTACACCTCTCAGGTGCCGAGGTACAGGACGGTGAAAACAGTGAGTTTGTGTTAGACGCGAATCGTGCTCTGATTCATGTTTTAGGCTGGGAGCGCAAGCTTATTGCTTTTTCAAACACGGTCTACACCTCTCAAGTGCCGAGTTACAGGACGGTGAAAACAGTGAGTTTGTGTTAGACGCGAATCGTGCTCTGAATCATGCTCTAGGCTGGGAGCGCAAGCTTATTGCTTTTTCAAACACGGTCTACATCTCTCAGGTGCCGAGTTACTGGACGGTGAAAACAGTGAGTTTGTGTTAGACGCGAATCGTGTTATGATTCATGCTCCAGGCTGGGAGCGCAAGCTTATTGCTTTTTCAAACACGGTCTACACCTCTCAGGTTCCGAGTTACAGGACGGTGAAAACAGTGAGTTTGTGTTAGACGCGAATCGTGCTCTGATTCATGCTCTAGGCTGGGAGCGCAAGCTTATTGCTTTTTCAAACACGGTCTACACCTCTCAGGTGCCGAGTTACAGGATGGTGAAAACAGTGAGTTTGTGTTAGACGCGAATCGTGCTCTGATTCCTGCTCTAGGCTGGGAGCGCATGCTTATTGCTTTTTCAAACACGGTCTACACCTCTCAGGTGCCGAGGTACAGGACGGTGAAAACAGTGAGTTTGTGTTAGACGCGAATCGTGATATGATTCATGCTCTAGGCTGGGAGCGCAAGCTTATTGCTTTTTCAAACACGGTCTACATCTCTCAGGTGCTGAGTTACAGGACGGTGAAAACAGTGAGTTTGTGTTAGACGCGAATCGTGCTCTGATTCATGCTCTAGGCTGGGAGCTCAAGCTTATTGCTTTTTCCAACACGGTCTACACCTCTCAGGTGCCGAGTTACAGGACGGTGAAAACAGTGAGTTTGTGTTAGACGCGAATCGTGCTCTGATTCATGCTCTAGGCTGGGAGTGCAAGCTTATTGCTTTTTCAAACACGGTCTACACCTCTCAGGTGCCGAGTTACAGGACGGTGAAAACAGTGAGTTTGTGTTAGACGCGAATCGTGCTCTGATTCATGCTCTAGGCTGGGAGCTCAAGCTTATTGCTTTTTCAAACACGGTCTACACCTCTCAGGTGCCGAGGTACAGGACGGTGAAAACAGTGAGTTTGTGCTAGACGCGAATCGTGCTCTGATTCATGCTCTAGGCTGGGAGCTCAAGCTTATTGCTTTTTCAAACACGGTCTACGTCTCTCAGGTGCCGAGTTACAGGACGGTGAAAACAGTGAGTTTGTGTTAGACGCGAATCGTGCTCTGATTCATGCTCTAGGCTGGGAGCGCAAGCTTATTGCTTTTTCAAACACGGTCTACATCTCTCAGGTGCCGAGTTACAGGACGGTGAAAACAGTGAGTTTGTGTTAGACGCGAATCGTGCTCTGATTCATGCTCTAGGCTGGGAGCTAAAGCTTATTGCTTTTTCAAACACGGTCTACACCTCTCAGGTGCCGAGTTACAGGACGGTGAAAACAGTGAGTTTGTGTTAGACGCGAATCGTGCTCTGATTCATGCTCTAGGCTGGGAGCGCAAGCTTATTGCTTTTTCAAACACGGTCTACACCTCTCAGGTGCCGAGTTACAGGACGGTGAAAACAGTGAGTTTGTGTTAGACGCGAATCGTGCTCTGGTTCATGCTCTAGGCTGGGAGCGCAAGCTTATTGCTTTTTCAAACACGGTCTACACCTCTCAGGTGCCGAGTTACAGGACGGTGAAAACAGTGAGTTTGTGTTAGACGCGAATCGTGCTCTGATTCATGCTCTAGGCTGGGAGCGCAAGCTTATTGCTTTTTCAAACACGGTCTACACCTCTCAGGTGCCGAGTTACAGGACGGTGAAAACAGTGAGTTTGTGTTAGACGCGAATCGTGCTCTGATTCATGCTCTAGGCTGGGAGCGCAAGCTTATTGCTTTTTCAAACACGGTCTACATCTCTCAGGTGCCGAGTTACAGGACGGTGAAAACAGTGAGTTTGTGTTAGACGCGAATCGTGCTCTGATTCATGCTCTAGGCTGGGAGCGCAAGCTTATTGCTTTTTCAAACACGGTCTACACCTCTCAGGTGCCGAGTTACAGGACGGTGAAAACAGTGAGTTTGTGTTAGACGCGAATCGTGCTCTGATTCATGCTCTAGGCTGGGAGCGCAACCTTATTGCTTTTTCAAACACGGTCTACATCTCTCAGGTGCCGAGTTACAGGACGGTGAAAACAGTGAGTTTGTGTTAGACGCGAATCGTGCTATGATTGATGCTCTAGGCTGGGAGCGCAAGCTTATTGCTTTTTCAAACACGGTCTACATCTCTCAGGTGCCGAGTTACAGGACGGTGAAAACAGTGAGTTTGTGTTAGACGCGAATCGTGCTCTGATTCATGTTCTAGGCTGGGAGCGCAAGCTTATTGCTTTTTCAAACACGGTCTACACCGCTCAAGTGCCGAGTTACAGGAAGGTGAAAACAGTGAGTTTGTGTTAGACGCGAATCGTGCTCTGATTCATGCTCTAGGCTGGGAGCGCAACCTTATAGCTTTTTCAAACACGGTCTACACCTCTCAGGTGCCGAGGTACAGGACAGTGAAAACAGTGAGTTTGTGTTAGACGCGAGTCGTGCTGGGATTCATGCTCTAGGCTGGGAGCGCAAGCTTCTTGCTTTTTCAAACACGGTCTACACCTCTCAAGTGCCGAGTTACAGGACGGTGAAAACAGTGAGTTTGTGTTAGACGCGAATCGTGCTGGGATTCATGCTCTAGGCTGGGAGCGCAAGCGTAATGCTTTTTCAAACACGGCCTACACCTCTCAGGTGCCGAGGTACAGGACGGTGAAAACAGTGAGTTTGTGTTAGACGCGAATCGTGCTCTGATTCATGTTTTAGGCTGGGAGCGCAAGCTTATTGCTTTTTCAAACACGGTCTACACCTCTCAAGTGCCGAGTTACAGGACGGTGAAAACAGTGAGTTTGTGTTAGACGCGAATCGTGCTCTGAATCATGCTCTAGGCTGGGAGCGCAAGCTTATTGCTTTTTCAAACACGGTCTACATCTCTCAGGTGCCGAGTTACTGGACGGTGAAAACAGTGAGTTTGTGTTAGACGCGAATCGTGCTCTGATTCATGCTCCAGGCTGGGAGCGCAAGCTTATTGCTTTTTCAAACACGGTCTACACCTCTCAGGTTCCGAGTTACAGGACGGTGAAAACAGTGAGTTTGTGTTAGACGCGAATCGTGCTCTGATTCATGTTTTAGGCTGGGAGCGCAAGCTTATTGCTTTTTCAAACACGGTCTACACCTCTCAAGTGCCGAGTTACAGGACGGTGAAAACAGTGAGTTTGTGTTAGACGCGAATCGTGCTCTGAATCATGCTCTAGGCTGGGAGCGCAAGCGTAATGCTTTTTCAAACACGGCCTACACCTCTCAGGTGCCGAGGTACAGGACGGTGAAAACAGTGAGTTTGTGTTAGACGCGAATCGTGCTCTGATTCATGCTCTAGGCTGGGAGCGCAACCTTATAGCTTTTTCAAACACGGTCTACACCTCTCAGGTGCCGAGGTACAGGACAGTGAAAACAGTGAGTTTGTGTTAGACGCGAGTCGTGCTGGGATTCATGCTCTAGGCTGGGAGCGCAAGCTTCTTGCTTTTTCAAACACGGTCTACACCTCTCAAGTGCCGAGTTACAGGACGGTGAAAACAGTGAGTTTGTGTTAGACGCGAATCGTGCTGGGATTCATGCTCTAGGCTGGGAGCGCAAGCGTAATGCTTTTTCAAACACGGCCTACACCTCTCAGGTGCCGAGGTACAGGACGGTGAAAACAGTGAGTTTGTGTTAGACGCGAATCGTGCTCTGATTCATGTTTTAGGCTGGGAGCGCAAGCTTATTGCTTTTTCAAACACGGTCTACACCTCTCAAGTGCCGAGTTACAGGACGGTGAAAACAGTGAGTTTGTGTTAGACGCGAATCGTGCTCTGAATCATGCTCTAGGCTGGGAGCGCAAGCTTATTGCTTTTTCAAACACGGTCTACATCTCTCAGGTGCCGAGTTACTGGACGGTGAAAACAGTGAGTTTGTGTTAGACGCGAATCGTGCTCTGATTCATGCTCCAGGCTGGGAGCGCAAGCTTATTGCTTTTTCAAACACGGTCTACACCTCTCAGGTTCCGAGTTACAGGACGGTGAAAACAGTGAGTTTGTGTTAGACGCGAATCGTGCTCTGATTCATGTTTTAGGCTGGGAGCGCAAGCTTATTGCTTTTTCAAACACGGTCTACACCTCTCAAGTGCCGAGTTACAGGACGGTGAAAACAGTGAGTTTGTGTTAGACGCGAATCGTGCTCTGAATCATGCTCTAGGCTGGGAGCGCAAGCGTAATGCTTTTTCAAACACGGCCTACACCTCTCAGGTGCCGAGGTACAGGACGGTGAAAACAGTGAGTTTGTGTTAGACGCGAATCGTGCTCTGATTCATGCTCCAGGCTGGGAGCGCAAGCTTATTGCTTTTTCAAACACGGTCTACACCTCTCAAGTGCCGAGTTACAGGACGGTGAAAACAGTGAGTTTGTGTTAGACGCGAATCGTGCTCTGAATCATGCTCTAGGCTGGGAGCGCAAGCTTATTGCTTTTTCAAACACGGTCTACATCTCTCAGGTGCCGAGTTACTGGACGGTGAAAACAGTGAGTTTGTGTTAGACGCGAATCGTGCTCTGATTCATGCTCCAGGCTGGGAGCGCAAGCTTATTGCTTTTTCAAACACGGTCTACACCTCTCAGGTTCCGAGTTACAGGACGGTGAAAACAGTGAGTTTGTGTTAGACGCGAATCGTGCTCTGATTCATGTTTTAGGCTGGGAGCGCAAGCTTATTGCTTTTTCAAACACGGTCTACACCTCTCAAGTGCCGAGTTACAGGACGGTGAAAACAGTGAGTTTGTGTTAGACGCGAATCGTGCTCTGATTCATGCTCTAGGCTGGGAGCGCAAGCTTATTGCTTTTTCAAACACGGTCTACACCTCTCAGGTGCCGAGTTACAGGACGGTGAAAACAGTGAGTTTGTGTTAGACGTGAATCGTGCTCTGATTCCTGCTCTAGGCTGGGAGCGCATGCTTATTGCTTTTTCAAACACGGTCTACACCTCTCAGGTGCCGAGTTACAGGACGGTGAAAACAGTGAGTTTGTGTTAGACGCGAATCGTGCTCTGATTCATGCTCTAGGCTGGGAGCGCAAGCTTATTGCTTTTTCAAACACGGTCTACATCTCTCAGGTGCCGAGTTACAGGACGGTGAAAACAGTGAGTTTGTGTTAGACGCGAATCGTGCTCTGATTCATGCTCTAGGCTGGGAGCGCAAGCTTATTGCTTTTTCAAACACGGTCTACACCTCTCAGGTGCCGAGTTACAGGACGGTGAAAACAGTGAGTTTGTGTTAGACGCGAATCGTGCTCTGATTCATGCTCTAGGCTGGGAGCGCAACCTTATTGCTTTTTCAAACACGGTCTACATCTCTCAGGTGCCGAGTTACAGGACGGTGAAAACAGTGAGTTTGTGTTAGACGCGAATCGTGCTATGATTGATGCTCTAGGCTGGGAGCGCAAGCTTATTGCTTTTTCAAACACGGTCTACATCTCTCAGGTGCCGAGTTACAGGACGGTGAAAACAGTGAGTTTGTGTTAGACGCGAATCGTGCTCTGATTCATGTTCTAGGCTGGGAGCGCAAGCTTATTGCTTTTTCAAACACGGTCTACACCGCTCAAGTGCCGAGTTACAGGAAGGTGAAAACAGTGAGTTTGTGTTAGACGCGAATCGTGCTCTGATTCATGCTCTAGGCTGGGAGCGCAACCTTATAGCTTTTTCAAACACGGTCTACACCTCTCAGGTGCCGAGGTACAGGACAGTGAAAACAGTGAGTTTGTGTTAGACGCGAGTCGTGCTGGGATTCATGCTCTAGGCTGGGAGCGCAAGCTTCTTGCTTTTTCAAACACGGTCTACACCTCTCAAGTGCCGAGTTACAGGACGGTGAAAACAGTGAGTTTGTGTTAGACGCGAATCGTGCTGGGATTCATGCTCTAGGCTGGGAGCGCAAGCGTAATGCTTTTTCAAACACGGCCTACACCTCTCAGGTGCCGAGGTACAGGACGGTGAAAACAGTGAGTTTGTGTTAGACGCGAATCGTGCTCTGATTCATGTTTTAGGCTGGGAGCGCAAGCTTATTGCTTTTTCAAACACGGTCTACACCTCTCAAGTGCCGAGTTACAGGACGGTGAAAACAGTGAGTTTGTGTTAGACGCGAATCGTGCTCTGAATCATGCTCTAGGCTGGGAGCGCAAGCTTATTGCTTTTTCAAACACGGTCTGCATCTCTCAGGTGCCGAGTTACTGGACGGTGAAAACAGTGAGTTTGTGTTAGACGCGAATCGTGCTCTGATTCATGCTCCAGGCTGGGAGCGCAAGCTTATTGCTTTTTCAAACACGGTCTACACCTCTCAGGTTCCGAGTTACAGGACGGTGAAAACAGTGAGTTTGTGTTAGACGCGAATCGTGCTCTGATTCATGTTTTAGGCTGGGAGCGCAAGCTTATTGCTTTTTCAAACACGGTCTACACCTCTCAAGTGCCGAGTTACAGGACGGTGAAAACAGTGAGTTTGTGTTAGACGCGAATCGTGCTCTGAATCATGCTCTAGGCTGGGAGCGCAAGCGTAATGCTTTTTCAAACACGGCCTACACCTCTCAGGTGCCGAGGTACAGGACGGTGAAAACAGTGAGTTTGTGTTAGACGCGAATCGTGCTCTGATTCATGCTCTAGGCTGGGAGCGCAACCTTATAGCTTTTTCAAACACGGTCTACACCTCTCAGGTGCCGAGGTACAGGACAGTGAAAACAGTGAGTTTGTGTTAGACGCGAGTCGTGCTGGGATTCATGCTCTAGGCTGGGAGCGCAAGCTTCTTGCTTTTTCAAACACGGTCTACACCTCTCAAGTGCCGAGTTACAGGACGGTGAAAACAGTGAGTTTGTGTTAGACGCGAATCGTGCTGGGATTCATGCTCTAGGCTGGGAGCGCAAGCGTAATGCTTTTTCAAACACGGCCTACACCTCTCAGGTGCCGAGGTACAGGACGGTGAAAACAGTGAGTTTGTGTTAGACGCGAATCGTGCTCTGATTCATGTTTTAGGCTGGGAGCGCAAGCTTATTGCTTTTTCAAACACGGTCTACACCTCTCAAGTGCCGAGTTACAGGACGGTGAAAACAGTGAGTTTGTGTTAGACGCGAATCGTGCTCTGAATCATGCTCTAGGCTGGGAGCGCAAGCTTATTGCTTTTTCAAACACGGTCTACATCTCTCAGGTGCCGAGTTACTGGACGGTGAAAACAGTGAGTTTGTGTTAGACGCGAATCGTGCTCTGATTCATGCTCCAGGCTGGGAGCGCAAGCTTATTGCTTTTTCAAACACGGTCTACACCTCTCAGGTTCCGAGTTACAGGACGGTGAAAACAGTGAGTTTGTGTTAGACGCGAATCGTGCTCTGATTCATGTTTTAGGCTGGGAGCGCAAGCTTATTGCTTTTTCAAACACGGTCTACACCTCTCAAGTGCCGAGTTACAGGACGGTGAAAACAGTGAGTTTGTGTTAGACGCGAATCGTGCTCTGAATCATGCTCTAGGCTGGGAGCGCAAGCGTAATGCTTTTTCAAACACGGCCTACACCTCTCAGGTGCCGAGGTACAGGACGGTGAAAACAGTGAGTTTGTGTTAGACGCGAATCGTGCTCTGATTCATGCTCCAGGCTGGGAGCGCAAGCTTATTGCTTTTTCAAACACGGTCTACACCTCTCAGGTTCCGAGTTACAGGACGGTGAAAACAGTGAGTTTGTGTTAGACGCGAATCGTGCTCTGATTCATGCTCTAGGCTGGGAGCGCAAGCTTATTGCTTTTTCAAACACGGTCTACACCTCTCAGGTGCCGAGTTACAGGACGGTGAAAACAGTGAGTTTGTGTTAGACGCGAATCGTGCTATGATTCATGCTCTAGGCTGGGAGCGCAACCTTATTGCTTTTTCAAACACGGTCTACACCTCTCAGGTGCCGAGTTACAGGACGGTGAAAACAGTGAGTTTGTGTTAGACGCGAATCGTGCTATGATTGATGCTCTAGGCTGGGAGCGCAAGCTTATTGCTTTTTCAAACACGGTCTACATCTCTCAGGTGCCGAGTTACAGGACGGTGAAAACAGTGAGTTTGTGTTAGACGCGAATCGTGCTCTGATTCATGTTCTAGGCTGGGAGCGCAAGCTTATTGCTTTTTCAAACACGGTCTACACCGCTCAAGTGCCGAGTTACAGGACGGTGAAAACAGTGAGTTTGTGTTAGACGCGAATCGTGCTCTGATTCATGCTCTAGGCTGGGAGCGCAACCTTATAGCTTTTTCAAACACGGTCTACACCTCTCGGGTGGCGAGGTACAGGACAGTGAAAACAGTGAGTTTGTGTTAGACGCGAATCGTGCTGGGATTCATGCTCTAGGCTGGGAGCGCAAGCTTCTTGCTTTTTCAAACACGGTCTACACCTCTCAAGTGCCGAGTTACAGGACGGTGAAAACAGTGAGTTTGTGTTAGACGCGAATCGTGCTGGGATTCATGCTCTAGGCTGGGAGCGCAAGCGTAATGCTTTTTCAAACACGGTCTACACCTCTCAGGTGCCGAGGTACAGGACGGTGAAAACAGTGAGTTTGTGTTAGACGCGAATCGTGCTCTGATTCATGTTTTAGGCTGGGAGCGCAAGCTTATTGCTTTTTCAAACACGGTCTACACCTCTCAAGTGCCGAGTTACAGGACGGTGAAAACAGTGAGTTTGTGTTAGACGCGAATCGTGCTCTGAATCATGCTCTAGGCTGGGAGCGCAAGCTTATTGCTTTTTCAAACACGGTCTACACCTCTCAGGTGCCGAGTTACAGGACGGTGAAAACAGTGAGTTTGTGTTAGACGCGAATCGTGCTCTGATTCCTGCTCTAGGCTGGGAACGCAAGCTTATTGCTTTTTCAAACACGGTCTACATCTCTCAGGTGCCGAGTTACAGGACGGTGAAAACAGTGAGTTTGTGTTAGACGCGAATCGTGCTCTGATTCATGCTCTAGGCTGGGAGCGCAAGCTTATTGCTTTTTCAAACACGGTCTACATCTCTCAGGTGCCGAGTTACAGGACGGTGAAAACAGTGAGTTTGTGTTAGACGCGAATCGTGCTCTGATTCATGCTCTAGGCTGGGAGCGCAAGCTTATTGCTTTTTCAAACACGGTCTACACCTCTCAGGTGCCGAGTTACAGGACGGTGAAAACAGTGAGTTTGTGTTAGACGCGAATCGTGCTCTGATTCAAGCTCTAGGCTGGGAGCGCAACCTTATTGCTTTTTCAAACACGGTCTACACCTCTCAGGTGCCGAGTTACAGGACGGTGAAAACAGTGAGTTTGTGTTAGACGCGAATCGTGCTATGATTGATGCTCTAGGCTGGGAGCGCAAGCTTATTGCTTTTTCAAACACGGTCTACATCTCTCAGGTGCCGAGTTACAGGACGGTGAAAACAGTGAGTTTGTGTTAGACGCGAATCGTGCTCTGATTCATGTTCTAGGCTGGGAGCGCAAGCTTATTGCTTTTTCAAACACGGTCTACACCGCTCAAGTGCCGAGTTACAGGAAGGTGAAAACAGTGAGTTTGTGTTAGACGCGAATCGTGCTCTGATTCATGCTCTAGGCTGGGAGCGCAACCTTATAGCTTTTTCAAACACGGTCTACACCTCTCAGGTGCCGAGGTACAGGACAGTGAAAACAGTGAGTTTGTGTTAGATGCGAATCGTGCTGGGATTCATGCTCTAGGCTGGGAGCGCAAGCTTCTTGCTTTTTCAAACACGGTCTACACCTCTCAAGTGCCGAGTTACAGGACGGTGAAAACAGTGAGTTTGTGTTAGACGCGAATCGTGCTGGGATTCATGCTCTAGGCTGGTAGCGCAAGCGTAATGCTTTTTCAAACACGGTCTACACCTCTCAGGTGCCGAGGTACAGGACGGTGAAAACAGTGAGTTTGTGTTAGACGCGAATCGTGCTCTGATTTATGTTTTAGGCTGGGAGCGCAAGCTTATTGCTTTTTCAAACACGGTCTACACCTCTCAAGTGCCGAGTTACAGGACGGTGAAAACAGTGAGTTTGTGTTAGACGCGAATCGTGCTCTGAATCATGCTCTAGGCTGGGAGCGCAAGCTTATTGCTTTTTCAAACACGGTCTACATCTCTCAGGTGCCGAGTTACTGGACGGTGAAAACAGTGAGTTTGTGTTAGACGCGAATCGTGCTCTGATTCATGCTCCAGGCTGGGAGCGCAAGCTTATTGCTTTTTCAAACACGGTCTACACCTCTCAGGTTCCGAGTTACAGGACGGTGAAAACAGTGAGTTTGTGTTAGACGCGAATCGTGCTCTGATTCATGCTCTAGGCTGGGAGCGCAAGCTTATTGCTTTTTCAAACACGGTCTACACCTCTCAGGTGCCGAGTAACAGGACGGTGAAAACAGTGAGTTTGTGTTAGACGTGAATCGTGCTCTGATTCCTGCTCTAGGCTGGGAGCGCATGCTTATTGCTTTTTCAAACACGGTCTACACCTCTCAAGTGCCGAGGTACAGGACGGTGAAAACAGTGAGTTTGTGTTAGACGCGAATCGTGATATGATTCATGCTCTAGGCTGGGAGCGCAAGCTTATTGCTTTTTCAAACACGGTCTACATCTCTCAGGTGCCGAGTTACAGGACGGTGAAAACAGTGAGTTTGTGTTAGACGCGAATCGTGCTCTGATTCATGCTCTAGGCTGGGAGCTAAAGCTTATTGCTTTTTCAAACACGGTCTACACCTCTCAGGTGCCGAGTTACAGGACGGTGAAAACAGTGAGTTTGTGTTAGACGCGAATCGTGCTCTGATTCATGCTCTAGGCTGGGAGCGCAAGCTTATTGCTTTTTCAAACACGGTCTACACCTCTCAGGTGCCGAGTTACAGGACGGTGAAAACAGTGAGTTTGTGTTAGACGCGAATCGTGCTCTGATTCATGCTCTAGGCTGGGAGCGCAAGCTTATTGCTTTTTCAAACACGGTCTACATCTCTCAGGTGCCGAGTTACAGGACGGTGAAAACAGTGAGTTTGTGTTAGACGCGAATCGTGCTCTGATTCATGCTCTAGGCTGGGAGCTAAAGCTTATTGCTTTTTCAAACACGGTCTACACCTCTCAGGTGCCGAGTTACAGGACGGTGAAAACAGTGAGTTTGTGTTAGACGCGAATCGTGCTCTGATTCATGCTCTAGGCTGGGAGCTCAAGCTTATTGCTTTTTCAAACACGGTCTACATCTCTCAGGTGCCGAGTTACAGGACGGTGAAAACAGTGAGTTTGTGTTAGACGCGAATCGTGCTCTGATTCATGCTCTAGGCTGGGAGCGCAACCTTATTGCTTTTTCAAACACGGTCTACACCTCCCAGGTGCCGAGTTACAGGACGGTGAAAACAGTGAGTTTGTGTTAGACGCGAATCGTGCTATGATTGATGCTCTAGGCTGGGAGCGCAAGCTTATTGCTTTTTCAAACACGGTCTACATCTCTCAGGTGCCGAGTTACAGGACGGTGAAAACAGTGAGTTTGTGTTAGACGCGAATCGTGCTCTGATTCATGTTCTAGGCTGGGAGCGCAAGCTTCTTGCTTTTTCAAACACGGTCTACACCTCTCAAGTGCCGAGTTACAGGACGGTGAAAACAGTGAGTTTGTGTTAGACGCGAATCGTGCTGGGATTCATGCTCTAGGCTGGGAGCGGAAGCTTATTGCTTTTTCAAACACGGTCTACACCTCTCAGGTGCCGAGGTACAGGACAGTGAAAACAGTGAGTTTGTGTTAGACGCGAATCGTGCTGGGATTCATGCTCTAGGCTGGGAGCGCAAGCTTCTTGCTTTTTCAAACACGGTCTACACCTCTCAAGTGCCGAGTTACAGGACGGTGAAAACAGTGAGTTTGTGTTAGACGCGAATCGTGCTGGGATTCATGCTCTAGGCTGGTAGCGCAAGCGTAATGCTTTTTCAAACACGGTCTACACCTCTCAGGTGCCGAGGTACAGGACGGTGAAAACAGTGAGTTTGTGTTAGACGCGAATCGTGCTCTGATTTATGTTTTAGGCTGGGAGCGCAAGCTTATTGCTTTTTCAAACACGGTCTACACCTCTCAGGTGCCGAGTTACAGGACGGTGAAAACAGTGAGTTTGTGTTAGACGCGAATCGTGCTATGATTGATGCTCTAGGCTGGGAGCGCAAGCTTATTGCTTTTTCAAACACGGTCTACATCTCTCAGGTGCCGAGTTACAGGACGGTGAAAACAGTGAGTTTGTGTTAGACGCGAATCGTGCTCTGATTCATGTTCTAGGCTGGGAGCGCAAGCTTATTGCTTTTTCAAACACGGTCTACACCGCTCAAGTGCCGAGTTACAGGAAGGTGAAAACAGTGAGTTTGTGTTAGACGCGAATCGTGCTCTGATTCATGCTCTAGGCTGGGAGCGCAACCTTATAGCTTTTTCAAACACGGTCTACACCTCTCAGGTGCCGAGGTACAGGACAGTGAAAACAGTGAGTTTGTGTTAGATGCGAATCGTGCTGGGATTCATGCTCTAGGCTGGGAGCGCAAGCTTCTTGCTTTTTCAAACACGGTCTACACCTCTCAAGTGCCGAGTTACAGGACGGTGAAAACAGTGAGTTTGTGTTAGACGCGAATCGTGCTGGGATTCATGCTCTAGGCTGGTAGCGCAAGCGTAATGCTTTTTCAAACACGGTCTACACCTCTCAGGTGCCGAGGTACAGGACGGTGAAAACAGTGAGTTTGTGTTAGACGCGAATCGTGCTCTGATTTATGTTTTAGGCTGGGAGCGCAAGCTTATTGCTTTTTCAAACACGGTCTACACCTCTCAAGTGCCGAGTTACAGGACGGTGAAAACAGTGAGTTTGTGTTAGACGCGAATCGTGCTCTGAATCATGCTCTAGGCTGGGAGCGCAAGCTTATTGCTTTTTCAAACACGGTCTACATCTCTCAGGTGCCGAGTTACTGGACGGTGAAAACAGTGAGTTTGTGTTAGACGCGAATCGTGCTCTGATTCATGCTCCAGGCTGGGAGCGCAAGCTTATTGCTTTTTCAAACACGGTCTACACCTCTCAGGTTCCGAGTTACAGGACGGTGAAAACAGTGAGTTTGTGTTAGACGCGAATCGTGCTCTGATTCATGCTCTAGGCTGGGAGCGCAAGCTTATTGCTTTTTCAAACACGGTCTACACCTCTCAGGTGCCGAGTAACAGGACGGTGAAAACAGTGAGTTTGTGTTAGACGTGAATCGTGCTCTGATTCCTGCTCTAGGCTGGGAGCGCATGCTTATTGCTTTTTCAAACACGGTCTACACCTCTCAAGTGCCGAGGTACAGGACGGTGAAAACAGTGAGTTTGTGTTAGACGCGAATCGTGATATGATTCATGCTCTAGGCTGGGAGCGCAAGCTTATTGCTTTTTCAAACACGGTCTACATCTCTCAGGTGCCGAGTTACAGGACGGTGAAAACAGTGAGTTTGTGTTAGACGCGAATCGTGCTCTGATTCATGCTCTAGGCTGGGAGCTAAAGCTTATTGCTTTTTCAAACACGGTCTACACCTCTCAGGTGCCGAGTTACAGGACGGTGAAAACAGTGAGTTTGTGTTAGACGCGAATCGTGCTCTGATTCATGCTCTAGGCTGGGAGCGCAAGCTTATTGCTTTTTCAAACACGGTCTACACCTCTCAGGTGCCGAGTTACAGGACGGTGAAAACAGTGAGTTTGTGTTAGACGCGAATCGTGCTCTGATTCATGCTCTAGGCTGGGAGCGCAAGCTTATTGCTTTTTCAAACACGGTCTACATCTCTCAGGTGCCGAGTTACAGGACGGTGAAAACAGTGAGTTTGTGTTAGACGCGAATCGTGCTCTGATTCATGCTCTAGGCTGGGAGCTAAAGCTTATTGCTTTTTCAAACACGGTCTACACCTCTCAGGTGCCGAGTTACAGGACGGTGAAAACAGTGAGTTTGTGTTAGACGCGAATCGTGCTCTGATTCATGCTCTAGGCTGGGAGCTCAAGCTTATTGCTTTTTCAAACACGGTCTACATCTCTCAGGTGCCGAGTTACAGGACGGTGAAAACAGTGAGTTTGTGTTAGACGCGAATCGTGCTCTGATTCATGCTCTAGGCTGGGAGCGCAACCTTATTGCTTTTTCAAACACGGTCTACACCTCCCAGGTGCCGAGTTACAGGACGGTGAAAACAGTGAGTTTGTGTTAGACGCGAATCGTGCTATGATTGATGCTCTAGGCTGGGAGCGCAAGCTTATTGCTTTTTCAAACACGGTCTACATCTCTCAGGTGCCGAGTTACAGGACGGTGAAAACAGTGAGTTTGTGTTAGACGCGAATCGTGCTCTGATTCATGTTCTAGGCTGGGAGCGCAAGCTTCTTGCTTTTTCAAACACGGTCTACACCTCTCAAGTGCCGAGTTACAGGACGGTGAAAACAGTGAGTTTGTGTTAGACGCGAATCGTGCTGGGATTCATGCTCTAGGCTGGGAGCGGAAGCTTATTGCTTTTTCAAACACGGTCTACACCTCTCAGGTGCCGAGGTACAGGACAGTGAAAACAGTGAGTTTGTGTTAGACGCGAATCGTGCTGGGATTCATGCTCTAGGCTGGGAGCGCAAGCTTCTTGCTTTTTCAAACACGGTCTACACCTCTCAAGTGCCGAGTTACAGGACGGTGAAAACAGTGAGTTTGTGTTAGACGCGAATCGTGCTGGGATTCATGCTCTAGGCTGGTAGCGCAAGCGTAATGCTTTTTCAAACACGGTCTACACCTCTCAGGTGCCGAGGTACAGGACGGTGAAAACAGTGAGTTTGTGTTAGACGCGAATCGTGCTCTGATTTATGTTTTAGGCTGGGAGCGCAAGCTTATTGCTTTTTCAAACACGGTCTACACCTCTCAAGTGCCGAGTTACAGGACGGTGAAAACAGTGAGTTTGTGTTAGACGCGAATCGTGCTCTGAATCATGCTCTAGGCTGGGAGCGCAAGCTTATTGCTTTTTCAAACACGGTCTACATCTCTCAGGTGCCGAGTTACTGGACGGTGAAAACAGTGAGTTTGTGTTAGACGCGAATCGTGCTCTGATTCATGCTCCAGGCTGGGAGCGCAAGCTTATTGCTTTTTCAAACACGGTCTACACCTCTCAGGTTCCGCGTTACAGGACGGTGAAAACAGTGAGTTTGTGTTAGACGCGAATCGTGCTCTGATTCATGCTCTAGGCTGGGAGCGCAAGCTTATTGCTTTTTCAAACACGGTCTACACCTCTCAGGTGCCGAGTTACAGGACGGTGAAAACAGTGAGTTTGTGTTAGACGTGAATCGTGCTCTGATTCCTGCTCTAGGCTGGGAGCGCATGCTTATTGCTTTTTCAAACACGGTCTACACCTCTCAAGTGCCGAGGTACAGGACGGTGAAAACAGTGAGTTTGTGTTAGACGCGAATCGTGATATGATTCATGCTCTAGGCTGGGAGCGCAAGCTTATTGCTTTTTCAAACACGGTCTACATCTCTCAGGTGCCGAGTTACAGGACGGTGAAAACAGTGAGTTTGTGTTAGACGCGAATCGTGCTCTGATTCATGCTCTAGGCTGGGAGCTAAAGCTTATTGCTTTTTCAAACACGGTCTACACCTCTCAGGTGCCGAGTTACAGGACGGTGAAAACAGTGAGTTTGTGTTAGACGCGAATCGTGCTCTGATTCATGCTCTAGGCTGGGAGCGCAAGCTTATTGCTTTTTCAAACACGGTCTACACCTCTCAGGTGCCGAGTTACAGGACGGTGAAAACAGTGAGTTTGTGTTAGACGCGAATCGTGCTCTGATTCATGCTCTAGGCTGGGAGCGCAAGCTTATTGCTTTTTCAAACACGGTCTACACCTCTCAGGTGCCGAGTTACAGGACGGTGAAAACAGTGAGTTTGTGTTAGACGCGAATCGTGCTCTGATTCATGCTCTAGGCTGGGAGCGCAAGCTTATTGCTTTTTCAAACACGGTCTACATCTCTCAGGTGCCGAGTTACAGGACGGTGAAAACAGTGAGTTTGTGTTAGACGCGAATCGTGCTCTGATTCATGCTCTAGGCTGGGAGCTAAAGCTTATTGCTTTTTCAAACACGGTCTACACCTCTCAGGTGCCGAGTTACAGGACGGTGAAAACAGTGAGTTTGTGTTAGACGCGAATCGTGCTCTGATTCATGCTCCAGGCTGGGAGCGCAAGCTTATTCCTTTTTCAAACACGGTCTACACCTCTCAGGTTCCGAGTTACAGGACGGTGAAAACAGTGAGTTTGTGTTAGACGCGAATCGTGCTCTGATTCATGCTCTAGGCTGGGAGCGCAAGCTTATTGCTTTTTCAAACACGGTCTACACCTCTCAGGTGCCGAGTTACAGGACGGTGAAAACAGTGAGTTTGTGTTAGACGTGAATCGTGCTCTGATTCCTGCTCTAGGCTGGGAGCGCATGCTTATTGCTTTTTCAAACACGGTCTACACCTCTCAAGTGCCGAGGTACAGGACGGTGAAAACAGTGAGTTTGTGTTAGACGCGAATCGTGATATGATTCATGCTCTAGGCTGGGAGCGCAAGCTTATTGCTTTTTCAAACACGGTCTACATCTCTCAGGTGCCGAGTTACAGGACGGTGAAAACAGTGAGTTTGTGTTAGACGCGAATCGTGCTCTGATTCATGCTCTAGGCTGGGAGCGCAAGCTTATTGCTTTTTCAAACACGGTCTACACCTCTCAGGTGCCGAGTTACAGGACGGTGAAAACAGTGAGTTTGTGTTAGACGCGAATCGTGCTCTGATTCATGCTCTAGGCTGGGAGCGCAAGCTTATTGCTTTTTCAAACACGGTCTACACCTCTCAGGTGCCGAGTTACAGGACGGTGAAAACAGTGAGTTTGTGTTAGACGCGAATCGTGCTCTGATTCATGCTCTAGGCTGGGAGCGCAAGCTTATTGCTTTTTCAAACACGGTCTACATCTCTCAGGTGCCGAGTTACAGGACGGTGAAAACAGTGAGTTTGTGTTAGACGCGAATCGTGCTCTGATTCATGCTCTAGGCTGGGAGCTAAAGCTTATTGCTTTTTCAAACACGGTCTACACCTCTCAGGTGCCGAGTTACAGGACGGTGAAAACAGTGAGTTTGTGTTAGACGCGAATCGTGCTCTGATTCATGTTCTAGGCTGGGAGCGCAAGCTTATTGCTTTTTCAAACACGGTCTACACCGCTCAAGTGCCGAGTTACAGGAAGGTGAAAACAGTGAGTTTGTGTTAGACGCGAATCGTGCTCTGATTCATGCTCTAGGCTGGGAGCGCAACCTTATAGCTTTTTCAAACACGGTCTACACCTCTCAGGTGCCGAGGTACAGGACAGTGAAAACAGTGAGTTTGTGTTAGACGCGAGTCGTGCTGGGATTCATGCTCTAGGCTGGGAGCGCAAGCTTCTTGCTTTTTCAAACACGGTCTACACCTCTCAAGTGCCGAGTTACAGGACGGTGAAAACAGTGAGTTTGTGTTAGACGCGAATCGTGATATGATTCATGCTCTAGGCTGGGAGCGCAAGCGTAATGCTTTTTCAAACACGGCCTACACCTCTCAGGTGCCGAGGTACAGGACGGTGAAAACAGTGAGTTTGTGTTAGACGCGAATCGTGCTCTGATTCATGTTTTAGGCTGGGAGCGCAAGCTTATTGCTTTTTCAAACACGGTCTACACCTCTCAAGTGCCGAGTTACAGGACGGTGAAAACAGTGAGTTTGTGTTAGACGCGAATCGTGCTCTGAATCATGCTCTAGGCTGGGAGCGCAAGCTTATTGCTTTTTCAAACACGGTCTACATCTCTCAGGTGCCGAGTTACTGGACGGTGAAAACAGTGAGTTTGTGTTAGACGCGAATCGTGCTCTGATTCATGCTCCAGGCTGGGAGCGCAAGCTTATTGCTTTTTCAAACACGGTCTACACCTCTCAGGTTCCGAGTTACAGGACGGTGAAAACAGTGAGTTTGTGTTAGACGCGAATCGTGCTCTGATTCATGTTTTAGGCTGGGAGCGCAAGCTTATTGCTTTTTCAAACACGGTCTACACCTCTCAAGTGCCGAGTTACAGGACGGTGAAAACAGTGAGTTTGTGTTAGACGCGAATCGTGCTCTGAATCATGCTCTAGGCTGGGAGCGCAAGCTTATTGCTTTTTCAAACACGGTCTACATCTCTCAGGTGCCGAGTTACTGGACGGTGAAAACAGTGAGTTTGTGTTAGACGCGAATCGTGCTCTGATTCATGCTCCAGGCTGGGAGCGCAAGCTTATTGCTTTTTCAAACACGGTCTACACCTCTCAGGTTCCGAGTTACAGGACGGTGAAAACAGTGAGTTTGTGTTAGACGCGAATCGTGCTCTGATTCATGCTCTAGGCTGGGAGCGCAAGCTTATTGCTTTTTCAAACACGGTCTACACCTCTCAGGTGCCAAGTTACAGGACGGTGAAAACAGTGAGTTTGTGTTAGACGCGAATCGTGCTCTGATTCATGCTCTAGGCTGGGAGCGCAAGCTTATTGCTTTTTCAAACACGGTCTACATCTCTCAGGTGCCGAGTTACAGGACGGTGAAAACAGTGAGTTTGTGTTAGACGCGAATCGTGCTCTGATTCATGCTCTAGGCTGGGAGCTAAAGCTTATTGCTTTTTCAAACACGGTCTACACCTCTCAGGTGCCGAGTTACAGGACGGTGAAAACAGTGAGTTTGTGTTAGACGCGAATCGTGCTCTGATTCATGCTCTAGGCTGGGAGCTCAAGCTTATTGCTTTTTCAAACACGGTCTACATCTCTCAGGTGCCGAGTTACAGGACGGTGAAAACAGTGAGTTTGTGTTAGACGCGAATCGTGCTCTGATTCATGCTCTAGGCTGGGAGCGCAACCTTATTGCTTTTTCAAACACGGTCTACACCTCCCAGGTGCCGAGTTACAGGACGGTGAAAACAGTGAGTTTGTGTTAGACGCGAATCGTGCTATGATTGATGCTCTAGGCTGGGAGCGCAAGCTTATTGCTTTTTCAAACACGGTCTACATCTCTCAGGTGCCGAGTTACAGGACGGTGAAAACAGTGAGTTTGTGTTAGACGCGAATCGTGCTCTGATTCATGTTCTAGGCTGGGAGCGCAAGCTTCTTGCTTTTTCAAACACGGTCTACACCTCTCAAGTGCCGAGTTACAGGACGGTGAAAACAGTGAGTTTGTGTTAGACGCGAATCGTGCTGGGATTCATGCTCTAGGCTGGGAGCGGAAGCTTATTGCTTTTTCAAACACGGTCTACACCTCTCAGGTGCCGAGGTACAGGACAGTGAAAACAGTGAGTTTGTGTTAGACGCGAATCGTGCTGGGATTCATGCTCTAGGCTGGGAGCGCAAGCTTCTTGCTTTTTCAAACACGGTCTACACCTCTCAAGTGCCGAGTTACAGGACGGTGAAAACAGTGAGTTTGTGTTAGACGCGAATCGTGCTGGGATTCATGCTCTAGGCTGGTAGCGCAAGCGTAATGCTTTTTCAAACACGGTCTACACCTCTCAGGTGCCGAGGTACAGGACGGTGAAAACAGTGAGTTTGTGTTAGACGCGAATCGTGCTCTGATTTATGTTTTAGGCTGGGAGCGCAAGCTTATTGCTTTTTCAAACACGGTCTACACCTCTCAAGTGCCGAGTTACAGGACGGTGAAAACAGTGAGTTTGTGTTAGACGCGAATCGTGCTCTGAATCATGCTCTAGGCTGGGAGCGCAAGCTTATTGCTTTTTCAAACACGGTCTACATCTCTCAGGTGCCGAGTTACTGGACGGTGAAAACAGTGAGTTTGTGTTAGACGCGAATCGTGCTCTGATTCATGCTCCAGGCTGGGAGCGCAAGCTTATTGCTTTTTCAAACACGGTCTACACCTCTCAGGTTCCGCGTTACAGGACGGTGAAAACAGTGAGTTTGTGTTAGACGCGAATCGTGCTCTGATTCATGCTCTAGGCTGGGAGCGCAAGCTTATTGCTTTTTCAAACACGGTCTACACCTCTCAGGTGCCGAGTTACAGGACGGTGAAAACAGTGAGTTTGTGTTAGACGTGAATCGTGCTCTGATTCCTGCTCTAGGCTGGGAGCGCATGCTTATTGCTTTTTCAAACACGGTCTACACCTCTCAAGTGCCGAGGTACAGGACGGTGAAAACAGTGAGTTTGTGTTAGACGCGAATCGTGATATGATTCATGCTCTAGGCTGGGAGCGCAAGCTTATTGCTTTTTCAAACACGGTCTACATCTCTCAGGTGCCGAGTTACAGGACGGTGAAAACAGTGAGTTTGTGTTAGACGCGAATCGTGCTCTGATTCATGCTCTAGGCTGGGAGCTAAAGCTTATTGCTTTTTCAAACACGGTCTACACCTCTCAGGTGCCGAGTTACAGGACGGTGAAAACAGTGAGTTTGTGTTAGACGCGAATCGTGCTCTGATTCATGCTCTAGGCTGGGAGTGCAAGCTTATTGCTTTTTCAAACACGGTCTACACCTCTCAGGTGCCGAGTTACAGGACGGTGAAAACAGTGAGTTTGTGTTAGACGCGAATCGTGCTCTGATTCATGCTCTAGGCTGGGAGCGCAAGCTTATTGCTTTTTCAAACACGGTCTACACCTCTCAGGTGCCGAGTTACAGGACGGTGAAAACAGTGAGTTTGTGTTAGACGCGAATCGTGCTCTGATTCATGCTCTAGGCTGGGAGCGCAAGCTTATTGCTTTTTCAAACACGGTCTACATCTCTCAGGTGCCGAGTTACAGGACGGTGAAAACAGTGAGTTTGTGTTAGACGCGAATCGTGCTCTGATTCATGCTCTAGGCTGGGAGCTAAAGCTTATTGCTTTTTCAAACACGGTCTACACCTCTCAGGTGCCGAGTTACAGGACGGTGAAAACAGTGAGTTTGTGTTAGACGCGAATCGTGCTCTGATTCATGCTCCAGGCTGGGAGCGCAAGCTTATTGCTTTTTCAAACACGGTCTACACCTCTCAGGTTCCGAGTTACAGGACGGTGAAAACAGTGAGTTTGTGTTAGACGCGAATCGTGCTCTGATTCATGCTCTAGGCTGGGAGCGCAAGCTTATTGCTTTTTCAAACACGGTCTACACCTCTCAGGTGCCGAGTTACAGGACGGTGAAAACAGTGAGTTTGTGTTAGACGTGAATCGTGCTCTGATTCCTGCTCTAGGCTGGGAGCGCATGCTTATTGCTTTTTCAAACACGGTCTACACCTCTCAAGTGCCGAGGTACAGGACGGTGAAAACAGTGAGTTTGTGTTAGACGCGAATCGTGATATGATTCATGCTCTAGGCTGGGAGCGCAAGCTTATTGCTTTTTCAAACACGGTCTACATCTCTCAGGTGCCGAGTTACAGGACGGTGAAAACAGTGAGTTTGTGTTAGACGCGAATCGTGCTCTGATTCATGCTCTAGGCTGGGAGCGCAAGCTTATTGCTTTTTCAAACACGGTCTACACCTCTCAGGTGCCGAGTTACAGGACGGTGAAAACAGTGAGTTTGTGTTAGACGCGAATCGTGCTCTGATTCATGCTCTAGGCTGGGAGCGCAAGCTTATTGCTTTTTCAAACACGGTCTACACCTCTCAGGTGCCGAGTTACAGGACGGTGAAAACAGTGAGTTTGTGTTAGACGCGAATCGTGCTCTGATTCATGCTCTAGGCTGGGAGCTAAAGCTTATTGCTTTTTCAAACACGGTCTACACCTCTCAGGTGCCGAGTTACAGGACGGTGAAAACAGTGAGTTTGTGTTAGACGCGAATCGTGCTCTGATTCATGCTCTAGGCTGGGAGCTAAAGCTTATTGCTTTTTCAAACACGGTCTACACCTCTCAGGTGCCGAGTTACAGGACGGTGAAAACAGTGAGTTTGTGTTAGACGCGAATCGTGCTCTGATTCATGTTCTAGGCTGGGAGCGCAAGCTTATTGCTTTTTCAAACACGGTCTACACCGCTCAAGTGCCGAGTTACAGGAAGGTGAAAACAGTGAGTTTGTGTTAGACGCGAATCGTGCTCTGATTCATGCTCTAGGCTGGGAGCGCAACCTTATAGCTTTTTCAAACACGGTCTACACCTCTCAGGTGCCGAGGTACAGGACAGTGAAAACAGTGAGTTTGTGTTAGACGCGAGTCGTGCTGGGATTCATGCTCTAGGCTGGGAGCGCAAGCTTCTTGCTTTTTCAAACACGGTCTACACCTCTCAAGTGCCGAGTTACAGGACGGTGAAAACAGTGAGTTTGTGTTAGACGCGAATCGTGATATGATTCATGCTCTAGGCTGGGAGCGCAAGCGTAATGCTTTTTCAAACACGGCCTACACCTCTCAGGTGCCGAGGTACAGGACGGTGAAAACAGTGAGTTTGTGTTAGACGCGAATCGTGCTCTGATTCATGTTTTAGGCTGGGAGCGCAAGCTTATTGCTTTTTCAAACACGGTCTACACCTCTCAAGTGCCGAGTTACAGGACGGTGAAAACAGTGAGTTTGTGTTAGACGCGAATCGTGCTCTGAATCATGCTCTAGGCTGGGAGCGCAAGCTTATTGCTTTTTCAAACACGGTCTACATCTCTCAGGTGCCGAGTTACTGGACGGTGAAAACAGTGAGTTTGTGTTAGACGCGAATCGTGCTCTGATTCATGCTCCAGGCTGGGAGCGCAAGCTTATTGCTTTTTCAAACACGGTCTACACCTCTCAGGTTCCGAGTTACAGGACGGTGAAAACAGTGAGTTTGTGTTAGACGCGAATCGTGCTCTGATTCATGTTTTAGGCTGGGAGCGCAAGCTTATTGCTTTTTCAAACACGGTCTACACCTCTCAAGTGCCGAGTTACAGGACGGTGAAAACAGTGAGTTTGTGTTAGACGCGAATCGTGCTCTGAATCATGCTCTAGGCTGGGAGCGCAAGCTTATTGCTTTTTCAAACACGGTCTACATCTCTCAGGTGCCGAGTTACTGGACGGTGAAAACAGTGAGTTTGTGTTAGACGCGAATCGTGCTCTGATTCATGCTCCAGGCTGGGAGCGCAAGCTTATTGCTTTTTCAAACACGGTCTACACCTCTCAGGTTCCGAGTTACAGGACGGTGAAAACAGTGAGTTTGTGTTAGACGCGAATCGTGCTCTGATTCATGCTCTAGGCTGGGAGCGCAAGCTTATTGCTTTTTCAAACACGGTCTACACCTCTCAGGTGCCGAGTTACAGGACGGTGAAAACAGTGAGTTTGTGTTAGACGCGAATCGTGCTATGATTCATGCTCTAGGCTGGGAGCGCAACCTTATTGCTTTTTCAAACACGGTCTACACCTCTCAGGTGCCGAGTTACAGGACGGTGAAAACAGTGAGTTTGTGTTAGACGCGAATCGTGCTATGATTGATGCTCTAGGCTGGGAGCGCAAGCTTATTGCTTTTTCAAACACGGTCTACATCTCTCAGGTGCCGAGTTACAGGACGGTGAAAACAGTGAGTTTGTGTTAGACGCGAATCGTGCTCTGATTCATGTTCTAGGCTGGGAGCGCAAGCTTATTGCTTTTTCAAACACGGTTTACACCGCTCAAGTGCCGAGTTACAGGACGGTGAAAACAGTGAGTTTGTGTTAGACGCGAATCGTGCTCTGATTCATGCTCTAGGCTGGGAGCGCAACCTTATAGCTTTTTCAAACACAGTCTACACCTCTCGGGTGGCGAGGTACAGGACAGTGAAAACAGTGAGTTTGTGTTAGACGCGAATCGTGCTGGGATTCATGCTCTAGGCTGGGAGCGCAAGCTTCTTGCTTTTTCAAACACGGTCTACACCTCTCAAGTGCCGAGTTACAGGACGGTGAAAACAGTGAGTTTGTGTTAGACGCGAATCGTGCTGGGATTCATGCTCTAGGCTGGGAGCGCAAGCGTAATGCTTTTTCAAACACGGTCTACACCTCTCAGGTGCCGAGGTACAGGACGGTGAAAACAGTGAGTTTGTGTTAGACGCGAATCGTGCTCTGATTCATGTTTTAGGCTGGGAGCACAAGCTTATTGCTTTTTCAAACACGGTCTACACCTCTCAAGTGCCGAGTTACAGGACGGTGAAAACAGTGAGTTTGTGTTAGACGCGAATCGTGCTCTGAATCATGCTCTAGGCTGGGAGCGCAAGCTTATTGCTTTTTCAAACACGGTCTACACCTCTCAGGTGCCGAGTTACAGGACGGTGAAAACAGTGAGTTTGTGTTAGACGCGAATCGTGCTCTGATTCCTGCTCTAGGCTGGGAGCGCAAGCTTATTGCTTTTTCAAACACGGTCTACATCTCTCAGGTGCCGAGTTACAGGACGGTGAAAACAGTGAGTTTGTGTTAGACGCGAATCGTGCTCTGATTCATGCTCTAGGCTGGGAGCGCAAGCTTATTGCTTTTTCAAACACGGTCTACATCTCTCAGGTGCCGAGTTACAGGACGGTGAAAACAGTGAGTTTGTGTTAGACGCGAATCGTGCTCTGATTCATGCTCTAGGCTGGGAGCGCAAGCTTATTGCTTTTTCAAACACGGTCTACACCTCTCAGGTGCCGAGTTACAGGACGGTGAAAACAGTGAGTTTGTGTTAGACGCGAATCGTGCTCTGATTCATGCTCTAGGCTGGGAGCGCAACCTTATTGCTTTTTCAAACACGGTCTACACCTCTCAGGTGCCGAGTTACAGGACGGTGAAAACAGTGAGTTTGTGTTAGACGCGAATCGTGCTATGATTGATGCTCTAGGCTGGGAGCGCAAGCTTATTGCTTTTTCAAACACGGTCTACATCTCTCAGGTGCCGAGTTACAGGACGGTGAAAACAGTGAGTTTGTGTTAGACGCGAATCGTGCTCTGATTCATGTTCTAGGCTGGGAGCGCAAGCTTATTGCTTTTTCAAACACGGTCTACACCGCTCAAGTGCCGAGTTACAGGAAGGTGAAAACAGTGAGTTTGTGTTAGACGCGAATCGTGCTCTGATTCATGCTCTAGGCTGGGAGCGCAACCTTATAGCTTTTTCAAACACGGTCTACACCTCTCAGGTGCCGAGGTACAGGACAGTGAAAACAGTGAGTTTGTGTTAGACGCGAATCGTGCTGGGATTCATGCTCTAGGCTGGGAGCGCAAGCTTCTTGCTTTTTCAAACACGGTCTACACCTCTCAAGTGCCGAGTTACAGGACGGTGAAAACAGTGAGTTTGTGTTAGACGCGAATCGTGCTGGGATTCATGCTCTAGGCTGGTAGCGCAAGCGTAATGCTTTTTCAAACACGGTCTACACCTCTCAGGTGCCGAGGTACAGGACGGTGAAAACAGTGAGTTTGTGTTAGACGCGAATCGTGCTCTGATTTATGTTTTAGGCTGGGAGCGCAAGCTTATTGCTTTTTCAAACACGGTCTACACCTCTCAAGTGCCGAGTTACAGGACGGTGAAAACAGTGAGTTTGTGTTAGACGCGAATCGTGCTCTGAATCATGCTCTAGGCTGGGAGCGCAAGCTTATTGCTTTTTCAAACACGGTCTACATCTCTCAGGTGCCGAGTTACTGGACGGTGAAAACAGTGAGTTTGTGTTAGACGCGAATCGTGCTCTGATTCATGCTCCAGGCTGGGAGCGCAAGCTTATTGCTTTTTCAAACACGGTCTACACCTCTCAGGTTCCGAGTTACAGGACGGTGAAAACAGTGAGTTTGTGTTAGACGCGAATCGTGCTCTGATTCATGCTCTAGGCTGGGAGCGCAAGCTTATTGCTTTTTCAAACACGGTCTACACCTCTCAGGTGCCGAGTTACAGGACGGTGAAAACAGTGAGTTTGTGTTAGACGTGAATCGTGCTCTGATTCCTGCTCTAGGCTGGGAGCGCATGCTTATTGCTTTTTCAAACACGGTCTACACCTCTCAAGTGCCGAGGTACAGGACGGTGAAAACAGTGAGTTTGTGTTAGACGCGAATCGTGATATCATTCATGCTCTAGGCTGGGAGCGCAAGCTTATTGCTTTTTCAAACACGGTCTACATCTCTCAGGTGCCGAGTTACAGGACGGTGAAAACAGTGAGTTTGTGTTAGACGCGAATCGTGCTCTGATTCATGCTCTAGGCTGGGAGCTAAAGCTTATTGCTTTTTCAAACACGGTCTACACCTCTCAGGTGCCGAGTTACAGGACGGTGAAAACAGTGAGTTTGTGTTAGACGCGAATCGTGCTCTGATTCATGCTCTAGGCTGGGAGCGCAAGCTTATTGCTTTTTCAAACACGGTCTACACCTCTCAGGTGCCGAGTTACAGGACGGTGAAAACAGTGAGTTTGTGTTAGACGCGAATCGTGCTCTGATTCATGCTCTAGGCTGGGAGCGCAAGCTTATTGCTTTTTCAAACACGGTCTACACCTCTCAGGTGCCGAGTTACAGGACGGTGAAAACAGTGAGTTTGTGTTAGACGCGAATCGTGCTCTGATTCATGCTCTAGGCTGGGAGCGCAAGCTTATTGCTTTTTCAAACACGGTCTACATCTCTCAGGTGCCGAGTTACAGGACGGTGAAAACAGTGAGTTTGTGTTAGACGCGAATCGTGCTCTGATTCATGCTCTAGGCTGGGAGCTAAAGCTTATTGCTTTTTCAAACACGGTCTACACCTCTCAGGTGCCGAGTTACAGGACGGTGAAAACAGTGAGTTTGTGTTAGACGCGAATCGTGCTCTGATTCATGCTCTAGGCTGGGAGCGCAAGCTTATTGCTTTTTCAAACACGGTCTACATCTCTCAGGTGCCGAGTTACAGGACGGTGAAAACAGTGAGTTTGTGTTAGACGCGAATCGTGCTCTGATTCATGCTCTAGGCTGGGAGCGCAACCTTATTGCTTTTTCAAACACGGTCTATACCTCCCAGGTGCCGAGTTACAGGACGGTGAAAACAGTGAGTTTGTGTTAGACGCGAATCGTGCTATGATTGATGCTCTAGGCTGGGAGCGCAAGCTTATTGCTTTTTCAAACACGGTCTACATCTCTCAGGTGCCGAGTTACAGGACGGTGAAAACAGTGAGTTTGTGTTAGACGCGAATCGTGCTCTGATTCATGTTCTAGGCTGGGAGCGCAAGCTTCTTGCTTTTTCAAACACGGTCTACACCTCTCAAGTGCCGAGTTACAGGACGGTGAAAACAGTGAGTTTGTGTTAGACGCGAATCGTGCTGGGATTCATGCTCTAGGCTGGGAGCGCAAGCTTATTGCTTTTTCAAACACGGTCTACACCTCTCAGGTGCCGAGGTACAGGACAGTGAAAACAGTGAGTTTGTGTTAGACGCGAATCGTGCTGGGATTCATGCTCTAGGCTGGGAGCGCAAGCTTCTTGCTTTTTCAAACACGGTCTACACCTCTCAAGTGCCGAGTTACAGGACGGTGAAAACAGTGAGTTTGTGTTAGACGCGAATCGTGCTGGGATTCATGCTCTAGGCTGGTAGCGCAAGCGTAATGCTTTTTCAAACACGGTCTACACCTCTCAGGTGCCGAGGTACAGGACGGTGAAAACAGTGAGTTTGTGTTAGACGCGAATCGTGCTCTGATTTATGTTTTAGGCTGGGAGCGCAAGCTTATTGCTTTTTCAAACACGGTCTACACCTCTCAAGTGCCGAGTTACAGGACGGTGAAAACAGTGAGTTTGTGTTAGACGCGAATCGTGCTCTGAATCATGCTCTAGGCTGGGAGCGCAAGCTTATTGCTTTTTCAAACACGGTCTACATCTCTCAGGTGCCGAGTTACTGGACGGTGAAAACAGTGAGTTTGTGTTAGACGCGAATCGTGCTCTGATTCATGCTCCAGGCTGGGAGCGCAAGCTTATTGCTTTTTCAAACACGGTCTACACCTCTCAGGTTCCGAGTTACAGGACGGTGAAAACAGTGAGTTTGTGTTAGACGCGAATCGTGCTCTGATTCATGCTCTAGGCTGGGAGCGCAAGCTTATTGCTTTTTCAAACACGGTCTACACCTCTCAGGTGCCGAGTTACAGGACGGTGAAAACAGTGAGTTTATGTTAGACGTGAATCGTGCTCTGATTCCTGCTCTAGGCTGGGAGCGCATGCTTATTGCTTTTTCAAACACGGTCTACACCTCTCAAGTGCCGAGGTACAGGACGGTGAAAACAGTGAGTTTGTGTTAGACGCGAATCGTGATATGATTCATGCTCTAGGCTGGGAGCGCAAGCTTATTGCTTTTTCAAACACGGTCTACATCTCTCAGGTGCCGAGTTACAGGACGGTGAAAACAGTGAGTTTGTGTTAGACGCGAATCGTGCTCTGATTCAGGCTCTAGGCTGGGAGCTAAAGCTTATTGCTTTTTCAAACACGGTCTACACCTCTCAGGTGCCGAGTTACAGGACGGTGAAAACAGTGAGTTTGTGTTAGACGCGAATCGTGCTCTGATTCATGCTCTAGGCTGGGAGCGCAAGCTTATTGCTTTTTCAAACACGGTCTACACCTCTCAGGTGCCGAGTTACAGGACGGTGAAAACAGTGAGTTTGTGTTAGACGCGAATCGTGCTCTGATTCATGCTCTAGGCTGGGAGCGCAAGCTTATTGCTTTTTCAAACACGGTCTACACCTCTCAGGTGCCGAGTTACAGGACGGTGAAAACAGTGAGTTTGTGTTAGACGCGAATCGTGCTCTGATTCATGCTCTAGGCTGGGAGCGCAAGCTTATTGCTTTTTCAAACACGGTCTACATCTCTCAGGTGCCGAGTTACAGGACGGTGAAAACAGTGAGTTTGTGTTAGACGCGAATCGTGCTCTGATTCATGCTCTAGGCTGGGAGCTAAAGCTTATTGCTTTTTCAAACACGGTCTACACCTCTCAGGTGCCGAGTTACAGGACGGTGAAAACAGTGAGTTTGTGTTAGACGCGAATCGTGCTCTGATTCATGCTCTAGGCTGGGAGCGCAAGCTTATTGCTTTTTCAAACACGGTCTACATCTCTCAGGTGCCGAGTTACAGGACGGTGAAAACAGTGAGTTTGTGTTAGACGCGAATCGTGCTCTGATTCATGCTCTAGGCTGGGAGCGCAACCTTATTGCTTTTTCAAACACGGTCTACACCTCCCAGGTGCCGAGTTACAGGACGGTGAAAACAGTGAGTTTGTGTTAGACGCGAATCGTGCTATGATTGATGCTCTAGGCTGGGAGCGCAAGCTTATTGCTTTTTCAAACACGGTCTACATCTCTCAGGTGCCGAGTTACAGGACGGTGAAAACAGTGAGTTTGTGTTAGACGCGAATCGTGCTCTGATTCATGTTCTAGGCTGGGAGCGCAAGCTTCTTGCTTTTTCAAACACGGTCTACACCTCTCAAGTGCCGAGTTACAGGACGGTGAAAACAGTGAGTTTGTGTTAGACGCGAATCGTGCTGGGATTCATGCTCTAGGCTGGGAGCGCAAGCTTATTGCTTTTTCAAACACGGTCTACACCTCTCAGGTGCCGAGGTACAGGACAGTGAAAACAGTGAGTTTGTGTTAGACGCGAATCGTGCTGGGATTCATGCTCTAGGCTGGGAGCGCAAGCTTCTTGCTTTTTCAAACACGGTCTACACCTCTCAAGTGCCGAGTTACAGGACGGTGAAAACAGTGAGTTTGTGTTAGACGCGAATCGTGCTGGGATTCATGCTCTAGGCTGGGAGCGCAAGCGTAATGCTTTTTCAAACACGGTCTACACCTCTCAGGTGCCGAGGTACAGGACGGTGAAAACAGTGAGTTTGTGTTAGACGCGAATCGTGCTCTGATTCATGTTTTAGGCTGGGAGCGCAAGCTTATTGCTTTTTCAAACACGGTCTACACCTCTCAAGTGCCGAGTTACAGGACGGTGAAAACAGTGAGTTTGTGTTAGACGCGAATCGTGCTCTGAATCAAGCTCTAGACTGGGAGCGCAAGCTTATTGCTTTTTCAAACACGGTCTACATCTCTCAGGTGCCGAGTTACTGGACGGTGAAAACAGTGAGTTTGTGTTAGACGCGAATCGTGATATGATTCATGCTCCAGGCTGGGAGCGCAAGCTTATTGCTTTTTCAAACACGGTCTACACCTCTCAGGTTCCGAGTTACAGGACGGTGAAAACAGTGAGTTTGTGTTAGACGCGAATCGTGCTCTGATTCATGCTCTAGGCTGGGAGCGCAAGCTTATTGCTTTTTCAAACACGGTCTACATCTCTCAGGTGCCGAGTTACAGGACGGTGAAAACAGTGAGTTTGTGTTAGACGCGAATCGTGCTCTGATTCATGCTCTAGGCTGGGAGCGCAACCTTATTGCTTTTTCAAACACGGTCTATACCTCCCAGGTGCCGAGTTACAGGACGGTGAAAACAGTGAGTTTGTGTTAGACGCGAATCGTGCTATGATTGATGCTCTAGGCTGGGAGCGCAAGCTTATTGCTTTTTCAAACACGGTCTACATCTCTCAGGTGCCGAGTTACAGGACGGTGAAAACAGTGAGTTTGTGTTAGACGCGAATCGTGCTCTGATTCATGTTCTAGGCTGGGAGCGCAAGCTTCTTGCTTTTTCAAACACGGTCTACACCTCTCAAGTGCCGAGTTACAGGACGGTGAAAACAGTGAGTTTGTGTTAGACGCGAATCGTGCTGGGATTCATGCTCTAGGCTGGGAGCGCAAGCTTATTGCTTTTTCAAACACGGTCTACACCTCTCAGGTGCCGAGGTACAGGACAGTGAAAACAGTGAGTTTGTGTTAGACGCGAATCGTGCTGGGATTCATGCTCTAGGCTGGGAGCGCAAGCTTCTTGCTTTTTCAAACACGGTCTACACCTCTCAAGTGCCGAGTTACAGGACGGTGAAAACAGTGAGTTTGTGTTAGACGCGAATCGTGCTGGGATTCATGCTCTAGGCTGGTAGCGCAAGCGTAATGCTTTTTCAAACACGGTCTACACCTCTCAGGTGCCGAGGTACAGGACGGTGAAAACAGTGAGTTTGTGTTAGACGCGAATCGTGCTCTGATTTATGTTTTAGGCTGGGAGCGCAAGCTTATTGCTTTTTCAAACACGGTCTACACCTCTCAAGTGCCGAGTTACAGGACGGTGAAAACAGTGAGTTTGTGTTAGACGCGAATCGTGCTCTGAATCATGCTCTAGGCTGGGAGCGCAAGCTTATTGCTTTTTCAAACACGGTCTACATCTCTCAGGTGCCGAGTTACTGGACGGTGAAAACAGTGAGTTTGTGTTAGACGCGAATCGTGCTCTGATTCATGCTCCAGGCTGGGAGCGCAAGCTTATTGCTTTTTCAAACACGGTCTACACCTCTCAGGTTCCGAGTTACAGGACGGTGAAAACAGTGAGTTTGTGTTAGACGCGAATCGTGCTCTGATTCATGCTCTAGGCTGGGAGCGCAAGCTTATTGCTTTTTCAAACACGGTCTACACCTCTCAGGTGCCGAGTTACAGGACGGTGAAAACAGTGAGTTTGTGTTAGACGTGAATCGTGCTCTGATTCCTGCTCTAGGCTGGGAGCGCATGCTTATTGCTTTTTCAAACACGGTCTACACCTCTCAAGTGCCGAGGTACAGGACGGTGAAAACAGTGAGTTTGTGTTAGACGCGAATCGTGATATGATTCATGCTCTAGGCTGGGAGCGCAAGCTTATTGCTTTTTCAAACACGGTCTACATCTCTCAGGTGCCGAGTTACAGGACGGTGAAAACAGTGAGTTTGTGTTAGACGCGAATCGTGCTCTGATTCATGCTCTAGGCTGGGAGCTAAAGCTTATTGCTTTTTCAAACACGGTCTACACCTCTCAGGTGCCGAGTTACAGGACGGTGAAAACAGTGAGTTTGTGTTAGACGCGAATCGTGCTCTGATTCATGCTCTAGGCTGGGAGCGCAAGCTTATTGCTTTTTCAAACACGGTCTACACCTCTCAGGTGCCGAGTTACAGGACGGTGAAAACAGTGAGTTTGTGTTAGACGCGAATCGTGCTCTGATTCATGCTCTAGGCTGGGAGCGCAAGCTTATTGCTTTTTCAAACACGGTCTACATCTCTCAGGTGCCGAGTTACAGGACGGTGAAAACAGTGAGTTTTTGTTAGACGCGAATCGTGCTCTGATTCATGCTCTAGGCTGGGAGCTAAAGCTTATTGCTTTTTCAAACACGGTCTACACCTCTCAGGTGCCGAGTTACAGGACGGTGAAAACAGTGAGTTTGTGTTAGACGCGAATCGTGCTCTGATTCATGCTCTAGGCTGGGAGCGCAAGCTTATTGCTTTTTCAAACACGGTCTACATCTCTCAGGTGCCGAGTTACAGGACGGTGAAAACAGTGAGTTTGTGTTAGACGCGAATCGTGCTCTGATTCATGCTCTAGGCTGGGAGCGCAACCTTATTGCTTTTTCAAACACGGTCTACACCTCCCAGGTGCCGAGTTACAGGACGGTGAAAACAGTGAGTTTGTGTTAGATGCGAATCGTGCTATGATTGATGCTCTAGGCTGGGAGCGCAAGCTTATTGCTTTTTCAAACACGGTCTACATCTCTCAGGTGCCGAGTTACAGGACGGTGAAAACAGTGAGTTTGTGTTAGACGCGAATCGTGCTCTGATTCATGTTCTAGGCTGGGAGCGCAAGCTTCTTGCTTTTTCAAACACGGTCTACACCTCTCAAGTGCCGAGTTACAGGACGGTGAAAACAGTGAGTTTGTGTTAGACGCGAATCGTGCTGGGATTCATGCTCTAGGCTGGGAGCGCAAGCTTATTGCTTTTTCAAACACGGTCTACACCTCTCAGGTGCCGAGGTACAGGACAGTGAAAACAGTGAGTTTGTGTTAGACGCGAATCGTGCTGGGATTCATGCTCTAGGCTGGGAGCGCAAGCTTCTTGCTTTTTCAAACACGGTCTACACCTCTCAAGTGCCGAGTTACAGGACGGTGAAAACAGTGAGTTTGTGTTAGACGCGAATCGTGCTGGGATTCATGCTCTAGGCTGGGAGCGCAAGCGTAATGCTTTTTCAAACACGGTCTACACCTCTCAGGTGCCGAGGTACAGGACGGTGAAAACAGTGAGTTTGTGTTAGACGCGAATCGTGCTCTGATTCATGTTTTAGGCTGGGAGCGCAAGCTTATTGCTTTTTCAAACACGGTCTACACCTCTCAAGTGCCGAGTTACAGGACGGTGAAAACAGTGAGTTTGTGTTAGACGCGAATCGTGCTCTGAATCAAGCTCTAGGCTGGGAGCGCAAGCTTATTGCTTTTTCAAACACGGTCTACATCTCTCAGGTGCCGAGTTACTGGACGGTGAAAACAGTGAGTTTGTGTTAGACGCGAATCGTGATATGATTCATGCTCCAGGCTGGGAGCGCAAGCTTATTGCTTTTTCAAACACGGTCTACACCTCTCAGGTTCCGAGTTACAGGACGGTGAAAACAGTGAGTTTGTGTTAGACGCGAATCGTGCTCTGATTCATGCTCTAGGCTGGGAGCGCAAGCTTATTGCTTTTTCAAACACGGTCTACATCTCTCAGGTGCCGAGTTACAGGACGGTGAAAACAGTGAGTTTGTGTTAGACGCGAATCGTGCTCTGATTCATGCTCTAGGCTGGGAGCGCAACCTTATTGCTTTTTCAAACACGGTCTATACCTCCCAGGTGCCGAGTTACAGGACGGTGAAAACAGTGAGTTTGTGTTAGACGCGAATCGTGCTATGATTGATGCTCTAGGCTGGGAGCGCAAGCTTATTGCTTTTTCAAACACGGTCTACATCTCTCAGGTGCCGAGTTACAGGACGGTGAAAACAGTGAGTTTGTGTTAGACGCGAATCGTGCTCTGATTCATGTTCTAGGCTGGGAGCGCAAGCTTCTTGCTTTTTCAAACACGGTCTACACCTCTCAAGTGCCGAGTTACAGGACGGTGAAAACAGTGAGTTTGTGTTAGACGCGAATCGTGCTGGGATTCATGCTCTAGGCTGGGAGCGCAAGCTTATTGCTTTTTCAAACACGGTCTACACCTCTCAGGTGCCGAGGTACAGGACAGTGAAAACAGTGAGTTTGTGTTAGACGCGAATCGTGCTGGGATTCATGCTCTAGGCTGGGAGCGCAAGCTTCTTGCTTTTTCAAACACGGTCTACACCTCTCAAGTGCCGAGTTACAGGACGGTGAAAACAGTGAGTTTGTGTTAGACGCGAATCGTGCTGGGATTCATGCTCTAGGCTGGTAGCGCAAGCGTAATGCTTTTTCAAACACGGTCTACACCTCTCAGGTGCCGAGGTACAGGACGGTGAAAACAGTGAGTTTGTGTTAGACGCGAATCGTGCTCTGATTTATGTTTTAGGCTGGGAGCGCAAGCTTATTGCTTTTTCAAACACGGTCTACACCTCTCAAGTGCCGAGTTACAGGACGGTGAAAACAGTGAGTTTGTGTTAGACGCGAATCGTGCTCTGAATCATGCTCTAGGCTGGGAGCGCAAGCTTATTGCTTTTTCAAACACGGTCTACATCTCTCAGGTGCCGAGTTACTGGACGGTGAAAACAGTGAGTTTGTGTTAGACGCGAATCGTGCTCTGATTCATGCTCCAGGCTGGGAGCGCAAGCTTATTGCTTTTTCAAACACGGTCTACACCTCTCAGGTTCCGAGTTACAGGACGGTGAAAACAGTGAGTTTGTGTTAGACGCGAATCGTGCTCTGATTCATGCTCTAGGCTGGGAGCGCAAGCTTATTGCTTTTTCAAACACGGTCTACACCTCTCAGGTGCCGAGTTACAGGACGGTGAAAACAGTGAGTTTGTGTTAGACGTGAATCGTGCTCTGATTCCTGCTCTAGGCTGGGAGCGCATGCTTATTGCTTTTTCAAACACGGTCTACACCTCTCAAGTGCCGAGGTACAGGACGGTGAAAACAGTGAGTTTGTGTTAGACGCGAATCGTGATATGATTCATGCTCTAGGCTGGGAGCGCAAGCTTATTGCTTTTTCAAACACGGTCTACATCTCTCAGGTGCCGAGTTACAGGACGGTGAAAACAGTGAGTTTGTGTTAGACGCGAATCGTGCTCTGATTCATGCTCTAGGCTGGGAGCTAAAGCTTATTGCTTTTTCAAACACGGTCTACACCTCTCAGGTGCCGAGTTACAGGACGGTGAAAACAGTGAGTTTGTGTTAGACGCGAATCGTGCTCTGATTCATGCTCTAGGCTGGGAGCGCAAGCTTATTGCTTTTTCAAACACGGTCTACACCTCTCAGGTGCCGAGTTACAGGACGGTGAAAACAGTGAGTTTGTGTTAGACGCGAATCGTGCTCTGATTCATGCTCTAGGCTGGGAGCGCAAGCTTATTGCTTTTTCAAACACGGTCTACACCTCTCAGGTGCCGAGTTACAGGACGGTGAAAACAGTGAGTTTGTGTTAGACGCGAATCGTGCTCTGATTCATGCTCTAGGCTGGGAGCGCAAGCTTATTGCTTTTTCAAACACGGTCTACATCTCTCAGGTGCCGAGTTACAGGACGGTGAAAACAGCGAGTTTTTGTTAGACGCGAATCGTGCTCTGATTCATGCTCTAGGCTGGGAGCTAAAGCTTATTGCTTTTTCAAACACGGTCTACACCTCTCAGGTGCCGAGTTACAGGACGGTGAAAACAGTGAGTTTGTGTTAGACGCGAATCGTGCTGGGATTCATGCTCTAGGCTGGGAGCGCAAGCTTATTGCTTTTTCAAACACGGTCTACACCTCTCAGGTGCCGAGGTACAGGACAGTGAAAACAGTGAGTTTGTGTTAGACGCGAATCGTGCTGGGATTCATGCTCTAGGCTGGGAGCGCAAGCTTCTTGCTTTTTCAAACACGGTCTACACCTCTCAAGTGCCGAGTTACAGGACGGTGAAAACAGTGAGTTTGTGTTAGACGCGAATCGTGCTGGGATTCATGCTCTAGGCTGGGAGCGCAAGCGTAATGCTTTTTCAAACACGGTCTACACCTCTCAGGTGCCGAGGTACAGGACGGTGAAAACAGTGAGTTTGTGTTAGACGCGAATCGTGCTCTGATTCATGTTTTAGGCTGGGAGCGCAAGCTTATTGCTTTTTCAAACACGGTCTACACCTCTCAAGTGCCGAGTTACAGGACGGTGAAAACAGTGAGTTTGTGTTAGACGCGAATCGTGCTCTGAATCAAGCTCTAGGCTGGGAGCGCAAGCTTATTGCTTTTTCAAACACGGTCTACATCTCTCAGGTGCCGAGTTACTGGACGGTGAAAACAGTGAGTTTGTGTTAGACGCGAATCGTGATATGATTCATGCTCCAGGCTGGGAGCGCAAGCTTATTGCTTTTTCAAACACGGTCTACACCTCTCAGGTTCCGAGTTACAGGACGGTGAAAACAGTGAGTTTGTGTTAGACGCGAATCGTGCTCTGATTCATGCTCTAGGCTGGGAGCGCAAGCTTATTGCTTTTTCAAACACGGTCTACATCTCTCAGGTGCCGAGTTACAGGACGGTGAAAACAGTGAGTTTGTGTTAGACGCGAATCGTGCTCTGATTCATGCTCTAGGCTGGGAGCGCAACCTTATTGCTTTTTCAAACACGGTCTATACCTCCCAGGTGCCGAGTTACAGGACGGTGAAAACAGTGAGTTTGTGTTAGACGCGAATCGTGCTATGATTGATGCTCTAGGCTGGGAGCGCAAGCTTATTGCTTTTTCAAACACGGTCTACATCTCTCAGGTGCCGAGTTACAGGACGGTGAAAACAGTGAGTTTGTGTTAGACGCGAATCGTGCTCTGATTCATGTTCTAGGCTGGGAGCGCAAGCTTCTTGCTTTTTCAAACACGGTCTACACCTCTCAAGTGCCGAGTTACAGGACGGTGAAAACAGTGAGTTTGTGTTAGACGCGAATCGTGCTGGGATTCATGCTCTAGGCTGGGAGCGCAAGCTTATTGCTTTTTCAAACACGGTCTACACCTCTCAGGTGCCGAGGTACAGGACAGTGAAAACAGTGAGTTTGTGTTAGACGCGAATCGTGCTGGGATTCATGCTCTAGGCTGGGAGCGCAAGCTTCTTGCTTTTTCAAACACGGTCTACACCTCTCAAGTGCCGAGTTACAGGACGGTGAAAACAGTGAGTTTGTGTTAGACGCGAATCGTGCTGGGATTCATGCTCTAGGCTGGTAGCGCAAGCGTAATGCTTTTTCAAACACGGTCTACACCTCTCAGGTGCCGAGGTACAGGACGGTGAAAACAGTGAGTTTGTGTTAGACGCGAATCGTGCTCTGATTTATGTTTTAGGCTGGGAGCGCAAGCTTATTGCTTTTTCAAACACGGTCTACACCTCTCAAGTGCCGAGTTACAGGACGGTGAAAACAGTGAGTTTGTGTTAGACGCGAATCGTGCTCTGAATCATGCTCTAGGCTGGGAGCGCAAGCTTATTGCTTTTTCAAACACGGTCTACATCTCTCAGGTGCCGAGTTACTGGACGGTGAAAACAGTGAGTTTGTGTTAGACGCGAATCGTGCTCTGATTCATGCTCCAGGCTGGGAGCGCAAGCTTATTGCTTTTTCAAACACGGTCTACACCTCTCAGGTTCCGAGTTACAGGACGGTGAAAACAGTGAGTTTGTGTTAGACGCGAATCGTGCTCTGATTCATGCTCTAGGCTGGGAGCGCAAGCTTATTGCTTTTTCAAACACGGTCTACACCTCTCAGGTGCCGAGTTACAGGACGGTGAAAACAGTGAGTTTGTGTTAGACGTGAATCGTGCTCTGATTCCTGCTCTAGGCTGGGAGCGCATGCTTATTGCTTTTTCAAACACGGTCTACACCTCTCAAGTGCCGAGGTACAGGACGGTGAAAACAGTGAGTTTGTGTTAGACGCGAATCGTGATATGATTCATGCTCTAGGCTGGGAGCGCAAGCTTATTGCTTTTTCAAACACGGTCTACATCTCTCAGGTGCCGAGTTACAGGACGGTGAAAACAGTGAGTTTGTGTTAGACGCGAATCGTGCTCTGATTCATGCTCTAGGCTGGGAGCTAAAGCTTATTGCTTTTTCAAACACGGTCTACACCTCTCAGGTGCCGAGTTACAGGACGGTGAAAACAGTGAGTTTGTGTTAGACGCGAATCGTGCTCTGATTCATGCTCTAGGCTGGGAGCGCAAGCTTATTGCTTTTTCAAACACGGTCTACACCTCTCAGGTGCCGAGTTACAGGACGGTGAAAACAGTGAGTTTGTGTTAGACGCGAATCGTGCTCTGATTCATGCTCTAGGCTGGGAGCGCAAGCTTATTGCTTTTTCAAACACGGTCTACACCTCTCAGGTGCCGAGTTACAGGACGGTGAAAACAGTGAGTTTGTGTTAGACGCGAATCGTGCTCTGATTCATGCTCTAGGCTGGGAGCGCAAGCTTATTGCTTTTTCAAACACGGTCTACATCTCTCAGGTGCCGAGTTACAGGACGGTGAAAACAGCGAGTTTTTGTTAGACGCGAATCGTGCTCTGATTCATGCTCTAGGCTGGGAGCTAAAGCTTATTGCTTTTTCAAACACGGTCTACACCTCTCAGGTGCCGAGTTACAGGACGGTGAAAACAGTGAGTTTGTGTTAGACGCGAATCGTGCTCTGATTCATGCTCTAGGCTGGGAGCGCAAGCTTATTGCTTTTTCAAACACGGTCTACATCTCTCAGGTGCCGAGTTACAGGACGGTGAAAACAGTGAGTTTGTGTTAGACGCGAATCGTGCTCTGATTCATGCTCTAGGCTGGGAGCGCAACCTTATTGCTTTTTCAAACACGGTCTACACCTCCCAGGTGCCGAGTTACAGGACGGTGAAAACAGTGAGTTTGTGTTAGACGCGAATCGTGCTATGATTGATGCTCTAGGCTGGGAGCGCAAGCTTATTGCTTTTTCAAACACGGTCTACATCTCTCAGGTGCCGAGTTACAGGACGGTGAAAACAGTGAGTTTGTGTTAGACGCGAATCGTGCTCTGATTCATGTTCTAGGCTGGGAGCGCAAGCTTCTTGCTTTTTCAAACACGGTCTACACCTCTCAAGTGCCGAGTTACAGGACGGTGAAAACAGTGAGTTTGTGTTAGACGCGAATCGTGCTGGGATTCATGCTCTAGGCTGGGAGCGCAAGCTTATTGCTTTTTCAAACACGGTCTACACCTCTCAGGTGCCGAGGTACAGGACAGTGAAAACAGTGAGTTTGTGTTAGACGCGAATCGTGCTGGGATTCATGCTCTAGGCTGGGAGCGCAAGCTTCTTGCTTTTTCAAACACGGTCTACACCTCTCAAGTGCCGAGTTACAGGACGGTGAAAACAGTGAGTTTGTGTTAGACGCGAATCGTGCTGGGATTCATGCTCTAGGCTGGGAGCGCAAGCGTAATGCTTTTTCAAACACGGTCTACACCTCTCAGGTGCCGAGGTACAGGACGGTGAAAACAGTGAGTTTGTGTTAGACGCGAATCGTGCTCTGATTCATGTTTTAGGCTGGGAGCGCAAGCTTATTGCTTTTTCAAACACGGTCTACACCTCTCAAGTGCCGAGTTACAGGACGGTGAAAACAGTGAGTTTGTGTTAGACGCGAATCGTGCTCTGAATCAAGCTCTAGGCTGGGAGCGCAAGCTTATTGCTTTTTCAAACACGGTCTACATCTCTCAGGTGCCGAGTTACTGGACGGTGAAAACAGTGAGTTTGTGTTAGACGCGAATCGTGATATGATTCATGCTCCAGGCTGGGAGCGCAAGCTTATTGCTTTTTCAAACACGGTCTACACCTCTCAGGTTCCGAGTTACAGGACGGTGAAAACAGTGAGTTTGTGTTAGACGCGAATCGTGCTCTGATTCATGCTCTAGGCTGGGAGCGCAAGCTTATTGCTTTTTCAAACACGGTCTACACCTCTCAGGTGCCGAGTTACAGGACGGTGAAAACAGTGAGTTTGTGTTAGACGCGAATCGTGCTCTGATTCCTGCTCTAGGCTGGGAGCGCATGCTTATTGCTTTTTCAAACACGGTCTACACCTCTCAGGTGCCGAGGTACAGGACGGTGAAAACAGTGAGTTTGTGTTAGACGCGAATCGTGATATGATTCATGCTCTAGGCTGGGAGCGCAAGCTTATTGCTTTTTCAAACACGGTCTACATCTCTCAGGTGCTGAGTTACAGGACGGTGAAAACAGTGAGTTTGTGTTAGACGCGAATCGTGCTCTGATTCATGCTCCAGGCTGGGAGCTCAAGCTTATTGCTTTTTCCAACACGGTCTACACCTCTCAGGTGCCGAGTTACAGGACGGTGAAAACAGTGAGTTTGTGTTAGACGCGAATCGTGCTCTGATTCATGCTCTAGGCTGGGAGCGCAAGCTTATTGCTTTTTCAAACACGGTCTACACCTCTCAGGTGCCGAGTTACAGGACGGTGAAAACAGTGAGTTTGTGTTAGACGCGAATCGTGCTCTGATTCATGCTCTAGGCTGGGAGCTCAAGCTTATTGCTTTTTCAAACACGGTCTACACCTCTCAGGTGCCGAGGTACAGGACGGTGAAAACAGTGAGTTTGTGCTAGACGCGAATCGTGCTCTGATTCATGCTCTAGGCTGGGAGCTCAAGCTTATTGCTTTTTCAAACACGGTCTACGTCTCTCAGGTGCCGAGTTACAGGACGGTGAAAACAGTGAGTTTGTGTTAGACGCGAATCGTGCTCTGATTCATGCTCTAGGCTGGGAGCGCAAGCTTATTGCTTTTTCAAACACGGTCTACATCTCTCAGGTGCCGAGTTACAGGACGGTGAAAACAGTGAGTTTGTGTTAGACGCGAATCGTGCTCTGATTCATGCTCTAGGCTGGGAGCTAAAGCTTATTGCTTTTTCAAACACGGTCTACACCTCTCAGGTGCCGAGTTACAGGACGGTGAAAACAGTGAGTTTGTGTTAGACGCGAATCGTGCTCTGATTCATGCTCTAGGCTGGGAGCGCAAGCTTATTGCTTTTTCAAACACGGTCTACACCTCTCAGGTGCCGAGTTACAGGACGGTGAAAACAGTGAGTTTGTGTTAGACGCGAATCGTGCTCTGATTCATGCTCTAGGCTGGGAGCGCAAGCTTATTGCTTTTTCAAACACGGTCTACACCTCTCAGGTGCCGAGTTACAGGACGGTGAAAACAGTGAGTTAGTGTTAGACGCGAATCGTGCTCTGATTCATGCTCTAGGCTGGGAGCGCAAGCTTATTGCTTTTTCAAACACGGTCTACACCTCTCAGGTGCCGAGTTACAGGACGGTGAAAACAGTGAGTTTGTGTTAGACGCGAATCGTGCTCTGATTCATGCTCTAGGCTGGGAGCGCAAGCTTATTGCTTTTTCAAACACGGTCTACATCTCTCAGGTGCCGAGTTACAGGACGGTGAAAACAGTGAGTTTGTGTTAGACGCGAATCGTGCTCTGATTCATGCTCTTGGCTGGGAGCGCAAGCTTATTGCTTTTTCAAACACGGTCTACACCTCTCAGGTGCCGAGTTACAGGACGGTGAAAACAGTGAGTTTGTGTTAGACGCGAATCGTGCTGGGATTCATGCTCTAGGCTGGGAGCGCAAGCTTCTTGCTTTTTCAAACACGGTCTACACCTCTCAAGTGCCGAGTTACAGGACGGTGAAAACAGTGAGTTTGTGTTAGACGCGAATCGTGCTGGGATTCATGCTCTAGGCTGGGAGCGCAAGCGTAATGCTTTTTCAAACACGGTCTACACCTCTCAGGTGCCGAGGTACAGGACGGTGAAAACAGTGAGTTTGTGTTAGACGCGAATCGTGCTCTGATTCATGTTTTAGGCTGGGAGCGCAAGCTTATTGCTTTTTCAAACACGGTCTACACCTCTCAAGTGCCGAGTTACAGGACGGTGAAAACAGTGAGTTTGTGTTAGACGCGAATCGTGCTCTGAATCATGCTCTAGGCTGGGAGCGCAAGCTTATTGCTTTTTCAAACACGGTCTACATCTCTCAGGTGCCGAGTTACTGGACGGTGAAAACAGTGAGTTTGTGTTAGACGCGAATCGTGATATGATTCATGCTCCAGGCTGGGAGCGCAAGCTTATTGCTTTTTCAAACACGGTCTACACCTCTCAGGTTCCGAGTTACAGGACGGTGAAAACAGTGAGTTTGTGTTAGACGCGAATCGTGCTCTGATTCATGCTCTAGGCTGGGAGCGCAAGCTTATTGCTTTTTCAAACACGGTCTACACCTCTCAGGTGCCGAGTTACAGGACGGTGAAAACAGTGAGTTTGTGTTAGACGCGAATCGTGCTCTGATTCCTGCTCTAGGCTGGGAGCGCATACTTATTGCTTTTTCAAACACGGTCTACACCTCTCAGGTGCCGAGGTACAGGACGGTGAAAACAGTGAGTTTGTGTTAGACGCGAATCGTGATATGATTCATGCTCTAGGCTGGGAGCGCAAGCTTATTGCTTTTTCAAACACGGTCTACATCTCTCAGGTGCTGAGTTACAGGACGGTGAAAACAGTGAGTTTGTGTTAGACGCGAATCGTGCTCTGATTCATGCTCTAGGCTGGGAGCTCAAGCTTATTGCTTTTTCCAACACGGTCTACACCTCTCAGGTGCCGAGTTACAGGACGGTGAAAACAGTGAGTTTGTGTTAGACGCGAATCGTGCTCTGATTCATGCTCTAGGCTGGGAGCGCAAGCTTATTGCTTTTTCAAACACGGTCTACACCTCTCAGGTGCCGAGTTACAGGACGGTGAAAACAGTGAGTTTGTGTTAGACGCGAATCGTGCTCTGATTCATGCTCTAGGCTGGGAGCTCAAGCTTATTGCTTTTTCAAACACGGTCTACACCTCTCAGGTGCCGAGGTACAGGACGGTGAAAACAGTGAGTTTGTGCTAGACGCGAATCGTGCTCTGATTCATGCTCTAGGCTGGGAGCTCAAGCTGATTGCTTTTTCAAACACGGTCTACGTCTCTCAGGTGCCGAGTTACAGGACGATGAAAACAGTGAGTTTGTGTTAGACGCAAATCGTGCTCTGATTCATGCTCTAGGCTGGGAGCGCAAGCTTATTGCTTTTTCAAACACGGTCTACATCTCTCAGGTGCCGAGTTACAGGACGGTGAAAACAGTGAGTTTGTGTTAGACGCGAATCGTGCTCTGATTCATGCTCTAGGCTGGGAGCTAAAGCTTATTGCTTTTTCAAACACGGTCTACACCTCTCAGGTGCCGAGTTACAGGACGGTGAAAACAGTGAGTTTGTGTTAGACGCGAATCGTGCTCTGATTCATGCTCTAGGCTGGGAGCGCAAGCTTATTGCTTTTTCAAACACGGTCTACACCTCTCAGGTGCCGAGTTACAGGACGGTGAAAACAGTGAGTTTGTGTTAGACGCGAATCGTGCTCTGATTCCTGCTCTAGGCTGGGAGCGCATGCTTATTGCTTTTTCAAACACGGTCTACACCTCTCAGGTGCCGAGGTACAGGACGGTGAAAACAGTGAGTTTGTGTTAGACGCGAATCGTGATATGATTCATGCTCTAGGCTGGGAGCGCAAGCTTATTGCTTTTTCAAACACGGTCTACATCTCTCAGGTGCTGAGTTACAGGACGGTGAAAACAGTGAGTTTGTGTTAGACGCGAATCGTGCTCTGATTCATGCTCTAGGCTGGGAGCTCAAGCTTATTGCTTTTTCCAACACGGTCTACACCTCTCAGGTGCCGAGTTACAGGACGGTGAAAACAGTGAGTTTGTGTTAGACGCGAATCGTGCTCTGATTCATGCTCTAGGCTGGGAGCGCAAGCTTATTGCTTTTTCAAACACGGTCTACACCTCTCAGGTGCCGAGTTACAGGACGGTGAAAACAGTGAGTTTGTGTTAGACGCGAATCGTGCTCTGATTCATGCTCTAGGCTGGGAGCTCAAGCTTATTGCTTTTTCAAACACGGTCTACACCTCTCAGGTGCCGAGGTACAGGACGGTGAAAACAGTGAGTTTGTGCTAGACGCGAATCGTGCTCTGATTCATGCTCTAGGCTGGGAGCTCAAGCTTATTGCTTTTTCAAACACGGTCTACGTCTCTCAGGTGCCGAGTTACAGGACGGTGAAAACAGTGAGTTTGTGTTAGACGCGAATCGTGCTCTGATTCATGCTCTAGGCTGGGAGCGCAAGCTTATTGCTTTTTCAAACACGGTCTACATCTCTCAGGTGCCGAGTTACAGGACGGTGAAAACAGTGAGTTTGTGTTAGACGCGAATCGTGCTCTGATTCATGCTCTAGGCTGGGAGCTAAAGCTTATTGCTTTTTCAAACACGGTCTACACCTCTCAGGTGCCGAGTTACAGGACGGTGAAAACAGTGAGTTTGTGTTAGACGCGAATCGTGCTCTGATTCATGCTCTAGGCTGGGAGCGCAAGCTTATTGCTTTTTCAAACACGGTCTACACCTCTCAGGTGCCGAGTTACAGGACGGTGAAAACAGTGAGTTTGTGTTAGACGCGAATCGTGCTCTGATTCATGCTCTAGGCTGGGAGCGCAAGCTTATTGCTTTTTCAAACACGGTCTACACCTCTCAGGTGCCGAGTTACAGGACGGTGAAAACAGTGAGTTAGTGTTAGACGCGAATCGTGCTCTGATTCATGCTCTAGGCTGGGAGCGCAAGCTTATTGCTTTTTCAAACACGGTCTACACCTCTCAGGTGCCGAGTTACAGGACGGTGAAAACAGTGAGTTTGTGTTAGACGCGAATCGTGCTCTGATTCATGCTCTAGGCTGGGAGCGCAAGCTTATTGCTTTTTCAAACACGGTCTACATCTCTCAGGTGCCGAGTTACAGGACGGTGAAAACAGTGAGTTTGTGTTAGACGCGAATCGTGCTCTGATTCATGCTCTTGGCTGGGAGCGCAAGCTTATTGCTTTTTCAAACACGGTCTACACCTCTCAGGTGCCGAGTTACAGGACGGTGAAAACAGTGAGTTTGTGTTAGACGCGAATCGTGCTGGGATTCATGCTCTAGGCTGGGAGCGCAAGCTTCTTGCTTTTTCAAACACGGTCTACACCTCTCAAGTGCCGAGTTACAGGACGGTGAAAACAGTGAGTTTGTGTTAGACGCGAATCGTGCTGGGATTCATGCTCTAGGCTGGGAGCGCAAGCGTAATGCTTTTTCAAACACGGTCTACACCTCTCAGGTGCCGAGGTACAGGACGGTGAAAACAGTGAGTTTGTGTTAGACGCGAATCGTGCTCTGATTCATGTTTTAGGCTGGGAGCGCAAGCTTATTGCTTTTTCAAACACGGTCTACACCTCTCAAGTGCCGAGTTACAGGACGGTGAAAACAGTGAGTTTGTGTTAGACGCGAATCGTGCTCTGAATCATGCTCTAGGCTGGGAGCGCAAGCTTATTGCTTTTTCAAACACGGTCTACATCTCTCAGGTGCCGAGTTACTGGACGGTGAAAACAGTGAGTTTGTGTTAGACGCGAATCGTGATATGATTCATGCTCCAGGCTGGGAGCGCAAGCTTATTGCTTTTTCAAACACGGTCTACACCTCTCAGGTTCCGAGTTACAGGACGGTGAAAACAGTGAGTTTGTGTTAGACGCGAATCGTGCTCTGATTCATGCTCTAGGCTGGGAGCGCAAGCTTATTGCTTTTTCAAACACGGTCTACACCTCTCAGGTGCCGAGTTACAGGACGGTGAAAACAGTGAGTTTGTGTTAGACGCGAATCGTGCTCTGATTCCTGCTCTAGGCTGGGAGCGCATACTTATTGCTTTTTCAAACACGGTCTACACCTCTCAGGTGCCGAGGTACAGGACGGTGAAAACAGTGAGTTTGTGTTAGACGCGAATCGTGATATGATTCATGCTCTAGGCTGGGAGCGCAAGCTTATTGCTTTTTCAAACACGGTCTACACCTCTCAGGTGCCGAGTTACAGGACGGTGAAAACAGTGAGTTTGTGTTAGACGCGAATCGTGCTCTGATTCATGCTCTAGGCTGGGAGCTCAAGCTTATTGCTTTTTCAAACACGGTCTACACCTCTCAGGTGCCGAGGTACAGGACGGTGAAAACAGTGAGTTTGTGCTAGACTCGAATCGTGCTCTGATTCATGCTCTAGGCTGGGAGCTCAAGCTGATTGCTTTTTCAAACACGGTCTACGTCTCTCAGGTGCCGAGTTACAGGACGGTGAAAACAGTGAGTTTGTGTTAGACGCAAATCGTGCTCTGATTCATGCTCTAGGCTGGGAGCGCAAGCTTATTGCTTTTTCAAACACGGTCTACATCTCTCAGGTGCCGAGTTACAGGACGGTGAAAGCAGTGAGTTTGTGTTAGACGCGAATCGTGCTCTGATTCATGCTCTAGGCTGGGAGCTAAAGCTTATTGCTTTTTCAAACACGGTCTACACCTCTCAGGTGCCGAGTTACAGGACGGTGAAAACAGTGAGTTTGTGTTAGACGCGAATCGTGCTCTGATTCATGCTCTAGGCTGGGAGCGCAAGCTTATTGCTTTTTCAAACACGGTCTACACCTCTCAGGTGCCGAGTTACAGGACGGTGAAAACAGTGAGTTTGTGTTAGACGCGAATCGTGCTCTGATTCCTGCTCTAGGCTGGGAGCGCATGCTTATTGCTTTTTCAAACACGGTCTACACCTCTCAGGTGCCGAGGTACAGGACGGTGAAAACAGTGAGTTTGTGTTAGACGCGAATCGTGATATGATTCATGCTCTAGGCTGGGAGCGCAAGCTTATTGCTTTTTCAAACACGGTCTACATCTCTCAGGTGCTGAGTTACAGGACGGTGAAAACAGTGAGTTTGTGTTAGACGCGAATCGTGCTCTGATTCATGCTCTAGGCTGGGAGCTCAAGCTTATTGCTTTTTCCAACACGGTCTACACCTCTCAGGTGCCGAGTTACAGGACGGTGAAAACAGTGAGTTTGTGTTAGACGCGAATCGTGCTCTGATTCATGCTCTAGGCTGGGAGCGCAAGCTTATTGCTTTTTCAAACACGGTCTACACCTCTCAGGTGCCGAGTTACAGGACGGTGAAAACAGTGAGTTTGTGTTAGACGCGAATCGTGCTCTGATTCATGCTCTAGGCTGGGAGCTCAAGCTTATTGCTTTTTCAAACACGGTCTACACCTCTCAGGTGCCGAGGTACAGGACGGTGAAAACAGTGAGTTTGTGCTAGACGCGAATCGTGCTCTGATTCATGCTCTAGGCTGGGAGCTCAAGCTTATTGCTTTTTCAAACACGGTCTACGTCTCTCAGGTGCCGAGTTACAGGACGGTGAAAACAGTGAGTTTGTGTTAGACGCGAATCGTGCTCTGATTCATGCTCTAGGCTGGGAGCGCAAGCTTATTGCTTTTTCAAACACGGTCTACATCTCTCAGGTGCCGAGTTACAGGACGGTGAAAACAGTGAGTTTGTGTTAGACGCGAATCGTGCTCTGATTCATGCTCTAGGCTGGGAGCTAAAGCTTATTGCTTTTTCAAACACGGTCTACACCTCTCAGGTGCCGAGTTACAGGACGGTGAAAACAGTGAGTTTGTGTTAGACGCGAATCGTGCTCTGATTCATGCTCTAGGCTGGGAGCGCAAGCTTATTGCTTTTTCAAACACGGTCTACACCTCTCAGGTGCCGAGTTACAGGACGGTGAAAACAGTGAGTTTGTGTTAGACGCGAATCGTGCTCTGATTCATGCTCTAGGCTGGGAGCGCAAGCTTATTGCTTTTTCAAACACGGTCTACACCTCTCAGGTGCCGAGTTACAGGACGGTGAAAACAGTGAGTTAGTGTTAGACGCGAATCGTGCTCTGATTCATGCTCTAGGCTGGGAGCGCAAGCTTATTGCTTTTTCAAACACGGTCTACATCTCTCAGGTGCCGAGTTACAGGACGGTGAAAACAGTGAGTTTGTGTTAGACGCGAATCGTGCTCTGATTCATGCTCTAGGCTGGGAGCGCAAGCTTATTGCTTTTTCAAACACGGTCTACACCTCTCAGGTGCCGAGTTACAGGACGGTGAAAACAGTGAGTTTGTGTTAGACGCGAATCGTGCTGGGATTCATGCTCTAGGCTGGGAGCGCAAGCTTCTTGCTTTTTCAAACACGGTCTACACCTCTCAAGTGCCGAGTTACAGGACGGTGAAAACAGTGAGTTTGTGTTAGACGCGAATCGTGCTGGGATTCATGCTCTAGGCTGGGAGCGCAAGCGTAATGCTTTTTCAAACACGGTCTACACCTCTCAGGTGCCGAGGTACAGGACGGTGAAAACAGTGAGTTTGTGTTAGACGCGAATCGTGCTCTGATTCATGTTTTAGGCTGGGAGCGCAAGCTTATTGCTTTTTCAAACACGGTCTACACCTCTCAAGTGCCGAGTTACAGGACGGTGAAAACAGTGAGTTTGTGTTAGACGCGAATCGTGCTCTGAATCATGCTCTAGGCTGGGAGCGCAAGCTTATTGCTTTTTCAAACACAGTCTACATCTCTCAGGTGCCGAGTTACTGGACGGTGAAAACAGTGAGTTTGTGTTAGACGCGAATCGTGATATGATTCATGCTCCAGGCTGGGAGCGCAAGCTTATTGCTTTTTCAAACACGGTCTACACCTCTCAGGTTCCGAGTTACAGGACGGTGAAAACAGTGAGTTTGTGTTAGACGCGAATCGTGCTCTGATTCATGCTCTAGGCTGGGAGCGCAAGCTTATTGCTTTTTCAAACACGGTCTACACCTCTCAGGTGCCGAGTTACAGGACGGTGAAAACAGTGAGTTTGTGTTAGACGCGAATCGTGCTCTGATTCCTGCTCTAGGCTGGGAGCGCATACTTATTGCTTTTTCAAACACGGTCTACACCTCTCAGGTGCCGAGGTACAGGACGGTGAAAACAGTGAGTTTGTGTTAGACGCGAATCGTGATATGATTCATGCTCTAGGCTGGGAGCGCAAGCTTATTGCTTTTTCAAACACGGTCTACATCTCTCAGGTGCTGAGTTACAGGACGGTGAAAACAGTGAGTTTGTGTTAGACGCGAATCGTGCTCTGAATCATGCTCTAGGCTGGGAGCTCAAGCTTATTGCTTTTTCCAACACGGTCTACACCTCTCAGGTGCCGAGTTACAGGACGGTGAAAACAGTGAGTTTGTGTTAGACGCGAATCGTGCTCTGATTCATGCTCTAGGCTGGGAGCGCAAGCTTATTGCTTTTTCAAACACGGTCTACACCTCTCAGGTGCCGAGTTACAGGACGGTGAAAACAGTGAGTTTGTGTTAGACGCGAATCGTGCTCTGATTCATGCTCTAGGCAGGGAGCTCAAGCTTATTGCTTTTTCAAACACGGTCTACACCTCTCAGGTGCCGAGGTACAGGACGGTGAAAACAGTGAGTTTGTGCTAGACGCGAATCGTGCTCTGATTCATGCTCTAGGCTGGGAGCTCAAGCTTATTGCTTTTTCAAACACGGTCTACGTCTCTCAGGTGCCGAGTTACAGGACGGTGAAAACAGTGAGTTTGTGTTAGACGCAAATCGTGCTCTGATTCATGCTCTAGGCTGGGAGCGCAAGCTTATTGCTTTTTCAAACACGGTCTACATCTCTCAGGTGCCGAGTTACAGGACGGTGAAAACAGTGAGTTTGTGTTAGACGCGAATCGTGCTCTGATTCATGCTCTAGGCTGGGAGCGCATGCTTATTGCTTTTTCAAACACGGTCTACACCTCTCAGGTGCCGAGTTACAGGACGGTGAAAACAGTGAGTTTGTGTTAGACGCGAATCGTGCTCTGATTCATGCTCTAGGCTGGGAGCGCAAGCTTATTGCTTTTTCAAACACGGTCTACACCTCTCAGGTGCCGAGTTACAGGACGGTGAAAACAGTGAGTTTGTGTTAGACGCGAATCGTGCTCTGATTCATGCTCTAGGCTGGGAGCGCAAGCTTATTGCTTTTTCAAACACGGTCTACACCTCTCAGGTGCCGAGTTACAGGACGGTGAAAACAGTGAGTTTGTGTTAGACGCGAATCGTGCTCTGATTCATGCTCTAGGCTGGGAGCGCAAGCTTATTGCTTTTTCAAACACGGTCTACACCTCTCAGGTGCCGAGTTACAGGACGGTGAAAACAGTGAGTTTGTGTTAGACGCGAATCGTGCTCTGATTCATGCTCTAGGCTGGGAGCGCAAGCTTATTGCTTTTTCAAACACGGTCTACATCTCTCAGGTGCCGAGTTACAGGACGGTGAAAACAGTGAGTTTGTGTTAGACGCGAATCGTGCTCTGATTCATGCTCTAGGCTGGGAGCGCAAGCTTATTGCTTTTTCAAACACGGTCTACGTCTCTCAGGTGCCGAGTTACAGGACGGTGAAAACAGTGAGTTTGTGTTAGACGCAAATCGTGCTCTGATTCATGCTCTAGGCTGGGAGCGCAAGCTTATTGCTTTTTCAAACACGGTCTACATCTCTCAGGTGCCGAGTTACAGGACGGTGAAAACAGTGAGTTTGTGTTAGACGCGAATCGTGCTCTGATTCATGCTCTAGGCTGGGAGCTAAAGCTTATTGCTTTTTCAAACACGGTCTACACCTCTCAGGTGCCGAGTTACAGGACGGTGAAAACAGTGAGTTTGTGTTAGACGCGAATCGTGCTCTGATTCATGCTCTAGGCTGGGAGCGCAAGCTTATTGCTTTTTCAAACACGGTCTACACCTCTCAGGTGCCGAGTTACAGGACGGTGAAAACAGTGAGTTTGTGTTAGACGCGAATCGTGCTCTGATTCATGCTCTAGGCTGGGAGCGCAAGCTTATTGCTTTTTCAAACACGGTCTACACCTCTCAGGTGCCGAGTTACAGGACGGTGAAAACAGTGAGTTTGTGTTAGACGCGAATCGTGCTCTGATTCATGCTCTAGGCTGGGAGCGCAAGCTTATTGCTTTTTCAAACACGGTCTACACCTCTCAGGTGCCGAGTTACAGGACGGTGAAAACAGTGAGTTTGTGTTAGACGCGAATCGTGCTCTGATTCATGCTCTAGGCTGGGAGCGCAAGCTTATTGCTTTTTCAAACACGGTCTACATCTCTCAGGTGCCGAGTTACAGGACGGTGAAAACAGTGAGTTTGTGTTAGACGCGAATCGTGCTCTGATTCATGCTCTAGGCTGGGAGCGCAAGCTTATTGCTTTTTCAAACACGGTCTACACCTCTCAGGTGCCGAGTTACAGGACGGTGAAAACAGTGAGTTTGTGTAAGACGCGAATCGTGCTCTGATTCATGCTCTAGGCTGGGAGCGCAAGCTTATTGCTTTTTCAAACACGGTCTACATCTCTCAGGTGCCGAGTTACAGGACGGTGAAAACAGTGAGTTTGTGTTAGACGCGAATCGTGCTCTGATTTATGTTCTAGGCTGGGAGCGCAAGCTTATTGCTTTTTCAAACACGGTCTACACCGCTCAAGTGCCGAGTTACAGGAAGGTGAAAACAGTGAGTTTGTGTTAGACGCGAATCGTGCTCTGATTCATGCTCTAGGCTGGGAGCGCAACCTTATAGCTTTTTCAAACACGGTCTGCACCTCTCAGGTGCCGAGGTACAGGACAGTGAAAACAGTGAGTTTGTGTTAGACGCGAATCGTGCTGGGATTCATGCTCTAGGCTGGGAGCGCAACCTTATTGCTTTTTCAAACACGGTCTACATCTCTCAGGTGCCGAGTTACAGGACGGTGAAAACAGTGAGTTTGTGTTAGACGCGAATCGTGCTCTGATTCATGTTCTAGGCTGGGAGCGCAAGCTTCTTGCTTTTTCAAACACGGTCTACACCTCTCAAGTGCCGAGTTACAGGACGGTGAAAACAGTGAGTTTGTGTTAGACGCGAATCGTGCTGGGATTCATGCTCTAGGCTGGGAGCGCAAGCGTAATGCTTTTTCAAACACGGTCTACACCTCTCAGGTGCCGAGGTACAGGACGGTGAAAACAGTGAGTTTGTGTTAGACGCGAATCGTGCTCTGATTCATGTTTTAGGCTGGGAGCGCAAGCTTATTGCTTTTTCAAACACGGTCTACACCTCTCAAGTGCCGAGTTACAGGACGGTGAAAACAGTGAGTTTGTGTTAGACGCGAATCGTGCTCTGAATCATGCTCTAGGCTGGGAGCGCAAGCTTATTGCTTTTTCAAACACGGTCTACATCTCTCAGGTGCCGAGTTACAGGACGGTGAAAACAGTGAGTTTGTGTTAGACGCGAATCGTGCTCTTATTCATGCTCTAGGCTGGGAGCGCAAGCTTATTGCTTTTTCAAACACGGTCTACACCTCTCAGGTGCCGAGTTACAGGACGGTGAAAACAGTGAGTTTGTGTTAGACGCGAATCGTGCTCTGATTCATGCTCTAGGCTGGGAGCGCAACCTTATTGCTTTTTCAAACACGGTCTACACCTCTCAGGTGCCGAGTTACAGGACGGTGAAAACAGTGAGTTTGTGTTAGACGCGAATCGTGCTCTGATTCATGCTCTAGGCTGGGAGCGCAAGCTTATTGCTTTTTCAAACACGGTCTACATCTCTCAGGTGCCGAGTTACAGGACGGTGAAAACAGTGAGTTTGTGTTAGACGCGAATCGTGCTCTGATTCATGCTCTAGGCTGGGAGCGCAAGCTTATTGCTTTTTCAAACACGGTCTACACCTCTCAGGTGCCGAGTTACAGGACGGTGAAAACAGTGAGTTTGTGTTAGACGCGAATCGTGCTCTGATTCATGCTCTAGGCTGGGATGGCAACCTTATTGCTTTTTTAAACACGGTCTACACCCCTCAGGTGCCGAGTTACAGGACGGTGAAAACAGTGAGTTTGTGTTAGACGCGAATCGTGCTATGATTGATGCTCTAGGCTGGGAGCGCAAGCTTATTGCTTTTTCAAACACGGTCTACACCTCTCAGGTGCCGAGGTACAGGACAGTGAAAACAGTGAGTTTGTGTTAGACGCGAATCGTGCTGGGATTCATGCTCTAGGCTGGGAGCGCAAGCTTCTTGCTTTTTCAAACACCGTCTACACCTCTCAAGTGCCGAGTTACAGGACGGTGAAAACAGTGAGTTTGTGTTAGACGCGAATCGTGCTCTGATTCATGCTCTAGGCTGGGAGCGCAAGCGTAATGCTTTTTCAAACACGGTCTACACCTCTCAGGTGCCGAGGTACAGGACGGTGAAAACAGTGAGTTTGTGTTAGACGCGAATCGTGCTCTGATTCATGTTTTAGGCTGGGAGCGCAAGCTTATTGCTTTTTCAAACACGGTCTACACCTCTCAAGTGCCGAGTTACAGGACGGTGAAAACAGTGAGTTTGTGTTAGACGCGAATCGTGATATGATTCATGCTCTAGGCTGGGAGCGCAAGCTTATTGCTTTTTCAAACACGGTCTACATCTCTCAGGTGCTGAGTTACAGGACGGTGAAAACAGTGAGTTTGTGTTAGACGCGAATCGTGCTCTGATTCATGCTCTAGGCTGGGAGCTCAAGCTTATTGCTTTTTCCAACACGGTCTACACCTCTCAGGTGCCGAGTTACAGGACGGTGAAAACAGTGAGTTTGTGTTAGACGCGAATCGTGCTCTGATTCATGCTCTAGGCTGGGAGCGCAAGCTTATTGCTTTTTCAAACACGGTCTACACCTCTCAGGTGCCGAGTTACAGGACGGTGAAAACAGTGAGTTTGTGTTAGACGCGAATCGTGCTCTGATTCATGCTCTAGGCTGGGAGCTCAAGCTTATTGCTTTTTCAAACACGGTCTACACCTCTCAGGTGCCGAGTTACAGGACGGTGAAAACAGTGAGTTTGTGTTAGACGCGAATCGTGCTCTGATTCATGCTCTAGGCTGGGAGCGCAAGCTTATTGCTTTTTCAAACACGGTCTACACCTCTCAGGTGCCGAGTTACAGGACGGTGAAAACAGTGAGTTTGTGTTAGACGCGAATCGTGCTCTGATTCCTGCTCTAGGCTGGGAGCGCATACTTATTGCTTTTTCAAACACGGTCTACACCTCTCAGGTGCCGAGGTACAGGACGGTGAAAACAGTGAGTTTGTGTTAGACGCGAATCGTGATATGATTCATGCTCTAGGCTGGGAGCGCAAGCTTATTGCTTTTTCAAACACGGTCTACATCTCTCAGGTGCTGAGTTACAGGACGGTGAAAACAGTGAGTTTGTGTTAGACGCGAATCGTGCTCTGAATCATGCTCTAGGCTGGGAGCTCAAGCTTATTGCTTTTTCCAACACGGTCTACACCTCTCAGGTGCCGAGTTACAGGACGGTGAAAACAGTGAGTTTGTGTTAGACGCGAATCGTGCTCTGATTCATGCTCTAGGCTGGGAGCGCAAGCTTATTGCTTTTTCAAACACGGTCTACACCTCTCAGGTGCCGAGTTACAGGACGGTGAAAACAGTGAGTTTGTGTTAGACGCGAATCGTGCTCTGATTCATGCTCTAGGCAGGGAGCTCAAGCTTATTGCTTTTTCAAACACGGTCTACACCTCTCAGGTGCCGAGGTACAGGACGGTGAAAACAGTGAGTTTGTGCTAGACGCGAATCGTGCTCTGATTCATGCTCTAGGCTGGGAGCTCAAGCTTATTGCTTTTTCAAACACGGTCTACGTCTCTCAGGTGCCGAGTTACAGGACGGTGAAAACAGTGAGTTTGTGTTAGACGCAAATCGTGCTCTGATTCATGCTCTAGGCTGGGAGCGCAAGCTTATTGCTTTTTCAAACACGGTCTACATCTCTCAGGTGCCGAGTTACAGGACGGTGAAAACAGTGAGTTTGTGTTAGACGCGAATCGTGCTCTGATTCATGCTCTAGGCTGGGAGCTAAAGCTTATTGCTTTTTCAAACACGGTCTACACCTCTCAGGTGCCGAGTTACAGGACGGTGAAAACAGTGAGTTTGTGTTAGACGCGAATCGTGCTCTGATTCATGCTCTAGGCTGGGAGCGCAAGCTTATTGCTTTTTCAAACACGGTCTACACCTCTCAGGTGCCGAGTTACAGGACGGTGAAAACAGTGAGTTTGTGTTAGACGCGAATCGTGCTCTGATTCATGCTCTAGGCTGGGAGCGCAAGCTTATTGCTTTTTCAAACACGGTCTACACCTCTCAGGTGCCGAGTTACAGGACGGTGAAAACAGTGAGTTTGTGTTAGACGCGAATCGTGCTCTGATTCATGCTCTAGGCTGGGAGCGCAAGCTTATTGCTTTTTCAAACACGGTCTACACCTCTCAGGTGCCGAGTTACAGGACGGTGAAAACAGTGAGTTTGTGTTAGACGCGAATCGTGCTCTGATTCATGCTCTAGGCTGGGAGCGCAAGCTTATTGCTTTTTCAAACACGGTCTACATCTCTCAGGTGCCGAGTTACAGGACGGTGAAAACAGTGAGTTTGTGTTAGACGCGAATCGTGCTCTGATTCATGCTCTAGGCTGGGAGCGCAAGCTTATTGCTTTTTCAAACACGGTCTACGTCTCTCAGGTGCCGAGTTACAGGACGGTGAAAACAGTGAGTTTGTGTTAGACGCAAATCGTGCTCTGATTCATGCTCTAGGCTGGGAGCGCAAGCTTATTGCTTTTTCAAACACGGTCTACATCTCTCAGGTGCCGAGTTACAGGACGGTGAAAACAGTGAGTTTGTGTTAGACGCGAATCGTGCTCTGATTCATGCTCTAGGCTGGGAGCTAAAGCTTATTGCTTTTTCAAACACGGTCTACACCTCTCAGGTGCCGAGTTACAGGACGGTGAAAACAGTGAGTTTGTGTTAGACGCGAATCGTGCTCTGATTCATGCTCTAGGCTGGGAGCGCAAGCTTATTGCTTTTTCAAACACGGTCTACACCTCTCAGGTGCCGAGTTACAGGACGGTGAAAACAGTGAGTTTGTGTTAGACGCGAATCGTGCTCTGATTCATGCTCTAGGCTGGGAGCGCAAGCTTATTGCTTTTTCAAACACGGTCTACACCTCTCAGGTGCCGAGTTACAGGACGGTGAAAACAGTGAGTTTGTGTTAGACGCGAATCGTGCTCTGATTCATGCTCTAGGCTGGGAGCGCAAGCTTATTGCTTTTTCAAACACGGTCTACACCTCTCAGGTGCCGAGTTACAGGACGGTGAAAACAGTGAGTTTGTGTTAGACGCGAATCGTGCTCTGATTCATGCTCTAGGCTGGGAGCGCAAGCTTATTGCTTTTTCAAACACGGTCTACATCTCTCAGGTGCCGAGTTACAGGACGGTGAAAACAGTGAGTTTGTGTTAGACGCGAATCGTGCTCTGATTCATGCTCTAGGCTGGGAGCGCAAGCTTATTGCTTTTTCAAACACGGTCTACACCTCTCAGGTGCCGAGTTACAGGACGGTGAAAACAGTGAGTTTGTGTAAGACGCGAATCGTGCTCTGATTCATGCTCTAGGCTGGGAGCGCAAGCTTATTGCTTTTTCAAACACGGTCTACATCTCTCAGGTGCCGAGTTACAGGACGGTGAAAACAGTGAGTTTGTGTTAGACGCGAATCGTGCTCTGATTTATGTTCTAGGCTGGGAGCGCAAGCTTATTGCTTTTTCAAACACGGTCTACACCGCTCAAGTGCCGAGTTACAGGAAGGTGAAAACAGTGAGTTTGTGTTAGACGCGAATCGTGCTCTGATTCATGCTCTAGGCTGGGAGCGCAACCTTATAGCTTTTTCAAACACGGTCTGCACCTCTCAGGTGCCGAGGTACAGGACAGTGAAAACAGTGAGTTTGTGTTAGACGCGAATCGTGCTGGGATTCATGCTCTAGGCTGGGAGCGCAACCTTATTGCTTTTTCAAACACGGTCTACATCTCTCAGGTGCCGAGTTACAGGACGGTGAAAACAGTGAGTTTGTGTTAGACGCGAATCGTGCTCTGATTCATGTTCTAGGCTGGGAGCGCAAGCTTCTTGCTTTTTCAAACACGGTCTACACCTCTCAAGTGCCGAGTTACAGGACGGTGAAAACAGTGAGTTTGTGTTAGACGCGAATCGTGCTGGGATTCATGCTCTAGGCTGGGAGCGCAAGCGTAATGCTTTTTCAAACACGGTCTACACCTCTCAGGTGCCGAGGTACAGGACGGTGAAAACAGTGAGTTTGTGTTAGACGCGAATCGTGCTCTGATTCATGTTTTAGGCTGGGAGCGCAAGCTTATTGCTTTTTCAAACACGGTCTACACCTCTCAAGTGCCGAGTTACAGGACGGTGAAAACAGTGAGTTTGTGTTAGACGCGAATCGTGCTCTGAATCATGCTCTAGGCTGGGAGCGCAAGCTTATTGCTTTTTCAAACACGGTCTACATCTCTCAGGTGCCGAGTTACAGGACGGTGAAAACAGTGAGTTTGTGTTAGACGCGAATCGTGCTCTTATTCATGCTCTAGGCTGGGAGCGCAAGCTTATTGCTTTTTCAAACACGGTCTACACCTCTCAGGTGCCGAGTTACAGGACGGTGAAAACAGTGAGTTTGTGTTAGACGCGAATCGTGCTCTGATTCATGCTCTAGGCTGGGAGCGCAACCTTATTGCTTTTTCAAACACGGTCTACACCTCTCAGGTGCCGAGTTACAGGACGGTGAAAACAGTGAGTTTGTGTTAGACGCGAATCGTGCTCTGATTCATGCTCTAGGCTGGGAGCGCAAGCTTATTGCTTTTTCAAACACGGTCTACATCTCTCAGGTGCCGAGTTACAGGACGGTGAAAACAGTGAGTTTGTGTTAGACGCGAATCGTGCTCTGATTCATGCTCTAGGCTGGGAGCGCAAGCTTATTGCTTTTTCAAACACGGTCTACACCTCTCAGGTGCCGAGTTACAGGACGGTGAAAACAGTGAGTTTGTGTTAGACGCGAATCGTGCTCTGATTCATGCTCTAGGCTGGGATGGCAACCTTATTGCTTTTTTAAACACGGTCTACACCCCTCAGGTGCCGAGTTACAGGACGGTGAAAACAGTGAGTTTGTGTTAGACGCGAATCGTGCTATGATTGATGCTCTAGGCTGGGAGCGCAAGCTTATTGCTTTTTCAAACACGGTCTACACCTCTCAGGTGCCGAGGTACAGGACAGTGAAAACAGTGAGTTTGTGTTAGACGCGAATCGTGCTGGGATTCATGCTCTAGGCTGGGAGCGCAAGCTTCTTGCTTTTTCAAACACCGTCTACACCTCTCAAGTGCCGAGTTACAGGACGGTGAAAACAGTGAGTTTGTGTTAGACGCGAATCGTGCTCTGATTCATGCTCTAGGCTGGGAGCGCAAGCGTAATGCTTTTTCAAACACGGTCTACACCTCTCAGGTGCCGAGGTACAGGACGGTGAAAACAGTGAGTTTGTGTTAGACGCGAATCGTGCTCTGATTCATGTTTTAGGCTGGGAGCGCAAGCTTATTGCTTTTTCAAACACGGTCTACACCTCTCAAGTGCCGAGTTACAGGACGGTGAAAACAGTGAGTTTGTGTTAGACGCGAATCGTCCTCTGAATCATGCTCTAGGCTGGGAGCGCAAGCTTATTGCTTTTTCAAACACGGTCTACATCTCTCAGGTGCCGAGTTACTGGACGGTGAAAACAGTGAGTTTGTGTTAGACGCGAATCGTGATATGATTCATGCTCCAGGCTGGGAGCGCAAGCTTATTGCTTTTTCAAACACGGTCTACACCTCTCAGGTTCCGAGTTACAGGACGGTGAAAACAGTGAGTTTGTGTTAGACGCGAATCGTGCTCTGATTCATGCTCTAGGCTGGGAGCGCAAGCTTATTGCTTTTTCAAACACGGTCTACACCTCTCAGGTGCCGAGTTACAGGACGGTGAAAACAGTGAGTTTGTGTTAGACGCGAATCGTGCTCTGATTCCTGCTCTAGGCTGGGAGCGCATGCTTATTGCTTTTTCAAACACGGTCTACACCTCTCAGGTGCCGAGGTACAGGACGGTGAAAACAGTGAGTTTGTGTTAGACGCGAATCGTGATATGATTCATGCTCTAGGCTGGGAGCGCAAGCTTATTGCTTTTTCAAACACGGTCTACATCTCTCAGGTGCTGAGTTACAGGACGGTGAAAACAGTGAGTTTGTGTTAGACGCGAATCGTGCTCTGATTCATGCTCTAGGCTGGGAGCTCAAGCTTATTGCTTTTTCCAACACGGTCTACACCTCTCAGGTGCCGAGTTACAGGACGGTGAAAACAGTGAGTTTGTGTTAGACGCGAATCGTGCTCTGATTCATGCTCTAGGCTGGGAGCGCAAGCTTATTGCTTTTTCAAACACGGTCTACACCTCTCAGGTGCCGAGTTACAGGACGGTGAAAACAGTGAGTTTGTGTTAGACGCGAATCGTGCTCTGATTCATGCTCTAGGCTGGGAGCTCAAGCTTATTGCTTTTTCAAACACGGTCTACACCTCTCAGGTGCCGAGGTACAGGACGGTGAAAACAGTGAGTTTGTGCTAGACGCGAATCGTGCTCTGATTCATGCTCTAGGATGGGAGCTCAAGCTTATTGCTTTTTCAAACACGGTCTACGTCTCTCAGGTGCCGAGTTACAGGACGGTGAAAACAGTGAGTTTGTGTTAGACGCGAATCGTGCTCTGATTCATGCTCTAGGCTGGGAGCGCAAGCTTATTGCTTTTTCAAACACGGTCTACATCTCTCAGGTGCCGAGTTACAGGACGGTGAAAACAGTGAGTTTGTGTTAGACGCGAATCGTGCTCTGATTCATGCTCTAGGCTGGGAGCTAAAGCTTATTGCTTTTTCAAACACGGTCTACACCTCTCAGGTGCCGAGTTACAGGACGGTGAAAACAGTGAATTTGTGTTAGACGCGAATCGTGCTCTGATTCATGCTCTAGGCTGGGAGCGCAAGCTTATTGCTTTTTCAAACACGGTCTACACCTCTCAGGTGCCGAGTTACAGGACGGTGAAAACAGTGAGTTTGTGTTAGACGCGAATCGTGCTCTGATTCATGCTCTAGGCTGGGAGCGCAAGCTTATTGCTTTTTCAAACACGGTCTACACCTCTCAGGTGCCGAGTTACAGGACGGTGAAAACAGTGAGTTTGTGTTAGACGCGAATCGTGCTCTGATTCATGCTCTAGGCTGGGAGCGCAAGCTTATTGCTTTTTCAAACACGGTCTACACCTCTCAGGTGCCGAGGTACAGGACGGTGAAAACAGTGAGTTTGTGTTAGACGCGAATCGTGCTCTGATTTATGTTTTAGGCTGGGAGCGCAAGCTTATTGCTTTTTCAAACACGGTCTACACCTCTCAAGTGCCGAGTTACAGGACGGTGAAAACAGTGAGTTTGTGTTAGACGCGAATCGTGCTCTGAATCATGCTCTAGGCTGGGAGCGCAAGCGTATTGCTTTTTCAAACACGGTCTACATCTCTCAGGTGCCGAGTTACAGGACGGTGAAATCAGTGAGTTTGTGTTAGACGCGAATCGTGCTCTGATTCATGCTCTAGGCTGGGAGCTAAAGCTTATTGCTTTTTCAAACACGGTCTACACCTCTCAGGTGCCGAGTTACAGGACGGTGAAAACAGTGAGTTTGTGTTAGACGCGAATCGTGCTCTGATTCATGCTCTAGGCTGGGAGCGCAAGCTTATTGCTTTTTCAAACACGGTCTACACCTCTCAGGTGCCGAGTTACAGGACGGTGAAAACAGTGAGTTTGTGTTAGACGCGAATCGTGCTCTGATTCATGCTCTAGGCTGGGAGCGCAAGCTTATTGCTTTTTCAAACACGGTCTACACCTCTCAGGTGCCGAGTTACAGGACGGTGAAAACAGTGAGTTTGTGTTAGACGCGAATCGTGCTCTGATTCATGCTCTAGGCTGGGAGCGCAAGCTTATTGCTTTTTCAAACACGGTCTACATCTCTCAGGTGCCGAGTTACAGGACGGTGAAAACAGTGCGTTTGTGTTAGACGCGAATCGTGCTCTGATTCATGCTCTAGGCTGGGAGCGCAAGCTTATTGCTTTTTCAAACACGGTCTACACCTCTCAGGTGCCGAGTTACAGGACGGTGAAAACAGTGAGTTTGTGTTAGACGCGAATCGTGCTCTGATTCATGCTCTAGGCTGGGAGCGCAACCTTATTGCTTTTTCAAACACGGTCTACACCTCTCAGGTGCCGAGTTACAGGACGGTGAAAACAGTGAGTTTGTGTTAGACGCGAATCGTGCTATGATTGATGCTCTAGGCTGGGAGCGCAAGCTTATTGCTTTTTCAAACACGGTCTACATCTCTCAGGTGCCGAGTTACAGGACGGTGAAAACAGTGAGTTTGTGTTAGACGCGAATCGTGCTCTGATTCATGTTCTAGGCTGGGAGCGCAAGCTTCTTGCTTTTTCAAACACGGTCTACACCTCTCAAGTGCCGAGTTACAGGACGGTGAAAACAGTGAGTTTGTGTTAGACGCGAATCGTGCTGGGATTCATGCTCTAGGCTGGGAGCGCAAGCGTAATGCTTTTTCAAACACGGTCTACACCTCTCAGGTGCCGAGGTACAGGACGGTGAAAACAGTGAGTTTGTGTTAGACGCGAATCGTGCTCTGATTCATGTTTTAGGCTGGGAGCGCAAGCTTATTGCTTTTTCAAACACGGTCTACACCTCTCAAGTGCCGAGTTACAGGACGGTGAAAACAGTGAGTTTGTGTTAGACGCGAATCGTGCTCTGAATCATGCTCTAGGCTGGGAGCGCAAGCTTATTGCTTTTTCAAACACGGTCTACATCTCTCAGGTGCCGAGTTACAGGACGGTGAAAACAGTGAGTTTGTGTTAGACGCGAATCGTGCTCTGATTCATGCTCTAGGCTGGGAGCGCAAGCTTATTGCTTTTTCAAACACGGTCTACACCTCTCAGGTGCCGAGTTACAGGACGGTGAAAACAGTGAGTTTGTGTTAGACGCGAATCGTGCTCTGATTCATGCTCTAGGCTGGGAGCGCAACCTTATTGCTTTTTCAAACACGGTCTACACCTCTCAGGTGCCGAGTTACAGGACGGTGAAAACAGTGAGTTTGTGTTAGACGCGAATCGTGCTCTGATTCATGCTCTAGGCTGGGAGCGCAAGCTTATTGCTTTTTCAAACACGGTCTACATCTCTCAGGTGCCGAGTTACAGGACGGTGAAAACAGTGAGTTTGTGTTAGACGCGAATCGTGCTCTGATTCATGCTCTAGGCTGGGAGCGCAAGCTTATTGCTTTTTCAAACACGGTCTACACCTCTCAGGTGCCGAGTTACAGGACGGTGAAAACAGTGAGTTTGTGTTAGACGCGAATCGTGCTCTGATTCATGCTCTAGGCTGGGATGGCAACCTTATTGCTTTTTCAAACACGGTCTACACCTCTCAGGTGCCGAGTTACAGGACGGTGAAAACAGTGAGTTTGTGTTAGACGCGAATCGTGCTATGATTGATGCTCTAGGCTGGGAGCGCAAGCTTATTGCTTTTTCAAACACGGTCTACACCTCTCAGGTGCCGAGGTACAGGACAGTGAAAACAGTGAGTTTGTGTTAGACGCGAATCGTGCTGGGATTCATGCTCTAGGCTGGGAGCGCAAGCTTCTTGCTTTTTCAAACACGGTCTACACCTCTCAAGTGCCGAGTTACAGGACGGTGAAAACAGTGAGTTTGTGTTAGACGCGAATCGTGCTGGGATTCATGCTCTAGGCTGGGAGCGCAAGCGTAATGCTTTTTCAAACACGGTCTACACCTCTCAGGTGCCGAGGTACAGGACGGTGAAAACAGTGAGTTTGTGTTAGACGCGAATCGTGCTCTGATTCATGTTTTAGGCTGGGAGCGCAAGCTTATTGCTTTTTCAAACACGGTCTACACCTCTCAAGTGCCGAGTTACAGGACGGTGAAAACAGTGAGTTTGTGTTAGACGCGAATCGTGCTCTGAATCATGCTCTAGGCTGGGAGCGCAAGCTTATTGCTTTTTCAAACACGGTCTACATCTCTCAGGTGCCGAGTTACTGGACGGTGAAAACAGTGAGTTTGTGTTAGACGCGAATCGTGTTATGATTCATGCTCCAGGCTGGGAGCGCAAGCTTATTGCTTTTTCAAACACGGTCTACACCTCTCAGGTTCCGAGTTACAGGACGGTGAAAACAGTGAGTTTGTGTTAGACGCGAATCGTGCTCTGATTCATGCTCTAGGCTGGGAGCGCAAGCTTATTGCTTTTTCAAACACGGTCTACACCTCTCAGGTGCCGAGTTACAGGACGGTGAAAACAGTGAGTTTGTGTTAGACGCGAATCGTGCTCTGATTCATGCTCTAGGCAGGGAGCTCAAGCTTATTGCTTTTTCAAACACGGTCTACACCTCTCAGGTGCCGAGGTACAGGACGGTGAAAACAGTGAGTTTGTGCTAGACGCGAATCGTGCTCTGATTCATGCTCTAGGCTGGGAGCTCAAGCTTATTGCTTTTTCAAACACGGTCTACGTCTCTCAGGTGCCGAGTTACAGGACGGTGAAAACAGTGAGTTTGTGTTAGACGCAAATCGTGCTCTGATTCATGCTCTAGGCTGGGAGCGCAAGCTTATTGCTTTTTCAAACACGGTCTACATCTCTCAGGTGCCGAGTTACAGGACGGTGAAAACAGTGAGTTTGTGTTAGACGCGAATCGTGCTCTGATTCATGCTCTAGGCTGGGAGCTAAAGCTTATTGCTTTTTCAAACACGGTCTACACCTCTCAGGTGCCGAGTTACAGGACGGTGAAAACAGTGAGTTTGTGTTAGACGCGAATCGTGCTCTGATTCATGCTCTAGGCTGGGAGCGCAAGCTTATTGCTTTTTCAAACACGGTCTACACCTCTCAGGTGCCGAGTTACAGGACGGTGAAAACAGTGAGTTTGTGTTAGACGCGAATCGTGCTCTGATTCATGCTCTAGGCTGGGAGCGCAAGCTTATTGCTTTTTCAAACACGGTCTACACCTCTCAGGTGCCGAGTTACAGGACGGTGAAAACAGTGAGTTTGTGTTAGACGCGAATCGTGCTCTGATTCATGCTCTAGGCTGGGAGCGCAAGCTTATTGCTTTTTCAAACACGGTCTACACCTCTCAGGTGCCGAGTTACAGGACGGTGAAAACAGTGAGTTTGTGTTAGACGCGAATCGTGCTCTGATTCATGCTCTAGGCTGGGAGCGCAAGCTTATTGCTTTTTCAAACACGGTCTACATCTCTCAGGTGCCGAGTTACAGGACGGTGAAAACAGTGAGTTTGTGTTAGACGCGAATCGTGCTCTGATTCATGCTCTAGGCTGGGAGCGCAAGCTTATTGCTTTTTCAAACACGGTCTACACCTCTCAGGTGCCGAGTTACAGGACGGTGAAAACAGTGAGTTTGTGTAAGACGCGAATCGTGCTCTGATTCATGCTCTAGGCTGGGAGCGCAAGCTTATTGCTTTTTCAAACACGGTCTACATCTCTCAGGTGCCGAGTTACAGGACGGTGAAAACAGTGAGTTTGTGTTAGACGCGAATCGTGCTCTGATTTATGTTCTAGGCTGGGAGCGCAAGCTTATTGCTTTTTCAAACACGGTCTACACCGCTCAAGTGCCGAGTTACAGGAAGGTGAAAACAGTGAGTTTGTGTTAGACGCGAATCGTGCTCTGATTCATGCTCTAGGCTGGGAGCGCAACCTTATAGCTTTTTCAAACACGGTCTGCACCTCTCAGGTGCCGAGGTACAGGACAGTGAAAACAGTGAGTTTGTGTTAGACGCGAATCGTGCTGGGATTCATGCTCTAGGCTGGGAGCGCAACCTTATTGCTTTTTCAAACACGGTCTACATCTCTCAGGTGCCGAGTTACAGGACGGTGAAAACAGTGAGTTTGTGTTAGACGCGAATCGTGCTCTGATTCATGTTCTAGGCTGGGAGCGCAAGCTTCTTGCTTTTTCAAACACGGTCTACACCTCTCAAGTGCCGAGTTACAGGACGGTGAAAACAGTGAGTTTGTGTTAGACGCGAATCGTGCTGGGATTCATGCTCTAGGCTGGGAGCGCAAGCGTAATGCTTTTTCAAACACGGTCTACACCTCTCAGGTGCCGAGGTACAGGACGGTGAAAACAGTGAGTTTGTGTTAGACGCGAATCGTGCTCTGATTCATGTTTTAGGCTGGGAGCGCAAGCTTATTGCTTTTTCAAACACGGTCTACACCTCTCAAGTGCCGAGTTACAGGACGGTGAAAACAGTGAGTTTGTGTTAGACGCGAATCGTGCTCTGAATCATGCTCTAGGCTGGGAGCGCAAGCTTATTGCTTTTTCAAACACGGTCTACATCTCTCAGGTGCCGAGTTACAGGACGGTGAAAACAGTGAGTTTGTGTTAGACGCGAATCGTGCTCTTATTCATGCTCTAGGCTGGGAGCGCAAGCTTATTGCTTTTTCAAACACGGTCTACACCTCTCAGGTGCCGAGTTACAGGACGGTGAAAACAGTGAGTTTGTGTTAGACGCGAATCGTGCTCTGATTCATGCTCTAGGCTGGGAGCGCAACCTTATTGCTGTTTCAAACACGGTCTACACCTCTCAGGTGCCGAGTTACAGGACGGTGAAAACAGTGAGTTTGTGTTAGACGCGAATCGTGCTCTGATTCATGCTCTAGGCTGGGAGCGCAAGCTTATTGCTTTTTCAAACACGGTCTACATCTCTCAGGTGCCGAGTTACAGGACGGTGAAAACAGTGAGTTTGTGTTAGACGCGAATCGTGCTCTGATTCATGCTCTAGGCTGGGAGCGCAAGCTTATTGCTTTTTCAAACACGGTCTACACCTCTCAGGTGCCGAGTTACAGGACGGTGAAAACAGTGAGTTTGTGTTAGACGCGAATCGTGCTCTGATTCATGCTCTAGGCTGGGATGGCAACCTTATTGCTTTTTTAAACACGGTCTACACCCCTCAGGTGCCGAGTTACAGGACGGTGAAAACAGTGAGTTTGTGTTAGACGCGAATCGTGCTATGATTGATGCTCTAGGCTGGGAGCGCAAGCTTATTGCTTTTTCAAACACGGTCTACACCTCTCAGGTGCCGAGGTACAGGACAGTGAAAACAGTGAGTTTGTGTTAGACGCGAATCGTGCTGGGATTCATGCTCTAGGCTGGGAGCGCAAGCTTCTTGCTTTTTCAAACACCGTCTACACCTCTCAAGTGCCGAGTTACAGGACGGTGAAAACAGTGAGTTTGTGTTAGACGCGAATCGTGCTCTGATTCATGCTCTAGGCTGGGAGCGCAAGCGTAATGCTTTTTCAAACACGGTCTACACCTCTCAGGTGCCGAGGTACAGGACGGTGAAAACAGTGAGTTTGTGTTAGACGCGAATCGTGCTCTGATTCATGTTTTAGGCTGGGAGCGCAAGCTTATTGCTTTTTCAAACACGGTCTACACCTCTCAAGTGCCGAGTTACAGGACGGTGAAAACAGTGAGTTTGTGTTAGACGCGAATCGTGCTCTGAATCATGCTCTAGGCTGGGAGCGCAAGCTTATTGCTTTTTCAAACACGGTCTACATCTCTCAGGTGCCGAGTTACTGGACGGTGAAAACAGTGAGTTTGTGTTAGACGCGAATCGTGATATGATTCATGCTCCAGGCTGGGAGCGCAAGCTTATTGCTTTTTCAAACACGGTCTACACCTCTCAGGTTCCGAGTTACAGGACGGTGAAAACAGTGAGTTTGTGTTAGACGCGAATCGTGCTCTGATTCATGCTCTAGGCTGGGAGCGCAAGCTTATTGCTTTTTCAAACACAGTCTACACCTCTCAGGTGCCGAGTTACAGGACGGTGAAAACAGTGAGTTTGTGTTAGACGCGAATCGTGCTCTGATTCCTGCTCTAGGCTGGGAGCGCATGCTTATTGCTTTTTCAAACACGGTCTACACCTCTCAGGTGCCGAGTTACAGGACGGTGAAAACAGTGAGTTTGTGTTAGACGCGAATCGTGATATGATTCATGCTCTAGGCTGGGAGCGCAAGCTTATTGCTTTTTCAAACACGGTCTACATCTCTCAGGTGCTGAGTTACAGGACGGTGAAAACAGTGAGTTTGTGTTAGACGCGAATCGTGCTCTGATTCATGCTCTAGGCTGGGAGCTCAAGCTTATTGCTTTTTCCAACACGGTCTACACCTCTCAGGTGCCGAGTTACAGGACGGTGAAAACAGTGAGTTTGTGTTAGACGCGAATCGTGCTCTGATTCATGCTCTAGGCTGGGAGCGCAAGCTTATTGCTTTTTCAAACACGGTCTACACCTCTCAGGTGCCGAGTTACAGGACGGTGAAAACAGTGAGTTTGTGTTAGACGCGAATCGTGCTCTGATTCATGCTCTAGGCTGGGAGCTCAAGCTTATTGCTTTTTCAAACACGGTCTACACCTCTCAGGTGCCGAGGTACAGGACGGTGAAAACAGTGAGTTTGTGCTAGACGCGAATCGTGCTCTGATTCATGCTCTAGGATGGGAGCTCAAGCTTATTGCTTTTTCAAACACGGTCTACGTCTCTCAGGTGCCGAGTTACAGGACGGTGAAAACAGTGAGTTTGTGTTAGACGCGAATCGTGCTCTGATTCATGCTCTAGGCTGGGAGCGCAAGCTTATTGCTTTTTCAAACACGGTCTACATCTCTCAGGTGCCGAGTTACAGGACGGTGAAAACAGTGAGTTTGTGTTAGACGCGAATCGTGCTCTGATTCATGCTCTAGGCTGGGAGCTAAAGCTTATTGCTTTTTCAAACACGGTCTACACCTCTCAGGTGCCGAGTTACAGGACGGTGAAAACAGTGAATTTGTGTTAGACGCGAATCGTGCTCTGATTCATGCTCTAGGCTGGGAGCGCAAGCTTATTGCTTTTTCAAACACGGTCTACACCTCTCAGGTGCCGAGTTACAGGACGGTGAAAACAGTGAGTTTGTGTTAGACGCGAATCGTGCTCTGATTCATGCTCTAGGCTGGGAGCGCAAGCTTATTGCTTTTTCAAACACGGTCTACACCTCTCAGGTGCCGAGTTACAGGACGGTGAAAACAGTGAGTTTGTGTTAGACGCGAATCGTGCTCTGATTCATGCTCTAGGCTGGGAGCGCAAGCTTATTGCTTTTTCAAACACGGTCTACACCTCTCAGGTGCCGAGTTACAGGACGGTGAAAACAGTGAGTTTGTGTTAGACGCGAATCGTGCTCTGATTCATGCTCTAGGCTGGGAGCGCAAGCTTATTGCTTTTTCAAACACGGTCTACATCTCTCAGGTGCCGAGTTACAGGACGGTGAAAACAGTGAGTTTGTGTTAGACGCGAATCGTGCTCTGATTCATGCTCTAGGCTGGGAGCGCAAGCTTATTGCTTTTTCAAACACGGTCTACACCTCTCAGGTGCCGAGTTACAGGACGGTGAAAACAGTGAGTTTGTGTTAGACGCGAATCGTGCTCTGATTCATGCTCTAGGCTGGGAGCGCAAGCTTATTGCTTTTTCAAACACGGTCTACACCTCTCAGGTGCCGAGTTACAGGACGGTGAAAACAGTGAGTTTGTGTTAGACGCGAATCGTGCTGGGATTCATGCTCTAGGCTGGGAGCGCAAGCGTAATGCTTTTTCAAACACGGTCTACACCTCTCAGGTGCCGAGGTACAGGACGGTGAAAACAGTGAGTTTGTGTTAGACGCGAATCGTGCTCTGATTTATGTTTTAGGCTGGGAGCGCAAGCTTATTGCTTTTTCAAACACGGTCTACACCTCTCAAGTGCCGAGTTACAGGACGGTGAAAACAGTGAGTTTGTGTTAGACGCGAATCGTGCTCTGAATCATGCTCTAGGCTGGGAGCGCAAGCGTATTGCTTTTTCAAACACGGTCTACATCTCTCAGGTGCCGAGTTACAGGACGGTGAAATCAGTGAGTTTGTGTTAGACGCGAATCGTGCTCTGATTCATGCTCTAGGCTGGGAGCTAAAGCTTATTGCTTTTTCAAACACGGTCTACACCTCTCAGGTGCCGAGTTACAGGACGGTGAAAACAGTGAGTTTGTGTTAGACGCGAATCGTGCTCTGATTCATGCTCTAGGCTGGGAGCGCAAGCTTATTGCTTTTTCAAACACGGTCTACACCTCTCAGGTGCCGAGTTACAGGACGGTGAAAACAGTGAGTTTGTGTTAGACGCGAATCGTGCTCTGATTCATGCTCTAGGCTGGGAGCGCAAGCTTATTGCTTTTTCAAACACGGTCTACACCTCTCAGGTGCCGAGTTACAGGACGGTGAAAACAGTGAGTTTGTGTTAGACGCGAATCGTGCTCTGATTCATGCTCTAGGCTGGGAGCGCAAGCTTATTGCTTTTTCAAACACGGTCTACATCTCTCAGGTGCCGAGTTACAGGACGGTGAAAACAGTGAGTTTGTGTTAGACGCGAATCGTGCTCTGATTCATGCTCTAGGCTGGGAGCGCAAGCTTATTGCTTTTTCAAACACGGTCTACACCTCTCAGGTGCCGAGTTACAGGACGGTGAAAACAGTGAGTTTGTGTTAGACGCGAATCGTGCTCTGATTCATGCTCTAGGCTGGGAGCGCAACCTTATTGCTTTTTCAAACACGGTCTACACCTCTCAGGTGCCGAGTTACAGGACGGTGAAAACAGTGAGTTTGTGTTAGACGCGAATCGTGCTATGATTGATGCTCTAGGCTGGGAGCGCAAGCTTATTGCTTTTTCAAACACGGTCTACATCTCTCAGGTGCCGAGTTACAGGACGGTGAAAACAGTGAGTTTGTGTTAGACGCGAATCGTGCTCTGATTCATGTTCTAGGCTGGGAGCGCAAGCTTCTTGCTTTTTCAAACACGGTCTACACCTCTCAAGTGCCGAGTTACAGGACGGTGAAAACAGTGAGTTTGTGTTAGACGCGAATCGTGCTGGGATTCATGCTCTAGGCTGGGAGCGCAAGCGTAATGCTTTTTCAAACACGGTCTACACCTCTCAGGTGCCGAGGTACAGGACGGTGAAAACAGTGAGTTTGTGTTAGACGCGAATCGTGCTCTGATTCATGTTTTAGGCTGGGAGCGCAAGCTTATTGCTTTTTCAAACACGGTCTACACCTCTCAAGTGCCGAGTTACAGGACGGTGAAAACAGTGAGTTTGTGTTAGACGCGAATCGTGCTCTGAATCATGCTCTAGGCTGGGAGCGCAAGCTTATTGCTTTTTCAAACACGGTCTACATCTCTCAGGTGCCGAGTTACAGGACGGTGAAAACAGTGAGTTTGTGTTAGACGCGAATCGTGCTCTGATTCATGCTCTAGGCTGGGAGCGCAAGCTTATTGCTTTTTCAAACACGGTCTACACCTCTCAGGTGCCGAGTTACAGGACGGTGAAAACAGTGAGTTTGTGTTAGACGCGAATCGTGCTCTGATTCATGCTCTAGGCTGGGAGCGCAACCTTATTGCTTTTTCAAACACGGTCTACACCTCTCAGGTGCCGAGTTACAGGACGGTGAAAACAGTGAGTTTGTGTTAGACGCGAATCGTGCTCTGATTCATGCTCTAGGCTGGGAGCGCAAGCTTATTGCTTTTTCAAACACGGTCTACATCTCTCAGGTGCCGAGTTACAGGACGGTGAAAACAGTGAGTTTGTGTTAGACGCGAATCGTGCTCTGATTCATGCTCTAGGCTGGGAGCGCAAGCTTATTGCTTTTTCAAACACGGTCTACACCTCTCAGGTGCCGAGTTACAGGACGGTGAAAACAGTGAGTTTGTGTTAGACGCGAATCGTGCTCTGATTCATGCTCTAGGCTGGGATGGCAACCTTATTGCTTTTTCAAACACGGTCTACACCTCTCAGGTGCCGAGTTACAGGACGGTGAAAACAGTGAGTTTGTGTTAGACGCGAATCGTGCTATGATTGATGCTCTAGGCTGGGAGCGCAAGCTTATTGCTTTTTCAAACACGGTCTACACCTCTCAGGTGCCGAGGTACAGGACAGTGAAAACAGTGAGTTTGTGTTAGACGCGAATCGTGCTGGGATTCATGCTCTAGGCTGGGAGCGCAAGCTTCTTGCTTTTTCAAACACGGTCTACACCTCTCAAGTGCCGAGTTACAGGACGGTGAAAACAGTGAGTTTGTGTTAGACGCGAATCGTGCTGGGATTCATGCTCTAGGCTGGGAGCGCAAGCGTAATGCTTTTTCAAACACGGTCTACACCTCTCAGGTGCCGAGGTACAGGACGGTGAAAACAGTGAGTTTGTGTTAGACGCGAATCGTGCTCTGATTCATGTTTTAGGCTGGGAGCGCAAGCTTATTGCTTTTTCAAACACGGTCTACACCTCTCAAGTGCCGAGTTACAGGACGGTGAAAACAGTGAGTTTGTGTTAGACGCGAATCGTGCTCTGAATCATGCTCTAGGCTGGGAGCGCAAGCTTATTGCTTTTTCAAACACGGTCTACATCTCTCAGGTGCCGAGTTACTGGACGGTGAAAACAGTGAGTTTGTGTTAGACGCGAATCGTGTTATGATTCATGCTCCAGGCTGGGAGCGCAAGCTTATTGCTTTTTCAAACACGGTCTACACCTCTCAGGTTCCGAGTTACAGGACGGTGAAAACAGTGAGTTTGTGTTAGACGCGAATCGTGCTCTGATTCATGCTCTAGGCTGGGAGCGCAAGCTTATTGCTTTTTCAAACACGGTCTACACCTCTCAGGTGCCGAGTTACAGGATGGTGAAAACAGTGAGTTTGTGTTAGACGCGAATCGTGCTCTGATTCCTGCTCTAGGCTGGGAGCGCATGCTTATTGCTTTTTCAAACACGGTCTACACCTCTCAGGTGCCGAGGTACAGGACGGTGAAAACAGTGAGTTTGTGTTAGACGCGAATCGTGATATGATTCATGCTCTAGGCTGGGAGCGCAAGCTTATTGCTTTTTCAAACACGGTCTACATCTCTCAGGTGCTGAGTTACAGGACGGTGAAAACAGTGAGTTTGTGTTAGACGCGAATCGTGCTCTGATTCATGCTCTAGGCTGGGAGCTCAAGCTTATTGCTTTTTCCAACACGGTCTACACCTCTCAGGTGCCGAGTTACAGGACGGTGAAAACAGTGAGTTTGTGTTAGACGCGAATCGTGCTCTGATTCATGCTCTAGGCTGGGAGCGCAAGCTTATTGCTTTTTCAAACACGGTCTACACCTCTCAGGTGCCGAGTTACAGGACGGTGAAAACAGTGAGTTTGTGTTAGACGCGAATCGTGCTCTGATTCATGCTCTAGGCTGGGAGCTCAAGCTTATTGCTTTTTCAAACACGGTCTACACCTCTCAGGTGCCGAGGTACAGGACGGTGAAAACAGTGAGTTTGTGCTAGACGCGAATCGTGCTCTGATTCATGCTCTAGGCTGGGAGCTCAAGCTGATTGCTTTTTCAAACACGGTCTACGTCTCTCAGGTGCCGAGTTACAGGACGGTGAAAACAGTGAGTTTGTGTTAGACGCAAATCGTGCTCTGATTCATGCTCTAGGCTGGGAGCGCAAGCTTATTGCTTTTTCAAACACGGTCTACATCTCTCAGGTGCCGAGTTACAGGACGGTGAAAACAGTGAGTTTGTGTTAGACGCGAATCGTGCTCTGATTCATGCTCTAGGCTGGGAGCTAAAGCTTATTGCTTTTTCAAACACGGTCTACACCTCTCAGGTGCCGAGTTACAGGACGGTGAAAACAGTGAGTTTGTGTTAGACGCGAATCGTGCTCTGATTCATGCTCTAGGCTGGGAGCGCAAGCTTATTGCTTTTTCAAACACGGTCTACACCTCTCAGGTGCCGAGTTACAGGACGGTGAAAACAGTGAGTTTGTGTTAGACGCGAATCGTGCTCTGATTCCTGCTCTAGGCTGGGAGCGCATGCTTATTGCTTTTTCAAACACGGTCTACACCTCTCAGGTGCCGAGGTACAGGACGGTGAAAACAGTGAGTTTGTGTTAGACGCGAATCGTGATATGATTCATGCTCTAGGCTGGGAGCGCAAGCTTATTGCTTTTTCAAACACGGTCTACATCTCTCAGGTGCTGAGTTACAGGACGGTGAAAACAGTGAGTTTGTGTTAGACGCGAATCGTGCTCTGATTCATGCTCTAGGCTGGGAGCTCAAGCTTATTGCTTTTTCCAACACGGTCTACACCTCTCAGGTGCCGAGTTACAGGACGGTGAAAACAGTGAGTTTGTGTTAGACGCGAATCGTGCTCTGATTCATGCTCTAGGCTGGGAGCGCAAGCTTATTGCTTTTTCAAACACGGTCTACACCTCTCAGGTGCCGAGTTACAGGACGGTGAAAACAGTGAGTTTGTGTTAGACGCGAATCGTGCTCTGATTCATGCTCTAGGCTGGGAGCTCAAGCTTATTGCTTTTTCAAACACGGTCTACACCTCTCAGGTGCCGAGGTACAGGACGGTGAAAACAGTGAGTTTGTGCTAGACGCGAATCGTGCTCTGATTCATGCTCTAGGCTGGGAGCTCAAGCTTATTGCTTTTTCAAACACGGTCTACGTCTCTCAGGTGCCGAGTTACAGGACGGTGAAAACAGTGAGTTTGTGTTAGACGCGAATCGTGCTCTGATTCATGCTCTAGGCTGGGAGCGCAAGCTTATTGCTTTTTCAAACACGGTCTACATCTCTCAGGTGCCGAGTTACAGGACGGTGAAAACAGTGAGTTTGTGTTAGACGCGAATCGTGCTCTGATTCATGCTCTAGGCTGGGAGCTAAAGCTTATTGCTTTTTCAAACACGGTCTACACCTCTCAGGTGCCGAGTTACAGGACGGTGAAAACAGTGAGTTTGTGTTAGACGCGAATCGTGCTCTGATTCATGCTCTAGGCTGGGAGCGCAAGCTTATTGCTTTTTCAAACACGGTCTACACCTCTCAGGTGCCGAGTTACAGGACGGTGAAAACAGTGAGTTTGTGTTAGACGCGAATCGTGCTCTGATTCATGCTCTAGGCTGGGAGCGCAAGCTTATTGCTTTTTCAAACACGGTCTACACCTCTCAGGTGCCGAGTTACAGGACGGTGAAAACAGTGAGTTAGTGTTAGACGCGAATCGTGCTCTGATTCATGCTCTAGGCTGGGAGCGCAAGCTTATTGCTTTTTCAAACACGGTCTACACCTCTCAGGTGCCGAGTTACAGGACGGTGAAAACAGTGAGTTTGTGTTAGACGCGAATCGTGCTCTGATTCCTGCTCTAGGCTGGGAGCGCATGCTTATTGCTTTTTCAAACACGGTCTACACCTCTCAGGTGCCGAGTTACAGGACGGTGAAAACAGTGAGTTTGTGTTAGACGCGAATCGTGATATGATTCATGCTCTAGGCTGGGAGCGCAAGCTTATTGCTTTTTCAAACACGGTCTACATCTCTCAGGTGCTGAGTTACAGGACGGTGAAAACAGTGAGTTTGTGTTAGACGCGAATCGTGCTCTGATTCATGCTCTAGGCTGGGAGCTCAAGCTTATTGCTTTTTCCAACACGGTCTACACCTCTCAGGTGCCGAGTTACAGGACGGTGAAAACAGTGAGTTTGTGTTAGACGCGAATCGTGCTCTGATTCATGCTCTAGGCTGGGAGCGCAAGCTTATTGCTTTTTCAAACACGGTCTACACCTCTCAGGTGCCGAGTTACAGGACGGTGAAAACAGTGAGTTTGTGTTAGACGCGAATCGTGCTCTGATTCATGCTCTAGGCTGGGAGCTCAAGCTTATTGCTTTTTCAAACACGGTCTACACCTCTCAGGTGCCGAGGTACAGGACGGTGAAAACAGTGAGTTTGTGCTAGACGCGAATCGTGCTCTGATTCATGCTCTAGGATGGGAGCTCAAGCTTATTGCTTTTTCAAACACGGTCTACGTCTCTCAGGTGCCGAGTTACAGGACGGTGAAAACAGTGAGTTTGTGTTAGACGCGAATCGTGCTCTGATTCATGCTCTAGGCTGGGAGCGCAAGCTTATTGCTTTTTCAAACACGGTCTACATCTCTCAGGTGCCGAGTTACAGGACGGTGAAAACAGTGAGTTTGTGTTAGACGCGAATCGTGCTCTGATTCATGCTCTAGGCTGGGAGCTAAAGCTTATTGCTTTTTCAAACACGGTCTACACCTCTCAGGTGCCGAGTTACAGGACGGTGAAAACAGTGAATTTGTGTTAGACGCGAATCGTGCTCTGATTCATGCTCTAGGCTGGGAGCGCAAGCTTATTGCTTTTTCAAACACGGTCTACACCTCTCAGGTGCCGAGTTACAGGACGGTGAAAACAGTGAGTTTGTGTTAGACGCGAATCGTGCTCTGATTCATGCTCTAGGCTGGGAGCGCAAGCTTATTGCTTTTTCAAACACGGTCTACACCTCTCAGGTGCCGAGTTACAGGACGGTGAAAACAGTGAGTTTGTGTTAGACGCGAATCGTGCTCTGATTCATGCTCTAGGCTGGGAGCGCAAGCTTATTGCTTTTTCAAACACGGTCTACACCTCTCAGGTGCCGAGTTACAGGACGGTGAAAACAGTGAGTTTGTGTTAGACGCGAATCGTGCTCTGATTCATGCTCTAGGCTGGGAGCGCAAGCTTATTGCTTTTTCAAACACGGTCTACATCTCTCAGGTGCCGAGTTACAGGACGGTGAAAACAGTGAGTTTGTGTTAGACGCGAATCGTGCTCTGATTCATGCTCTAGGCTGGGAGCGCAAGCTTATTGCTTTTTCAAACACGGTCTACACCTCTCAGGTGCCGAGTTACAGGACGGTGAAAACAGTGAGTTTGTGTTAGACGCGAATCGTGCTCTGATTCATGCTCTAGGCTGGGAGCGCAAGCTTATTGCTTTTTCAAACACGGTCTACACCTCTCAGGTGCCGAGTTACAGGACGGTGAAAACAGTGAGTTTGTGTTAGACGCGAATCGTGCTCTGATTCATGCTCTAGGCTGGGAGCGCAAGCTTATTGCTTTTTCAAACACGGTCTACACCTCTCAGGTGCCGAGGTACAGGACGGTGAAAACAGTGAGTTTGTGTTAGACGCGAATCGTGCTCTGATTTATGTTTTAGGCTGGGAGCGCAAGCTTATTGCTTTTTCAAACACGGTCTACACCTCTCAAGTGCCGAGTTACAGGACGGTGAAAACAGTGAGTTTGTGTTAGACGCGAATCGTGCTCTGAATCATGCTCTAGGCTGGGAGCGCAAGCGTATTGCTTTTTCAAACACGGTCTACATCTCTCAGGTGCCGAGTTACAGGACGGTGAAATCAGTGAGTTTGTGTTAGACGCGAATCGTGCTCTGATTCATGCTCTAGGCTGGGAGCTAAAGCTTATTGCTTTTTCAAACACGGTCTACACCTCTCAGGTGCCGAGTTACAGGACGGTGAAAACAGTGAGTTTGTGTTAGACGCGAATCGTGCTCTGATTCATGCTCTAGGCTGGGAGCGCAAGCTTATTGCTTTTTCAAACACGGTCTACACCTCTCAGGTGCCGAGTTACAGGACGGTGAAAACAGTGAGTTTGTGTTAGACGCGAATCGTGCTCTGATTCATGCTCTAGGCTGGGAGCGCAAGCTTATTGCTTTTTCAAACACGGTCTACACCTCTCAGGTGCCGAGTTACAGGACGGTGAAAACAGTGAGTTTGTGTTAGACGCGAATCGTGCTCTGATTCATGCTCTAGGCTGGGAGCGCAAGCTTATTGCTTTTTCAAACACGGTCTACATCTCTCAGGTGCCGAGTTACAGGACGGTGAAAACAGTGCGTTTGTGTTAGACGCGAATCGTGCTCTGATTCATGCTCTAGGCTGGGAGCGCAAGCTTATTGCTTTTTCAAACACGGTCTACACCTCTCAGGTGCCGAGTTACAGGACGGTGAAAACAGTGAGTTTGTGTTAGACGCGAATCGTGCTCTGATTCATGCTCTAGGCTGGGAGCGCAACCTTATTGCTTTTTCAAACACGGTCTACACCTCTCAGGTGCCGAGTTACAGGACGGTGAAAACAGTGAGTTTGTGTTAGACGCGAATCGTGCTATGATTGATGCTCTAGGCTGGGAGCGCAAGCTTATTGCTTTTTCAAACACGGTCTACATCTCTCAGGTGCCGAGTTACAGGACGGTGAAAACAGTGAGTTTGTGTTAGACGCGAATCGTGCTCTGATTCATGTTCTAGGCTGGGAGCGCAAGCTTCTTGCTTTTTCAAACACGGTCTACACCTCTCAAGTGCCGAGTTACAGGACGGTGAAAACAGTGAGTTTGTGTTAGACGCGAATCGTGCTGGGATTCATGCTCTAGGCTGGGAGCGCAAGCGTAATGCTTTTTCAAACACGGTCTACACCTCCCAGGTGCCGAGGTACAGGACGGTGAAAACAGTGAGTTTGTGTTAGACGCGAATCGTGCTCTGATTCATGTTTTAGGCTGGGAGCGCAAGCTTATTGCTTTTTCAAACACGGTCTACACCTCTCAAGTGCCGAGTTACAGGACGGTGAAAACAGTGAGTTTGTGTTAGACGCGAATCGTGCTCTGAATCATGCTCTAGGCTGGGAGCGCAAGCTTATTGCTTTTTCAAACACGGTCTACATCTCTCAGGTGCCGAGTTACAGGACGGTGAAAACAGTGAGTTTGTGTTAGACGCGAATCGTGCTCTGATTCATGCTCTAGGCTGGGAGCGCAAGCTTATTGCTTTTTCAAACACGGTCTACACCTCTCAGGTGCCGAGTTACAGGACGGTGAAAACAGTGAGTTTGTGTTAGACGCGAATCGTGCTCTGATTCATGCTCTAGGCTGGGAGCGCAACCTTATTGCTTTTTCAAACACGGTCTACACCTCTCAGGTGCCGAGTTACAGGACGGTGAAAACAGTGAGTTTGTGTTAGACGCGAATCGTGCTCTGATTCATGCTCTAGGCTGGGAGCGCAAGCTTATTGCTTTTTCAAACACGGTCTACATCTCTCAGGTGCCGAGTTACAGGACGGTGAAAACAGTGAGTTTGTGTTAGACGCGAATCGTGCTCTGATTCATGCTCTAGGCTGGGAGCGCAAGCTTATTGCTTTTTCAAACACGGTCTACACCTCTCAGGTGCCGAGTTACAGGACGGTGAAAACAGTGAGTTTGTGTTAGACGCGAATCGTGCTCTGATTCATGCTCTAGGCTGGGATGGCAACCTTATTGCTTTTTCAAACACGGTCTACACCTCTCAGGTGCCGAGTTACAGGACGGTGAAAACAGTGAGTTTGTGTTAGACGCGAATCGTGCTATGATTGATGCTCTAGGCTGGGAGCGCAAGCTTATTGCTTTTTCAAACACGGTCTACACCTCTCAGGTGCCGAGGTACAGGACAGTGAAAACAGTGAGTTTGTGTTAGACGCGAATCGTGCTGGGATTCATGCTCTAGGCTGGGAGCGCAAGCTTCTTGCTTTTTCAAACACGGTCTACACCTCTCAAGTGCCGAGTTACAGGACGGTGAAAACAGTGAGTTTGTGTTAGACGCGAATCGTGCTGGGATTCATGCTCTAGGCTGGGAGCGCAAGCGTAATGCTTTTTCAAACACGGTCTACACCTCTCAGGTGCCGAGGTACAGGACGGTGAAAACAGTGAGTTTGTGTTAGACGCGAATCGTGCTCTGATTCATGTTTTAGGCTGGGAGCGCAAGCTTATTGCTTTTTCAAACACGGTCTACACCTCTCAAGTGCCGAGTTACAGGACGGTGAAAACAGTGAGTTTGTGTTAGACGCGAATCGTGCTCTGAATCATGCTCTAGGCTGGGAGCGCAAGCTTATTGCTTTTTCAAACACGGTCTACATCTCTCAGGTGCCGAGTTACTGGACGGTGAAAACAGTGAGTTTGTGTTAGACGCGAATCGTGTTATGATTCATGCTCCAGGCTGGGAGCGCAAGCTTATTGCTTTTTCAAACACGGTCTACACCTCTCAGGTTCCGAGTTACAGGACGGTGAAAACAGTGAGTTTGTGTTAGACGCGAATCGTGCTCTGATTCATGCTCTAGGCTGGGAGCGCAAGCTTATTGCTTTTTCAAACACGGTCTACACCTCTCAGGTGCCGAGTTACAGGACGGTGAAAACAGTGAGTTTGTGTTAGACGCGAATCGTGCTCTGATTCATGCTCTAGGCAGGGAGCTCAAGCTTATTGCTTTTTCAAACACGGTCTACACCTCTCAGGTGCCGAGGTACAGGACGGTGAAAACAGTGAGTTTGTGCTAGACGCGAATCGTGCTCTGATTCATGCTCTAGGCTGGGAGCTCAAGCTTATTGCTTTTTCAAACACGGTCTACGTCTCTCAGGTGCCGAGTTACAGGACGGTGAAAACAGTGAGTTTGTGTTAGACGCAAATCGTGCTCTGATTCATGCTCTAGGCTGGGAGCGCAAGCTTATTGCTTTTTCAAACACGGTCTACATCTCTCAGGTGCCGAGTTACAGGACGGTGAAAACAGTGAGTTTGTGTTAGACGCGAATCGTGCTCTGATTCATGCTCTAGGCTGGGAGCTAAAGCTTATTGCTTTTTCAAACACGGTCTACACCTCTCAGGTGCCGAGTTACAGGACGGTGAAAACAGTGAGTTTGTGTTAGACGCGAATCGTGCTCTGATTCATGCTCTAGGCTGGGAGCGCAAGCTTATTGCTTTTTCAAACACGGTCTACACCTCTCAGGTGCCGAGTTACAGGACGGTGAAAACAGTGAGTTTGTGTTAGACGCGAATCGTGCTCTGATTCATGCTCTAGGCTGGGAGCGCAAGCTTATTGCTTTTTCAAACACGGTCTACACCTCTCAGGTGCCGAGTTACAGGACGGTGAAAACAGTGAGTTTGTGTTAGACGCGAATCGTGCTCTGATTCATGCTCTAGGCTGGGAGCGCAAGCTTATTGCTTTTTCAAACACGGTCTACACCTCTCAGGTGCCGAGTTACAGGACGGTGAAAACAGTGAGTTTGTGTTAGACGCGAATCGTGCTCTGATTCATGCTCTAGGCTGGGAGCGCAAGCTTATTGCTTTTTCAAACACGGTCTACATCTCTCAGGTGCCGAGTTACAGGACGGTGAAAACAGTGAGTTTGTGTTAGACGCGAATCGTGCTCTGATTCATGCTCTAGGCTGGGAGCGCAAGCTTATTGCTTTTTCAAACACGGTCTACACCTCTCAGGTGCCGAGTTACAGGACGGTGAAAACAGTGAGTTTGTGTAAGACGCGAATCGTGCTCTGATTCATGCTCTAGGCTGGGAGCGCAAGCTTATTGCTTTTTCAAACACGGTCTACATCTCTCAGGTGCCGAGTTACAGGACGGTGAAAACAGTGAGTTTGTGTTAGACGCGAATCGTGCTCTGATTTATGTTCTAGGCTGGGAGCGCAAGCTTATTGCTTTTTCAAACACGGTCTACACCGCTCAAGTGCCGAGTTACAGGAAGGTGAAAACAGTGAGTTTGTGTTAGACGCGAATCGTGCTCTGATTCATGCTCTAGGCTGGGAGCGCAACCTTATAGCTTTTTCAAACACGGTCTGCACCTCTCAGGTGCCGAGGTACAGGACAGTGAAAACAGTGAGTTTGTGTTAGACGCGAATCGTGCTGGGATTCATGCTCTAGGCTGGGAGCGCAACCTTATTGCTTTTTCAAACACGGTCTACATCTCTCAGGTGCCGAGTTACAGGACGGTGAAAACAGTGAGTTTGTGTTAGACGCGAATCGTGCTCTGATTCATGTTCTAGGCTGGGAGCGCAAGCTTCTTGCTTTTTCAAACACGGTCTACACCTCTCAAGTGCCGAGTTACAGGACGGTGAAAACAGTGAGTTTGTGTTAGACGCGAATCGTGCTGGGATTCATGCTCTAGGCTGGGAGCGCAAGCGTAATGCTTTTTCAAACACGGTCTACACCTCTCAGGTGCCGAGGTACAGGACGGTGAAAACAGTGAGTTTGTGTTAGACGCGAATCGTGCTCTGATTCATGTTTTAGGCTGGGAGCGCAAGCTTATTGCTTTTTCAAACACGGTCTACACCTCTCAAGTGCCGAGTTACAGGACGGTGAAAACAGTGAGTTTGTGTTAGACGCGAATCGTGCTCTGAATCATGCTCTAGGCTGGGAGCGCAAGCTTATTGCTTTTTCAAACACGGTCTACATCTCTCAGGTGCCGAGTTACAGGACGGTGAAAACAGTGAGTTTGTGTTAGACGCGAATCGTGCTCTTATTCATGCTCTAGGCTGGGAGCGCAAGCTTATTGCTTTTTCAAACACGGTCTACACCTCTCAGGTGCCGAGTTACAGGACGGTGAAAACAGTGAGTTTGTGTTAGACGCGAATCGTGCTCTGATTCATGCTCTAGGCTGGGAGCGCAACCTTATTGCTGTTTCAAACACGGTCTACACCTCTCAGGTGCCGAGTTACAGGACGGTGAAAACAGTGAGTTTGTGTTAGACGCGAATCGTGCTCTGATTCATGCTCTAGGCTGGGAGCGCAAGCTTATTGCTTTTTCAAACACGGTCTACATCTCTCAGGTGCCGAGTTACAGGACGGTGAAAACAGTGAGTTTGTGTTAGACGCGAATCGTGCTCTGATTCATGCTCTAGGCTGGGAGCGCAAGCTTATTGCTTTTTCAAACACGGTCTACACCTCTCAGGTGCCGAGTTACAGGACGGTGAAAACAGTGAGTTTGTGTTAGACGCGAATCGTGCTCTGATTCATGCTCTAGGCTGGGATGGCAACCTTATTGCTTTTTTAAACACGGTCTACACCCCTCAGGTGCCGAGTTACAGGACGGTGAAAACAGTGAGTTTGTGTTAGACGCGAATCGTGCTATGATTGATGCTCTAGGCTGGGAGCGCAAGCTTATTGCTTTTTCAAACACGGTCTACACCTCTCAGGTGCCGAGGTACAGGACAGTGAAAACAGTGAGTTTGTGTTAGACGCGAATCGTGCTGGGATTCATGCTCTAGGCTGGGAGCGCAAGCTTCTTGCTTTTTCAAACACCGTCTACACCTCTCAAGTGCCGAGTTACAGGACGGTGAAAACAGTGAGTTTGTGTTAGACGCGAATCGTGCTCTGATTCATGCTCTAGGCTGGGAGCGCAAGCGTAATGCTTTTTCAAACACGGTCTACACCTCTCAGGTGCCGAGGTACAGGACGGTGAAAACAGTGAGTTTGTGTTAGACGCGAATCGTGCTCTGATTCATGTTTTAGGCTGGGAGCGCAAGCTTATTGCTTTTTCAAACACGGTCTACACCTCTCAAGTGCCGAGTTACAGGACGGTGAAAACAGTGAGTTTGTGTTAGACGCGAATCGTGCTCTGAATCATGCTCTAGGCTGGGAGCGCAAGCTTATTGCTTTTTCAAACACGGTCTACATCTCTCAGGTGCCGAGTTACTGGACGGTGAAAACAGTGAGTTTGTGTTAGACGCGAATCGTGATATGATTCATGCTCCAGGCTGGGAGCGCAAGCTTATTGCTTTTTCAAACACGGTCTACACCTCTCAGGTTCCGAGTTACAGGACGGTGAAAACAGTGAGTTTGTGTTAGACGCGAATCGTGCTCTGATTCATGCTCTAGGCTGGGAGCGCAAGCTTATTGCTTTTTCAAACACGGTCTACACCTCTCAGGTGCCGAGTTACAGGACGGTGAAAACAGTGAGTTTGTGTTAGACGCGAATCGTGCTCTGATTCATGCTCTAGGCTGGGAGCTCAAGCTTATTGCTTTTTCAAACACGGTCTACACCTCTCAGGTGCCGAGGTACAGGACGGTGAAAACAGTGAGTTTGTGCTAGACGCGAATCGTGCTCTGATTCATGCTCTAGGATGGGAGCTCAAGCTTATTGCTTTTTCAAACACGGTCTACGTCTCTCAGGTGCCGAGTTACAGGACGGTGAAAACAGTGAGTTTGTGTTAGACGCGAATCGTGCTCTGATTCATGCTCTAGGCTGGGAGCGCAAGCTTATTGCTTTTTCAAACACGGTCTACATCTCTCAGGTGCCGAGTTACAGGACGGTGAAAACAGTGAGTTTGTGTTAGACGCGAATCGTGCTCTGATTCATGCTCTAGGCTGGGAGCTAAAGCTTATTGCTTTTTCAAACACGGTCTACACCTCTCAGGTGCCGAGTTACAGGACGGTGAAAACAGTGAATTTGTGTTAGACGCGAATCGTGCTCTGATTCATGCTCTAGGCTGGGAGCGCAAGCTTATTGCTTTTTCAAACACGGTCTACACCTCTCAGGTGCCGAGTTACAGGACGGTGAAAACAGTGAGTTTGTGTTAGACGCGAATCGTGCTCTGATTCATGCTCTAGGCTGGGAGCGCAAGCTTATTGCTTTTTCAAACACGGTCTACACCTCTCAGGTGCCGAGTTACAGGACGGTGAAAACAGTGAGTTTGTGTTAGACGCGAATCGTGCTCTGATTCATGCTCTAGGCTGGGAGCGCAAGCTTATTGCTTTTTCAAACACGGTCTACACCTCTCAGGTGCCGAGTTACAGGACGGTGAAAACAGTGAGTTTGTGTTAGACGCGAATCGTGCTCTGATTCATGCTCTAGGCTGGGAGCGCAAGCTTATTGCTTTTTCAAACACGGTCTACATCTCTCAGGTGCCGAGTTACAGGACGGTGAAAACAGTGAGTTTGTGTTAGACGCGAATCGTGCTCTGATTCATGCTCTAGGCTGGGAGCGCAAGCTTATTGCTTTTTCAAACACGGTCTACACCTCTCAGGTGCCGAGTTACAGGACGGTGAAAACAGTGAGTTTGTGTTAGACGCGAATCGTGCTCTGATTCATGCTCTAGGCTGGGAGCGCAAGCTTATTGCTTTTTCAAACACGGTCTACACCTCTCAGGTGCCGAGTTACAGGACGGTGAAAACAGTGAGTTTGTGTTAGACGCGAATCGTGCTGGGATTCATGCTCTAGGCTGGGAGCGCAAGCGTAATGCTTTTTCAAACACGGTCTACACCTCTCAGGTGCCGAGGTACAGGACGGTGAAAACAGTGAGTTTGTGTTAGACGCGAATCGTGCTCTGATTTATGTTTTAGGCTGGGAGCGCAAGCTTATTGCTTTTTCAAACACGGTCTACACCTCTCAAGTGCCGAGTTACAGGACGGTGAAAACAGTGAGTTTGTGTTAGACGCGAATCGTGCTCTGAATCATGCTCTAGGCTGGGAGCGCAAGCGTATTGCTTTTTCAAACACGGTCTACATCTCTCAGGTGCCGAGTTACAGGACGGTGAAATCAGTGAGTTTGTGTTAGACGCGAATCGTGCTCTGATTCATGCTCTAGGCTGGGAGCTAAAGCTTATTGCTTTTTCAAACACGGTCTACACCTCTCAGGTGCCGAGTTACAGGACGGTGAAAACAGTGAGTTTGTGTTAGACGCGAATCGTGCTCTGATTCATGCTCTAGGCTGGGAGCGCAAGCTTATTGCTTTTTCAAACACGGTCTACACCTCTCAGGTGCCGAGTTACAGGACGGTGAAAACAGTGAGTTTGTGTTAGACGCGAATCGTGCTCTGATTCATGCTCTAGGCTGGGAGCGCAAGCTTATTGCTTTTTCAAACACGGTCTACACCTCTCAGGTGCCGAGTTACAGGACGGTGAAAACAGTGAGTTTGTGTTAGACGCGAATCGTGCTCTGATTCATGCTCTAGGCTGGGAGCGCAAGCTTATTGCTTTTTCAAACACGGTCTACATCTCTCAGGTGCCGAGTTACAGGACGGTGAAAACAGTGAGTTTGTGTTAGACGCGAATCGTGCTCTGATTCATGCTCTAGGCTGGGAGCGCAAGCTTATTGCTTTTTCAAACACGGTCTACACCTCTCAGGTGCCGAGTTACAGGACGGTGAAAACAGTGAGTTTGTGTTAGACGCGAATCGTGCTCTGATTCATGCTCTAGGCTGGGAGCGCAACCTTATTGCTTTTTCAAACACGGTCTACACCTCTCAGGTGCCGAGTTACAGGACGGTGAAAACAGTGAGTTTGTGTTAGACGCGAATCGTGCTATGATTGATGCTCTAGGCTGGGAGCGCAAGCTTATTGCTTTTTCAAACACGGTCTACATCTCTCAGGTGCCGAGTTACAGGACGGTGAAAACAGTGAGTTTGTGTTAGACGCGAATCGTGCTCTGATTCATGTTCTAGGCTGGGAGCGCAAGCTTCTTGCTTTTTCAAACACGGTCTACACCTCTCAAGTGCCGAGTTACAGGACGGTGAAAACAGTGAGTTTGTGTTAGACGCGAATCGTGCTGGGATTCATGCTCTAGGCTGGGAGCGCAAGCGTAATGCTTTTTCAAACACGGTCTACACCTCTCAGGTGCCGAGGTACAGGACGGTGAAAACAGTGAGTTTGTGTTAGACGCGAATCGTGCTCTGATTCATGTTTTAGGCTGGGAGCGCAAGCTTATTGCTTTTTCAAACACGGTCTACACCTCTCAAGTGCCGAGTTACAGGACGGTGAAAACAGTGAGTTTGTGTTAGACGCGAATCGTGCTCTGAATCATGCTCTAGGCTGGGAGCGCAAGCTTATTGCTTTTTCAAACACGGTCTACATCTCTCAGGTGCCGAGTTACAGGACGGTGAAAACAGTGAGTTTGTGTTAGACGCGAATCGTGCTCTGATTCATGCTCTAGGCTGGGAGCGCAAGCTTATTGCTTTTTCAAACACGGTCTACACCTCTCAGGTGCCGAGTTACAGGACGGTGAAAACAGTGAGTTTGTGTTAGACGCGAATCGTGCTCTGATTCATGCTCTAGGCTGGGAGCGCAACCTTATTGCTTTTTCAAACACGGTCTACACCTCTCAGGTGCCGAGTTACAGGACGGTGAAAACAGTGAGTTTGTGTTAGACGCGAATCGTGCTCTGATTCATGCTCTAGGCTGGGAGCGCAAGCTTATTGCTTTTTCAAACACGGTCTACATCTCTCAGGTGCCGAGTTACAGGACGGTGAAAACAGTGAGTTTGTGTTAGACGCGAATCGTGCTCTGATTCATGCTCTAGGCTGGGAGCGCAAGCTTATTGCTTTTTCAAACACGGTCTACACCTCTCAGGTGCCGAGTTACAGGACGGTGAAAACAGTGAGTTTGTGTTAGACGCGAATCGTGCTCTGATTCATGCTCTAGGCTGGGATGGCAACCTTATTGCTTTTTCAAACACGGTCTACACCTCTCAGGTGCCGAGTTACAGGACGGTGAAAACAGTGAGTTTGTGTTAGACGCGAATCGTGCTCTGAATCATGCTCTAGGCTGGGAGCGCAAGCTTATTGCTTTTTCAAACACGGTCTACATCTCTCAGGTGCCGAGTTACTGGACGGTGAAAACAGTGAGTTTGTGTTAGACGCGAATCGTGTTATGATTCATGCTCCAGGCTGGGAGCGCAAGCTTATTGCTTTTTCAAACACGGTCTACACCTCTCAGGTTCCGAGTTACAGGACGGTGAAAACAATGAGTTTGTGTTAGACGCGAATCGTGCTCTGATTCATGCTCTAGGCTGGGAGCGCAAGCTTATTGCTTTTTCAAACACGGTCTACACCTCTCAGGTGCCGAGTTACAGGATGGTGAAAACAGTGAGTTTGTGTTAGACGCGAATCGTGCTCTGATTCCTGCTCTAGGCTGGGAGCGCATGCTTATTGCTTTTTCAAACACGGTCTACACCTCTCAGGTGCCGAGGTACAGGACGGTGAAAACAGTGAGTTTGTGTTAGACGCGAATCGTGATATGATTCATGCTCTAGGCTGGGAGCGCAAGCTTATTGCTTTTTCAAACACGGTCTACATCTCTCAGGTGCTGAGTTACAGGACGGTGAAAACAGTGAGTTTGTGTTAGACGCGAATCGTGCTCTGATTCATGCTCTAGGCTGGGAGCTCAAGCTTATTGCTTTTTCCAACACGGTCTACACCTCTCAGGTGCCGAGTTACAGGACGGTGAAAACAGTGAGTTTGTGTTAGACGCGAATCGTGCTCTGATTCATGCTCTAGGCTGGGAGCGCAAGCTTATTGCTTTTTCAAACACGGTCTACACCTCTCAGGTGCCGAGTTACAGGACGGTGAAAACAGTGAGTTTGTGTTAGACGCGAATCGTGCTCTGATTCATGCTCTAGGCTGGGAGCTCAAGCTTATTGCTTTTTCAAACACGGTCTACACCTCTCAGGTGCCGAGGTACAGGACGGTGAAAACAGTGAGTTTGTGCTAGACGCGAATCGTGCTCTGATTCATGCTCTAGGCTGGGAGCTCAAGCTTATTGCTTTTTCAAACACGGTCTACGTCTCTCAGGTGCCGAGTTACAGGACGGTGAAAACAGTGAGTTTGTGTTAGACGCGAATCGTGCTCTGATTCATGCTCTAGGCTGGGAGCGCAAGCTTATTGCTTTTTCAAACATGGTCTACATCTCTCAGGTGCCGAGTTACAGGACGGTGAAAACAGTGAGTTTGTGTTAGACGCGAATCGTGCTCTGATTCATGCTCTAGGCTGGGAGCTAAAGCTTATTGCTTTTTCAAACACGGTCTACACCTCTCAGGTGCCGAGTTACAGGACGGTGAAAACAGTGAGTTTGTGTTAGACGCGAATCGTGCTCTGATTCATGCTCTAGGCTGGGAGCGCAAGCTTATTGCTTTTTCAAACACGGTCTACACCTCTCAGGTGCCGAGTTACAGGACGGTGAAAACAGTGAGTTTGTGTTAGACGCGAATCGTGCTCTGGTTCATGCTCTAGGCTGGGAGCGCAAGCTTATTGCTTTTTCAAACACGGTCTACACCTCTCAGGTGCCGAGTTACAGGACGGTGAAAACAGTGAGTTTGTGTTAGACGCGAATCGTGCTCTGATTCATGCTCTAGGCTGGGAGCGCAAGCTTATTGCTTTTTCAAACACGGTCTACACCTCTCAGGTGCCGAGTTACAGGACGGTGAAAACAGTGAGTTTGTGTTAGACGCGAATCGTGCTCTGATTCATGCTCTAGGCTGGGAGCGCAAGCTTATTGCTTTTTCAAACACGGTCTACATCTCTCAGGTGCCGAGTTACAGGATGGTGAAAACAGTGAGTTTGTGTTAGACGCGAATCGTGCTCTGATTCATGCTCTAGGCTGGGAGCGCAAGCTTATTGCTTTTTCAAACACGGTCTACACCTCTCAGGTGCCGAGTTACAGGACGGTGAAAACAGTGAGTTTGTGTTAGACGCGAATCGTGCTCTGATTCATGCTCTAGGCTGGGAGCGCAACCTTATTGCTTTTTCAAACACGGTCTACACCTCTCAGGTGCCGAGTTACAGGACGGTGAAAACAGTGAGTTTGTGTTAGACGCGAATCGTGCTATGATTGATGCTCTAGGCTGGGAGCGCAAGCTTATTGCTTTTTCAAACACGGTCTACATCTCTCAGGTGCCGAGTTACAGGACGGTGAAAACAGTGAGTTTGTGTTAGACGCGAATCGTGCTCTGATTCATGTTCTAGGCTGGGAGCGCAAGCTTATTGCTTTTTCAAACACGGTCTACACCGCTCAAGTGCCGAGTTACAGGAAGGTGAAAACAGTGAGTTTGTGTTAGACGCGAATCGTGCTCTGATTCATGCTCTAGGCTGGGAGCGCAACCTTATAGCTTTTTCAAACACGGTCTACACCTCTCAGGTGCCGAGGTACAGGACAGTGAAAACAGTGAGTTTGTGTTAGACGCGAGTCGTGCTGGGATTCATGCTCTAGGCTGGGAGCGCAAGCTTCTTGCTTTTTCAAACACGGTCTACACCTCTCAAGTGCCGAGTTACAGGACGGTGAAAACAGTGAGTTTGTGTTAGACGCGAATCGTGCTGGGATTCATGCTCTAGGCTGGGAGCGCAAGCGTAATGCTTTTTCAAACACGGCCTACACCTCTCAGGTGCCGAGGTACAGGACGGTGAAAACAGTGAGTTTGTGTTAGACGCGAATCGTGCTCTGATTCATGTTTTAGGCTGGGAGCGCAAGCTTATTGCTTTTTCAAACACGGTCTACACCTCTCAAGTGCCGAGTTACAGGACGGTGAAAACAGTGAGTTTGTGTTAGACGCGAATCGTGCTCTGAATCATGCTCTAGGCTGGGAGCGCAAGCTTATTGCTTTTTCAAACACGGTCTACATCTCTCAGGTGCCGAGTTACAGGACGGTGAAAACAGTGAGTTTGTGTTAGACGCGAATCGTGCTCTGATTCATGCTCCAGGCTGGGAGCGCAAGCTTATTGCTTTTTCAAACACGGTCTACACCTCTCAGGTTCCGAGTTACAGGACGGTGAAAACAGTGAGTTTGTGTTAGACGCGAATCGTGCTCTGATTCATGTTTTAGGCTGGGAGCGCAAGCTTATTGCTTTTTCAAACACGGTCTACACCTCTCAAGTGCCGAGTTACAGGACGGTGAAAACAGTGAGTTTGTGTTAGACGCGAATCGTGCTCTGAATCATGCTCTAGGCTGGGAGCGCAAGCTTATTGCTTTTTCAAACACGGTCTACATCTCTCAGGTGCCGAGTTACTGGACGGTGAAAACAGTGAGTTTGTGTTAGACGCGAATCGTGCTCTGATTCATGCTCCAGGCTGGGAGCGCAAGCTTATTGCTTTTTCAAACACGGTCTACACCTCTCAGGTTCCGAGTTACAGGACGGTAAAAACAGTGAGTTTGTGTTAGACGCGAATCGTGCTCTGATTCATGCTCTAGGCTGGGAGCGCAAGCTTATTGCTTTTTCAAACACGGTCTACACCTCTCAGGTGCCGAGTTACAGGACGGTGAAAACAGTGAGTTTGTGTTAGACGCGAATCGTGCTATGATTCATGCTCTAGGCTGGGAGCGCAACCTTATTGCTTTTTCAAACACGGTCTACACCTCTCAGGTGCCGAGTTACAGGACGGTGAAAACAGTGAGTTTGTGTTAGACGCGAATCGTGCTATGATTGATGCTCTAGGCTGGGAGCGCAAGCTTATTGCTTTTTCAAACACGGTCTACATCTCTCAGGTGCCGAGTTACAGGACGGTGAAAACAGTGAGTTTGTGTTAGACGCGAATCGTGCTCTGATTCATGTTCTAGGCTGGGAGCGCAAGCTTATTGCTTTTTCAAACACGGTCTACACCGCTCAAGTGCCGAGTTACAGGACGGTGAAAACAGTGAGTTTGTGTTAGACGCGAATCGTGCTCTGATTCATGCTCTAGGCTGGGAGCGCAACCTTATAGCTTTTTCAAACACGGTCTACACCTCTCGGGTGGCGAGGTACAGGACAGTGAAAACAGTGAGTTTGTGTTAGACGCGAATCGTGCTGGGATTCATGCTCTAGGCTGGGAGCGCAAGCTTCTTGCTTTTTCAAACACGGTCTACACCTCTCAAGTGCCGAGTTACAGGACGGTGAAAACAGTGAGTTTGTGTTAGACGCGAATCGTGCTGGGATTCATGCTCTAGGCTGGGAGCGCAAGCGTAATGCTTTTTCAAACACGGTCTACACCTCTCAGGTGCCGAGGTAAAGGACGGTGAAAACAGTGAGTTTGTGTTAGACGCGAATCGTGCTCTGATTCACGTTTTAGGCTGGGAGCGCAAGCTTATTGCTTTTTCAAACACGGTCTACACCTCTCAAGTGCCGAGTTACAGGACGGTGAAAACAGTGAGTTTGTGTTAGACGCGAATCGTGCTCTGAATCATGCTCTAGGCTGGGAGCGCAAGCTTATTGCTTTTTCAAACACGGTCTACACCTCTCAGGTGCCGAGTTACAGGACGGTGAAAACAGTGAGTTTGTGTTAGACGCGAATCGTGCTCTGATTCCTGCTCTAGGCTGGGAGCGCAAGCTTATTGCTTTTTCAAACACGGTCTACATCTCTCAGGTGCCGAGTTACAGGACGGTGAAAACAGTGAGTTTGTGTTAGACGCGAATCGTGCTCTGATTCATGCTCTAGGCTGGGAGCGCAAGCTTATTGCTTTTTCAAACACGGTCTACATCTCTCAGGTGCCGAGTTACAGGACGGTGAAAACAGTGAGTTTGTGTTAGACGCGAATCGTGCTCTGATTCATGCTCTAGGCTGGGAGCGCAAGCTTATTGCTTTTTCAAACACGGTCTACACCTCTCAGGTGCCGAGTTACAGGACGGTGAAAACAGTGAGTTTGTGTTAGACGCGAATCGTGCTCTGATTCATGCTCTAGGCTGGGAGCGCAACCTTATTGCTTTTTCAAACACGGTCTACACCTCTCAGGTGCCGAGTTACAGGACGGTGAAAACAGTGAGTTTGTGTTAGACGCGAATCGTGCTATGATTGATGCTCTAGGCTGGGAGCGCAAGCTTATTGCTTTTTCAAACACGGTCTACATCTCTCAGGTGCCGAGTTACAGGACGGTGAAAACAGTGAGTTTGTGTTAGACGCGAATCGTGCTCTGATTCATGTTCTAGGCTGGGAGCGCAAGCTTATTGCTTTTTCAAACACGGTCTACACCGCTCAAGTGCCGAGTTACAGGACGGTGAAAACAGTGAGTTTGTGTTAGACGCGAATCGTGCTCTGATTCATGCTCTAGGCTGGGAGCGCAACCTTATAGCTTTTTCAAACACGGTCTACACCTCTCGGGTGCCGAGGTACAGGACAGTGAAAACAGTGAGTTTGTGTTAGACGCGAATCGTGCTGGGATTCATGCTCTAGGCTGGGAGCGCAAGCTTCTTGCTTTTTCAAACACGGTCTACACCTCTCAAGTGCCGAGTTACAGGACGGTGAAAACAGTGAGTTTGTGTTAGACGCGAATCGTGCTGGGATTCATGCTCTAGGTTGGGAGCGCAAGCGTAATGCTTTTTCAAACACGGTCTACACCTCTCAGGTGCCGAGGTACAGGACGGTGAAAACAGTGAGTTTGTGTTAGACGCGAATCGTGCTCTGATTCATGTTTTAGGCTGGGAGCGCAAGCTTATTGCTTTTTCAAACACGGTCTACACCTCTCAAGTGCCGAGTTACAGGACGGTGAAAACAGTGAGTTTGTGTTAGACGCGAATCGTGCTCTGAATCATGCTCTAGGCTGGGAGCGCAAGCTTATTGCTTTTTCAAACACGGTCTACATCTCTCAGGTGCCGAGTTACAGGACGGTGAAAACAGTGAGTTTGTGTTAGACGCGAATCGTGCTCTGATTCATGCCCTAGGCTGGGAGCGCAAGCTTATTGCTTTTTCAAACACGGTCTACACCTCTCAGGTGCCGAGTTACAGGACGGTGAAAACAGTGAGTTTGTGTTAGACGCGAATCGTGCTCTGATTCATGCTCTAGGCTGGGAGCGCAACCTTATTGTTTTTTCAAACACGGTCTACACCTCTCAGGTGCCGAGTTACAGGACGGTGAAAACAGTAAGTTTGTGTTAGACGCGAATCGTGCTCTGATTCATGCTCTAGGCTGGGAGCGCAAGCTTATTGCTTTTTCAAACACGGTCTACATCTCTCAGGTGCCGAGTTACAGGACGGTGAAAACAGTGAGTTTGTGTTAGACGCGAATCGTGCTCTGATTCATGCTCTAGGCTGGGAGCGCAAGCTTATTGCTTTTTCAAACACGGTCTACACCTCTCAGGTGCCGAGTTACAGGACGGTGAAAACAGTGAGTTTGTGTTAGACGCGAATCGTGCTCTGATTCATGCTCTAGGCTGGGAGCGCAAGCTTATTGCTTTTTCAAACACGGTCTACACCTCTCAGGTGCCGAGTTACAGGACGGTGAAAACAGTGAGTTTGTGTTAGACGCGAATCGTGCTATGATTGATGCTCTAGGCTGGGAGCGCAAGCTTATTGCTTTTTCAAACACGGTCTACATCTCTCAGGTGCCGAGTTACAGGACGGTGAAAACAGTGAGTTTGTGTTAGACGCGAATCGTGCTCTGATTCATGTTCTAGGCTGGGAGCGCAAGCTTATTGCTTTTTCAAACACGGTCTACACCGCTCAAGTGCCGAGTTACAGGAAGGTGAAAACAGTGAGTTTGTGTTAGACGCGAATCGTGCTCTGATTCATGCTCTAGGCTGGGAGCGCAACCTTATAGCTTTTTCAAACACGGTCTACACCTCTCAGGTGCCGAGGTACAGGACAGTGAAAACAGTGAGTTTGTGTTAGACGCGAATCGTGCTGGGATTCATGCTCTAGGCTGGGAGCGCAAGCTTCTTGCTTTTTCAAACACGGTCTACACCTCTCAAGTGCCGAGTTACAGGACGGTGAAAACAGTGAGTTTGTGTTAGACGCGAATCGTGCTGGGATTCATGCTCTAGGCTGGTAGCGCAAGCGTAATGCTTTTTCAAACACGGTCTACACCTCTCAGGTGCCGAGGTACAGGACGGTGAAAACAGTGAGTTTGTGTTAGACGCGAATCGTGCTCTGATTTATGTTTTAGGCTGGGAGCGCAAGCTTATTGCTTTTTCAAACACGGTCTACACCTCTCAAGTGCCGAGTTACAGGACGGTGAAAACAGTGAGTTTGTGTTAGACGCGAATCGTGCTCTGAATCATGCTCTAGGCTGGGAGCGCAAGCTTATTGCTTTTTCAAACACGGTCTACATCTCTCAGGTGCCGAGTTACTGGACGGTGAAAACAGTGAGTTTGTGTTAGACGTGAATCGTGCTCTGATTCATGCTCCAGGCTGGGAGCGCAAGCTTATTGCTTTTTCAAACACGGTCTACACCTCTCAGGTTCCGAGTTACAGGACGGTGAAAACAGTGAGTTTGTGTTAGACGCGAATCGTGCTCTGATTCATGCTCTAGGCTGGGAGCGCAAGCTTATTGCTTTTTCAAACACGGTCTACACCTCTCAGGTGCCGAGTTACAGGACGGTGAAAACTGAGTTTGTGTTAGACGTGAATCGTGCTCTGATTCCTGCTCTAGGCTGGGAGCGCATGCTTATTGCTTTTTCAAACACGGTCTACACCTCTCAAGTGCCGAGGTACAGGACGGTGAAAACAGTGAGTTTGTGTTAGACGCGAATCGTGATATGATTCATGCTCTAGGCTGGGAGCGCAAGCTTATTGCTTTTTCAAACACGGTCTACATCTCTCAGGTGCCGAGTTACAGGACGGTGAAAACAGTGAGTTTGTGTTAGACGCGAATCGTGCTCTGATTCATGCTCTAGGCTGGGAGCTAAAGCTTATTGCTTTTTCAAACACGGTCTACACCTCTCAGGTGCCGAGTTACAGGACGGTGAAAACAGTGAGTTTGTGTTAGACGTGAATCGTGCTCTGATTCATGCTCTAGGCTGGGAGCGCAAGCTTATTGCTTTTTCAAACACGGTCTACACCTCTCAGGTGCCGAGTTACAGGACGGTGAAAACAGTGAGTTTGTGTTAGACGCGAATCGTGCTCTGATTCATGCTCTAGGCTGGGAGCGCAAGCTTATTGCTTTTTCAAACACGGTCTACACCTCTCAGATGCCGAGTTACAGGACGGTGAAAACAGTGAGTTTGTGTTAGACGCGAATCGTGCTCTGATTCATGCTCTAGGCTGGGAGCGCAAGCTTATTGCTTTTTCAAACACGGTCTACATCTCTCAGGTGCCGAGTTACAGGACGGTGAAAACAGTGAGTTTGTGTTAGACGCGAATCGTGCTCTGATTCATGCTCTAGGCTGGGAGCTAAAGCTTATTGCTTTTTCAAACACGGTCTACACCTCTCAGGTGCCGAGTTACAGGACGGTGAAAACAGTGAGTTTGTGTTAGACGCGAATCGTGCTCTGATTCATGCTCTAGGCTGGGAGCGCAAGCTTATTGCTTTTTCAAACACGGTCTACATCTCTCAGGTGCCGAGTTACAGGACGGTGAAAACAGTGAGTTTGTGTTAGACGCGAATCGTGCTCTGATTCATGCTCTAGGCTGGGAGCGCAAGCTTATTGCTTTTTCAAACACGGTCTACACCTCTCAGGTGCCGAGTTACAGGACGGTGAAAACAGTGAGTTTGTGTTAGACGCGAATCGTGCTCTGATTCATGCTCTAGGCTGGGAGCGCAACCTTATTGCTTTTTCAAACACGGTCTACACCTCCCAGGTGCCGAGCTACAGGACGGTGAAAACAGTGAGTTTGTGTTAGACGCGAATCGTGCTATGATTGATGCTCTAGGCTGGGAGCGCAAGCTTATTGCTTTTTCAAACACGGTCTACATCTCTCAGGTGCCGAGTTACAGGACGGTGAAAACAGTGAGTTTGTGTTAGACGCGAATCGTGCTCTGATTCATGTTCTAGGCTGGGAGCGCAAGCTTCTTGCTTTTTCAAACACGGTCTACACCTCTCAAGTGCCGAGTTACAGGACGGTGAAAACAGTGAGTTTGTGTTAGACGCGAATCGTGCTGGGATTCATGCTCTAGGCTGGGAGCGCAAGCTTATTGCTTTTTCAAACACGGTCTACACCTCTCAGGTGCCGAGGTACAGGACAGTGAAAACAGTGAGTTTGTGTTAGACGCGAATCGTGCTGGGATTCATGCTCTAGGCTGGGAGCGCAAGCTTCTTGCTTTTTCAAACACGGTCTACACCTCTCAAGTGCCGAGTTACAGGACGGTGAAAACAGTGAGTTTGTGTTAGACGCGAATCGTGCTGGGATTCATGCTCTAGGCTGGGAGCGCAAGCGTAATGCTTTTTCAAACACGGTCTACACCTCTCAGGTGCCGAGGTACAGGACGGTGAAAACAGTGAGTTTGTGTTAGACGCGAATCGTGCTCTGATTCATGTTTTAGGCTGGGAGCGCAAGCTTATTGCTTTTTCAAACACGGTCTACACCTCTCAAGTGCCGAGTTACAGGACGGTGAAAACAGTGAGTTTGTGTTAGACGCGAATCGTGCTCTGAATCATGCTCTAGGCTGGGAGCGCAAGCTTATTGCTTTTTCAAACACGGTCTACATCTCTCAGGTGCCGAGTTACTGGACGGTGAAAACAGTGAGTTTGTGTTAGACGCGAATCGTGCTCTGAATCATGCTCTAGGCTGGGAGCGCAACCTTATAGCTTTTTCAAACACGGTCTACACCTCTCAGGTGCCGAGGTACAGGACAGTGAAAACAGTGAGTTTGTGTTAGACGCGAATCGTGCTGGGATTCATGCTCTAGGCTGGGAGCGCAACCTTATTGCTTTTTCAAACACGGTCTACATCTCTCAGGTGCCGAGTTACAGGACGGTGAAAACAGTGAGTTTGTGTTAGACGCGAATCGTGCTCTGATTCATGTTCTAGGCTGGGAGCGCAAGCTTCTTGCTTTTTCAAACACGGTCTACACCTCTCAAGTGCCGAGTTACAGGACGGTGAAAACAGTGAGTTTGTGTTAGACGCGAATCGTGCTGGGATTCATGCTCTAGGCTGGGAGCGCAAGCGTAATGCTTTTTCAAACACGGTCTACACCTCTCAGGTGCCGAGGTACAGGACGGTGAAAACAGTGAGTTTGTGTTAGACGCGAATCGTGCTCTGATTCATGTTTTAGGCTGGGAGCGCAAGCTTATTGCTTTTTCAAACACGGTCTACACCTCTCAAGTGCCGAGTTACAGGACGGTGAAAACAGTGAGTTTGTGTTAGACGCGAATCGTGCTCTGAATCATGCTCTAGGCTGGGAGCGCAAGCTTATTGCTTTTTCAAACACGGTCTACATCTCTCAGGTGCCGAGTTACAGGACGGTGAAAACAGTGAGTTTGTGTTAGACGCGAATCGTGCTCTTATTCATGCTCTAGGCTGGGAGCGCAAGCTTATTGCTTTTTCAAACACGGTCTACACCTCTCAGGTGCCGAGTTACAGGACGGTGAAAACAGTGAGTTTGTGTTAGACGCGAATCGTGCTCTGATTCATGCTCTAGGCTGGGAGCGCAACCTTATTGCTTTTTCAAACACGGTCTACACCTCTCAGGTGCCGAGTTACAGGACGGTGAAAACAGTGAGTTTGTGTTAGACGCGAATCGTGCTCTGATTCATGCTCTAGGCTGGGAGCGCAAGCTTATTGCTTTTTCAAACACGGTCTACATCTCTCAGGTGCCGAGTTACAGGACGGTGAAAACAGTGAGTTTGTGTTAGACGCGAATCGTGCTCTGATTCATGCTCTAGGCTGGGAGCGCAAGCTTATTGCTTTTTCAAACACGGTCTACACCTCTCAGGTGCCGAGTTACAGGACGGTGAAAACAGTGAGTTTGTGTTAGACGCGAATCGTGCTCTGATTCATGCTCTAGGCTGGGATGGCAACCTTATTGCTTTTTTAAACACGGTCTACACCTCTCAGGTGCCGAGTTACAGGACGGTGAAAACAGTGAGTTTGTGTTAGACGCGAATCGTGCTATGATTGATGCTCTAGGCTGGGAGCGCAAGCTTATTGCTTTTTCAAACACGGTCTACACCTCTCAGGTGCCGAGGTACAGGACAGTGAAAACAGTGAGTTTGTGTTAGACGCGAATCGTGCTGGGATTCATGCTCTAGGCTGGGAGCGCAAGCTTCTTGCTTTTTCAAACACCGTCTACACCTCTCAAGTGCCGAATTACAGGACGGTGAAAACAGTGAGTTTGTGTTAGACGCGAATCGTGCTGGGATTCATGCTCTAGGCTGGGAGCGCAAGCGTAATGCTTTTTCAAACACGGTCTACACCTCTCAGGTGCCGAGGTACAGGACGGTGAAAACAGTGAGTTTGTGTTAGACGCGAATCGTGCTCTGATTCATGTTTTAGGCTGGGAGCGCAAGCTTATTGCTTTTTCAAACACGGTCTACACCTCTCAAGTGCCGAGTTACAGGACGGTGAAAACAGTGAGTTTGTGTTAGACGCGAATCGTGCTCTGAATCATGCTCTAGGCTGGGAGCGCAAGCTTATTGCTTTTTCAAACACGGTCTACATCTCTCAGGTGCCGAGTTACTGGACGGTGAAAACAGTGAGTTTGTGTTAGACGCGAATCGTGATATGATTCATGCTCCAGGCTGGGAGCGCAAGCTTATTGCTTTTTCAAACACGGTCTACACCTCTCAGGTTCCGAGTTACAGGACGGTGAAAACAGTGAGTTTGTGTTAGACGCGAATCGTGCTCTGATTCATGCTCTAGGCTGGGAGCGCAAGCTTATTGCTTTTTCAAACACGGTCTACACCTCTCAGGTGCCGAGTTACAGGACGGTGAAAACAGTGAGTTTGTGTTAGACGCGAATCGTGCTCTGATTCCTGCTCTAGGCTGGGAGCGCATGCTTATTGCTTTTTCAAACACGGTCTACACCTCTCAGGTGCCGAGGTACAGGACGGTGAAAACAGTGAGTTTGTGTTAGACGCGAATCGTGATATGATTCATGCTCTAGGCTGGGAGCGCAAGCTTATTGCTTTTTCAAACACGGTCTACATCTCTCAGGTGCTGAGTTACAGGACGGTGAAAACAGTGAGTTTGTGTTAGACGCGAATCGTGCTCTGATTCATGCTCTAGGCTGGGAGCTCAAGCTTATTGCTTTTTCCAACACGGTCTACACCTCTCAGGTGCCGAGTTACAGGACGGTGAAAACAGTGAGTTTGTGTTAGACGCGAATCGTGCTCTGATTCATGCTCTAGGCTGGGAGCGCAAGCTTATTGCTTTTTCAAACACGGTCTACACCTCTCAGGTGCCGAGTTACAGGACGGTGAAAACAGTGAGTTTGTGTTAGACGCGAATCGTGCTGGGATTCATGCTCTAGGCTGGGAGCGCAAGCTTCTTGCTTTTTCAAACACGGTCTACACCTCTCAAGTGCCGAGTTACAGGACGGTGAAAACAGTGAGTTTGTGTTAGACGCGAATCGTGCTGGGATTCATGCTCTAGGCTGGTAGCGCAAGCGTAATGCTTTTTCAAACACGGTCTACACCTCTCAGGTGCCGAGGTACAGGACGGTGAAAACAGTGAGTTTGTGTTAGACGCGAATCGTGCTCTGATTTATGTTTTAGGCTGGGAGCGCAAGCTTATTGCTTTTTCAAACACGGTCTACACCTCTCAAGTGCCGAGTTACAGGACGGTGAAAACAGTGAGTTTGTGTTAGACGCGAATCGTGCTCTGAATCATGCTCTAGGCTGGGAGCGCAAGCTTATTGCTTTTTCAAACACGGTCTACATCTCTCAGGTGCCGAGTTACTGGACGGTGAAAACAGTGAGTTTGTGTTAGACGTGAATCGTGCTCTGATTCATGCTCCAGGCTGGGAGCGCAAGCTTATTGCTTTTTCAAACACGGTCTACACCTCTCAGGTTCCGAGTTACAGGACGGTGAAAACAGTGAGTTTGTGTTAGACGCGAATCGTGCTCTGATTCATGCTCTAGGCTGGGAGCGCAAGCTTATTGCTTTTTCAAACACGGTCTACACCTCTCAGGTGCCGAGTTACAGGACGGTGAAAACAGTGAGTTTGTGTTAGACGTGAATCGTGCTCTGATTCCTGCTCTAGGCTGGGAGCGCATGCTTATTGCTTTTTCAAACACGGTCTACACCTCTCAAGTGCCGAGGTACAGGACGGTGAAAACAGTGAGTTTGTGTTAGACGCGAATCGTGATATGATTCATGCTCTAGGCTGGGAGCGCAAGCTTATTGCTTTTTCAAACACGGTCTACATCTCTCAGGTGCCGAGTTACAGGACGGTGAAAACAGTGAGTTTGTGTTAGACGCGAATCGTGCTCTGATTCATGCTCTAGGCTGGGAGCTAAAGCTTATTGCTTTTTCAAACACGGTCTACACCTCTCAGGTGCCGAGTTACAGGACGGTGAAAACAGTGAGTTTGTGTTAGACGTGAATCGTGCTCTGATTCATGCTCTAGGCTGGGAGCGCAAGCTTATTGCTTTTTCAAACACGGTCTACACCTCTCAGGTGCCGAGTTACAGGACGGTGAAAACAGTGAGTTTGTGTTAGACGCGAATCGTGCTCTGATTCATGCTCTAGGCTGGGAGCGCAAGCTTATTGCTCTTTCAAACACGGTCTACACCTCTCAGATGCCGAGTTACAGGACGGTGAAAACAGTGAGTTTGTGTTAGACGCGAATCGTGCTCTGATTCATGCTCTAGGCTGGGAGCGCAAGCTTATTGCTTTTTCAAACACGGTCTACATCTCTCAGGTGCCGAGTTACAGGACGGTGAAAACAGTGAGTTTGTGTTAGACGCGAATCGTGCTCTGATTCATGCTCTAGGCTGGGAGCTAAAGCTTATTGCTTTTTCAAACACGGTCTACACCTCTCAGGTGCCGAGTTACAGGACGGTGAAAACAGTGAGTTTGTGTTAGACGCGAATCGTGCTCTGATTCATGCTCTAGGCTGGGAGCGCAAGCTTATTGCTTTTTCAAACACGGTCTACATCTCTCAGGTGCCGAGTTACAGGACGGTGAAAACAGTGAGTTTGTGTTAGACGCGAATCGTGCTCTGATTCATGCTCTAGGCTGGGAGCGCAAGCTTATTGCTTTTTCAAACACGGTCTACACCTCTCAGGTGCCGAGTTACAGGACGGTGAAAACAGTGAGTTTGTGTTAGACGCGAATCGTGCTCTGATTCATGCTCTAGGCTGGGAGCGCAACCTTATTGCTTTTTCAAACACGGTCTACACCTCCCAGGTGCCGAGCTACAGGACGGTGAAAACAGTGAGTTTGTGTTAGACGCGAATCGTGCTATGATTGATGCTCTAGGCTGGGAGCGCAAGCTTATTGCTTTTTCAAACACGGTCTACATCTCTCAGGTGCCGAGTTACAGGACGGTGAAAACAGTGAGTTTGTGTTAGACGCGAATCGTGCTCTGATTCATGTTCTAGGCTGGGAGCGCAAGCTTCTTGCTTTTTCAAACACGGTCTACACCTCTCAAGTGCCGAGTTACAGGACGGTGAAAACAGTGAGTTTGTGTTAGACGCGAATCGTGCTGGGATTCATGCTCTAGGCTGGGAGCGCAAGCTTATTGCTTTTTCAAACACGGTCTACACCTCTCAGGTGCCGAGGTACAGGACAGTGAAAACAGTGAGTTTGTGTTAGACGCGAATCGTGCTGGGATTCATGCTCTAGGCTGGGAGCGCAAGCTTCTTGCTTTTTCAAACACGGTCTACACCTCTCAAGTGCCGAGTTACAGGACGGTGAAAACAGTGAGTTTGTGTTAGACGCGAATCGTGCTCTGATTCATGCTCTAGGCTGGGAGCTAAAGCTTATTGCTTTTTCAAACACGGTCTACACCTCTCAGGTGCCGAGTTACAGGACGGTGAAAACAGTGAGTTTGTGTTAGACGTGAATCGTGCTCTGATTCATGCTCTAGGCTGGGAGCGCAAGCTTATTGCTTTTTCAAACACGGTCTACACCTCTCAGGTGCCGAGTTACAGGACGGTGAAAACAGTGAGTTTGTGTTAGACGCGAATCGTGCTCTGATTCATGCTCTAGGCTGGGAGCGCAAGCTTATTGCTCTTTCAAACACGGTCTACACCTCTCAGATGCCGAGTTACAGGACGGTGAAAACAGTGAGTTTGTGTTAGACGCGAATCGTGCTCTGATTCATGCTCTAGGCTGGGAGCGCAAGCTTATTGCTTTTTCAAACACGGTCTACATCTCTCAGGTGCCGAGTTACAGGACGGTGAAAACAGTGAGTTTGTGTTAGACGCGAATCGTGCTCTGATTCATGCTCTAGGCTGGGAGCTAAAGCTTATTGCTTTTTCAAACACGGTCTACACCTCTCAGGTGCCGAGTTACAGGACGGTGAAAACAGTGAGTTTGTGTTAGACGCGAATCGTGCTCTGATTCATGCTCTAGGCTGGGAGCGCAAGCTTATTGCTTTTTCAAACACGGTCTACATCTCTCAGGTGCCGAGTTACAGGACGGTGAAAACAGTGAGTTTGTGTTAGACGCGAATCGTGCTCTGATTCATGCTCTAGGCTGGGAGCGCAAGCTTATTGCTTTTTCAAACACGGTCTACACCTCTCAGGTGCCGAGTTACAGGACGGTGAAAACAGTGAGTTTGTGTTAGACGCGAATCGTGCTCTGATTCATGCTCTAGGCTGGGAGCGCAACCTTATTGCTTTTTCAAACACGGTCTACACCTCCCAGGTGCCGAGCTACAGGACGGTGAAAACAGTGAGTTTGTGTTAGACGCGAATCGTGCTATGATTGATGCTCTAGGCTGGGAGCGCAAGCTTATTGCTTTTTCAAACACGGTCTACATCTCTCAGGTGCCGAGTTACAGGACGGTGAAAACAGTGAGTTTGTGTTAGACGCGAATCGTGCTCTGATTCATGTTCTAGGCTGGGAGCGCAAGCTTCTTGCTTTTTCAAACACGGTCTACACCTCTCAAGTGCCGAGTTACAGGACGGTGAAAACAGTGAGTTTGTGTTAGACGCGAATCGTGCTGGGATTCATGCTCTAGGCTGGGAGCGCAAGCTTATTGCTTTTTCAAACACGGTCTACACCTCTCAGGTGCCGAGGTACAGGACAGTGAAAACAGTGAGTTTGTGTTAGACGCGAATCGTGCTGGGATTCATGCTCTAGGCTGGGAGCGCAAGCTTCTTGCTTTTTCAAACACGGTCTACACCTCTCAAGTGCCGAGTTACAGGACGGTGAAAACAGTGAGTTTGTGTTAGACGCGAATCGTGCTGGGATTCATGCTCTAGGCTGGGAGCGCAAGCGTAATGCTTTTTCAAACACGGTCTACACCTCTCAGGTGCCGAGGTACAGGACGGTGAAAACAGTGAGTTTGTGTTAGACGCGAATCGTGCTCTGATTCATGTTTTAGGCTGGGAGCGCAAGCTTATTGCTTTTTCAAACACGGTCTACACCTCTCAAGTGCCGAGTTACAGGACGGTGAAAACAGTGAGTTTGTGTTAGACGCGAATCGTGCTCTGAATCATGCTCTAGGCTGGGAGCGCAAGCTTATTGCTTTTTCAAACACGGTCTACATCTCTCAGGTGCCGAGTTACTGGACGGTGAAAACAGTGAGTTTGTGTTAGACGCGAATCGTGCTCTGAATCATGCTCTAGGCTGGGAGCGCAACCTTATAGCTTTTTCAAACACGGTCTACACCTCTCAGGTGCCGAGGTACAGGACAGTGAAAACAGTGAGTTTGTGTTAGACGCGAATCGTGCTGGGATTCATGCTCTAGGCTGGGAGCGCAACCTTATTGCTTTTTCAAACACGGTCTACATCTCTCAGGTGCCGAGTTACAGGACGGTGAAAACAGTGAGTTTGTGTTAGACGCGAATCGTGCTCTGATTCATGTTCTAGGCTGGGAGCGCAAGCTTCTTGCTTTTTCAAACACGGTCTACACCTCTCAAGTGCCGAGTTACAGGACGGTGAAAACAGTGAGTTTGTGTTAGACGCGAATCGTGCTGGGATTCATGCTCTAGGCTGGGAGCGCAAGCGTAATGCTTTTTCAAACACGGTCTACACCTCTCAGGTGCCGAGGTACAGGACGGTGAAAACAGTGAGTTTGTGTTAGACGCGAATCGTGCTCTGATTCATGTTTTAGGCTGGGATCGCAAGCTTATTGCTTTTTCAAACACGGTCTACACCTCTCAAGTGCCGAGTTACAGGACGGTGAAAACAGTGAGTTTGTGTTAGACGCGAATCGTGCTCTGAATCATGCTCTAGGCTGGGAGCGCAAGCTTATTGCTTTTTCAAACACGGTCTACATCTCTCAGGTGCCGAGTTACAGGACGGTGAAAACAGTGAGTTTGTGTTAGACGCGAATCGTGCTCTTATTCATGCTCTAGGCTGGGAGCGCAAGCTTATTGCTTTTTCAAACACGGTCTACACCTCTCAGGTGCCGAGTTACAGGACGGTGAAAACAGTGAGTTTGTGTTAGACGCGAATCGTGCTCTGATTCATGCTCTAGGCTGGGAGCGCAACCTTATTGCTTTTTCAAACACGGTCTACACCTCTCAGGTGCCGAGTTACAGGACGGTGAAAACAGTGAGTTTGTGTTAGACGCGAATCGTGCTCTGATTCATGCTCTAGGCTGGGAGCGCAAGCTTATTGCTTTTTCAAACACGGTCTACATCTCTCAGGTGCCGAGTTACAGGACGGTGAAAACAGTGAGTTTGTGTTAGACGCGAATCGTGCTCTGATTCATGCTCTAGGCTGGGAGCGCAAGCTTATTGCTTTTTCAAACACGGTCTACACCTCTCAGGTGCCGAGTTACAGGACGGTGAAAACAGTGAGTTTGTGTTAGACGCGAATCGTGCTCTGATTCATGCTCTAGGCTGGGATGGCAACCTTATTGCTTTTTTAAACACGGTCTACACCTCTCAGGTGCCGAGTTACAGGACGGTGAAAACAGTGAGTTTGTGTTAGACGCGAATCGTGCTATGATTGATGCTCTAGGCTGGGAGCGCAAGCTTATTGCTTTTTCAAACACGGTCTACACCTCTCAGGTGCCGAGGTACAGGACAGTGAAAACAGTGAGTTTGTGTTAGACGCGAATCGTGCTGGGATTCATGCTCTAGGCTGGGAGCGCAAGCTTCTTGCTTTTTCAAACACCGTCTACACCTCTCAAGTGCCGAATTACAGGACGGTGAAAACAGTGAGTTTGTGTTAGACGCGAATCGTGCTGGGATTCATGCTCTAGGCTGGGAGCGCAAGCGTAATGCTTTTTCAAACACGGTCTACACCTCTCAGGTGCCGAGGTACAGGACGGTGAAAACAGTGAGTTTGTGTTAGACGCGAATCGTGCTCTGATTCATGTTTTAGGCTGGGAGCGCAAGCTTATTGCTTTTTCAAACACGGTCTACACCTCTCAAGTGCCGAGTTACAGGACGGTGAAAACAGTGAGTTTGTGTTAGACGCGAATCGTGCTCTGAATCATGCTCTAGGCTGGGAGCGCAAGCTTATTGCTTTTTCAAACACGGTCTACATCTCTCAGGTGCCGAGTTACAGGACGGTGAAAACAGTGAGTTTGTGTTAGACGCGAATCGTGATATGATTCATGCTCCAGGCTGGGAGCGCAAGCTTATTGCTTTTTCAAACACGGTCTACACCTCTCAGGTTCCGAGTTACAGGACGGTGAAAACAGTGAGTTTGTGTTAGACGCGAATCGTGCTCTGATTCATGCTCTAGGCTGGGAGCGCAAGCTTATTGCTTTTTCAAACACGGTCTACACCTCTCAGGTGCCGAGTTACAGGACGGTGAAAACAGTGAGTTTGTGTTAGACGCGAATCGTGCTCTGATTCCTGCTCTAGGCTGGGAGCGCATGCTTATTGCTTTTTCAAACACGGTCTACACCTCTCAGGTGCCGAGGTACAGGACGGTGAAAACAGTGAGTTTGTGTTAGACGCGAATCGTGATATGATTCATGCTCTAGGCTGGGAGCGCAAGCTTATTGCTTTTTCAAACACGGTCTACATCTCTCAGGTGCTGAGTTACAGGACGGTGAAAACAGTGAGTTTGTGTTAGACGCGAATCGTGCTCTGATTCATGCTCTAGGCTGGGAGCTCAAGCTTATTGCTTTTTCCAACACGGTCTACACCTCTCAGGTGCCGAGTTACAGGACGGTGAAAACAGTGAGTTTGTGTTAGACGCGAATCGTGCTCTGATTCATGCTCTAGGCTGGGAGCGCAAGCTTATTGCTTTTTCAAACACGGTCTACACCTCTCAGGTGCCGAGTTACAGGACGGTGAAAACAGTGAGTTTGTGTTAGACGCGAATCGTGCTCTGATTCATGCTCTAGGCTGGGAGCTCAAGCTTATTGCTTTTTCAAACACGGTCTACACCTCTCAGGTGCCGAGGTACAGGACGGTGAAAACAGTGAGTTTGTGCTAGACGCGAATCGTGCTCTGATTCATGCTCTAGGATGGGAGCTCAAGCTTATTGCTTTTTCAAACACGGTCTACGTCTCTCAGGTGCCGAGTTACAGGACGGTGAAAACAGTGAGTTTGTGTTAGACGCGAATCGTGCTCTGATTCATGCTCTAGGCTGGGAGCGCAAGCTTATTGCTTTTTCAAACACGGTCTACACCTCTCAGGTGCCGAGTTACAGGACGGTGAAAACAGTGAGTTTGTGTTAGACGCGAATCGTGCTCTGATTCATGCTCTAGGCAGGGAGCGCAAGCTTATTGCTTTTTCAAACACGGTCTACACCTCTCAGGTGCCGAGGTACAGGACGGTGAAAACAGTGAGTTTGTGTTAGACGCGAATCGTGCTCTGATTCATGCTCTAGGCTGGGAGCGCAAGCTTATTGCTTTTTCAAACACGGTCTACACCTCTCAGGTGCCGAGTTACAGGACGGTGAAAACAGTGAGTTTGTGTTAGACGCGAATCGTGCTCTGATTCATGCTCTAGGCTGGGAGCGCAAGCTTATTGCTTTTTCAAACACGGTCTACACCTCTCAGGTGCCGAGTTACAGGACGGTGAAAACAGTGAGTTTGTGTTAGACGCGAATCGTGCTTGGATTCATGCTCTAGGCTGGGAGCGCAAGCTTATTGCTTTTTCAAACACGGTCTACATCTCTCAGGTGCCGAGTTACAGGACGGTGAAAACAGTGAGTTTGTGTTAGACGCGAATCGTGCTCTGATGCATGCTCTAGGCTGGGAGCTAAAGCTTATTGGTTTTTCAAACACGGTCTACTCCTCTCAGGTGCCGAGTTACAGGACGGTGAAAACAGTGAGTTTGTGTTAGACGCGAATCGTGCTTGGATTCATGCTCTAGGCTGGGAGCGCAAGCTTATTGCTGTTTCAAACACGGTCTACACCTCTCAGGTGCCGAGTTACAGGACGGTGAAAACAGTGAGTTTGTGTTAGACGCGAATCGTGCTCTGATTCATGCTCTAGGCTGGGAGCGCAAGCTTTTTGCTTTTTCAAACACGGTCTACACCTCTCAGGTGCCGAGGTACAGGACGGTGAAAACAGTGAGTTTGTGTTAGACGCGAATCGTGCTGGGATTGATGCTCTAGGCTGGGAGCGCAAGCGTAATGCTTTTTCAAACACGGTCTACACCTCTCAGGTGCCGAGGTACAGGACGGTGAAAACAGTGAGTTTGTGTTAGACGCGAATCGTGCTCTGATTCATGCTCTAGGCTGGGAGCGCAAGCTTATTGCTTTTTCAAACACGGTCTACACCTCTCAGGTGCCGAGTTACAGGACGGTGAAAACAGTGAGTTTGTGTTAGACGCGAATCGTGCTATGATTCATGCTGTAGGCTGGGAGCGCAAGCTTATTGTTTTTTCAAACACGGTCTACATCTCTCAGGTGCCGAGTTACAGGACGGTGAAAACAGTGAGTTTGTGTTAGACGCGAATCGTGCTCTGACTCATGCTCTAGGCTGGGAGCTAAAGCTTATTGCTTCTTCAAACACGGTGTACACCTCTCAGGTGCCGAGTTACAGGACGGTGAAAACAGTGAGTTTGTGTTAGACGCGAATCGTGCTCTGATTCATGCTCTAGGCTGGGAGCGCAAGCTTATTGGTTTTTCAAACACGGTCTACTCCTCTCAGGTGCCGAGTTACAGGACGGTGAAAACAGTGAGTTTGTGTTAGACGCGAATCGTGCTTGGATTCATGCTCTAGGCTGGGAGCGCAAGCTTATTGCTGTTTCAAACACGGTCTACACCTCTCAGGTGCCGAGTTACAGGACGGTGAAAACAGTGAGTTTGTGTTAGACGCGAATCGTGCTCTGATTCATGCTCTAGGCTGGGAGCGCAAGCTTTTTGCTTTTTCAAACACGGTCTACACCTCTCAGGTGCCGAGGTACAGGACGGTGAAAACAGTGAGTTTGTGTTAGACGCGAATCGTGCTGGGATTGATGCTCTAGGCTGGGAGCGCAAGCGTAATGCTTTTTCAAACACGGTCTACACCTCTCAGGTGCCGAGGTACAGGACGGTGAAAACAGTGAGTTTGTGTTAGACGCGAATCGTGCTCTGATTCATGCTCTAGGCTGGGAGCGCAAGCTTATTGCTTTTTCAAACACGGTCTACACCTCTCAGGTGCCGAGTTACAGGACAGTGAAAACAGTGAGTTTGTGTTAGACGCGAATCGTGCTTGGATTCATGCTCTAGGCTGGGAGCGCAAGCTTATTGCTGTTTCAAACACGGTCTACACCTCTCAGGTGCCGAGTTACAGGACGGTGAAAACAGTGAGTTTGTGTTAGACGCGAATCGTGCTCTGATTCATGCTCTAGGCTGGGAGCGCAAGCTTTTTGCTTTTTCAAACACGGTCTACACCTCTCAGGTGCCGAGGTACAGGACGGTGAAAACAGTGAGTTTGTGTTAGACGCGAATCGTGCTGGGATTGATGCTCTAGGCTGGGAGCGCAAGCGTAATGCTTTTTCAAACACGGTCTACACCTCTCAGGTGCCGAGGTACAGGACGGTGAAAACAGTGAGTTTGTGTTAGACGCGAATCGTGCTCTGATTCATGCTCTAGGCTGGGAGCGCAAGCTTATTGCCTTTTCAAACACGGTCTACACCTCTCAGGTGCCGAGTTACAGGACGGTGAAAACAGTGAGTTTGTGTTAGACGCGAATCGTGCTATGATTCATGCTCTAGGCTGGGAGCGCAAGCTTATTGCTTTTTCAAACACGGTCTACACCTCTCAGGTGCCGAGGTGAAGGACGGTGAAAACAGTGAGTTTGTGTTAGACGCGAATCGTGCTCTGATTCATGTTTTAGGCTGGGAGCGCAAGCTTATTGCTTTTTCAAACACGGTCTACACCTCTCAAGTGCCGAGTTACAGGACGGTGAAAACAGTGAGTTTGTGTTAGACGCGAATCGTGCTCTGAATCATGCTCTAGGCTGGGAGTGCAAGCTTATTGCTTTTTCAAACACGGTCTACATCTCTCAGGTGCCGAGTTACTGGACGGTGAAAACAGTGAGTTTGTGTTAGACGCGAATCGTGCTCTGAATCATGCTCTAGGCTGGGAGCGCAACCTTATAGCTTTTTCAAACACGGTCTACACCTCTCAGGTGCCGAGGTACAGGACAGTGAAAACAGTGAGTTTGTGTTAGACGCGAATCGTGCTGGGATTCATGCTCTAGGCTGGGAGCGCAACCTTATTGCTTTTTCAAACACGGTCTACATCTCTCAGGTGCCGAGTTACAGGACGGTGAAAACAGTGAGTTTGTGTTAGACGCGAATCGTGCTCTGATTCATGTTCTAGGCTGGGAGCGCAAGCTTCTTGCTTTTTCAAACACGGTCTACACCTCTCAAGTGCCGAGTTACAGGACGGTGAAAACAGTGAGTTTGTGTTAGACGCGAATCGTGCTGGGATTCATGCTCTAGGCTGGGAGCGCAAGCGTAATGCTTTTTCAAACACGGTCTACACCTCTCAGGTGCCGAGGTACAGGACGGTGAAAACAGTGAGTTTGTGTTAGACGCGAATCGTGCTCTGATTCATGTTTTAGGCTGGGAGCGCAAGCTTATTGCTTTTTCAAACACGGTCTACACCTCTCAAGTGCCGAGTTACAGGACGGTGAAAACAGTGAGTTTGTGTTAGACGCGAATCGTGCTCTGAATCATGCTCTAGGCTGGGAGCGCAAGCTTATTGCTTTTTCAAACACGGTCTACATCTCTCAGGTGCCGAGTTACAGGACGGTGAAAACAGTGAGTTTGTGTTAGACGCGAATCGTGCTCTTATTCATGCTCTAGGCTGGGAGCGCAAGCTTATTGCTTTTTCAAACACGGTCTACACCTCTCAGGTGCCGAGTTACAGGACGGTGAAAACAGTGAGTTTGTGTTAGACGCGAATCGTGCTCTGATTCATGCTCTAGGCTGGGAGCGCAACCTTATTGCTTTTTCAAACACGGTCTACACCTCTCAGGTGCCGAGTTACAGGACGGTGAAAACAGTGAGTTTGTGTTAGACGCGAATCGTGCTCTGATTCATGCTCTAGGCTGGGAGCGCAAGCTTATTGCTTTTTCAAACACGGTCTACATCTCTCAGGTGCCGAGTTACAGGACGGTGAAAACAGTGAGTTTGTGTTAGACGCGAATCGTGCTCTGATTCATGCTCTAGGCTGGGAGCGCAAGCTTATTGCTTTTTCAAACACGGTCTACACCTCTCAGGTGCCGAGTTACAGGACGGTGAAAACAGTGAGTTTGTGTTAGACGCGAATCGTGCTCTGATTCATGCTCTAGGCTGGGATGGCAACCTTATTGCTTTTTTAAACACGGTCTACACCTCTCAGGTGCCGAGTTACAGGACGGTGAAAACAGTGAGTTTGTGTTAGACGCGAATCGTGCTATGATTGATGCTCTAGGCTGGGAGCGCAAGCTTATTGCTTTTTCAAACACGGTCTACACCTCTCAGGTGCCGAGGTACAGGACAGTGAAAACAGTGAGTTTGTGTTAGACGCGAATCGTGCTGGGATTCATGCTCTAGGCTGGGAGCGCAAGCTTCTTGCTTTTTCAAACACCGTCTACACCTCTCAAGTGCCGAATTACAGGACGGTGAAAACAGTGAGTTTGTGTTAGACGCGAATCGTGCTGGGATTCATGCTCTAGGCTGGGAGCGCAAGCGTAATGCTTTTTCAAACACGGTCTACACCTCTCAGGTGCCGAGGTACAGGACGGTGAAAACAGTGAGTTTGTGTTAGACGCGAATCGTGCTCTGATTCATGTTTTAGGCTGGGAGCGCAAGCTTATTGCTTTTTCAAACACGGTCTACACCTCTCAAGTGCCGAGTTACAGGACGGTGAAAACAGTGAGTTTGTGTTAGACGCGAATCGTGCTCTGAATCATGCTCTAGGCTGGGAGCGCAAGCTTATTGCTTTTTCAAACACGGTCTACATCTCTCAGGTGCCGAGTTACTGGACGGTGAAAACAGTGAGTTTGTGTTAGACGCGAATCGTGATATGATTCATGCTCCAGGCTGGGAGCGCAAGCTTATTGCTTTTTCAAACACGGTCTACACCTCTCAGGTTCCGAGTTACAGGACGGTGAAAACAGTGAGTTTGTGTTAGACGCGAATCGTGCTCTGATTCATGCTCTAGGCTGGGAGCGCAAGCTTATTGCTTTTTCAAACACGGTCTACACCTCTCAGGTGCCGAGTTACAGGACGGTGAAAACAGTGAGTTTGTGTTAGACGCGAATCGTGCTCTGATTCCTGCTCTAGGCTGGGAGCGCATGCTTATTGCTTTTTCAAACACGGTCTACACCTCTCAGGTGCCGAGGTACAGGACGGTGAAAACAGTGAGTTTGTGTTAGACCCGAATCGTGATATGATTCATGCTCTAGGCTGGGAGCGCAAGCTTATTGCTTTTTCAAACACGGTCTACATCTCTCAGGTGCTGACTTACAGGACGGTGAAAACAGTGAGTTTGTGTTAGACGCGAATCGTGCTCTGATTCATGCTCTAGGCTGGGAGCTCAAGCTTATTGCTTTTTCCAACACGGTCTACACCTCTCAGGTGCCGAGTTACAGGACGGTGAAAACAGTGAGTTTGTGTTAGACGCGAATCGTGCTCTGATTCATGCTCTAGGCTGGGAGCGCAAGCTTATTGCTTTTTCAAACACGGTCTACACCTCTCAGGTGCCGAGTTACAGGACGGTGAAAACAGTGAGTTTGTGTTAGACGCGAATCGTGCTCTGATTCATGCTCTAGGCTGGGAGCTCAAGCTTATTGCTTTTTCAAACACGGTCTACACCTCTCAGGTGCCGAGGTACAGGACGGTGAAAACAGTGAGTTTGTGCTAGACGCGAATCGTGCTCTGATTCATGCTCTAGGATGGGAGCTCAAGCTTATTGCTTTTTCAAACACGGTCTACGTCTCTCAGGTGCCGAGTTACAGGACGGTGAAAACAGTGAGTTTGTGTTAGACGCGAATCGTGCTCTGATTCATGCTCTAGGCTGGGAGCGCAAGCTTATTGCTTTTTCAAACACGGTCTACACCTCTCAGGTGCCGAGTTACAGGACGGTGAAAACAGTGAGTTTGTGTTAGACGCGAATCGTGCTCTGATTCATGCTCTAGGCAGGGAGCGCAAGCTTATTGCTTTTTCAAACACGGTCTACACCTCTCAGGTGCCGAGTTACAGGACGGTGAAAACAGTGAGTTTGTGTTAGACGCGAATCGTGCTCTGATTCATGCTCTAGGCTGGGAGCGCAAGCTTATTGCTTTTTCAAACACGGTCTACACCTCTCAGGTGCCGAGTTACAGGACGGTGAAAACAGTGAGTTTGTGTTAGACGCGAATCGTGCTCTGATTCATGCTCTAGGCTGGGAGCGCAAGCTTATTGCTTTTTCAAACACGGTCTACACCTCTCAGGTGCCGAGTTACAGGACGGTGAAAACAGTGAGTTTGTGTTAGACGCGAATCGTGCTTGGATTCATGCTCTAGGCTGGGAGCGCAAGCTTATTGCTTTTTCAAACACGGTCTACATCTCTCAGGTGCCGAGTTACAGGACGGTGAAAACAGTGAGTTTGTGTTAGACGCGAATCGTGCTCTGATGCATGCTCTAGGCTGGGAGCTAAAGCTTATTGGTTTTTCAAACACGGTCTACTCCTCTCAGGTGCCGAGTTACAGGACGGTGAAAACAGTGAGTTTGTGTTAGACGCGAATCGTGCTTGGATTCATGCTCTAGGCTGGGAGCGCAAGCTTATTGCTGTTTCAAACACGGTCTACACCTCTCAGGTGCCGAGTTACAGGACGGTGAAAACAGTGAGTTTGTGTTAGACGCGAATCGTGCTCTGATTCATGCTCTAGGCTGGGAGCGCAAGCTTTTTGCTTTTTCAAACACGGTCTACACCTCTCAGGTGCCGAGGTACAGGACGGTGAAAACAGTGAGTTTGTGTTAGACGCGAATCGTGCTGGGATTGATGCTCTAGGCTGGGAGCGCAAGCGTAATGCTTTTTCAAACACGGTCTACACCTCTCAGGTGCCGAGGTACAGGACGGTGAAAACAGTGAGTTTGTGTTAGACGCGAATCGTGCTCTGATTCATGCTCTAGGCTGGGAGCGCAAGCTTATTGCTTTTTCAAACACGGTCTACACCTCTCAGGTGCCGAGTTACAGGACGGTGAAAACAGTGAGTTTGTGTTAGACGCGAATCGTGCTATGATTCATGCTGTAGGCTGGGAGCGCAAGCTTATTGTTTTTTCAAACACGGTCTACATCTCTCAGGTGCCGAGTTACAGGACGGTGAAAACAGTGAGTTTGTGTTAGACGCGAATCGTGCTCTGACTCATGCTCTAGGCTGGGAGCTAAAGCTTATTGCTTCTTCAAACACGGTGTACACCTCTCAGGTGCCGAGTTACAGGACGGTGAAAACAGTGAGTTTGTGTTAGACGCGAATCGTGCTCTGATTCATGCTCTAGGCTGGGAGCGCAAGCTTATTGCTTTTTCAAACACGGTCTACACCTCTCAGGTGCCGAGTTACAGGACGGTGAAAACAGTGAGTTTGTGTTAGACGCGAATCGTGCTTGGATTCATGCTCTAGGCTGGGAGCGCAAGCTTATTGCTTTTTCAAACACGGTCTACATCTCTCAGGTGCCGAGTTACAGGACGGTGAAAACAGTGAGTTTGTGTTAGACGCGAATCGTGCTCTGATGCATGCTCTAGGCTGGGAGCTAAAGCTTTTTGGTTTTTCAAACACGGTCTACTCCTCTCAGGTGCCGAGTTACAGGACGGTGAAAACAGTGAGTTTGTGTTAGACGCGAATCGTGCTTGGATTCATGCTCTAGGCTGGGAGCGCAAGCTTATTGCTTTATCAAACACGGTCTACATCTCTCAGGTGCCGAGTTACAGGACGGTGAAAACAGTGAGTTTGTGTTAGTCGCGAATCGTGCTCTGATGCATGCTCTAGGCTGGGAGCTAAAGCTTATTGGTTTTTCAAACACGGTCTACTCCTCTCAGATGCCGAGTTACAGGACGGTGAAAACAGTGAGTTTGTGTTAGACGCGAATCGTGCTCTGATTCATGCTCTAGGCCGGGAGCTAAAGCTTATTGCTTCTTCAAACACGGTCTACACCTCTCAGGTGCCGAGTTACAGGACGGTGAAAACAGTGAGTTTGTGTTAGACGCGAATCGTGCTCTGATTCATGCTCTAGGCTGGGAGCGCAAGCTTATTGGTTTTTCAAACACGGTCTACTCCTCTCAGGTGCCGAGTTACAGGACGGTGAAAACAGTGAGTTTGTGTTAGACGCGAATCGTGCTTGGATTCATGCTCTAGGCTGGGAGCGCAAGCTTATTGCTGTTTCAAACACGGTCTACACCTCTCAGGTGCCGAGTTACAGGACGGTGAAAACAGTGAGTTTGTGTTAGACGCGAATCGTGCTCTGATTCATGCTCTAGGCTGGGAGCGCAAGCTTTTTGCTTTTTCAAACACGGTCTACACCTCTCAGGTGCCGAGGTACAGGACGGTGAAAACAGTGAGTTTGTGTTAGACGCGAATCGTGCTGGGATTGATGCTCTAGGCTGGGAGCGCAAGCGTAATGCTTTTTCAAACACGGTCTACACCTCTCAGGTGCCGAGGTACAGGACGGTGAAAACAGTGAGTTTGTGTTAGACGCGAATCGTGCTCTGATTCATGCTCTAGGCTGGGAGCGCAAGCTTATTGCTTTTTCAAACACGGTCTACACCTCTCAGGTGCCGAGTTACAGGACAGTGAAAACAGTGAGTTTGTGTTAGACGCGAATCGTGCTTGGATTCATGCTCTAGGCTGGGAGCGCAAGCTTATTGCTGTTTCAAACACGGTCTACACCTCTCAGGTGCCGAGTTACAGGACGGTGAAAACAGTGAGTTTGTGTTAGACGCGAATCGTGCTCTGATTCATGCTCTAGGCTGGGAGCGCAAGCTTTTTGCTTTTTCAAACACGGTCTACACCTCTCAGGTGCCGAGGTACAGGACGGTGAAAACAGTGAGTTTGTGTTAGACGCGAATCGTGCTGGGATTGATGCTCTAGGCTGGGAGCGCAAGCGTAATGCTTTTTCAAACACGGTCTACACCTCTCAGGTGCCGAGGTACAGGACGGTGAAAACAGTGAGTTTGTGTTAGACGCGAATCGTGCTCTGATTCATGCTCTAGGCTGGGAGCGCAAGCTTATTGCTTTTTCAAACACGGTCTACACCTCTCAGGTGCCGAGTTACAGGACGGTGAAAACAGTGAGTTTGTGTTAGACGCGAATCGTGCTATGATTCATGCTCTAGGCTGGGAGCGCAAGCTTATTGCTTTTTCAAACACGGTCTACACCTCTCAGGTGCCGAGTTACAGGACGGTGAAAACAGTGAGTTTGTGTTAGACGCGAATCGTGCTTGGATTCATGCTCTAGGCTGGGAGCGCAAGCGTAATGCTTTTTCAAACACGGTCTACACCTCTCAGGTGCCGAGGTACAGGACGGTGAAAACAGTGAGTTTGTGTTAGACGCGAATCGTGCTCTGATTCATGCTCTAGGCTGGGAGCGCAAGCTTATTGCTTTTTCAAACACGGTCTACACCTCTCAGGTGCCGAGTTACAGGACGGTGAAAACAGTGAGTTTGTGTTAGACGCGAATCGTGCTATGACTCATGCTCTAGGCTGGGAGCGCAAGCTTATTGCTTTTTCAAACACGGTCTACACCTCTCAGGTGCCGAGTTACAGGACGGTGAAAACAGTGAGTTTGTGTTAGACGCGAATCGTGCTCTGATTGATGCTCTAGGCTGGGAGCTAAAGCTTATTGCTTTTTCAAACACAGTCTACTCCTCTCAGGTGCCGAGTTACAGGACGGTGAAAACAGTGAGTTTGTGTTAGACGCGAATCGTGCTCTGATTCATGCTCTAGGCTGGGAGCGCAAGCTTATTGCTTTTTCAAACACGGTCTACACCTCTCAGGTGCCGAGTTACAGGACGGTGAAAACAGTGAGTTTGTGTTAGACGCGAATCGTGCTCTGATTCATGCTCTAGGCTGGGAGCGCAAGCTTTTTGCTTTTTCAAACACGGTCTACACCTCTCAGGTGCCGAGGTACAGGACGGTGAAAACAGTGAGTTTGTGTTAGACGCGAATCGTGCTGGGATTGATGCTCTAGGCTGGGAGCGCAAGCGTAATGCTTTTTCAAACACGGTCTACACCTCTCAGGTGCCGAGGTACAGGACGGTGAAAACAGTGAGTTTGTGTTAGACGCGAATCGTGCTCTGATTCATGCTCTAGGCTGGGAGCGCAAGCTTATTGCTTTTTCAAACACGGTCTACATCTCTCAGGTGCCGAGTTACAGGACGGTGAAAACAGTGAGTTTGTGTTAGACGCGAATCGTGCTCTGACTCATGCTCTAGGCTGGGAGCTAAAGCTTATTGCTTCTTCAAACACGGTGTACACCTCTCAGGTGCCGAGTTACAGGACGGTGAAAACAGTGAGTTTGTGTTAGACGCGAATCGTGCTCTGATTCATGCTCTAGGCTGGGAGCGCAAGCTTATTGCTTTTTCAAACACGGTCTACACCTCTCAGGTGCCGAGTTACAGGACGGTGAAAACAGTGAGTTTGTGTTAGACGCGAATCGTGCTTGGATTCATGCTCTAGGCTGGGAGCGCAAGCTTATTGCTTTTTCAAACACGGTCTACATCTCTCAGGTGCCGAGTTACAGGACGGTGAAAACAGTGAGTTTGTGTTAGACGCGAATCGTGCTCTGATTCATGCTCTAGGCTGGGAGCGCAAGCTTTTTGCTTTTTCAAACACGGTCTACACCTCTCAGGTGCCGAGGTACAGGACGGTGAAAACAGTGAGTTTGTGTTAGACGCGAATCGTGCTGGGATTGATGCTCTAGGCTGGGAGCGCAAGCGTAATGCTTTTTCAAACACGGTCTACACCTCTCAGGTGCCGAGGTACAGGACGGTGAAAACAGTGAGTTTGTGTTAGACGCGAATCGTGCTCTGGTTCATGCTCTAGGCTGGGAGCGCAAGCTTATTGCTTTTTCAAACACGGTCTACACCTCTCAGGTGCCGAGTTACAGGACGGTGAAAACAGTGAGTTTGTGTTAGACGCGAATCGTGCTATGATTCATGCTGTAGGCTGGGAGCGCAAGCTTATTGTTTTTTCAAACACGGTCTACATCTCTCAGGTGCCGAGTTACAGGACGGTGAAAACAGTGAGTTTGTGTTAGACGCGAATCGTGCTCTGATGCATGCTCTAGGCTGGGAGCTAAAGCTTTTTGGTTTTTCAAACACGGTCTACTCCTCTCAGGTGCCGAGTTACAGGACGGTGAAAACAGTGAGTTTGTGTTAGACGCGAATCGTGCTTGGATTCATGCTCTAGGCTGGGAGCGCAAGCTTATTGCTTTATCAAACACGGTCTACATCTCTCAGGTGCCGAGTTACAGGACGGTGAAAACAGTGAGTTTGTGTTAGTCGCGAATCGTGCTCTGATGCATGCTCTAGGCTGGGAGCTAAAGCTTATTGGTTTTTCAAACACGGTCTACTCCTCTCAGATGCCGAGTTACAGGACGGTGAAAACAGTGAGTTTGTGTTAGACGCGAATCGTGCTCTGATTCATGCTCTAGGCCGGGAGCTAAAGCTTATTGCTTCTTCAAACACGGTCTACACCTCTCAGGTGCCGAGTTACAGGACGGTGAAAACAGTGAGTTTGTGTTAGACGCGAATCGTGCTCTGATTCATGCTCTAGGCTGGGAGCGCAAGCTTATTGGTTTTTCAAACACGGTCTACTCCTCTCAGGTGCCGAGTTACAGGACGGTGAAAACAGTGAGTTTGTGTTAGACGCGAATCGTGCTTGGATTCATGCTCTAGGCTGGGAGCGCAAGCTTATTGCTGTTTCAAACACGGTCTACACCTCTCAGGTGCCGAGTTACAGGACGGTGAAAACAGTGAGTTTGTGTTAGACGCGAATCGTGCTCTGATTCATGCTCTAGGCTGGGAGCGCAAGCTTTTTGCTTTTTCAAACACGGTCTACACCTCTCAGGTGCCGAGGTACAGGACGGTGAAAACAGTGAGTTTGTGTTAGACGCGAATCGTGCTGGGATTGATGCTCTAGGCTGGGAGCGCAAGCGTAATGCTTTTTCAAACACGGTCTACACCTCTCAGGTGCCGAGGTACAGGACGGTGAAAACAGTGAGTTTGTGTTAGACGCGAATCGTGCTCTGATTCATGCTCTAGGCTGGGAGCGCAAGCTTATTGCTTTTTCAAACACGGTCTACACCTCTCAGGTGCCGAGTTACAGGACAGTGAAAACAGTGAGTTTGTGTTAGACGCGAATCGTGCTTGGATTCATGCTCTAGGCTGGGAGCGCAAGCTTATTGCTGTTTCAAACACGGTCTACACCTCTCAGGTGCCGAGTTACAGGACGGTGAAAACAGTGAGTTTGTGTTAGACGCGAATCGTGCTCTGATTCATGCTCTAGGCTGGGAGCGCAAGCTTTTTGCTTTTTCAAACACGGTCTACACCTCTCAGGTGCCGAGGTACAGGACGGTGAAAACAGTGAGTTTGTGTTAGACGCGAATCGTGCTGGGATTGATGCTCTAGGCTGGGAGCGCAAGCGTAATGCTTTTTCAAACACGGTCTACACCTCTCAGGTGCCGAGGTACAGGACGGTGAAAACAGTGAGTTTGTGTTAGACGCGAATCGTGCTCTGATTCATGCTCTAGGCTGGGAGCGCAAGCTTATTGCTTTTTCAAACACGGTCTACACCTCTCAGGTGCCGAGTTACAGGACGGTGAAAACAGTGAGTTTGTGTTAGACGCGAATCGTGCTATGATTCATGCTCTAGGCTGGGAGCGCAAGCTTATTGCTTTTTCAAACACGGTCTACACCTCTCAGGTGCCGAGTTACAGGACGGTGAAAACAGTGAGTTTGTGTTAGACGCGAATCGTGCTTGGATTCATGCTCTAGGCTGGGAGCGCAAGCGTAATGCTTTTTCAAACACGGTCTACACCTCTCAGGTGCCGAGGTACAGGACGGTGAAAACAGTGAGTTTGTGTTAGACGCGAATCGTGCTCTGATTCATGCTCTAGGCTGGGAGCGCAAGCTTATTGCTTTTTCAAACACGGTCTACACCTCTCAGGTGCCGAGTTACAGGACGGTGAAAACAGTGAGTTTGTGTTAGACGCGAATCGTGCTATGACTCATGCTCTAGGCTGGGAGCGCAAGCTTATTGCTTTTTCAAACACGGTCTACACCTCTCAGGTGCCGAGTTACAGGACGGTGAAAACAGTGAGTTTGTGTTAGACGCGAATCGTGCTCTGATTGATGCTCTAGGCTGGGAGCTAAAGCTTATTGCTTTTTCAAACACAGTCTACTCCTCTCAGGTGCCGAGTTACAGGACGGTGAAAACAGTGAGTTTGTGTTAGACGCGAATCGTGCTCTGATTCATGCTCTAGGCTGGGAGCGCAAGCTTATTGCTTTTTCAAACACGGTCTACACCTCTCAGGTGCCGAGTTACAGGACGGTGAAAACAGTGAGTTTGTGTTAGACGCGAATCGTGCTCTGATTCATGCTCTAGGCTGGGAGCGCAAGCTTTTTGCTTTTTCAAACACGGTCTACACCTCTCAGGTGCCGAGGTACAGGACGGTGAAAACAGTGAGTTTGTGTTAGACGCGAATCGTGCTGGGATTGATGCTCTAGGCTGGGAGCGCAAGCGTAATGCTTTTTCAAACACGGTCTACACCTCTCAGGTGCCGAGGTACAGGACGGTGAAAACAGTGAGTTTGTGTTAGACGCGAATCGTGCTCTGATTCATGCTCTAGGCTGGGAGCGCAAGCTTATTGCTTTTTCAAACACGGTCTACATCTCTCAGGTGCCGAGTTACAGGACGGTGAAAACAGTGAGTTTGTGTTAGACGCGAATCGTGCTCTGACTCATGCTCTAGGCTGGGAGCTAAAGCTTATTGCTTCTTCAAACACGGTGTACACCTCTCAGGTGCCGAGTTACAGGACGGTGAAAACAGTGAGTTTGTGTTAGACGCGAATCGTGCTCTGATTCATGCTCTAGGCTGGGAGCGCAAGCTTATTGCTTTTTCAAACACGGTCTACACCTCTCAGGTGCCGAGTTACAGGACGGTGAAAACAGTGAGTTTGTGTTAGACGCGAATCGTGCTTGGATTCATGCTCTAGGCTGGGAGCGCAAGCTTATTGCTTTTTCAAACACGGTCTACATCTCTCAGGTGCCGAGTTACAGGACGGTGAAAACAGTGAGTTTGTGTTAGACGCGAATCGTGCTCTGATTCATGCTCTAGGCTGGGAGCGCAAGCTTTTTGCTTTTTCAAACACGGTCTACACCTCTCAGGTGCCGAGGTACAGGACGGTGAAAACAGTGAGTTTGTGTTAGACGCGAATCGTGCTGGGATTGATGCTCTAGGCTGGGAGCGCAAGCGTAATGCTTTTTCAAACACGGTCTACACCTCTCAGGTGCCGAGGTACAGGACGGTGAAAACAGTGAGTTTGTGTTAGACGCGAATCGTGCTCTGGTTCATGCTCTAGGCTGGGAGCGCAAGCTTATTGCTTTTTCAAACACGGTCTACACCTCTCAGGTGCCGAGTTACAGGACGGTGAAAACAGTGAGTTTGTGTTAGACGCGAATCGTGCTATGATTCATGCTGTAGGCTGGGAGCGCAAGCTTATTGTTTTTTCAAACACGGTCTACATCTCTCAGGTGCCGAGTTACAGGACGGTGAAAACAGTGAGTTTGTGTTAGACGCGAATCGTGCTCTGACTCATGCTCTAGGCTGGGAGCTAAAGCTTATTGCTTCTTCAAACACGGTGTACACCTCTCAGGTGCCGAGTTACAGGACGGTGAAAACAGTGAGTTTGTGTTAGACGCGAATCGTGCTCTGATTCATGCTCTAGGCTGGGAGCGCAAGCTTATTGCTTTTTCAAACACGGTCTACACCTCTCAGGTGCCGAGTTACAGGACGGTGAAAACAGTGAGTTTGTGTTAGACGCGAATCGTGCTTGGATTCATGCTCTAGGCTGGGAGCGCAAGCTTATTGCTTTTTCAAACACGGTCTACATCTCTCAGGTGCCGAGTTACAGGACGGTGAAAACAGTGAGTTTGTGTTAGACGCGAATCGTGCTCTGATGCATGCTCTAGGCTGGGAGCTAAAGCTTATTGGTTTTTCAAACACGGTCTACTCCTCTCAGGTGCCGAGTTACAGGACGGTGAAAACAGTGAGTTTGTGTTAGACGCGAATCGTGCTTGGATTCATGCTCTAGGCTGGGAGCGCAAGCTTATTGCTTTATCAAACACGGTCTACATCTCTCAGGTGCCGAGTTACAGGACGGTGAAAACAGTGAGTTTGTGTTAGTCGCGAATCGTGCTCTGATGCATGCTCTAGGCTGGGAGCTAAAGCTTATTGGTTTTTCAAACACGGTCTACTCCTCTCAGATGCCGAGTTACAGGACGGTGAAAACAGTGAGTTTGTGTTAGACGCGAATCGTGCTCTGATTCATGCTCTAGGCCGGGAGCTAAAGCTTATTGCTTCTTCAAACACGGTCTACATCTCTCAGGTGCCGAGTTACAGGACGGTGAAAACAGTGAGTTTGTGTTAGACGCGAATCGTGCTCTGATTCATGCTCTAGGCTGGGAGCTAAAGCTTATTGGTTTTTCAAACACGGTCTACTCCTCTCAGGTGCCGAGTTACAGGACGGTGAAAACAGTGAGTTTGTGTTAGACGCGAATCGTGCTCTGATTCATGCTCTAGGCTGGGAGCGCAAGCTTATTGCTTTTTCAAACACGGTCTACACCTCTCAGGTGCCGAGTTACAGGACGGTGAAAACAGTGAGTTTGTGTTAGACGCGAATCGTGCTTGGATTCATGCTCTAGGCTGGGAGCGCAAGCGTAATGCTTTTTCAAACACGGTCTACACCTCTCAGGTGCCGAGGTACAGGACGGTGAAAACAGTGAGTTTGTGTTAGACGCGAATCGTGCTCTGATTCATGCTCTGGGCTGGGAGCTAAAGCTTATTGCTTTTTCAAACACGGTCTACACCTCTCAGGTGCCGAGTTACAGGACGGTGAAAACAGTGAGTTTGTGTTAGACGCGAATCGTGCTCTGATTCATGCTCTAGGCTGGGAGCGCAAGCTTATTGCTGTTTCAAACACGGTCTACACCTCTCAGGTGCCGAGTTACAGGACGGTGAAAACAGTGAGTTTGTGTTAGACGCGAATCGTGCTCTGATTCATGCTCTAGGCTGGGAGCGCAAGCTTTTTGCTTTTTCAAACACGGTCTACACCTCTCAGGTGCCGAGGTACAGGACGGTGAAAACAGTGAGTTTGTGTTAGACGCGAATCGTGCTGGGATTGATGCTCTAGGCTGGGAGCGCAAGCGTAATGCTTTTTCAAACACGGTCTACACCTCTCAGGTGCCGAGGTACAGGACGGTGAAAACAGTGAGTTTGTGTTAGACGCGAATCGTGCTCTGATTCATGCTCTAGGCTGGGAGCGCAAGCTTATTGCTTTTTCAAACACGGTCTACACCTCTCAGGTGCCGAGTTACAGGACGGTGAAAACAGTGAGTTTGTGTTAGACGCGAATCGTGCTATGATTCATGCTGTAGGCTGGGAGCGCAAGCTTATTGTTTTTTCAAACACGGTCTACATCTCTCAGGTGCCGAGTTACAGGACGGTGAAAACAGTGAGTTTGTGTTAGACGCGAATCGTGCTCTGACTCATGCTCTAGGCTGGGAGCTAAAGCTTATTGCTTCTTCAAACACGGTGTACACCTCTCAGGTGCCGAGTTACAGGACGGTGAAAACAGTGAGTTTGTGTTAGACGCGAATCGTGCTCTGATTCATGCTCTAGGCTGGGAGCGCAAGCTTATTGCTTTTTCAAACACGGTCTACACCTCTCAGGTGCCGAGTTACAGGACGGTGAAAACAGTGAGTTTGTGTTAGACGCGAATCGTGCTTGGATTCATGCTCTAGGCTGGGAGCGCAAGCTTATTGCTTTTTCAAACACGGTCTACATCTCTCAGGTGCCGAGTTACAGGACGGTGAAAACAGTGAGTTTGTGTTAGACGCGAATCGTGCTCTGATGCATGCTCTAGGCTGGGAGCTAAAGCTTATTGGTTTTTCAAACACGGTCTACTCCTCTCAGGTGCCGAGTTACAGGACGGTGAAAACAGTGAGTTTGTGTTAGACGCGAATCGTGCTTGGATTCATGCTCTAGGCTGGGAGCGCAAGCTTATTGCTTTATCAAACACGGTCTACATCTCTCAGGTGCCGAGTTACAGGACGGTGAAAACAGTGAGTTTGTGTTAGTCGCGAATCGTGCTCTGATGCATGCTCTAGGCTGGGAGCTAAAGCTTATTGCTTTTTCAAACACGGTCTACTCCTCTCAGATGCCGAGTTACAGGACGGTGAAAACAGTGAGTTTGTGTTAGACGCGAATCGTGCTCTGATTCATGCTCTAGGCCGGGAGCTAAAGCTTATTGCTTCTTCAAACACGGTCTACACCTCTCAGGTGCCGAGTTACAGGACGGTGAAAACAGTGAGTTTGTGTTAGACGCGAATCGTGCTCTGATTCATGCTCTAGGCTGGGAGCGCAAGCTTATTGCTTTTTCAAACACGGTCTACATCTCTCAGGTGCCGAGTTACAGGACGGTGAAAACAGTGAGTTTGTGTTAGACGCGAATCGTGCTCTGATTCATGCTCTAGGCTGGGAGCTAAAGCTTATTGGTTTTTCAAACACGGTCTACTCCTCTCAGGTGCCGAGTTACAGGACGGTGAAAACAGTGAGTTTGTGTTAGACGCGAATCGTGCTCTGATTCATGCTCTAGGCTGGGAGCGCAAGCTTATTGCTTTTTCAAACACGGTCTACACCTCTCAGGTGCCGAGTTACAGGACGGTGAAAACAGTGAGTTTGTGTTAGACGCGAATCGTGCTTGGATTCATGCTCTAGGCTGGGAGCGCAAGCGTAATGCTTTTTCAAACACGGTCTACACCTCTCAGGTGCCGAGGTACAGGACGGTGAAAACAGTGAGTTTGTGTTAGACGCGAATCGTGCTCTGATTCATGCTCTAGGCTGGGAGCTAAAGCTTATTGGTTTTTCAAACACGGTCTACTCCTCTCAGGTGCCGAGTTACAGGACGGTGAAAACAGTGAGTTTGTGTTAGACGCGAATCGTGCTTGGATTCATGCTGTAGGCTGGGAGCGCAAGCTTATTGCTTTATCAAACACGGTCTACATCTCTCAGGTGCCGAGTTACAGGACGGTGAAAACAGTGAGTTTGTGTTAGTCGCGAATCGTGCTCTGATGCATGCTCTAGGCTGGGAGCTAAAGCTTATTGGTTTTTCAAACACGGTCTACTCCTCTCAGATGCCGAGTTACAGGACGGTGAAAACAGTGAGTTTGTGTTAGACGCGAATCGTGCTCTGATTCATGCTCTAGGCCGGGAGCTAAAGCTTATTGCTTCTTCAAACACGGTCTACACCTCTCAGGTGCCGAGTTACAGGACGGTGAAAACAGTGAGTTTGTGTTAGACGCGAATCGTGCTCTGATTCATGCTCTAGGCTGGGAGCGCAAGCTTATTGCTTTTTCAAACACGGTCTACATCTCTCAGGTGCCGAGTTACAGGACGGTGAAAACAGTGAGTTTGTGTTAGACGCGAATCGTGCTCTGATTCATGCTCTAGGCTGGGAGCTAAAGCTTATTGGTTTTTCAAACACGGTCTACTCCTCTCAGGTGCCGAGTTACAGGACGGTGAAAACAGTGAGTTTGTGTTAGACGCGAATCGTGCTCTGATTCATGCTCTAGGCTGGGAGCGCAAGCTTATTGCTTTTTCAAACACGGTCTACACCTCTCAGGTGCCGAGTTACAGGACGGTGAAAACAGTGAGTTTGTGTTAGACGCGAATCGTGCTTGGATTCATGCTCTAGGCTGGGAGCGCAAGCGTAATGCTTTTTCAAACACGGTCTACACCTCTCAGGTGCCGAGGTACAGGACGGTGAAAACAGTGAGTTTGTGTTAGACGCGAATCGTGCTCTGATTCATGCTCTAGGCTGGGAGCTAAAGCTTATTGCTTTTTCAAACACGGTCTACACCTCTCAGGTGCCGAGGTACAGGACGGTGAAAACAGTGAGTTTGTGTTAGACGCGAATCGTGCTCTGATTCATGCTCTAGGCTGGGAGCGCAAGCTTATTGCTGTTTCAAACACGGTCTACACCTCTCAGGTGCCGAGTTACAGGACGGTGAAAACAGTGAGTTTGTGTTAGACGCGAATCGTGCTCTGATTCATGCTCTACGCTGGGAGCGCAAGCTTTTTGCTTTTTCAAACACGGTCTACACCTCTCAGGTGCCGAGGTACAGGACGGTGAAAACAGTGAGTTTGTGTTAGACGCGAATCGTGCTGGGATTGATGCTCTAGGCTGGGAGCGCAAGCGTAATGCTTTTTCAAACACGGTCTACACCTCTCAGGTGCCGAGGTACAGGACGGTGAAAACAGTGAGTTTGTGTTAGACGCGAATCGTGCTCTGATTCATGCTCTAGGCTGGGAGCGCAAGCTTATTGCTTTTTCAAACACGGTCTACACCTCTCAGGTGCCGAGTTACAGGACGGTGAAAACAGTGAGTTTGTGTTAGACGCGAATCGTGCTATGATTCATGCTCTAGGCTGGGAGCGCAAGCTTATTGCTTTTTCAAACACGGTCTACATCTCTCAGGTGCCGAGTTACAGGACGGTGAAAACAGTGAGTTTGTGTTAGACGCGAATCGTGCTCTGACTCATGCTCTAGGCTGGGAGCTAAAGCTTATTGCTTCTTCAAACACGGTGTACACCTCTCAGGTGCCGAGTTACAGGACGGTGAAAACAGTGAGTTTGTGTTAGACGCGAATCGTGCTCTGATTCATGCTCTAGGCTGGGAGCGCAAGCTTATTGCTTTTTCAAACACGGTCTACACCTCTCAGGTGCCGAGTTACAGGACGGTGAAAACAGTGAGTTTGTGTTAGACGCGAATCGTGCTTGGATTCATGCTCTAGGCTGGGAGCTAAAGCTTATTGGTTTTTCAAACACGGTCTACTCCTCTCAGGTGCCGAGTTACAGGACGGTGAAAACAGTGAGTTTGTGTTAGACGCGAATCGTGCTTGGATTCATGCTCTAGGCTGGGAGCGCAAGCTTATTGCTGTTTCAAACACGGTCTACACCTCTCAGGTGCCGAGTTACAGGACGGTGAAAACAGTGAGTTTGTGTTAGACGCGAATCGTGCTCTGATTCATGCTCTAGGCTGGGAGCGCAAGCTTTTTGCTTTTTCAAACACGGTCTACACCTCTCAGGTGCCGAGGTACAGGACGGTGAAAACAGTGAGTTTGTGTTAGACGCGAATCATGCTGGGATTGATGCTCTAGGCTGGGAGCGCAAGCGTAATGCTTTTTCAAACACGGTCTACACCTCTCAGGTGCCGAGGTACAGGACGGTGAAAACAGTGAGTTTGTGTTAGACGCGAATCGTGCTCTGATTCATGCTCTAGGCTGGGAGCGCAAGCTTATTGCTTTTTCAAACACGGTCTACACCTCTCAGGTGCCGAGTTACAGGACGGTGAAAACAGTGAGTTTGTGTTAGACGCGAATCGTGCTTGGATTCATGCTCTAGGCTGGGAGCGCAAGCGTAATGCTTTTTCAAACACGGTCTACACCTCTCAGGTGCCGAGGTACAGGACGGTGAAAACAGTGAGTTTGTGTTAGACGCGAATCGTGCTCTGATTCATGCTCTAGGCTGGGAGCTAAAGCTTATTGGTTTTTCAAACACGGTCTACTCCTCTCAGGTGCCGAGTTACAGGACGGTGAAAACAGTGAGTTTGTGTTAGACGCGAATCGTGCTTGGATTCATGCTCTAGGCTGGGAGCGCAAGCTTATTGCTGTTTCAAACACGGTCTACACCTCTCAGGTGCCGAGTTACAGGACGGTGAAAACAGTGAGTTTGTGTTAGACGCGAATCGTGCTCTGATTCATGCTCTAGGCTGGGAGCGCAAGCTTTTTGCTTTTTCAAACACGGTCTACACCTCTCAGGTGCCGAGGTACAGGACGGTGAAAACAGTGAGTTTGTGTTAGACGCGAATCGTGCTGGGATTGATGCTCTAGGCTGGGAGCGCAAGCGTAATGCTTTTTCAAACACGGTCTACACCTCTCAGGTGCCGAGGTACAGGACGGTGAAAACAGTGAGTTTGTGTTAGACGCGAATCGTGCTCTGATTCATGCTCTAGGCTGGGAGCGCAAGCTTATTGCTTTTTCAAACACGGTCTACACCTCTCAGGTGCCGAGTTACAGGACGGTGAAAACAGTGAGTTTGTGTTAGACGCGAATCGTGCTATGATTCATGCTGTAGGCTGGGAGCGCAAGCTTATTGTTTTTTCAAACACGGTCTACATCTCTCAGGTGCCGAGTTACAGGACGGTGAAAACAGTGAGTTTGTGTTAGACGCGAATCGTGCTCTGACTCATGCTCTAGGCTGGGAGCTAAAGCTTATTGCTTCTTCAAACACGGTGTACACCTCTCAGGTGCCGAGTTACAGGACGGTGAAAACAGTGAGTTTGTGTTAGACGCGAATCGTGCTCTGATTCATGCTCTAGGCTGGGAGCGCAAGCTTATTGCTTTTTCAAACACGGTCTACACCTCTCAGGTGCCGAGTTACAGGACGGTGAAAACAGTGAGTTTGTGTTAGACGCGAATCGTGCTTGGATTCATGCTCTAGGCTGGGAGCGCAAGCTTATTGCTTTTTCAAACACGGTCTACATCTCTCAGGTGCCGAGTTACAGGACGGTGAAAACAGTGAGTTTGTGTTAGACGCGAATCGTGCTCTGATGCATGCTCTAGGCTGGGAGCTAAAGCTTATTGGTTTTTCAAACACGGTCTACTCCTCTCAGGTGCCGAGTTACAGGACGGTGAAAACAGTGAGTTTGTGTTAGACGCGAATCGTGCTTGGATTCATGCTCTAGGCTGGGAGCGCAAGCTTATTGCTTTATCAAACACGGTCTACATCTCTCAGGTGCCGAGTTACAGGACGGTGAAAACAGTGAGTTTGTGTTAGTCGCGAATCGTGCTCTGATGCATGCTCTAGGCTGGGAGCTAAAGCTTATTGGTTTTTCAAACACGGTCTACTCCTCTCAGATGCCGAGTTACAGGACGGTGAAAACAGTGAGTTTGTGTTAGACGCGAATCGTGCTCTGATTCATGCTCTAGGCCGGGAGCTAAAGCTTATTGCTTCTTCAAACACGGTCTACATCTCTCAGGTGCCGAGTTACAGGACGGTGAAAACAGTGAGTTTGTGTTAGACGCGAATCGTGCTCTGATTCATGCTCTAGGCTGGGAGCTAAAGCTTATTGGTTTTTCAAACACGGTCTACTCCTCTCAGGTGCCGAGTTACAGGACGGTGAAAACAGTGAGTTTGTGTTAGACGCGAATCGTGCTCTGATTCATGCTCTAGGCTGGGAGCGCAAGCTTATTGCTTTTTCAAACACGGTCTACACCTCTCAGGTGCCGAGTTACAGGACGGTGAAAACAGTGAGTTTGTGTTAGACGCGAATCGTGCTTGGATTCATGCTCTAGGCTGGGAGCGCAAGCGTAATGCTTTTTCAAACACGGTCTACACCTCTCAGGTGCCGAGGTACAGGACGGTGAAAACAGTGAGTTTGTGTTAGACGCGAATCGTGCTCTGATTCATGCTCTAGGCTGGGAGCTAAAGCTTATTGCTTTTTCAAACACGGTCTACACCTCTCAGGTGCCGAGTTACAGGACGGTGAAAACAGTGAGTTTGTGTTAGACGCGAATCGTGCTCTAACTCATGCTCTAGGCTGGGAGCTAAAGCTTATTGCTTCTTCAAACACGGTGTACACCTCTCAGGTGCCGAGTTACAGGACGGTGAAAACAGTGAGTTTGTGTTAGACGCGAATCGTGCTCTGATTCATGCTCTAGGCTGGGAGCGCAAGCTTATTGCTTTTTCAAACACGGTCTACACCTCTCAGGTGCCGAGTTACAGGACGGTGAAAACAGTGAGTTTGTGTTAGACGCGAATCGTGCTTGGATTCATGCTCTAGGCTGGGAGCGCAAGCTTATTGCTTTTTCAAACACGGTCTACATCTCTCAGGTGCCGAGTTACAGGACGGTGAAAACAGTGAGTTTGTGTTAGACGCGAATCGTGCTCTGATGCATGCTCTAGGCTGGGAGCTAAAGCTTATTGGTTTTTCAAACACGGTCTACTCCTCTCAGGTGCCGAGTTACAGGACGGTGAAAACAGTGAGTTTGTGTTAGACGCGAATCGTGCTTGGATTCATGCTCTAGGCTGGGAGCGCAAGCTTATTGCTTTTTCAAACACGGTCTACTCCTCTCAGATGCCGAGTTACAGGACGGTGAAAACAGTGAGTTTGTGTTAGACGCGAATCGTGCTCTGATTCATGCTCTAGGCCGGGAGCTAAAGCTTATTGCTTCTTCAAACACGGTCTACACCTCTCAGGTGCCGAGTTACAGGACGGTGAAAACAGTGAGTTTGTGTTAGACGCGAATCGTGCTCTGATTCATGCTCTAGGCTGGGAGCGCAAGCTTATTGCTTTTTCAAACACGGTCTACATCTCTCAGGTGCCGAGTTACAGGACGGTGAAAACAGTGAGTTTGTGTTAGACGCGAATCGTGCTCTGATTCATGCTCTAGGCTGGGAGCTAAAGCTTATTGGTTTTTCAAACACGGTCTACTCCTCTCAGGTGCCGAGTTACAGGACGGTGAAAACAGTGAGTTTGTGTTAGACGCGAATCGTGCTCTGATTCATGCTCTAGGCTGGGAGCGCAAGCTTATTGCTTTTTCAAACACGGTCTACACCTCTCAGGTGCCGAGTTACAGGACGGTGAAAACAGTGAGTTTGTGTTAGACGCGAATCGTGCTTGGATTCATGCTCTAGGCTGGGAGCGCAAGCGTAATGCTTTTTCAAACACGGTCTACACCTCTCAGGTGCCGAGGTACAGGACGGTGAAAACAGTGAGTTTGTGTTAGACGCGAATCGTGCTCTGATTCATGCTCTAGGCTGGGAGCTAAAGCTTATTGGTTTTTCAAACACGGTCTACTCCTCTCAGGTGCCGAGTTACAGGACGGTGAAAACAGTGAGTTTGTGTTAGACGCGAATCGTGCTTGGATTCATGCTGTAGGCTGGGAGCGCAAGCTTATTGCTTTATCAAACACGGTCTACATCTCTCAGGTGCCGAGTTACAGGACGGTGAAAACAGTGAGTTTGTGTTAGTCGCGAATCGTGCTCTGATGCATGCTCTAGGCTGGGAGCTAAAGCTTATTGGTTTTTCAAACACGGTCTACTCCTCTCAGATGCCGAGTTACAGGACGGTGAAAACAGTGAGTTTGTGTTAGACGCGAATCGTGCTCTGATTCATGCTCTAGGCCGGGAGCTAAAGCTTATTGCTTCTTCAAACACGGTCTACACCTCTCAGGTGCCGAGTTACAGGACGGTGAAAACAGTGAGTTTGTGTTAGACGCGAATCGTGCTCTGATTCATGCTCTAGGCTGGGAGCGCAAGCTTATTGCTTTTTCAAACACGGTCTACATCTCTCAGGTGCCGAGTTACAGGACGGTGAAAACAGTGAGTTTGTGTTAGACGCGAATCGTGCTCTGATTCATGCTCTAGGCTGGGAGCTAAAGCTTATTGGTTTTTCAAACACGGTCTACTCCTCTCAGGTGCCGAGTTACAGGACGGTGAAAACAGTGAGTTTGTGTTAGACGCGAATCGTGCTCTGATTCATGCTCTAGGCTGGGAGCGCAAGCTTATTGCTTTTTCAAACACGGTCTACACCTCTCAGGTGCCGAGTTACAGGACGGTGAAAACAGTGAGTTTGTGTTAGACGCGAATCGTGCTTGGATTCATGCTCTAGGCTGGGAGCGCAAGCGTAATGCTTTTTCAAACACGGTCTACACCTCTCAGGTGCCGAGGTACAGGACGGTGAAAACAGTGAGTTTGTGTTAGACGCGAATCGTGCTCTGATTCATGCTCTAGGCTGGGAGCTAAAGCTTATTGCTTTTTCAAACACGGTCTACACCTCTCAGGTGCCGAGTTACAGGACGGTGAAAACAGTGAGTTTGTGTTAGACGCGAATCGTGCTCTGATTCATGCTCTAGGCTGGGAGCGCAAGCTTATTGCTGTTTCAAACACGGTCTACACCTCTCAGGTGCCGAGTTACAGGACGGTGAAAACAGTGAGTTTGTGTTAGACGCGAATCGTGCTCTGATTCATGCTCTAGGCTGGGAGCGCAAGCTTTTTGCTTTTTCAAACACGGTCTACACCTCTCAGGTGCCGAGGTACAGGACGGTGAAAACAGTGAGTTTGTGTTAGACGCGAATCGTGCTGGGATTGATGCTCTAGGCTGGGAGCGCAAGCGTAATGCTTTTTCAAACACGGTCTACACCTCTCAGGTGCCGAGGTACAGGACGGTGAAAACAGTGAGTTTGTGTTAGACGCGAATCGTGCTCTGATTCATGCTCTAGGCTGGGAGCTAAAGCTTATTGGTTTTTCAAACACGGTCTACGCCTCTCAGGTGCCGAGTTACAGGACGGTGAAAACAGTGAGTTTGTGTTAGACGCGAATCGTGCTTGGATTCATGCTGTAGGCTGGGAGCGCAAGCTTATTGCTTTATCAAACACGGTCTACATCTCTCAGGTGCCGAGTTACAGGACGGTGAAAACAGTGAGTTTGTGTTAGTCGCGAATCGTGCTCTGATGCATGCTCTAGGCTGGCAGCTAAAGCTTATTGGTTTTTCAAACACGGTCTACTCCTCTCAGATGCCGAGTTACAGGACGGTGAAAACAGTGAGTTTGTGTTAGACGCGAATCGTGCTCTGATTCATGCTCTAGGCCGGGAGCTAAAGCTTATTGCTTCTTCAAACACGGTCTACACCTCTCAGGTGCCGAGTTACAGGACGGTGAAAACAGTGAGTTTGTGTTAGACGCGAATCGTGCTCTGATTCATGCTCTAGGCTGGGAGCGCAAGCTTATTGCTTTTTCAAACACGGTCTACATCTCTCAGGTGCCGAGTTACAGGACGGTGAAAACAGTGAGTTTGTGTTAGACGCGAATCGTGCTCTGATTCATGCTCTAGGCTGGGAGCTAAAGCTTATTGGTTTTTCAAACACGGTCTACTCCTCTCAGGTGCCGAGTTACAGGACGGTGAAAACAGTGAGTTTGTGTTAGACGCGAATCGTGCTCTGATTCATGCTCTAGGCTGGGAGCGCAAGCTTATTGCTTTTTCAAACACGGTCTACACCTCTCAGGTGCCGAGTTACAGGACGGTGAAAACAGTGAGTTTGTGTTAGACGCGAATCGTGCTTGGATTCATGCTCTAGGCTGGGAGCGCAAGCGTAATGCTTTTTCAAACACGGTCTACACCTCTCAGGTGCCGAGGTACAGGACGGTGAAAACAGTGAGTTTGTGTTAGACGCGAATCGTGCTCTGATTCATGCTCTAGGCTGGGAGCTAAAGCTTATTGCTTTTTCAAACACGGTCTACACCTCTCAGGTGCCGAGTTACAGGACGGTGAAAACAGTGAGTTTGTGTTAGACGCGAATCGTGCTCTGATTCATGCTCTAGGCTGGGAGCGCAAGCTTATTGCTGTTTCAAACACGGTCTACACCTCTCAGGTGCCGAGTTACAGGACGGTGAAAACAGTGAGTTTGTGTTAGACGCGAATCGTGCTCTGATTCATGCTCTAGGCTGGGAGCGCAAGCTTATTGCTTTTTCAAACACGGTCTACACCTCTCAGGTGCCGAGGTACAGGACGGTGAAAACAGTGAGTTTGTGTTAGACGCGAATCGTGCTGGGATTGATGCTCTAGGCTGGGAGCGCAAGCGTAATGCTTTTTCAAACACGGTCTACACCTCTCAGGTGCCGAGGTACAGGACGGTGAAAACAGTGAGTTTGTGTTAGACGCGAATCGTGCTCTGATTCATGCTCTAGGCTGGGAGCGCAAGCTTATTGCTTTTTCAAACACGGTCTACACCTCTCAGGTGCCGAGTTACAGGACGGTGAAAACAGTGAGTTTGTGTTAGACGCGAATCGTGCTATGATTCATGCTGTAGGCTGGGAGCGCAAGCTTATTGTTTTTTCAAACACGGTCTACATCTCTCAGGTGCCGAGTTACAGGACGGTGAAAACAGTGAGTTTGTGTTAGACGCGAATCGTGCTCTGACTCATGCTCTAGGCTGGGAGCTAAAGCTTATTGCTTCTTCAAACACGGTGTACACCTCTCAGGTGCCGAGTTACAGGACGGTGAAAACAGTGAGTTTGTGTTAGACGCGAATCGTGCTCTGATTCATGCTCTAGGCTGGGAGCGCAAGCTTATTGCTTTTTCAAACACGGTCTACACCTCTCAGGTGCCGAGTTACAGGACGGTGAAAACAGTGAGTTTGTGTTAGACGCGAATCGTGCTTGGATTCATGCTCTAGGCTGGGAGCGCAAGCTTATTGCTTTTTCAAACACGGTCTACATCTCTCAGGTGCCGAGTTACAGGACGGTGAAAACAGTGAGTTTGTGTTAGACGCGAATCGTGCTCTGATGCATGCTCTAGGCTGGGAGCTAAAGCTTATTGGTTTTTCAAACACGGTCTACTCCTCTCAGGTGCCGAGTTACAGGACGGTGAAAACAGTGAGTTTGTGTTAGACGCGAATCGTGCTTGGATTCATGCTCTAGGCTGGGAGCGCAAGCTTATTGCTTTATCAAACACGGTCTACATCTCTCAGGTGCCGAGTTACAGGACGGTGAAAACAGTGAGTTTGTGTTAGTCGCGAATCGTGCTCTGATGCATGCTCTAGGCTGGGAGCTAAAGCTTATTGGTTTTTCAAACACGGTCTACTCCTCTCAGATGCCGAGTTACAGGACGGTGAAAACAGTGAGTTTGTGTTAGACGCGAATCGTGCTCTGATTCATGCTCTAGGCCGGGAGCTAAAGCTTATTGCTTCTTCAAACACGGTCTACATCTCTCAGGTGCCGAGTTACAGGACGGTGAAAACAGTGAGTTTGTGTTAGACGCGAATCGTGCTCTGATTCATGCTCTAGGCTGGGAGCTAAAGCTTATTGGTTTTTCAAACACGGTCTACTCCTCTCAGGTGCCGAGTTACAGGACGGTGAAAACAGTGAGTTTGTGTTAGACGCGAATCGTGCTCTGATTCATGCTCTAGGCTGGGAGCGCAAGCTTATTGCTTTTTCAAACACGGTCTACACCTCTCAGGTGCCGAGTTACAGGACGGTGAAAACAGTGAGTTTGTGTTAGACGCGAATCGTGCTTGGATTCATGCTCTAGGCTGGGAGCGCAAGCGTAATGCTTTTTCAAACACGGTCTACACCTCTCAGGTGCCGAGGTACAGGACGGTGAAAACAGTGAGTTTGTGTTAGACGCGAATCGTGCTCTGATTCATGCTCTGGGCTGGGAGCTAAAGCTTATTGCTTTTTCAAACACGGTCTACACCTCTCAGGTGCCGAGTTACAGGACGGTGAAAACAGTGAGTTTGTGTTAGACGCGAATCGTGCTCTGATTCATGCTCTAGGCTGGGAGCGCAAGCTTATTGCTGTTTCAAACACGGTCTACACCTCTCAGGTGCCGAGTTACAGGACGGTGAAAACAGTGAGTTTGTGTTAGACGCGAATCGTGCTCTGATTCATGCTCTAGGCTGGGAGCGCAAGCTTTTTGCTTTTTCAAACACGGTCTACACCTCTCAGGTGCCGAGGTACAGGACGGTGAAAACAGTGAGTTTGTGTTAGACGCGAATCGTGCTGGGATTGATGCTCTAGGCTGGGAGCGCAAGCGTAATGCTTTTTCAAACACGGTCTACACCTCTCAGGTGCCGAGGTACAGGACGGTGAAAACAGTGAGTTTGTGTTAGACGCGAATCGTGCTCTGATTCATGCTCTAGGCTGGGAGCGCAAGCTTATTGCTTTTTCAAACACGGTCTACACCTCTCAGGTGCCGAGTTACAGGACGGTGAAAACAGTGAGTTTGTGTTAGACGCGAATCGTGCTATGATTCATGCTGTAGGCTGGGAGCGCAAGCTTATTGTTTTTTCAAACACGGTCTACATCTCTCAGGTGCCGAGTTACAGGACGGTGAAAACAGTGAGTTTGTGTTAGACGCGAATCGTGCTCTGACTCATGCTCTAGGCTGGGAGCTAAAGCTTATTGCTTCTTCAAACACGGTGTACACCTCTCAGGTGCCGAGTTACAGGACGGTGAAAACAGTGAGTTTGTGTTAGACGCGAATCGTGCTCTGATTCATGCTCTAGGCTGGGAGCGCAAGCTTATTGCTTTTTCAAACACGGTCTACACCTCTCAGGTGCCGAGTTACAGGACGGTGAAAACAGTGAGTTTGTGTTAGACGCGAATCGTGCTTGGATTCATGCTCTAGGCTGGGAGCGCAAGCTTATTGCTTTTTCAAACACGGTCTACATCTCTCAGGTGCCGAGTTACAGGACGGTGAAAACAGTGAGTTTGTGTTAGACGCGAATCGTGCTCTGATGCATGCTCTAGGCTGGGAGCTAAAGCTTATTGGTTTTTCAAACACGGTCTACTCCTCTCAGGTGCCGAGTTACAGGACGGTGAAAACAGTGAGTTTGTGTTAGACGCGAATCGTGCTTGGATTCATGCTCTAGGCTGGGAGCGCAAGCTTATTGCTTTATCAAACACGGTCTACATCTCTCAGGTGCCGAGTTACAGGACGGTGAAAACAGTGAGTTTGTGTTAGTCGCGAATCGTGCTCTGATGCATGCTCTAGGCTGGGAGCTAAAGCTTATTGCTTTTTCAAACACGGTCTACTCCTCTCAGATGCCGAGTTACAGGACGGTGAAAACAGTGAGTTTGTGTTAGACGCGAATCGTGCTCTGATTCATGCTCTAGGCCGGGAGCTAAAGCTTATTGCTTCTTCAAACACGGTCTACACCTCTCAGGTGCCGAGTTACAGGACGGTGAAAACAGTGAGTTTGTGTTAGACGCGAATCGTGCTCTGATTCATGCTCTAGGCTGGGAGCGCAAGCTTATTGCTTTTTCAAACACGGTCTACATCTCTCAGGTGCCGAGTTACAGGACGGTGAAAACAGTGAGTTTGTGTTAGACGCGAATCGTGCTCTGATTCATGCTCTAGGCTGGGAGCTAAAGCTTATTGGTTTTTCAAACACGGTCTACTCCTCTCAGGTGCCGAGTTACAGGACGGTGAAAACAGTGAGTTTGTGTTAGACGCGAATCGTGCTCTGATTCATGCTCTAGGCTGGGAGCGCAAGCTTATTGCTTTTTCAAACACGGTCTACACCTCTCAGGTGCCGAGTTACAGGACGGTGAAAACAGTGAGTTTGTGTTAGACGCGAATCGTGCTTGGATTCATGCTCTAGGCTGGGAGCGCAAGCGTAATGCTTTTTCAAACACGGTCTACACCTCTCAGGTGCCGAGGTACAGGACGGTGAAAACAGTGAGTTTGTGTTAGACGCGAATCGTGCTCTGATTCATGCTCTAGGCTGGGAGCTAAAGCTTATTGGTTTTTCAAACACGGTCTACTCCTCTCAGGTGCCGAGTTACAGGACGGTGAAAACAGTGAGTTTGTGTTAGACGCGAATCGTGCTTGGATTCATGCTGTAGGCTGGGAGCGCAAGCTTATTGCTTTATCAAACACGGTCTACATCTCTCAGGTGCCGAGTTACAGGACGGTGAAAACAGTGAGTTTGTGTTAGTCGCGAATCGTGCTCTGATGCATGCTCTAGGCTGGGAGCTAAAGCTTATTGGTTTTTCAAACACGGTCTACTCCTCTCAGATGCCGAGTTACAGGACGGTGAAAACAGTGAGTTTGTGTTAGACGCGAATCGTGCTCTGATTCATGCTCTAGGCCGGGAGCTAAAGCTTATTGCTTCTTCAAACACGGTCTACACCTCTCAGGTGCCGAGTTACAGGACGGTGAAAACAGTGAGTTTGTGTTAGACGCGAATCGTGCTCTGATTCATGCTCTAGGCTGGGAGCGCAAGCTTATTGCTTTTTCAAACACGGTCTACATCTCTCAGGTGCCGAGTTACAGGACGGTGAAAACAGTGAGTTTGTGTTAGACGCGAATCGTGCTCTGATTCATGCTCTAGGCTGGGAGCTAAAGCTTATTGGTTTTTCAAACACGGTCTACTCCTCTCAGGTGCCGAGTTACAGGACGGTGAAAACAGTGAGTTTGTGTTAGACGCGAATCGTGCTCTGATTCATGCTCTAGGCTGGGAGCGCAAGCTTATTGCTTTTTCAAACACGGTCTACACCTCTCAGGTGCCGAGTTACAGGACGGTGAAAACAGTGAGTTTGTGTTAGACGCGAATCGTGCTTGGATTCATGCTCTAGGCTGGGAGCGCAAGCGTAATGCTTTTTCAAACACGGTCTACACCTCTCAGGTGCCGAGGTACAGGACGGTGAAAACAGTGAGTTTGTGTTAGACGCGAATCGTGCTCTGATTCATGCTCTAGGCTGGGAGCTAAAGCTTATTGCTTTTTCAAACACGGTCTACACCTCTCAGGTGCCGAGTTACAGGACGGTGAAAACAGTGAGTTTGTGTTAGACGCGAATCGTGCTCTGATTCATGCTCTAGGCTGGGAGCGCAAGCTTATTGCTGTTTCAAACACGGTCTACACCTCTCAGGTGCCGAGTTACAGGACGGTGAAAACAGTGAGTTTGTGTTAGACGCGAATCGTGCTCTGATTCATGCTCTACGCTGGGAGCGCAAGCTTTTTGCTTTTTCAAACACGGTCTACACCTCTCAGGTGCCGAGGTACAGGACGGTGAAAACAGTGAGTTTGTGTTAGACGCGAATCGTGCTGGGATTGATGCTCTAGGCTGGGAGCGCAAGCGTAATGCTTTTTCAAACACGGTCTACACCTCTCAGGTGCCGAGGTACAGGACGGTGAAAACAGTGAGTTTGTGTTAGACGCGAATCGTGCTCTGATTCATGCTCTAGGCTGGGAGCGCAAGCTTATTGCTTTTTCAAACACGGTCTACACCTCTCAGGTGCCGAGTTACAGGACGGTGAAAACAGTGAGTTTGTGTTAGACGCGAATCGTGCTATGATTCATGCTCTAGGCTGGGAGCGCAAGCTTATTGCTTTTTCAAACACGGTCTACATCTCTCAGGTGCCGAGTTACAGGACGGTGAAAACAGTGAGTTTGTGTTAGACGCGAATCGTGCTCTGACTCATGCTCTAGGCTGGGAGCTAAAGCTTATTGCTTCTTCAAACACGGTGTACACCTCTCAGGTGCCGAGTTACAGGACGGTGAAAACAGTGAGTTTGTGTTAGACGCGAATCGTGCTCTGATTCATGCTCTAGGCTGGGAGCGCAAGCTTATTGCTTTTTCAAACACGGTCTACACCTCTCAGGTGCCGAGTTACAGGACGGTGAAAACAGTGAGTTTGTGTTAGACGCGAATCGTGCTTGGATTCATGCTCTAGGCTGGGAGCTAAAGCTTATTGGTTTTTCAAACACGGTCTACTCCTCTCAGGTGCCGAGTTACAGGACGGTGAAAACAGTGAGTTTGTGTTAGACGCGAATCGTGCTTGGATTCATGCTCTAGGCTGGGAGCGCAAGCTTATTGCTGTTTCAAACACGGTCTACACCTCTCAGGTGCCGAGTTACAGGACGGTGAAAACAGTGAGTTTGTGTTAGACGCGAATCGTGCTCTGATTCATGCTCTAGGCTGGGAGCGCAAGCTTTTTGCTTTTTCAAACACGGTCTACACCTCTCAGGTGCCGAGGTACAGGACGGTGAAAACAGTGAGTTTGTGTTAGACGCGAATCATGCTGGGATTGATGCTCTAGGCTGGGAGCGCAAGCGTAATGCTTTTTCAAACACGGTCTACACCTCTCAGGTGCCGAGGTACAGGACGGTGAAAACAGTGAGTTTGTGTTAGACGCGAATCGTGCTCTGATTCATGCTCTAGGCTGGGAGCGCAAGCTTATTGCTTTTTCAAACACGGTCTACACCTCTCAGGTGCCGAGTTACAGGACGGTGAAAACAGTGAGTTTGTGTTAGACGCGAATCGTGCTTGGATTCATGCTCTAGGCTGGGAGCGCAAGCGTAATGCTTTTTCAAACACGGTCTACACCTCTCAGGTGCCGAGGTACAGGACGGTGAAAACAGTGAGTTTGTGTTAGACGCGAATCGTGCTCTGATTCATGCTCTAGGCTGGGAGCTAAAGCTTATTGGTTTTTCAAACACGGTCTACTCCTCTCAGGTGCCGAGTTACAGGACGGTGAAAACAGTGAGTTTGTGTTAGACGCGAATCGTGCTTGGATTCATGCTCTAGGCTGGGAGCGCAAGCTTATTGCTGTTTCAAACACGGTCTACACCTCTCAGGTGCCGAGTTACAGGACGGTGAAAACAGTGAGTTTGTGTTAGACGCGAATCGTGCTCTGACTCATGCTCTAGGCTGGGAGCGCAAGCTTTTTGCTTTTTCAAACACGGTCTACACCTCTCAGGTGCCGAGGTACAGGACGGTGAAAACAGTGAGTTTGTGTTAGACGCGAATCGTGCTGGGATTGATGCTCTAGGCTGGGAGCGCAAGCGTAATGCTTTTTCAAACACGGTCTACACCTCTCAGGTGCCGAGGTACAGGACGGTGAAAACAGTGAGTTTGTGTTAGACGCGAATCGTGCTCTGATTCATGCTCTAGGCTGGGAGCGCAAGCTTATTGCTTTTTCAAACACGGTCTACACCTCTCAGGTGCCGAGTTACAGGACGGTGAAAACAGTGAGTTTGTGTTAGACGCGAATCGTGCTATGATTCATGCTGTAGGCTGGGAGCGCAAGCTTATTGTTTTTTCAAACACGGTCTACATCTCTCAGGTGCCGAGTTACAGGACGGTGAAAACAGTGAGTTTGTGTTAGACGCGAATCGTGCTCTGACTCATGCTCTAGGCTGGGAGCTAAAGCTTATTGCTTCTTCAAACACGGTGTACACCTCTCAGGTGCCGAGTTACAGGACGGTGAAAACAGTGAGTTTGTGTTAGACGCGAATCGTGCTCTGATTCATGCTCTAGGCTGGGAGCGCAAGCTTATTGCTTTTTCAAACACGGTCTACACCTCTCAGGTGCCGAGTTACAGGACGGTGAAAACAGTGAGTTTGTGTTAGACGCGAATCGTGCTTGGATTCATGCTCTAGGCTGGGAGCGCAAGCTTATTGCTTTTTCAAACACGGTCTACATCTCTCAGGTGCCGAGTTACAGGACGGTGAAAACAGTGAGTTTGTGTTAGACGCGAATCGTGCTCTGATGCATGCTCTAGGCTGGGAGCTAAAGCTTATTGGTTTTTCAAACACGGTCTACTCCTCTCAGGTGCCGAGTTACAGGACGGTGAAAACAGTGAGTTTGTGTTAGACGCGAATCGTGCTTGGATTCATGCTCTAGGCTGGGAGCGCAAGCTTATTGCTTTATCAAACACGGTCTACATCTCTCAGGTGCCGAGTTACAGGACGGTGAAAACAGTGAGTTTGTGTTAGTCGCGAATCGTGCTCTGATGCATGCTCTAGGCTGGGAGCTAAAGCTTATTGGTTTTTCAAACACGGTCTACTCCTCTCAGATGCCGAGTTACAGGACGGTGAAAACAGTGAGTTTGTGTTAGACGCGAATCGTGCTCTGATTCATGCTCTAGGCCGGGAGCTAAAGCTTATTGCTTCTTCAAACACGGTCTACATCTCTCAGGTGCCGAGTTACAGGACGGTGAAAACAGTGAGTTTGTGTTAGACGCGAATCGTGCTCTGATTCATGCTCTAGGCTGGGAGCTAAAGCTTATTGGTTTTTCAAACACGGTCTACTCCTCTCAGGTGCCGAGTTACAGGACGGTGAAAACAGTGAGTTTGTGTTAGACGCGAATCGTGCTCTGATTCATGCTCTAGGCTGGGAGCGCAAGCTTATTGCTTTTTCAAACACGGTCTACACCTCTCAGGTGCCGAGTTACAGGACGGTGAAAACAGTGAGTTTGTGTTAGACGCGAATCGTGCTTGGATTCATGCTCTAGGCTGGGAGCGCAAGCGTAATGCTTTTTCAAACACGGTCTACACCTCTCAGGTGCCGAGGTACAGGACGGTGAAAACAGTGAGTTTGTGTTAGACGCGAATCGTGCTCTGATTCATGCTCTGGGCTGGGAGCTAAAGCTTATTGCTTTTTCAAACACGGTCTACACCTCTCAGGTGCCGAGTTACAGGACGGTGAAAACAGTGAGTTTGTGTTAGACGCGAATCGTGCTCTGATTCATGCTCTAGGCTGGGAGCGCAAGCTTATTGCTGTTTCAAACACGGTCTACACCTCTCAGGTGCCGAGTTACAGGACGGTGAAAACAGTGAGTTTGTGTTAGACGCGAATCGTGCTCTGATTCATGCTCTAGGCTGGGAGCGCAAGCTTTTTGCTTTTTCAAACACGGTCTACACCTCTCAGGTGCCGAGGTACAGGACGGTGAAAACAGTGAGTTTGTGTTAGACGCGAATCGTGCTGGGATTGATGCTCTAGGCTGGGAGCGCAAGCGTAATGCTTTTTCAAACACGGTCTACACCTCTCAGGTGCCGAGGTACAGGACGGTGAAAACAGTGAGTTTGTGTTAGACGCGAATCGTGCTCTGATTCATGCTCTAGGCTGGGAGCGCAAGCTTATTGCTTTTTCAAACACGGTCTACACCTCTCAGGTGCCGAGTTACAGGACGGTGAAAACAGTGAGTTTGTGTTAGACGCGAATCGTGCTATGATTCATGCTGTAGGCTGGGAGCGCAAGCTTATTGTTTTTTCAAACACGGTCTACATCTCTCAGGTGCCGAGTTACAGGACGGTGAAAACAGTGAGTTTGTGTTAGACGCGAATCGTGCTCTGACTCATGCTCTAGGCTGGGAGCTAAAGCTTATTGCTTCTTCAAACACGGTGTACACCTCTCAGGTGCCGAGTTACAGGACGGTGAAAACAGTGAGTTTGTGTTAGACGCGAATCGTGCTCTGATTCATGCTCTAGGCTGGGAGCGCAAGCTTATTGCTTTTTCAAACACGGTCTACACCTCTCAGGTGCCGAGTTACAGGACGGTGAAAACAGTGAGTTTGTGTTAGACGCGAATCGTGCTTGGATTCATGCTCTAGGCTGGGAGCGCAAGCTTATTGCTTTTTCAAACACGGTCTACATCTCTCAGGTGCCGAGTTACAGGACGGTGAAAACAGTGAGTTTGTGTTAGACGCGAATCGTGCTCTGATGCATGCTCTAGGCTGGGAGCTAAAGCTTATTGGTTTTTCAAACACGGTCTACTCCTCTCAGGTGCCGAGTTACAGGACGGTGAAAACAGTGAGTTTGTGTTAGACGCGAATCGTGCTTGGATTCATGCTCTAGGCTGGGAGCGCAAGCTTATTGCTTTATCAAACACGGTCTACATCTCTCAGGTGCCGAGTTACAGGACGGTGAAAACAGTGAGTTTGTGTTAGTCGCGAATCGTGCTCTGATGCATGCTCTAGGCTGGGAGCTAAAGCTTATTGCTTTTTCAAACACGGTCTACTCCTCTCAGATGCCGAGTTACAGGACGGTGAAAACAGTGAGTTTGTGTTAGACGCGAATCGTGCTCTGATTCATGCTCTAGGCCGGGAGCTAAAGCTTATTGCTTCTTCAAACACGGTCTACACCTCTCAGGTGCCGAGTTACAGGACGGTGAAAACAGTGAGTTTGTGTTAGACGCGAATCGTGCTCTGATTCATGCTCTAGGCTGGGAGCGCAAGCTTATTGCTTTTTCAAACACGGTCTACATCTCTCAGGTGCCGAGTTACAGGACGGTGAAAACAGTGAGTTTGTGTTAGACGCGAATCGTGCTCTGATTCATGCTCTAGGCTGGGAGCTAAAGCTTATTGGTTTTTCAAACACGGTCTACTCCTCTCAGGTGCCGAGTTACAGGACGGTGAAAACAGTGAGTTTGTGTTAGACGCGAATCGTGCTCTGATTCATGCTCTAGGCTGGGAGCGCAAGCTTATTGCTTTTTCAAACACGGTCTACACCTCTCAGGTGCCGAGTTACAGGACGGTGAAAACAGTGAGTTTGTGTTAGACGCGAATCGTGCTTGGATTCATGCTCTAGGCTGGGAGCGCAAGCGTAATGCTTTTTCAAACACGGTCTACACCTCTCAGGTGCCGAGGTACAGGACGGTGAAAACAGTGAGTTTGTGTTAGACGCGAATCGTGCTCTGATTCATGCTCTAGGCTGGGAGCTAAAGCTTATTGGTTTTTCAAACACGGTCTACTCCTCTCAGGTGCCGAGTTACAGGACGGTGAAAACAGTGAGTTTGTGTTAGACGCGAATCGTGCTTGGATTCATGCTGTAGGCTGGGAGCGCAAGCTTATTGCTTTATCAAACACGGTCTACATCTCTCAGGTGCCGAGTTACAGGACGGTGAAAACAGTGAGTTTGTGTTAGTCGCGAATCGTGCTCTGATGCATGCTCTAGGCTGGGAGCTAAAGCTTATTGGTTTTTCAAACACGGTCTACTCCTCTCAGATGCCGAGTTACAGGACGGTGAAAACAGTGAGTTTGTGTTAGACGCGAATCGTGCTCTGATTCATGCTCTAGGCCGGGAGCTAAAGCTTATTGCTTCTTCAAACACGGTCTACACCTCTCAGGTGCCGAGTTACAGGACGGTGAAAACAGTGAGTTTGTGTTAGACGCGAATCGTGCTCTGATTCATGCTCTAGGCTGGGAGCGCAAGCTTATTGCTTTTTCAAACACGGTCTACATCTCTCAGGTGCCGAGTTACAGGACGGTGAAAACAGTGAGTTTGTGTTAGACGCGAATCGTGCTCTGATTCATGCTCTAGGCTGGGAGCTAAAGCTTATTGGTTTTTCAAACACGGTCTACTCCTCTCAGGTGCCGAGTTACAGGACGGTGAAAACAGTGAGTTTGTGTTAGACGCGAATCGTGCTCTGATTCATGCTCTAGGCTGGGAGCGCAAGCTTATTGCTTTTTCAAACACGGTCTACACCTCTCAGGTGCCGAGTTACAGGACGGTGAAAACAGTGAGTTTGTGTTAGACGCGAATCGTGCTTGGATTCATGCTCTAGGCTGGGAGCGCAAGCGTAATGCTTTTTCAAACACGGTCTACACCTCTCAGGTGCCGAGGTACAGGACGGTGAAAACAGTGAGTTTGTGTTAGACGCGAATCGTGCTCTGATTCATGCTCTAGGCTGGGAGCTAAAGCTTATTGCTTTTTCAAACACGGTCTACACCTCTCAGGTGCCGAGTTACAGGACGGTGAAAACAGTGAGTTTGTGTTAGACGCGAATCGTGCTCTGATTCATGCTCTAGGCTGGGAGCGCAAGCTTATTGCTGTTTCAAACACGGTCTACACCTCTCAGGTGCCGAGTTACAGGACGGTGAAAACAGTGAGTTTGTGTTAGACGCGAATCGTGCTCTGATTCATGCTCTACGCTGGGAGCGCAAGCTTTTTGCTTTTTCAAACACGGTCTACACCTCTCAGGTGCCGAGGTACAGGACGGTGAAAACAGTGAGTTTGTGTTAGACGCGAATCGTGCTGGGATTGATGCTCTAGGCTGGGAGCGCAAGCGTAATGCTTTTTCAAACACGGTCTACACCTCTCAGGTGCCGAGGTACAGGACGGTGAAAACAGTGAGTTTGTGTTAGACGCGAATCGTGCTCTGATTCATGCTCTAGGCTGGGAGCGCAAGCTTATTGCTTTTTCAAACACGGTCTACACCTCTCAGGTGCCGAGTTACAGGACGGTGAAAACAGTGAGTTTGTGTTAGACGCGAATCGTGCTATGATTCATGCTCTAGGCTGGGAGCGCAAGCTTATTGCTTTTTCAAACACGGTCTACATCTCTCAGGTGCCGAGTTACAGGACGGTGAAAACAGTGAGTTTGTGTTAGACGCGAATCGTGCTCTGACTCATGCTCTAGGCTGGGAGCTAAAGCTTATTGCTTCTTCAAACACGGTGTACACCTCTCAGGTGCCGAGTTACAGGACGGTGAAAACAGTGAGTTTGTGTTAGACGCGAATCGTGCTCTGATTCATGCTCTAGGCTGGGAGCGCAAGCTTATTGCTTTTTCAAACACGGTCTACACCTCTCAGGTGCCGAGTTACAGGACGGTGAAAACAGTGAGTTTGTGTTAGACGCGAATCGTGCTTGGATTCATGCTCTAGGCTGGGAGCTAAAGCTTATTGGTTTTTCAAACACGGTCTACTCCTCTCAGGTGCCGAGTTACAGGACGGTGAAAACAGTGAGTTTGTGTTAGACGCGAATCGTGCTTGGATTCATGCTCTAGGCTGGGAGCGCAAGCTTATTGCTGTTTCAAACACGGTCTACACCTCTCAGGTGCCGAGTTACAGGACGGTGAAAACAGTGAGTTTGTGTTAGACGCGAATCGTGCTCTGATTCATGCTCTAGGCTGGGAGCGCAAGCTTTTTGCTTTTTCAAACACGGTCTACACCTCTCAGGTGCCGAGGTACAGGACGGTGAAAACAGTGAGTTTGTGTTAGACGCGAATCATGCTGGGATTGATGCTCTAGGCTGGGAGCGCAAGCGTAATGCTTTTTCAAACACGGTCTACACCTCTCAGGTGCCGAGGTACAGGACGGTGAAAACAGTGAGTTTGTGTTAGACGCGAATCGTGCTCTGATTCATGCTCTAGGCTGGGAGCGCAAGCTTATTGCTTTTTCAAACACGGTCTACACCTCTCAGGTGCCGAGTTACAGGACGGTGAAAACAGTGAGTTTGTGTTAGACGCGAATCGTGCTTGGATTCATGCTCTAGGCTGGGAGCGCAAGCGTAATGCTTTTTCAAACACGGTCTACACCTCTCAGGTGCCGAGGTACAGGACGGTGAAAACAGTGAGTTTGTGTTAGACGCGAATCGTGCTCTGATTCATGCTCTAGGCTGGGAGCTAAAGCTTATTGGTTTTTCAAACACGGTCTACTCCTCTCAGGTGCCGAGTTACAGGACGGTGAAAACAGTGAGTTTGTGTTAGACGCGAATCGTGCTTGGATTCATGCTCTAGGCTGGGAGCGCAAGCTTATTGCTGTTTCAAACACGGTCTACACCTCTCAGGTGCCGAGTTACAGGACGGTGAAAACAGTGAGTTTGTGTTAGACGCGAATCGTGCTCTGATTCATGCTCTAGGCTGGGAGCGCAAGCTTTTTGCTTTTTCAAACACGGTCTACACCTCTCAGGTGCCGAGGTACAGGACGGTGAAAACAGTGAGTTTGTGTTAGACGCGAATCGTGCTGGGATTGATGCTCTAGGCTGGGAGCGCAAGCGTAATGCTTTTTCAAACACGGTCTACACCTCTCAGGTGCCGAGGTACAGGACGGTGAAAACAGTGAGTTTGTGTTAGACGCGAATCGTGCTCTGATTCATGCTCTAGGCTGGGAGCGCAAGCTTATTGCTTTTTCAAACACGGTCTACACCTCTCAGGTGCCGAGTTACAGGACGGTGAAAACAGTGAGTTTGTGTTAGACGCGAATCGTGCTATGATTCATGCTGTAGGCTGGGAGCGCAAGCTTATTGTTTTTTCAAACACGGTCTACATCTCTCAGGTGCCGAGTTACAGGACGGTGAAAACAGTGAGTTTGTGTTAGACGCGAATCGTGCTCTGACTCATGCTCTAGGCTGGGAGCTAAAGCTTATTGCTTCTTCAAACACGGTGTACACCTCTCAGGTGCCGAGTTACAGGACGGTGAAAACAGTGAGTTTGTGTTAGACGCGAATCGTGCTCTGATTCATGCTCTAGGCTGGGAGCGCAAGCTTATTGCTTTTTCAAACACGGTCTACACCTCTCAGGTGCCGAGTTACAGGACGGTGAAAACAGTGAGTTTGTGTTAGACGCGAATCGTGCTTGGATTCATGCTCTAGGCTGGGAGCGCAAGCTTATTGCTTTTTCAAACACGGTCTACATCTCTCAGGTGCCGAGTTACAGGACGGTGAAAACAGTGAGTTTGTGTTAGACGCGAATCGTGCTCTGATGCATGCTCTAGGCTGGGAGCTAAAGCTTATTGGTTTTTCAAACACGGTCTACTCCTCTCAGGTGCCGAGTTACAGGACGGTGAAAACAGTGAGTTTGTGTTAGACGCGAATCGTGCTTGGATTCATGCTCTAGGCTGGGAGCGCAAGCTTATTGCTTTATCAAACACGGTCTACATCTCTCAGGTGCCGAGTTACAGGACGGTGAAAACAGTGAGTTTGTGTTAGTCGCGAATCGTGCTCTGATGCATGCTCTAGGCTGGGAGCTAAAGCTTATTGGTTTTTCAAACACGGTCTACTCCTCTCAGATGCCGAGTTACAGGACGGTGAAAACAGTGAGTTTGTGTTAGACGCGAATCGTGCTCTGATTCATGCTCTAGGCCGGGAGCTAAAGCTTATTGCTTCTTCAAACACGGTCTACATCTCTCAGGTGCCGAGTTACAGGACGGTGAAAACAGTGAGTTTGTGTTAGACGCGAATCGTGCTCTGATTCATGCTCTAGGCTGGGAGCTAAAGCTTATTGGTTTTTCAAACACGGTCTACTCCTCTCAGGTGCCGAGTTACAGGACGGTGAAAACAGTGAGTTTGTGTTAGACGCGAATCGTGCTCTGATTCATGCTCTAGGCTGGGAGCGCAAGCTTATTGCTTTTTCAAACACGGTCTACACCTCTCAGGTGCCGAGTTACAGGACGGTGAAAACAGTGAGTTTGTGTTAGACGCGAATCGTGCTTGGATTCATGCTCTAGGCTGGGAGCGCAAGCGTAATGCTTTTTCAAACACGGTCTACACCTCTCAGGTGCCGAGGTACAGGACGGTGAAAACAGTGAGTTTGTGTTAGACGCGAATCGTGCTCTGATTCATGCTCTGGGCTGGGAGCTAAAGCTTATTGCTTTTTCAAACACGGTCTACACCTCTCAGGTGCCGAGTTACAGGACGGTGAAAACAGTGAGTTTGTGTTAGACGCGAATCGTGCTCTGATTCATGCTCTAGGCTGGGAGCGCAAGCTTATTGCTGTTTCAAACACGGTCTACACCTCTCAGGTGCCGAGTTACAGGACGGTGAAAACAGTGAGTTTGTGTTAGACGCGAATCGTGCTCTGATTCATGCTCTAGGCTGGGAGCGCAAGCTTTTTGCTTTTTCAAACACGGTCTACACCTCTCAGGTGCCGAGGTACAGGACGGTGAAAACAGTGAGTTTGTGTTAGACGCGAATCGTGCTGGGATTGATGCTCTAGGCTGGGAGCGCAAGCGTAATGCTTTTTCAAACACGGTCTACACCTCTCAGGTGCCGAGGTACAGGACGGTGAAAACAGTGAGTTTGTGTTAGACGCGAATCGTGCTTGGATTCATGCTCTAGGCTGGGAGCGCAAGCTTATTGCTTTATCAAACACGGTCTACATCTCTCAGGTGCCGAGTTACAGGACGGTGAAAACAGTGAGTTTGTGTTAGTCGCGAATCGTGCTCTGATGCATGCTCTAGGCTGGGAGCTAAAGCTTATTGCTTTTTCAAACACGGTCTACTCCTCTCAGATGCCGAGTTACAGGACGGTGAAAACAGTGAGTTTGTGTTAGACGCGAATCGTGCTCTGATTCATGCTCTAGGCCGGGAGCTAAAGCTTATTGCTTCTTCAAACACGGTCTACACCTCTCAGGTGCCGAGTTACAGGACGGTGAAAACAGTGAGTTTGTGTTAGACGCGAATCGTGCTCTGATTCATGCTCTAGGCTGGGAGCGCAAGCTTATTGCTTTTTCAAACACGGTCTACATCTCTCAGGTGCCGAGTTACAGGACGGTGAAAACAGTGAGTTTGTGTTAGACGCGAATCGTGCTCTGATTCATGCTCTAGGCTGGGAGCTAAAGCTTATTGGTTTTTCAAACACGGTCTACTCCTCTCAGGTGCCGAGTTACAGGACGGTGAAAACAGTGAGTTTGTGTTAGACGCGAATCGTGCTCTGATTCATGCTCTAGGCTGGGAGCGCAAGCTTATTGCTTTTTCAAACACGGTCTACACCTCTCAGGTGCCGAGTTACAGGACGGTGAAAACAGTGAGTTTGTGTTAGACGCGAATCGTGCTTGGATTCATGCTCTAGGCTGGGAGCGCAAGCGTAATGCTTTTTCAAACACGGTCTACACCTCTCAGGTGCCGAGGTACAGGACGGTGAAAACAGTGAGTTTGTGTTAGACGCGAATCGTGCTCTGATTCATGCTCTAGGCTGGGAGCTAAAGCTTATTGGTTTTTCAAACACGGTCTACTCCTCTCAGGTGCCGAGTTACAGGACGGTGAAAACAGTGAGTTTGTGTTAGACGCGAATCGTGCTTGGATTCATGCTGTAGGCTGGGAGCGCAAGCTTATTGCTTTATCAAACACGGTCTACATCTCTCAGGTGCCGAGTTACAGGACGGTGAAAACAGTGAGTTTGTGTTAGTCGCGAATCGTGCTCTGATGCATGCTCTAGGCTGGGAGCTAAAGCTTATTGGTTTTTCAAACACGGTCTACTCCTCTCAGATGCCGAGTTACAGGACGGTGAAAACAGTGAGTTTGTGTTAGACGCGAATCGTGCTCTGATTCATGCTCTAGGCCGGGAGCTAAAGCTTATTGCTTCTTCAAACACGGTCTACACCTCTCAGGTGCCGAGTTACAGGACGGTGAAAACAGTGAGTTTGTGTTAGACGCGAATCGTGCTCTGATTCATGCTCTAGGCTGGGAGCGCAAGCTTATTGCTTTTTCAAACACGGTCTACATCTCTCAGGTGCCGAGTTACAGGACGGTGAAAACAGTGAGTTTGTGTTAGACGCGAATCGTGCTCTGATTCATGCTCTAGGCTGGGAGCTAAAGCTTATTGGTTTTTCAAACACGGTCTACTCCTCTCAGGTGCCGAGTTACAGGACGGTGAAAACAGTGAGTTTGTGTTAGACGCGAATCGTGCTCTGATTCATGCTCTAGGCTGGGAGCGCAAGCTTATTGCTTTTTCAAACACGGTCTACACCTCTCAGGTGCCGAGTTACAGGACGGTGAAAACAGTGAGTTTGTGTTAGACGCGAATCGTGCTTGGATTCATGCTCTAGGCTGGGAGCGCAAGCGTAATGCTTTTTCAAACACGGTCTACACCTCTCAGGTGCCGAGGTACAGGACGGTGAAAACAGTGAGTTTGTGTTAGACGCGAATCGTGCTCTGATTCATGCTCTAGGCTGGGAGCTAAAGCTTATTGCTTTTTCAAACACGGTCTACACCTCTCAGGTGCCGAGTTACAGGACGGTGAAAACAGTGAGTTTGTGTTAGACGCGAATCGTGCTCTGATTCATGCTCTAGGCTGGGAGCGCAAGCTTATTGCTGTTTCAAACACGGTCTACACCTCTCAGGTGCCGAGTTACAGGACGGTGAAAACAGTGAGTTTGTGTTAGACGCGAATCGTGCTCTGATTCATGCTCTAGGCTGGGAGCGCAAGCTTTTTGCTTTTTCAAACACGGTCTACACCTCTCAGGTGCCGAGGTACAGGACGGTGAAAACAGTGAGTTTGTGTTAGACGCGAATCGTGCTGGGATTGATGCTCTAGGCTGGGAGCGCAAGCGTAATGCTTTTTCAAACACGGTCTACACCTCTCAGGTGCCGAGGTACAGGACGGTGAAAACAGTGAGTTTGTGTTAGACGCGAATCGTGCTCTGATTCATGCTCTAGGCTGGGAGCTAAAGCTTATTGGTTTTTCAAACACGGTCTACTCCTCTCAGGTGCCGAGTTACAGGACGGTGAAAACAGTGAGTTTGTGTTAGACGCGAATCGTGCTTGGATTCATGCTGTAGGCTGGGAGCGCAAGCTTATTGCTTTATCAAACACGGTCTACATCTCTCAGGTGCCGAGTTACAGGACGGTGAAAACAGTGAGTTTGTGTTAGTCGCGAATCGTGCTCTGATGCATGCTCTAGGCTGGGAGCTAAAGCTTATTGGTTTTTCAAACACGGTCTACTCCTCTCAGATGCCGAGTTACAGGACGGTGAAAACAGTGAGTTTGTGTTAGACGCGAATCGTGCTCTGATTCATGCTCTAGGCCGGGAGCTAAAGCTTATTGCTTCTTCAAACACGGTCTACACCTCTCAGGTGCCGAGTTACAGGACGGTGAAAACAGTGAGTTTGTGTTAGACGCGAATCGTGCTCTGATTCATGCTCTAGGCTGGGAGCGCAAGCTTATTGCTTTTTCAAACACGGTCTACATCTCTCAGGTGCCGAGTTACAGGACGGTGAAAACAGTGAGTTTGTGTTAGACGCGAATCGTGCTCTGATTCATGCTCTAGGCTGGGAGCTAAAGCTTATTGGTTTTTCAAACACGGTCTACTCCTCTCAGGTGCCGAGTTACAGGACGGTGAAAACAGTGAGTTTGTGTTAGACGCGAATCGTGCTCTGATTCATGCTCTAGGCTGGGAGCGCAAGCTTATTGCTTTTTCAAACACGGTCTACACCTCTCAGGTGCCGAGTTACAGGACGGTGAAAACAGTGAGTTTGTGTTAGACGCGAATCGTGCTTGGATTCATGCTCTAGGCTGGGAGCGCAAGCGTAATGCTTTTTCAAACACGGTCTACACCTCTCAGGTGCCGAGGTACAGGACGGTGAAAACAGTGAGTTTGTGTTAGACGCGAATCGTGCTCTGATTCATGCTCTAGGCTGGGAGCTAAAGCTTATTGCTTTTTCAAACACGGTCTACACCTCTCAGGTGCCGAGTTACAGGACGGTGAAAACAGTGAGTTTGTGTTAGACGCGAATCGTGCTCTGATTCATGCTCTAGGCTGGGAGCGCAAGCTTATTGCTGTTTCAAACACGGTCTACACCTCTCAGGTGCCGAGTTACAGGACGGTGAAAACAGTGAGTTTGTGTTAGACGCGAATCGTGCTCTGATTCATGCTCTAGGCTGGGAGCGCAAGCTTTTTGCTTTTTCAAACACGGTCTACACCTCTCAGGTGCCGAGGTACAGGACGGTGAAAACAGTGAGTTTGTGTTAGACGCGAATCGTGCTGGGATTGATGCTCTAGGCTGGGAGCGCAAGCGTAATGCTTTTTCAAACACGGTCTACACCTCTCAGGTGCCGAGGTACAGGACGGTGAAAACAGTGAGTTTGTGTTAGACGCGAATCGTGCTCTGATTCATGCTCTAGGCTGGGAGCGCAAGCTTATTGCTTTTTCAAACACGGTCTACACCTCTCAGGTGCCGAGTTACAGGACGGTGAAAACAGTGAGTTTGTGTTAGACGCGAATCGTGCTATGATTCATGCTCTAGGCTGGGAGCGCAAGCTTATTGCTTTTTCAAACACGGTCTACATCTCTCAGGTGCCGAGTTACAGGACGGTGAAAACAGTGAGTTTGTGTTAGACGCGAATCGTGCTCTGACTCATGCTCTAGGCTGGGAGCTAAAGCTTATTGCTTCTTCAAACACGGTGTACACCTCTCAGGTGCCGAGTTACAGGACGGTGAAAACAGTGAGTTTGTGTTAGACGCGAATCGTGCTCTGATTCATGCTCTAGGCTGGGAGCGCAAGCTTATTGCTTTTTCAAACACGGTCTACACCTCTCAGGTGCCGAGTTACAGGACGGTGAAAACAGTGAGTTTGTGTTAGACGCGAATCGTGCTTGGATTCATGCTCTAGGCTGGGAGCTAAAGCTTATTGGTTTTTCAAACACGGTCTACTCCTCTCAGGTGCCGAGTTACAGGACGGTGAAAACAGTGAGTTTGTGTTAGACGCGAATCGTGCTTGGATTCATGCTCTAGGCTGGGAGCGCAAGCTTATTGCTGTTTCAAACACGGTCTACACCTCTCAGGTGCCGAGTTACAGGACGGTGAAAACAGTGAGTTTGTGTTAGACGCGAATCGTGCTCTGATTCATGCTCTAGGCCGGGAGCGCAAGCTTTTTGCTTTTTCAAACACGGTCTACACCTCTCAGGTGCCGAGGTACAGGACGGTGAAAACAGTGAGTTTGTGTTAGACGCGAATCATGCTGGGATTGATGCTCTAGGCTGGGAGCGCAAGCGTAATGCTTTTTCAAACACGGTCTACACCTCTCAGGTGCCGAGGTACAGGACGGTGAAAACAGTGAGTTTGTGTTAGACGCGAATCGTGCTCTGATTCATGCTCTAGGCTGGGAGCGCAAGCTTATTGCTTTTTCAAACACGGTCTACACCTCTCAGGTGCCGAGTTACAGGACGGTGAAAACAGTGAGTTTGTGTTAGACGCGAATCGTGCTTGGATTCATGCTCTAGGCTGGGAGCGCAAGCGTAATGCTTTTTCAAACACGGTCTACACCTCTCAGGTGCCGAGGTACAGGACGGTGAAAACAGTGAGTTTGTGTTAGACGCGAATCGTGCTCTGATTCATGCTCTAGGCTGGGACCTAAAGCTTATTGCTTTTTCAAACACGGTCTACACCTCTCAGGTGCCGAGTTACAGGACGGTGAAAACAGTGAGTTTGTGTTAGACGCGAATCGTGCTCTGATTCATGCTCTAGGCTGGGAGCGCAAGCTTATTGCTGTTTCAAACACGGTCTACACCTCTCAGGTGCCGAGTTACAGGACGGTGAAAACAGTGAGTTTGTGTTAGACGCGAATCGTGCTCTGATTCATGCTCTAGGCTGGGAGCGCAAGCTTTTTGCTTTTTCAAACACGGTCTACACCTCTCAGGTGCCGAGGTACAGGACGGTGAAAACAGTGAGTTTGTGTTAGACGCGAATCGTGCTGGGATTGATGCTCTAGGCTGGGAGCGCAAGCGTAATGCTTTTTCAAACACGGTCTACACCTCTCAGGTGCCGAGGTACAGGACGGTGAAAACAGTGAGTTTGTGTTAGACGCGAATCGTGCTCTGATTCATGCTCTAGGCTGGGAGCGCAAGCTTATTGCTTTTTCAAACACGGTCTACATCTCTCAGGTGCCGAGTTACAGGACGGTGAAAACAGTGAGTTTGTGTTAGACGCGAATCGTGCTCTGATTCATGCTCTAGGCTGGGAGCTAAAGCTTATTGCTTTTTCAAACACGGTCTACTCCTCTCAGGTGCCGAGTTACAGGACGGTGAAAACAGTGAGTTTGTGTTAGACGCGAATCGTGCTCTGATTCATGCTCTAGGCTGGGAGCGCAAGCTTATTACTTTTTCAAACACTGTCTACACCTCTCAGGTGCCGAGTTACACGACGGTGAAAACAGTGAGTTTGTGTTAGACGCGAATCGTGCTTGGATTCATGCTCTAGGCTGGGAGCTAAAGCTTATTGCTTTTTCAAACACGGTCTACACCTCTCAGGTGCCGATTTACAGGACGGTGAAAACAGTGAGTTTGTGTTAGACGCGAATCGTGCTCTGATTCATGCTCTAGGCTGGGAGCGCAAGCTTATTGCTTTTTCAAACACGGTCTACACCTCTAAGGTACCGAGTTACAGGACGGTGAAAACAGTGAGTTTGTGTTAGACGCGAATCGTGCTCTGATTCATGCTCTAGGCTGGGAGCTAAAGCTTATTGCTTTTTCAAACACGGTCTACTCCTCTCAGGTGCCGAGTTACAGGACGGTGAAAACAGTGAGTTTGTGTTAGACGTGAATCGTGCTCTGATTCATGCTCTAGGCTGGGAGCGCAAGCTTATTGCTTTTTCAAACACGGTGTACACCTCTCAGGTGCCGAGTTACAGGACGGTGAAAACAGTGAGTTTGTGTTAGACGCGAATCGTGCTCTGATTCATGCTCTAGGCTGGGAGCTCAAGCTTATTGCTTTTTCAAACACGGTCTACACCTCTCAGGTGCCGAGGTACAGGACGGTGAAAACAGTGAGTCTGTGTTAGACGCGAATCGTGCTCTGATTCATGCTCTAGGCGGGGAGCTCAAGCTTATTGCTTTTTCAAACACGGTCTACACCTCTCAGGTGCCGAGTTACAGGACGGTGAAAACAGTGAGTTTGTGTTAGACGCGAATCGTGCTCTGATTCATGCTCTAGGCTGGGAGCGCAAGCTTATTGCTTTTTCAAACACGGTCTACACCTCTCAGGTGCCGAGTTACAGGACGGTGAAAACAGTGAGTTTGTGTTAGACGCGAATCGTGCTCTGATTCATGCTCTAGGCGGGGAGCTCAAAATCGAGGTCCACGGGGAAAATCAGGCCCGCTACGGATATTTGCATATTACCCAGAGGAGCGTGCATGGCCAGGTGCGTCTACTTACTCAATTTGTACTTGCTCTCCCTAAGGAGGATTCATGCCAGTTCCCTTATTTGCATATTACCCAGAGGAGCGTGCATGGCCAGGTTCGTCTCCTTACTCAGTTTGTAGGTGCTCTCCCTAAGGAGGATTCATGCCAGCTCCTTCATTTGCATATTACCCAGAGGAGCGTGCACAGCCAGGTGCATCTACTTACTCAATTTGTACTTGCTCTCCCTAAGGAGGATTTATGCCAGCTCCCTTATTTGCATATTACCCAGAGGAGCGTGCATGGCCAGGTGCGTGTACTTACTCAGTTTGTAGTTGCTCTCCCTAAGGAGGATTCATGCCAGCTCCCTTATTTGCGTATTACCCAGAGGAGCATGCATGACGAGGTGCGTCTACTTACTCAGTTTGCAGTTGCTCTCCCTAAGGAGGATTCATGCCAGCTCCCTCATTTGCATATTACCCAAAGTAGCGTGCATGGCCAGGTGCGTCTCCTTACTCAGTTTGTAGTTGCTCTCCCTAAGGAGGATTCATGCCAGCTCCCTTATTTGCATATTACCCAGAGGAGCGTGCATGGCCAGCTGCGTCTCCTTACTCAGTTTGTAGTTGCTCTCCCTAAGGAGGATTCATGCCAGCTCCCTCATTTGCATATTACCCAGAGCAGGGGTGTAGATAGAGGCTCATGGGCTCGGGTGCATAAGTTTAGCTTGGGGCCCTCTACAGACCCCTCCAACCTCCACTCCTTTTCACGGCTACTACTTCTACATCACTTTTAGCTCCATTACTGTTTTTTTAAAATTACCCATCAATAGATCATTGGTAATCAGTGGTTTTAGCAGAGTTTTAAAACATCCAGAACACAAGCCTCAAGGCATGCTTCGCTTCCTCAGGAAAGAAAAAGAAAAAAATATATATATATACATACACACACACATATACATTGGAGACAGCATAATAACAATATATACAATAGAAACAACATAAAGCTAACTTTATATAACATGTTTGGGGCTCATGTCCACGGCCAGGTTTTCACCACCTAATATGCGTGCGTTGCGCATACACACGTGGTGCACAGTGAACGCAGTCAATGAAAGTCAATGGACTGCATGTAGATATGCAAGAGAAATAAATCCCAGCATGCTTTCTTTCTTTGTGTACCATGCAACGTGAGCCCTGTACACTTCTATGGGCTGCATGTGATAAACCACCCATACGCAATACATTGTCTCCATACGCAGTGACACTCTAAACACTCCCCATCACATGGAACACCCCTTGTCGTCGCCCCCCCCCCCCCACTCCCCATCACACGAAGTGCCTCTTATACCCCCCCCCCCCCCACTACACGGAACGCCCCTTGTTTTCCCTCCACACACTCCCCATCACACAGAACGCCTCTCGTACCCCACCTCCCACTCCCCATCACACAGGATCCCCCTCATTCTCCCCCCATCACACAGGATCACCCTTGTTCCCCCCCCCCCCCCCATCCCACAGGATCACCCTCGTTCTCCCCCACATCACACAGGGCCCCCCTCGTTCTCCCCCCCCCCCATCACACAGGGCCCCCCTCGTTCTCCCCCCCATCACACAGGGTGCCCCTCGTTCTCCCCCCCCCCCCATCACTCAGGGTCCCCCTCGTTCTCCCCCGCCCCATCACACAGGGTCCCCTTCGTTCACCCCCCATCACACAGGGTGCCCCTTGTGCTCCCCACCCCCATCACACAGGGTCCCCTTCGTTCACCCCCCATCACACAGGGTCCCCCTCGTGCTCCCCCCCCCATCCCACAGGATCACCCTCGTTCTCCCCCACATCACACAGGGCCCCCCTCGTTCTCCCCCCCCCATCACACAGGGCCCCCCTCGTTCTCCCCCCATCACACAGGGTGCCCCTCGTTCTCCCCCCCCCCCCTCCCCCATCACTCAGGGTCCCCCTCGTTCTCCCCCGCCCCATCACACAGGGTCCCCTTCGTTCACCCCCCATCACACAGGGTGCCCCTCGTGCTCCCCACCCCCGTCACACAGGGTCCCGCACACTGACCGCAGTTTCAGCCCCACTTCAGTAGCCTTGAGTACTTCCAGCAACCTCATTGGTTGTTGGGGACACACCTTCCTTTCAGATGTGCCCGAGGATACATTTACACAGAGCTGTGCACGAGAAGCAGGTGCTGACAGGAGTACAGTTACACAGATCTGCGGTGTATTCACTGCTTCTCTTGCTTCGTCAGCTCTGTGAATACACGGCAGATCTGTGTAACTGTATTCCTGTCAGCACCTGTTTCTCGTGCACAGCTCTGTGTAACTGTATCCTCGGGCACATCTTAAAGGAAGGTGTGTCCCCAACAACCAATGAGGTTGCTGGAAGTACTCAAGGCTACAGAAGTGGGGCTGAAAAGAAACACATGCGCGCGGGCCGGCAGCTTCTCCTGCAGAGGGGAGGAGTCTGAGCGGAGGTCCGGGAGGAAGCGCCGGCGTGCAGGAGAAGCTGCCGGCGAGTGCAGAGACCTTAATGAAAGTAACTGCGGTCAGTCCGTGCGAAAGAGGGCCCCCGGGGGCTCAGGGGCCGGGTGGCAACCGCGACCCCAGCACCCCCTATATGTACGCCTATGACCCAGAGGAGCGTGCATGGCCAGGTGCATCTCCTTACTCAGTTTGTAGTTGCTCTCCCTAAGGAGGATTTATGCCAGCTCCCTCATTTGCATATTACCCAGAAGAGCGTGCATGGCCAGGTGCGTTTCCTTACTCAGTTTGCAGTTGCTCTCCCTAAGGAGGATTCGTGCCAGCTCCCTCATTTGCATATTACCCAGAGTAGCGTGCATGGCCAGGTGCGTCTCCTTACTCAGTTTGTAGTTGCTCTCCCTAAGGAGGATTCATGCCAGCTCCCTCATTTGCATATTACCCAGAGGAGCGTGCATGGCCATGTGCATCCCCTTACTCAGTTTGCAGTTGCTCTCCCTAAGGAGGATTCGTGCCAGCTCGCTCATTTGCATATTACCCAGAGTAGCGTGCATGGCCAGGTGCGTCTCCTTACTCTGTTTGTAGTTGCTCTCCCTAAGGAGGATTCATGTTAGCTCCCTTATTTGCATATTACCCAGAGGAGCGTGCATGGCCAGGTGCGGCTCCTTACTCAGTTTGTAGTTGCTCTTCCTGAGGAGGATTCATGCCAGCTCCCTCATTTGCATATTACCCAGAGGAGCGTGCATGGCCAGGTGCGTCTACTTACTCAGTTTGTAGTTGCGCTCCCTAAGGAGGATTCATGCCAGCTTTCTCATTTGCATATTACCCAGAGGAGCATGCATGGCCAGGTGCGTTTCCTTACTCAGTTTGTAGTTGCTCTCCCTTAGGAGGATTCATGCCAGCTCCCTCATTTGCATATTACCCAGAGGAGCATGCATGGCCAGGTGCGTTTCCTTACTCAGTTTGTAGTTGCTCTCCCTAAGGAGGATTCATGCCAGCTCCCTCATTTACATATTACCCAGAGGAGCTATCTGCGGGCACCGACAGCATGAAGCTGTCACGTCCAGACACAAGTTTTTACGTCCTCAGGGATTAAGGCCCACTTGGGCAGGATGTAAAAACACTATGTGCTGGTCATTATGGGGTTAAGAATTAAATTATGCAAACTGAATAATACGAAATGTAACGATTGGCCAATTTTGCATCTTTCAAATAATGTGGAATATGATTTAGACCCGTTACCACTGAAAAACAAGGCGAGGTTCATCCATAGACTCATCACAACAGTTTTTTTGTTTTATTATATACTTTATTATTATGATTTGCATTTGATCCGAGGACCTTACCCCGGCGATCAGCGAGAGGAGATAAAACATCTTCTCGGAGGCTTCCGCATTTTAATCCAGATGCGGTTATCCTCCATGGACCTTTCCGGCCTCTGCGCATGTGCCCGCCGGCAAAATGCCGGACACATTCGCAGGAGCCCAGGAAATTTTAAACCTCCCTGCTGTTGGCGACCAACGGTCGCGGAGTGCTTGGAGCAGTGATTGGTGGCCTTGATGAGCGGTCCCTAGTCACGTGATAAAAAAGTAGGGATCTAACATTGGGCCTGTCTCACACGGCCGGATAGGAATTACGGGTTCTGCATGCGCTTGATCAGCGGTAATCCATGGATCAATCACAATTCCCCCCAATTAGCGAGTCGGAATTACCTAATCCACTCGCAGAAAACAGAACACAGCATGTTATATTTTACCGTGGATATCCACGACCTCGAGCCCATTGTGCTCTATAGTCGCGGATATACCCGCAGCCCATACGCAACTGTATTGTGCATGGGCTGCGGGTACCCGAGTCATATCTAAGTGATGGTGCGGGAAATACAAACAAAAACCGGTGTACTGCACATAAACAGCCGGTCATGCGCAGTACACAGTTTTTTGTTTGCCAAATCCGCAGCTACGGTTGTGGATCGGCTGCGGTGAGCTGCTGTCCAAATCCGCAGCTACGGTTGTGGATCGGCTGCAGTGATCTGCTGTCCAATTCCGCAGCTATGGTTGTGGATCGGCTGCAGTGATCTGCTGTCCAAATCCGCAGCTATGGTTGTGGTTTACACGGAGAGAGACGACAAGGAGCCGTTCGTGTTTAGCCCGTGTAAAGGACGCCATCAGCCAACAAATGAGCCCCCCACCCATCCTTCCCCTCTGAAGGTAATATGGAGCTCACTAGTTCCACAAGACTAGATTGGAGCGGCTCCTCTCTTCAGTAGCTCCACTCTAGCCACTTCACTGATCTGCTGGCTAGAATGTATTGGCTGGTGGTAGGATCTCCCAGCAGCCAGTGCGCTGTGCGCTATTTGTGGAGACGCGGTCACCTGAGATTTGTGCGCTACGTGTGGAGACGCGGCCACCTGAGATTTGTGCGCTAATTGTGGAGACGCGGCCGCCTGAGATTTGTGCACTGTGCGCTACGTGTGGAGACGCCACCTGAGATTAGTGCGCTGTGCGCTACATGTGGTGAGTACCCACCTGAGATTTGTGCGCTGTGCGCTACGTGTGGAGACGCAGCCACCTGAGATTCGTGCGCTACGTGTGGAGACGCGGCCACCTGAGATTCGTGCGCTACGTGTGGAGACGCGGCCACCTGAGATTCGTGCGCTACGTGTGGAGACGCGGCCACCCGAGATTCGTGCGCTACGTGTGGTGAGTATGTCACTTGAGATTTGCACCACGCCACCTGACTTTTTTTTGCAGATTCGTGCGCTACGTGTGGAGACGCGGCCACCCGAGATTCGTGCGCTACGTGTGGTGAGTACGTCACCTGAGATTTGCGCGACGCCACCTGACTGTTTTTGCAGATTCGTGCGCTACGTGTGGAGACGTGGCCACCCGAGATTCGTGCGCTACGTGTGGAGACGCGGCCACCTGAGATTCGTGCGCTACGTGTGGAGACGCGGCCACCCGAGATTCGTGCGCTACGTGTGGTGAGTATGTCACTTGAGATTTGCACCACGCCACCTGACTTTTTTTTGCAGATTCGTGCGCTACGTGTGGAGACGCGGCCACCCGAGATTCGTGCGCTACGTGTGGTGAGTACGTCACTTGAGATTTGCGCGACGCCACCTGACTGTTTTTGCAGAATTGTGCGCTACGTGTGGAGACGCGGCCACCCGAGATTTGTGCGCCTTTTTGCAAACTTACGTGTGGAGAGGATCCTGACGTTTGGACACGTTTTGAGAAGAATTTTGCTTCGCTCGGACACCAGCTGACATAACTCGTCGAGGTAAGCTGCTGCATCTGCCAAAATTTTCATTGCGTGCATCTGCTCATATGTGCACATTTTGCGCCTAGTTGCAGGTTTTTGCTTGCATCTGCTCATATGTGCATGTTTGCAGGTTTTCGCTTGCATCTGCTCATATGTGCATGTTTACATGTTTTCACTAGCATCTGCTCATATGTGTATATTTGGCGCATATTTGCAGGTTTTCACTTGCATCTGCTCATATGTTCATATATGTATATATATTACTGTGTGTGTATGTACGTACACGTACGTATGTACATGTATGTACGTATATACGTGTATGTACGTATGTGCGTGCGTGTACGTACGTACGTGCGTGCGTGTATGTATGTACGTACGTGCGTGTATGTATGTATGTATGTACGTGCGTGCATGTATGTATGTACGTACATACGTGTACGTGTGTACGTACGTACGCGTGTGTATGTACGTACGCGTGTGTACACGTACGTCGAATTTGGACAATAATTTGCTGTGTTAAAACTTCATCTTATAGGCCGGATAACAGATTACATAAAATTTTTGAATTTTTATTTTTTATTTGGCATTTTTGGATACACTAATAGCTTTTATTTATTTTCTAGCAAACGTACAGGTGCCATCACAATACTGTACCAAATTAGCACACAGCTAACAAAGCTTCGGAAAAACATACCAATTGTCCAAATGAGATGTCTGGATCTATTAAAGTTGTGGTGAAGAAAAGCAGGGACAGTATGTAGCTTATAGCGGTTTAGAGATTTATTAGCCACAAAGTACGCAAACCACCAGAATAAAGCAAACTTTTTTCCTTCTTCTTTACAGGTGAGCTGATAAGTTATTTCAAGATTACCACACTGCGTTTGCTCACAATCATTGTTGAAGCAGCAGAGAGACTGACGGTCCTAGATGTTGGCTCAGTAGGACGCTTTCAAGATGGGCATGTTTGCAAATCGAAGTGATTCTTACATTGTTTTTTCTGTGCCTTGTTGTACTTCGTTTAAGTGGTAAAAATGGGCAGTTAGAAGTTGTGTATATTAATTAAAATTAAGAATATTGACAACATTTTGAATAACTTGTAATTTTTTAACATTTGCAAATGTTATATCTCATATGTGCAAGCATACTCTACAAATCTTTGCCAACATATATTTCCATCTGTTCACTTTATTCTAGACGCACATTTGCAAAAACATCCTTTGTTTGGAACCATTTAGGAGACATTCAAGTTGAATCTTACTTTTCCTCATTTTGATAAACCCTTTTTTCTCCACCGAGCCAAGATTGCAAAGGCTCGTGGGTGTCAGAATACATACCCCCTAAAATGACCCTATTTTACAAAGTACACCCCTTAATGTGTTCACTGAGGGGTGTCAGGAGTAATTAGATCCCACATTTTCAGGAATTAATGCAATTTAGATTTTAAAAAAAAGTGTTCGGGTAATGTGCTATTCTAAATTTTTTTCCCCCAAAATCATTTTCATGTGCACTGACACCCCAAAATGGATACCCCTGTTTGTATTGTTTTCAGAAATGTACCCATTGTGGCCCTAATGTTATGTTAGTATGCACAAATGGGACCCAAAATGTAAACAGTACTATGTGGCTTTCTGAACAGACTGTTATGATCGTGTGGGCAGATTTAGCAGACTGCCAACACCATCGTGACCAAAGATGCACACAGGAAATTCACATGGAATCCATGCCACTGACCCTGTGCTAAAAGGGGGGGGGGGGTCGACAGTGGCCCAACCTAAGCGTAGACATCGCCCAAATAAGAGGGCGGCCCAGCGGTCTTCGGATCTGGGCCATAGCTGATCCTAGGAGCCACAGAACAGGACACACGCATGGCATATAACAGAGACGGAACAGAATACACAGAGATAGAAAACACTGCATACAGAAGCCAAAAATGCAACCACTACTAACAGATAGGCTGATTATAAAGAACAGGTATTACTTGACATTTTAGACAAAACGTGAAGCTAGCGGGCGAACTTCTAAGCTCCTGGTTATACCGCTATTCCCTACACTAACCATGAGTCCAGGAGACCCGGACAACATTCACACAGGAGATGAGGTAACACTAAACTGACAGAACGTAAACGTACAAACGGGCATGAAACTGCAAGACACAGATCACACAGAAAGCTTGCATCTGGGACAGGACAGAGCAGGGGGCACACTGCCAACTGCAAGTGGAGCAGGACATAGCATGGGGCACACCGCCAACTATCAAATATAGTGCCATCTCAATAATATAGGGGAATAGACAGTCAGCTACACAAGGTGAGATAGGAGACTGTGTCAAGTTACATTAACTGACACACAGAGCAGACAAGACGTACAGAGGCCACAGCTGTAAAGGGAATGCATATAACGGAGACAAGGACTACAGGTGTCCAAACCGTCTTCGGGAAGCTGAGAGACACATAACCACTTACAAGTTCTGCGTGGGAAAAAGGCAGATACCTCAAGACAAGGATTCATAACTGCTCAGTCTGAAACCCAGACACAGACTGCCAAGAGCTGGCTTTATATGTATGCACAGAGCCAGGAGATTGGCTTGCAGGAAGTACCACACCCAGGCAGCTCAATCAATTAACCCTCTCAGGGCTGTGCTGCTAGTAAACTGAAGCTTTGAGCAACATATACCAGCAGCAGACGTAACAGACATTTTGCTTGAAGGCCTTTAAAGCCCCATAGCACAGTTGTAGAGCTGTTGAGCAGCCACAAAATTTTAACAATACACCCCTTAATTAGTTTACCTAGGGGGATAATGCCCACTTGGCCTGTAGCAGCAGCCACAATGCATACTTGAGTATAGCCGATCCAAGTGTTAGCCGAGGTACCTAATATTACCCCTTGGCTTATACTCAAGTCAATAATTGACCCCAGGTTTTTGGGGTAAAAGTTGGTACCTTGGCTTATACTCAGGTCGGCTTAGACTGAAGTATATCTGATTACATGCAAAAACCTAATGAAATAAGAGCAATCGTTGCATGCAAAGCATTAACAGCGGGAATCGGTTGTCTCACCCATCCCCGCTGTGACTGCGGGAGGCCAACTGTCATTAGCAACAGTCTTCAGCAGTAGATGGGCTCAGATCTGTAGGATGTAGATGCAAGTCCATTCCAGAAAGCTGCTTTCTAACATATACATACATTCACGTGCTGCGGTGGCAAGGGGTTAAAAGGGTTCCCTGGGACTCCAGTACTGATGATCTATGCGCAGTGAAGTGTTGATCTGCCTCACAGAATCCCTGCCAATCAGCTGATGACGAGTGCGCACCGCTGCCACTTCAGTCTATGCCAGACGAAGCACCGTACATTTCCGGCTGTACACGCCTGCATAGGATTGCATTTCAATACGCAATCCTATGCAGAAGGCCGTGGTTTGTCTACGCGAAATCACGCGCAGAAAACAAACTGCGCCATGCTCTAATTCTGTGCGGGGTTCGCAGAGCCCCGGACATAAACGTCACTCGCTGGCTGCCGGCTCTGCGCATGTGCCGTCTGCTGGCACATGAGTTCCGCACTGCTCTCTGCAGGCGCTCAGGTCGGGTCCCGTTGCGAGCAGCTGGATGCGACACGGCCGTCTGCAGGCGGCCTTAGGCCTCATGTCCACTGGAAAAATACAATCCGCGTAGAATCAGCTTTCTATTGTATAATTTTTGCATGCAGATATCTGCACACATTGCTATCAATGTGATAGCAATGTGGCCGATCCGCGGTAAAATGGAGCATGCCGGGTTTTTTTCTCCCACGCGTGAAAAACGCAATTCTATTAAAATTCCATCCGCGGGTGCAAAAATCAGTTTAATGGACCACGGATGGCCAATGATTCCCTAGGGGCAAATCCGCTGCGGAAACCGCAATTCCATTTTGCTAGTGGACATGAGGCCTTAAGGCTCCTTCCCACAGACGGATCTATTCAACCTAATAGCTCAATGCTTACGGTGCGGAATTTCACAGCGGAATTCCGCACCGTAAAATCACCCCTCCTCACCCACGGCATGCTCTATTTGCCGCGGGTGTACGCGCGGACGGCTTCCATTGCAGTCTGTGGAAGCCGTCCATTCACGCTATCTTCCGCTGTAGCACAGCGGAAGATAGTGTGAAACCGCCTCTACGCCTACCGCGTCACATGCCGCTGCGGTGCGTCACGCGCTCGATTGCCCATGCGCGCTGAGGCGTCATGCGGGACTCCGAAACTGGAGGTAAGTATTGGGGTCTCTTGGGGCCGCCGTGACGGGCTCCGCCCCGGAATTCCATGGCGGAGCCCGTCACAGCCATGTGCAGCCGGCTTTACAGCGTGGGTAATCAGGAGTTAAAAACATAAATAAGGTAAAACAAAAAAACAAATTCAAATCACGTTTTATTATTTATTAAAAATGTGGATTTTACACCAAGTGTCATTCCCAGATAAAACAAAGGCCGCTGTGTTTGGGTATCTTTTCTGTTTACTCAATCGGTGTAAAATATTGCGCAGTTTTTCAGGATCCTCCGTCATAATTCTTTGAAAGAAAAAGCTTATAAAAAAAAAAAAAGGTGAGTCACAGGCAAAAAGCAGTCCATAAAACGAAGGGTTTCAAGATTGCTGAACGTCGAGGGTCTCTTCACTGTCGGACAGCCTTCCCATTCTCAAGGACGTCAGATCTGCAGGAAATGATGAAAAATCAGCAGGTTAACAGTCACATCACACCAGTATTACTGATCTCTAGATCCGCTCCACCCACTTACATTGACCACTACTCCCCCAACCTGGTCAGAACAATCATATATAATAAATATATATACATACGTACACGTACGGCAATGCCTTATCAGTTACAGTAGTGATCATAGGTAATGGCAAGCAGGGACACCTGTTGTCATGGCAACCCATCGGCCCGCCATGATTACAAGGGCCAGACGACATAACATAGGGAGCACGCTCCCTTGGGGAATCCTTTACTTGCTGCCATCTCAAAACTTTGCAGGACAACCTATGGTTTCTCTTGGTATCATTTTGGACTACATGCCACTTTTTCATCGTTTTTTATGATATTTTTTTTGGGGGGGGGAATTGAATGACCCAAAAAGTACAATTCTGACATTTTGGCTTTTTTTCTGACAACATAAATGATGCTGATTTTTTGAGAGTTCAAATTGTTATGGACACGAAGATACCAAATAGATTTTAGATGTTCTTATTTCATCACCGGTGCTCAGGAAAGATGTTACAGTATTGGAGGGGGTTCAAAGAAGAGCGACTAAACTAATACAGGGGGCTCAGGCTAGCTGTGGTCCAGTTGCAAGGGCTGTGAAAAACCCAGTGGTAGACCCGGAGAGCTTGCCTTAGCTTGCTCGATGGGCCTGCCTCGATCTGGGAGGTCGAGGAGGGTCAACCGTTGAGGGCTGCGGGGTAGTGTAGGGACAGTTAGTAAAACAGACAGTTTCATTACTGCTAACCGTCATCAGAATATGCAGCATGATAGAAACACACGCTCATCATAACCTCAGGACACATTTTACCTGCACATAACCCTCAGGCGTCATTTGACGACACATTGCTCATTCTCGCCCCTGCCCTCTCCATCAAACTCAGAGAGATGGCGCTGATTTTGTACCTCCTTAACCCCTTATTGACCGCCCTATAGTGTTTTTAATCCCCACAGCCATAAAAACATGCTCATGCTGAGGATTACAGCCCTGGGGGCTGTGGACATGACAGCTCCTTGTTGTCAGCTGCCCGAGTGACCCCCAGTCACGCTATTGCCGTTATCCAAGTAAACAGTTAAAAACTTTAAAATTTCATCTTTCCTCATATCCGTGAGTGGAGATGAAATTACATACCTAAAGCCCCCGGATTTATCCGCGGACCTTACCCCAGATTGCCGGGGTAATTTAAAATCTCCCTGTTGCTGGCTAGCAAACGTAGCTGAAAGCCTGGAGATTTCACGATGGGCACCGGTCCCGGCGCTCTCCCCGACACCCGGTTTGAATTTGGCGCCAAAAACCTCATGGCGCGTCTTGCTCCTTGCGGCCTCTCGCCGCCGCGACTGCTCTTATGACCGCCTCTCTTTGCAGTGGGACTCGGGCTGAGTCGCGCCGGGGGGGGGGGGGGGGGGGGTGTTTCTTCGCTTCGGGCGGCCTCGCCCGGCATCCCCCTCTTGTGCTGCTCCCTCTCCGGATACCGGCTCCCTTGCTGCTGGCTCGAGTGGCCCCCCCGACTCCGATCCCGACCTGCAGCTGGCGATTAACTCCTCCAGCCACTCGGCGCCATTCCGCTGGATTGCTTCTTGAATCTGTAGCCGCAAATCTTCCATCCTCAGTCTTGGGTCTTCTTGCTTCCACGGACCACTCTGGCACACTCTCCCTCTTCTTGCTTGCCCGGAGCAGGTGAGTTTAATTCAGGCGCGGGTCTCCTGCGGATCCGGACGGCTTCCATAGGCCTCAATAGAAGCCTGCGGGAGCCGTCCCCGCGGGAGTCCCACGCCTGAATGTATCATGTCCGGATTTTTTTCTGCACATGGGACCCGCGCCTGCAGGAAAAATGACATCCGCAGATATTTTACTACCTGCGGGTGTCTAATGCATCCCTATGGGGCGTGGATCCGCGTGCAGGAAAAACGATGCGGATTCAAAATCCGAATTTGCCCGTGGACATGGGGCCTAAGGCGGATTTTAACTCTTCTCCTGCCCGCGGATCCGCATCCCATAGGGATGCATTGATCACCCGCGGGTAGATAAATACCCGCGGATGGTCAATAAAAGTGATTTTTTTAAAAATTGAGCATGAAAAAATCTGGACCATGCTCCATTTTCGTGCGGGAGACCAAAATCGGAATTTACTCACCTGCTCCGGATCTTCCCTTCGCCGCGGCTGGCTGTATAACATATCCAGTCGTGTGAGACCGGCCTTCGGTAGATCGCTACCTTTTTATCACGTGACCAGGGACAGCTCAACGAGACCACCGATCACTGCTCCAGGCTCTTGGTGACCTTTGTTAGCCGGGAGCACAGAGATTTAAAATTTACCGGGCTCCCTAGCTGCTGCGCATGTGTCTGGCATTTTAAGGCAGGTTCATGCGCAGAAGCCGGAGAAGGTCCACGAAGGAGGATCACATCGAGGTTCAAATACGGAGGCCTCCGGTAAGAAGTTTCATCTCCTCTCACCGATCAAAGAGGGGAGATTAAACTTCAACTTTTTCTTAACTTTTACATGATCGCCGTTATCCAACCGAGGATAAGGATCCCGTCGGGGGACATCGCCGGAGGCCTTAGGGAAATATTTTCACCTTCCCTTACGGATTGGATTCGTGACAGGAGGTGAAGCTGTAACTCTTTTACTTTTACATGATCGCCGTTATCCATTGGCTAATGGCAATCACGTGACTGGGGACCACGTACTGCGGCCCACCATGAAATCTCCAGGCTCTCAGCTATGTTTGGTAGCCAGGAGCAGGGATATCTTAAATTACTCAGGCAATCTGCGGCTCTTGCATCGGCCAACGTTGACGACGGGCGCGTGCGCAGAAGCTGAGGTGAGGTCCAAGGGTAAATCCGGGGGCCTTAGGTATGTAATTGCATCTCCCCTCACGAATATGAGCGAAGATTACATTTTACCATTTTTTAACTTTCTGTTGACTTTTAAGGGTGACTGGTGGTCGCGCCAACAGCAGGGAGTTGTCATGTCAAGCACTGAGCTCCCATGAACGGCGGAGTCGTAGTCATGCAATGAGACTAGTGCTACGTGACCAAGATCGCTGTATAGCCCTGCGACCTCACACTCTCGGGCCGGCTTCACATTACCGGTTTCCTATTATTCAATCCGCAGTCGTCGTCCACACGGAGGATCTGCAGCAAATCACATGCATTGAAAGATACATACTACTGCTACTTCCTTCACACTCGCGGTCATCTGCATTACAGAATCTGCAGGAACGCAGGGTCGCCGGCTGGGGTAACGGCCAGATTCCGCTGTGGTATCCCGCATTCGGAATGTGAAGCGGTCGTGTGCAGCTGGCCTTACTGAAGACAATGTAGTTGCGATACAACTCACAAGTAGCTACGACCAATATATTGCAAAAATCCAACCTCGGTGAGGTTTTAGCACTCTATAGGTTGTGGGAACTTGCGCGACCCCATTGATATATTTGAGAATGCAAGTTCACAGGGCTGCACAGCGATCTTTGGTCACATGACCCATGTCATGGCGAAAGACTCCATAGAGCTCCAGCCTTAGGGCTCATGTCCACGATTGTGTTCTCACCGCAGAGACGCAGCGTTTTACGCATACCACCGTGGGCTCTTCGGCCAGATTCACACAGATGTATTTGCGTAGCATATTACGCATGAAAAATATACATGCTAAATACACGTCAGTAGAACCCGCTGATTGCAGCGAGTTCCTTCACATAAGTGTATTTTGCATGCGCATTTTGTCCAAAAAAAAAGCAGTCCCCTTTATTTTCTCGTGCATTTCTGCAGGGGAAGAACATGTATTATTCTAATTACACTAATTGCCTATTTCAATAAATGGCGGCATGGTTGCGTGTTTTTTTGCGCTTGCAAATGTGCTTGATTCATGCTAACAAAAGTACAGTAAGGGCCGCTTCACACAAACATATTTGTTTCAATGGGTGCCTTCAGAATTCTCTTTACAATATAGTTGCGTATAGGCTGCGGGTATATCCGCGACCACGGAGCACAATAGGCTCTATGCTGCGGATATCCGCGGTAAAATAGAACCTGCTGCGTTCTCTTTTCTGCTTCCATGGGTGGAAATTCTGCAGGAAATCCGGCAGCGGAATTTCCGCCCGTGTGCACGGGGCCTAAGGCTGCTCTAAGACGTGCGTTCAGAAAACACAGCTTAAAATCGTGGGTTTTTTACCTCAATTTTGAGCAGCACTTTTGAACGCATGGTAAAGCGGTTTTAATGCACCCCACAATTGTGATGGGTGGGGAGGTGCGTTAGAAAACGCAAATACAGGACAGATAGCGCTTAAAAATCACCGCTTCCGAGCTCACGTCTGAGTAATCGCATTCAAATCAATAGAAACAGTATACCGCAATAAAAAGCGGTGTGTGTGTGTGATTCTCATCTAGCGCAGGAAACGCGTTAATAGGGCTAATTCATGTATGGAAATTCGTTTTGCAGCTTTCCTAGCTATCCTCCGGCACGGCTACTTACCCGAAGTGATGCGAGGCGGTTTTGAGATAAAAATGCCTCACATCCGCGGGGAAATTGCATGTTGGCGAGGGAGTGATTCACGGCCCGATATCGCACTCGTCCGTGTGACGTTAGCTTTATAGTTTGGGGGATAGTTCTGGTATACACGCTGATTTTGTAGCATAGATGCGCTGTGAATTGAGGTGAATATATATTTTGGCAAGTCAGTCAATGGACCTAAAAGAGGAGTCAAGGCATGATCTACTGACTTAGGGCTAATGCCCACGGATGGATTTCTGCCGCGTTTCATGAACCTAATAATAGCTTACTGCCTTTAAATGTTCACACAGCATGAAAGAAATCGTGCCATGTTCTAATTGCCACGGGAAAACGCGCAGCCGGCGTCCATTGCAGTCAATTGAAGCCATGCATCACGTGATACATGGCGGAAGTATAGCATGATTACGCGTTTTTTTTGTTTTTTTCAGCCTCACTGCGGCTGTAGATTGCTGCGCCCGTGTGAAGGAGTCCTAAAGAATATTTAACATTAAGCAAAAACTAGTGCCAGATTCTTGACAAGCACACAAGCTACCGCTAATCTCTGCGCCAAAACTATGCCAAATGATTGTGCCCCAATACCTTTACCTTACTTATATTTGTTACTGTATTACTTTATTATTGCAACACACTGTATGCAAATGAGCCAGGTGTCTGGCAGGCTGATGTCACTGCATTGTGAGGTCATCAATTTAGAAGTATAAATACCGGCAGCCATGTTAGTCAGTCTCCACTGCAGCTTGGAGACGGGAGGTGGGGGAAACCCTATCTCCTCCGAGAAGCCACAGAACTGGACCTTTTTTTATTTTTAGCTGAGTGCATTTTTAATGCAGCACACAAGGGGGAGACAGCGGCCTACCAAAATCTACTGGGTCATATGACGCGGCTGGCGGTGGGCGGGGAAGCGGTTTTTACTCTATCTTCCGCTGTGCTACAGCGGAAGATAGCGTGACGGATGGCTTCCATTGACTAGAATGGAGGCCGGCCACGCGTACACCCGCGGCAAATAAAGCATACCGCGGGTGAGGTCGGGTGATTTCACAGTGCGGAATTCCGCGATGGAATTCCGCACCGTGAGCATTGAGCTATTAGGTTCAATAGAACCTAATAGCTGCGGGCAATGCAGCGGACTTACGCAGCGTATTACGCAGCGGAAATCCCTCCGTGGGAAGGAGCCCTAACTTTAGCCAGCAGAAGGCGCCATAGTATAAGGCAGAAAAAGAAAAGCCCCTAGGCAACCCCGAATCCAAAATTGGATTGCAGAGGGTTAAAGAGGCCCTGTCCTTTTTAGAACGACGGGGTAAAATCATACGTCCTGATCAGCCCCGCCCCTGACACGTTGGCACTTTGCGATAAATAAGTGGCTTTTGTGTTGCAGTTTGGGTACCCAGTCTCTAAAAGGTTCGCCATCACTGATATAGAGGAAGCCCCGACATGTTGGACATGTTGGATACACATGGGAGTGCAGCGCCAAAAACACATGGAACCGTAGTGAGAGGAAAAACAGTGTGAAAATGGCCTTATAAAGATATATTTTTACATTTAGGCTGGATTCCGACGAGCTTACGCATATTTGCACAGACAAAGAAATAACACGCAACGATTATCTCAGCTAGTGAAATAGACAATTAGTATAATATGCGTTCTTTCCCTATGAGAATGTGCGAGAAAATATAGTATGCTGCGTATTTTTTTGTGCGATCGAAATGCACAATGTATGTACGTACGTGCGTGTATGTATGTACGTACGTGCATGTATGTATGTATGTACGTACGTGTATGTATGTACGTACGTGCGTGTATGTATGTACGTACGTGCGTGTATGTATGTACGTACGTGCGTGTATGTATGTACGTACGTGCGTGCATGTATGTACGTACGTGTATGTATGTATGTATGTACGTACGTGCATGTACGTGCGTGTATGTATGTACGTATGTACGTACATGCGTTTATGTATGTACGTGCGTGTATGTATGTACGTACGTACGCGTGTGTACGTACGCGTGTGTATGTACGTACGCGTGTGTACGTACGCGTGTGTATGTACGTACGCGTGTGTACACGTACGTCGAATTTGGACAATAATTTGCTGTGCTAAAATTTCATTTTATAGGCCGGATAACAGATTACATAAAATTTTTGAATTTTTATTTTTTATTTGGCATTTTTGGATACACTAATAGCTTTTATTTATTTTCTTGCAAACGTACAGGTGCCATCACAATACTGTACCAAATTAGCACACAGCTAACAAAGCTTCGGAAAAACATACTAATTGTCCAAATGAGATGTCTGGATCTATTAAAGTTGTGGTGAAGAAAAGCAGGGACAGTATGTAGCTTATAGCGGTTTAGAGATTTATTAGAGATCTCCTGTGTGATCGTTGTCCGGGTCTCCTGGACTCATGGTTAGTGTAGGGAATAGCGGTATAATCAGGAGCTTAGAAGTTCGCCCGCTAGCTTCACGTTTTGTCTAAAATGTCAAGTAATACCTGTTCTTTATAATCAGCCTATCTGTTAGTAGTGGTTGCATTTTTGGCTTCTGTATGCAGTGTTTTCTATCTCTGTATTCTGTTCCGTCTCTGTTATATGCCATGCGTGTGTCCTGTTCTGTGGCTCCTAGGATCAGCTATGGCCCAGTTCCGAAGACCGCTGGGCCGCCCTCTTATTTGGGCGATGTCTACGCTTAGGTTGGGCCACTGTCGACCCCCCCCCCCCCCTTTTAGCACAGGGTCAGTGGCATGGATTCCATGTGAATTTCCTGTGTGCATGTATACTACTAGACTACTAGTCCTTTGGTCACGATGGTGTTGGCAGTCTGCTAAATCTGCCCACACGATCATAACAGTCTGTTCAGAAAGCCACATAGTACTGATTACATTTTGGGTCCTATTTGTGCATACTAACATAACATTAGGGCCACAATGGGTACATTTCTGAAAACAATACAAACAGGGGTATCCATTTTGGGGTGTCAGTGCACATGAAAATGATTTTGGGGGAAAAAATTTTAGAATAGCACATTACCCGAACACTTTTTTTTTTTTTTTTAATCTAAATTGCATTAATTTCTGAAAATGTGGGATCTAAATAATGTGGCGCGCATGCGCAGAAGCCGGCGAGCCCGGCAAATGCAAAATCTCCCTGCACCCGGCTGTCACAGATAGCCGAGTGCAGGGAGATATGACTGGGATAACGGTGATCTTATAAAGTTAAAAAGTAAAAAAAAAAAAAAAGTTAAAAGTTTAAAAAGTTAAAGTTTCATCTCCCCTTACGGATCGTATCCGTAAGGGGGATGAAATTACGTACCCAAGGTCCCGGATTTGTTCCCTGGTGGGATGTTGATCCGTGGACCTTACCCCAGCTTCTGCGCATGCGCCCGTCAGCATGATGGCGGACGCATGCGCAAAAGTGAAAGATTGCCCAATAAATGTAACATCTCCCTGCTGCTGGCTACCAAAGGTCGCCAAGAGCCTGGAGATGTCACGGGGAGCCGCGGTATACGGTTACTGGTCACGTGATCGCCGTTATCCAATGCATAATGGCGATCACGTAAAAGTTCTTTAAAAAGTGGCAGTTTCATCTCCCCTCACCGAAGCGATCGGTGAGAGGAGATGAAACATCTTCTCGGAGGCTTCCGCATTTGAATCCAGATGCGATTATCCTCCATGGATCCTGCCAGCTCCTGGGTATGCGCCCGCCGGCAAAATGCCGGACACATTCGCAGGAGCTGGGGAGCCCAGGAAATTTTAAATCTCCTTGCTCCCAGCGACCAATGGTTGCTGCGTGCTTGGAGCAGTGACCGGGGGCCTCGTTGAGCGGTCCCCGGTCACATGATAAAGTAGCGAACTAACATTAGGCCGGTCACACATGACCGGAGAGGAATTACGGGTTCTGCATGCGCTTGATCAACGGTAATCCACGGATCAATCGCATGCATTGGATTACACAATTCCCCCCAATTAGCGGGTCGGAATTGCGTAATCCACTCGCAGAAACCACACACACATATATACACACACACACACGGCTCTCACCCTGCAGCTGCTCCTCCTCAGCGATGCTCTCCTTGCTGCAGAGATCATGTTCTCTGCACTCCCCTTCCCTCCTCCGCGGCCGTTGTCAGTCTGCTATCGGCACTCCTCTATTACTGTCTGCATTAGACAGAACAAGCCGAGAGCAGACTGCCTACTGACAGCAGCACGGAGGAGTGAGGGAACTTACTGCATAGGCGGCGGGCCGGATTCGGCCTGCGGGCATTGTTTGACACCTGTGCTCTAGATCATACAAACTTCTAGGCTGTGGGAGTTGCCGTCCTAAATGCGCAGACCGGTGCCAGCGGCCGGGGAGTGACGTTTCTGTGTGGGGCTCTGCGATCCCTGCACAGAAATAGAGCATGCCGCGGTTTGTTTTCCACGTGTGATTTCGCGCGGACAAACCGCGGCCGTCTGCCTAGGATTGCGTTTTCTAACGCAATCCTATAGCAGCTTCCATGGGTGGAAATTCTGCGGGAAATCCGGCAGCGGAATTTCCGCCCGTGTGCACGGGGCCTAGGGCTGCTCTAAGACGTGCATTCAGAAAACACAGCTTAAAATCGTGGGTTTTTTACCTCAATTTTTAGCAGCACTTTTGAACGCATGGTAAAGCGGTTTTAATGCACCCCACAATTGTGATGGGTGGGGAGGTGCGTTAGAAAACGCAAATACAGGACAGATAGCGCTTAAAAATCACCGCTTCCGAGCTCACGTCTGAGTAATCGCATTCAAATCAATGGAAGCAGTATACCGCAATAAAAAGTGGTGTGTGTGTGTGATTTTCATCTAGTGCAGGAAACGCGTTAATAGGGCTAATTCATGTATGGAAATTCGTTTTGCAGCTGTATGCAGCATGATTTAGGTATGGGTACGCGGTGAGAAAGGTAAGGGGGGGGCCCTGAGCTGAACTTTTGCACCCGGGCCCTTGAGCCTTTAGGTACGCCCCTGACCCTAAGGGTGTTTCTCACCTCATCTTTCTGCATTTTATATACAAAAATGACAGGAAAGGGTTGTGACCCGGCGGCCGTCGCAGGGAGAAGATGACCATCGCCACTGTATGCCACGGAAAGGGGTGAACGCGCGTGTGAACTGGCATTTCAAGCGCAACCCGATTACTGTAAACCTTGTTTATGCACAAATACGCTCCACTGCGACAATAGTCTTGGCGTGTACACTCGTCTGCCGAAGCCCTAGGGCCTCTTTCACACGGCGTGCTAAATTTAGCAGAAAAGCGGTCGCAGAAACCGCAATGATTTTTACGTGCATTTGCGCTCCCGATATTCCATTAGAGTCTAAGGGGGTAAGCAAATTCGCTCTCATATGCATAAAATTGCGCCGAGGGCTCCTTCACACGAATGTACTTTAGTCCCCTTATAGTTCTGATCCCAGGAATGCACAAAAATAAAGACTGAAAAACTGGTTGCTCATTGGCAACCCCTGGCTGGGGTTCTGTACCAGCGAGAGATTATTTTAAAATTTAGTTCTTGGAGTCTGGAGTATACCGACCCCTTGTGTGTCAGGGCAAACGCTTTGACCCAATCATTCGGCTGCAGGTGCCTTCCCAATTCTTCTTCCCACGCGTGGACAAAGTCTAGGGGACCATCCCCCATCTCCCGGTCCAGCATCATCTTATAAAGTACTGAGATTGGGTGGCTGATGGGGGCTGTGGACATGCACAATTTTTCAAAGTCAGTGGGGTCTTCCGCCCCCCGGGACTCAGGACCCAGGGTGTCTATCGCACTCCTCAGCTGGAAGTATTCTAGCCACGTCCCTGGTGGAACGATGCGTCCTTCAAATAGTTCCGTCAGTGGTTTCAGATTGTCTCCTGTCATTACGTCTCTTAGTCGTGGCGCGGGGTTTATTGACGTGGTCGCTAGGGTTTTTCGGTGTAGGAAGGCCTCAAATTGGGGGTTAGCTAGTAGAGGTGTGAAGGGGCCTGGCACTGAGATCAGTTCTGTATCCCTTGCAAAGCCCGACCAGGCTCTTGTTAGCTGGTTCAGCAGTGGGGACATTACTGTAAGGCGCCTAATTAAGGTCTGCGGGATCCAGAATACTCCCTGCGTCTGCCTGGCATCTAGGTCGTATTCTAGTTCAACCCAGAGCTTGGAGCTCCGGTTCCTGAGCAGGTTTAGCACGCAGTTCGCTATGTTAGCTTTATAATACAGTGAAAAGTCTGGGAGGCCCAGGCCTCCCCTGGGTTTGTCTCTGGTCAGGGTTCTGTATTTAAGTCTGGGACTGCGGCCTCGCCAGACAAACTTAGTAATCAGGGAGCGGATGTGCTTAAAATAGGCCCTGTGCAGTTTTATGGGGAATGCTTGGCATATGTACAGGAACTTTGGTAAGACGTCCATTTTGACCGCGTTCACCCTTCCCGCCCAGGATAGGAAGAGGGGACTCCATTTCCCCAGGTCTCTCTCTAAGTTTGTTAGGAAGGGTTTAAAGTTTAGGTCGTATACGTTTGCGGGGTCTTCCGGCAGTTGTATTCCTAAGTATTTGAGGGATTTCGATTGCCATTTGAGTGGGAAAAGTTCCTGTAGGGAGTGTGCTTCGTCCCTTGGGAGGGAGATATTTAGCATTTCGGTTTTTTGCAGGTTGATTTTGAAGTTGCTAATTGCACTAAATTTGTCGAATTCCTGCAGAAGAACCGGGATCCCTATTCTCGGGCAGGATAAATATAGCAGGAGGTCGTCTGCGAATAAAGAGAGTTTAAGCTCCCTCTGGCCCAGTTTAACCCCTCTTATGGCATCGTTTTTTCTTATGGCGTTGGCCAGGGACTCCATCGTCAATATGTATAAAAAGGGGGACAGCGGGCAGCCCTGTCGCGTTCCGTTTCGTATGGGGATGTTATCTGAGAGGGCGCCGTTGATTCTGATCCTCGCCGAGGGGTTCCCGTATAGCGCCATAATCCACTCCCTCATGCGGGGCCCCAGTCCCACTCTCCCCAGTGTGCCCTCTAAGAACCTCCATCCGACCCTGTCGAAGGCCTTTTCGGCGTCGACCGCCATAAGGCCTAATGGAGACCTCTCTTGTCGGGCCCGCGAGATCAGTGACATGGTTTTTATTATATTGTCCCTCCCCTCTCTTCCCGGGACAAACCCCACCTGGTCTCTATGTATTAGTTTCGGGATGTATGGCTGAAGTCGGGTGGCGATTGACTTGGCGAAAAGTTTAACGTCTACGTTTAGGAGTGAAATAGGCCTGTAACTACCGCACTCCGTAGCGTCTTTTCCCGGTTTGGGTATTACGACCAGGTGTGCCTGCAAGGCCTGAGTCGGGAAGGGGCAGCCTCTGTTTATTGCATTGAAAGAATTGGTCAGCAATGGGGCTAATTCGTTTTTGAATAGTTTATAGAATTTTGGGGTCAGTCCGTCTGGGCCCGGGCTCTTGCCTACTTTTAGCTCTTTGATGAGGGCTGAGACTTCTGTGAGGGAGAAGTCCTCTTCCATTTCCGCGGACGCTTCTGGATCTATAGGTCCAGGAGCGTGGCTGTCTAGGTATTCCTCGACTTCACTGTCCCTCGGGGTCCGAGCGGGGTCTCTCTCTATGTTATATAGGCTGCTATAGTATTCGCGGAAGGCCTCGAGAATTTCGGTAGTTGAGTGGGCTACTCCTCCCTGTCGCTTTTGTATTTTCGGGATATAAGTCAGGGGGGCCTTGGGGTGTAGGGTCTTTGAGAGCCATTTCCCACATTTATCTCCATACTCGAACGCGCATCTGCGCATCTTGTCTCTGAATCCTAGTGTCCTTTGGTCGAGTATCGAGAGGATTTGTTGACGAATTGTGGAGATTTCCACTTTCGTGTTCTCTGTGGGTCTACCTTTGTTTAGTCTCTCTTTTGTCTGTAATTCTTCTAAGAGTCTTTTCAGTTTTGCTGACCTGTCTTTTTTTAAGCGGGATCCATGGGAGATGAAGACGCCTCGTAGGACGCACTTCAGGGCCTCCCATTTAATGGGGGGGTCTGTGTGGTCCTCCCTGTGTGTTTCCGCGAACATCTCTATTGTTTTTTTGATGTCTCCGGCGCAGACAGCGTCGTTAAGCAAATTGTCGTTGAGTTTCCACTGAAATGTTTTGGGAGGTCCTCCCACTCTAGAGAGACCCCCATAGATAGGGGCGTGGTCTGACCACAGGAAGGGGCCTATGGAGCACGAGGGGCCATGGTCCAACAGTCTGTGGGATATAAAAAGGTGGTCTATTCGGCTGTAGCTGTTATGCACCGCCGAATGGAAGCTATAGTCCCTGACCCCGGGGTGCAAAATCCTCCACAGGTCCACCAACCTCAGCCTATCTAGTTCTTTTTTGAATGTGCGACGTGCTGCGTGGGAGATGGGGGACTTACCAACCGACGAGTCCAGTCCTGGGTCCATCACTAGATTAAGGTCGCCGCCTAGGATCACGTCAGAGCCATCGGCGAAGTCAGCCAGTTTTCTCAAAGTTGTCAGCCCGAAGGAGATCTGGTCCTGATTGGGGAAATAAATGTTAGCAATTGAGATTATTGAATTCATGACCTCTAGTTTTAAGAAGATGTAACGGCCCTGTGGGTCGACCATTTGATCGATCACCTCATGTTGGAAGGACTTGTGTAGTGCCACCGAGACCCCCCTCGCCTTTTTTGTGGGGTGCGGGCTGTGGACCCACGTGGTGTAGAATTTAGAGGAAAAGCGTGGAATGTTGTCTGCTTTAAAGTGGGTCTCTTGCAGTAAGGCTACCATTATTTTTTTCTTATGTAAGTGATACAGAACTTGGCTTCTTTTCCCCGGAGTGTTCAGGCCTTTAACATTGTAAGTGCAGACTGTTACGTTGGCCATATCTCTAGTAGTTGAGTGAGCGTGTTTTGGAATGCTAGGTGACCAATCTTAGGGTGTGGGGGGGGGGGGGTAAGGCACAAGTGGGAGAGGTGGGAAGGGGGGGTGAAAGAACAACACAGAAACAGACAGGAGAAATATAACATATATGGGGTGAGGCCCCATTAAACTTTCCTCAGTGCAGTTTAAGGAAAACACCTTACGTGGCAGCGCCCGGGCTGCACCCTCTGCTGGGGAACGAACGAAACCTGGCATCGGAGCTGTGCCCCGTTACGGCCGCGGCTAGAACAAATATAACATTTTAAGGCTATAGCTTAGTGGCTCCGTTCTCAGGAGCGTTAGTGATGTCTCAGCGGGTCTCTGGAGCGGGTGGGCAAGCGGGGACGTCGGCTTGCGTTTGTCTCTTGACAGTTGGTCGGCATCTCAGAAGAGAGGGTCTGGGTTGTCAGCGTTTGGTTTTGTCGCTGGCTCTTTGCCATGGGGAGCCCACAGCGGGAGCCAGCGCCCCTACGTGTCTGGGCCAGTCCGGTAAGTCAATCATCGGGAGTTCGAATGTGTGCAGGAAATTGGGCAGATCCCCCAGGGACCTAAAGGTTGCTCTTTTGTTCCCTTTGCGCGCCTGCAGTTGGAAGGGGTAGCCCCATTGATATAGAATGTCCTTATCTCTCAGCGCCGTCAGTAGTGGTTTTAGTGCTCTTCTTTGTTGAAGTGTGCGGCGGGAAAGGTCTTGTAGGATGAGAATGGGGGACCCCTTGTAGTGTAGATTTCCAGCATCTCTAGCGCTTCTCATTATCTGTTCTTTCTCCTGGAAGAAGTGCACTCTGCACACTACATCTCGCGGCCTTGCGGGGTCTGCGGAGCGCGGGCCCAGAGTGCGGTGTATTCTGTCGATCTCTATGAGGTCTTCTGGTGGGCGTTTCAGTAAGTCGTTGAAGAATTTTTGTGCCCAGGTGGCAAGTTGGTTGTGCTCGACCCTTTCGTCTAGGCCTCTTATGCGCAAATTGTTCCGCCTATGGCGGTTTTCAAGGTCGTCTAAGTGAAGAAACAACTCCGAAATTTGGGCCGACTGTGCTTGGATGACCTTTCTGTGCGAGTCGACAATGTCAATTAGCTTTTCCTGTATTTCCTCCACTTCCCCAAGGCGTTGACCTACGAGCAGGATGTCTTTTTGTAGACCTGTAATGTCTCTTTTGTGGGATTGTTCGAGCTTATATAGAGATTCGTCCAGATCTCTTTTGGTGGGGAGTGAACGCAGGTGTGCGCGCCAATCCCATTGCTCCTCTTCGCAATGTGAGTCTGGTGGAGGGTGCTGGCGTGGGCCCCTTGTGTTTGCCCCTGAGGGTGATGAATAGGGGGAGCATGGGGGGCTACAGGGCTCTTGAGATACTGCCAGTTCTTCTGTGTCCTTTGTGGGCCGCCCCTCCCCCGCTGCTGTTTGTGTGCCTGGTGGGGAGTGCTGTAGCTCGGCCTGTGGTGTTGCCGTGTCAGGGTGGATTTTATCTGACCTGCTTTGCGATCCTCCCTGCGACTGTGAGCAGTTTGTGGATCTGGGCTCCCTGGACTGGCAGCTTGCGCTATCGTCCGAGTCGTCCGTCTCAGCGGCTCTCTCCTTCTGCACGCTGCTGCTAGGTCGCGCCGGACCTCCCGTCGGCGCCATCTTGATTTTTCCCCGCTCACCGGCCGCCTCTGCTTGCGGTCTCAGGAACGGCTCCAAACTGCCTGCACTGCGTTCCGGAGTGCGCCCCGAGGTGTTCTGGGCTCTCTTGCGCCCCATGACGTCTCTCTGTGCCGCTGTGATAGCTTGTGGAGCCTTAAAGAAGCCGCGGCCGCCGGAGCGCGTCTCAGAAGCGACTTACTCCGGCATCAGGTAGCTCCGCCCCCCCCTTTTTAAACTTTTTAAAAACTTTTTAAACTTTTTTTTTACTTTTTCACACTTTTTTTTTTAACTTTACATGATCACTGTCATCCACCCAGACACATGTTTTTACGTCCTCAGGGATTAAGGCCCACTTGGGCAGGACGTAAAAACACTATGGGCTGGTCACTAAGGGGTTAAGAATTAAATTATGCAAACCGAATAATACGAAATGTAACGATTGGCCAATTTTGCATCTTTCAAATAATGTGGAATATGATTTAGACGCGTTACCACTGAGAAACAAGGCGAGGTTCATCCATAGACTCATCACAACAGTTCTTTTGTTTTATTATTGTGATTTGCATTTTATGTACTTTGTCAAATCAATAATTTAGAAAATCAAATAAATATTTGTTGATGAAAATGGACAAATGTTTCCGCTTACCTGTACAGAGCTGACGGAAAATGCGTTTTTCCCATGGAATCGGCTCTTTAACCCCTTAACGACGGCCCCATCGGGATTCTACGTCCTGGCCGGCTGGGCTTTATTCCTAGAGGACGTAGTTTTATGCATCCTCTAGGAATGACAGCCCTGCAGGCTCAGGACGTGATAGCTCCATGCTGCCGGTTACCGGAGGTAGCCGACAGCATGGAGCTGTCATCCCGGGCCGCGGGACCCCACCCCCGGTCACGCGATCGCGTTAAACTCAATGGAAAGTTAAAAACAATTAAAGTTTCAGCTCCCCTTACGGATCGGATCCGTAAGGGGAGCTGAGAGTACTCACCTCCGGTCCTCCGCAGCGTCCGGATCCTTCTGTCTTCTCCCCGGCACTGCCGCCGGCGTCTGCGCGTGCGCGCCAGACGCATTACGTCACGCGCATGCACAGAGAGCCGGGAGGCCCGGGAAATTTAAAAATTCCCTGCTCTCGACTAGAATGAGTAGCCGAGAGCAGGGAGCTGTCACCGGGAGCTGCTGTATGCGGTTCCCGCTCACATGATCCACCATTTTGCTTTTGTTGGTATCGGGTTGCATGCATTGATCGTGTCCTGTATGTGATAGTATAATATAGATATTTTCCCCGCTGTGGTGGTGGTGTTACCTATTATGTCCGCCACTATGTTCGTTGTCACTGTTATTTCCGCCAAATTCTTTTACATCTGTGACTGAAGGCTTAGAAGGGTATTTCAATCTCAGCAAATAAAAGTAATACCTTGTATAATCAAAAATTAAAATTTTCCAATATAATTTATAAGCGACTATATGCATAAAACAATGCGGGTGTCCCGTAGTGTACTAACGGTCTATGTGATGCCGACTCTGTCGGCAGAGACTGCGTATGGCAGCGAGTGTACTGCGCATGACTACGTATCTCACGTACACGATCATGCGATGTGTGACTGTCTTTTTTCTTCTAATTCCCTGCTCTGTTTCATCGTGGGGGTTGCATATGTATTGCGTATGGACAGTGCTGTATATACGCTGCCCATACAAAAGTATAGGGCTCACACTGCGTGGTATGTGGAGAAATAGAGCAAGCTGCCATCTTTTCCTCGCTCGGATCTACACACAGTGTTTACACGCTAATGTGAATGGATCAATAAAAGTCAGACAACAAAAAAAAAAAAATCACAGAGAGCGGCCATATACTCACTGATATACTGATTCACCACGTGTCACACGGCAGTACATCGCATGAGCCCTAAAGTAGAACATGCTGCGTACCTATTTATGTAGTCTAATAGAGCCTCATGAGTGTGAATAAGCTGGTTCCTTTGGGTAAGTGAGATTTTTGGCCCGTGCGAAAGGGGCATTACTGTATGCTAAACTGTTCACTTCATTTTCATTGCCTTCTATGACATTTATGGAAATGGCACGGCACAAATTATTGTTAGGGGTTCCATCACAGGTGCGAAAATCAGCATCCCCACCACACTCCCCTTGTGCAGCTGTACCGCCTCCACACTCCCCGCATGTAACCGCGCCGCCTCCACACTCCCCGCATGTAAACACACCGTCACTACACTCCCCAGCATGTAACCACACCGTCACCACACTCCCCAGCATGTAACCCCACCATCACCACACCGCCCTTATGTAACCGTACCGCCACCACACTCCCAGCATGTAACCGTACCATCACCACACCTTCCTCATGTAACCATTGCGCCTCCACACTCTCCGCACCGTCACCACACTCCCCGCACATAACCGCACCGCCACCACAATTCCCTCATGTTACCGTGCCGCCACTACACTCCCTGCACGTAACCGCGCCGCCACCACACTCCCTGCACGTAACCGCGCCGCCACTGTCAAAATATGCAGTACATCCCTAGATAAATTCGTTAAGGGGTCTAGTTTTTAAAATGGGGTCATTTGTGGGGGTTCTATATGGTTTTGGGCGCTCAAGAACTCTACAAGTGGGCAATGGGGCCTAAAAGGACTTCAAGCAAAATCTATGTTCTGAAAGCCACCGATTACTCCTTTTATTTTGGGCCCCGTTGTGTATCCAGACATAAGATTAGGGCCACAATGGGTATGTCTCTGAACACGGGACAAACAGGGGTATCCATTTTTGGGTGCAAGTCTTCCTTCATATGTGTGCTGTACAAAAAAAGCTGTTTTTAAAATGACAGAATTGCCGAAAAAACGAAAATCACAATTTTTTCCTTTTGCTTGGTTTGAATTCATTCAAAAACTGTGGGGTCAAAATATGCAGTACACCCCTAGATAAATTCCTTAAGGGGTCTAGTTTTCAAAATGGGGTCATTTGTGGGGGGTTTCTATTGTTTTGGGCGCTCAAGAACTCTACATGTGTGCTATGGGGCCTAAAAGGACTTCAAGCAAAATTTCTGTTTTGAAAGACACTGACTACTCCTTTCATTTTGGGCCCCGTTGTGGACTCAGATATAACAATAGGGCCACAATGGGTAAATTTCTGAACACGGGAGAAATAGGGGTATCCATTTTGGGGTGTAAATCATGATTTTCATGTAAACTATAGGAAAAAAATATGTCTTTAAAATAACAGATTTGCAAAAATATGAAATTTTACTTTTTCTCCTCTAAATTGAATTAATTCCTGAAAAAAAACTGTGGGGTCAAAATACTCATGACACCCCTCAGTGAATACATTAAGGGGTGTAGTTTTTAAAATGAGGTCATTTGGGGGGGGTATCTATTATTCTGACACTCATGAGCCTTTCCAATCTCGGCTTGGTATAGAAAAACAAAGTGTTCCTCAAAATGCTAAAAAGTAATGTTAAATTTGTACGTCTCCTAAATAGTTAAAAAAAACCGAAAGTTTTTCCAATGTGCGCCCAAAATAAAGTAAACGGGTGGAAATATAAATCTTAGCAAAAATTTCTATATTATGTTTGCACATATTTAAGATATTGCAGTTGGAAATGTGAAAAAATGACCATTTTTTTCAAAATTTTCCCAATTTTGGCGCTTTTAATAAATAAACACAATTTCTATCGGTCTATTTTTTCCGCCTAAATGAAGCACAACATGTGGCGAAAAAACAATGTCAGAATCGCTTGGATATGCAAAACCTTTCTGGTGTTTTTCCATGTTAAAGTGACACATGTCAGATTTGCCAAATTTGGCCTGGTCATTAAGGCGCAAACAGGCTTGGTCACTAAGGGGTTAAATATGAGCCATACAGAAGTTATTCACTTACCTGCTCCGTTGCTGGCGTCCCCGTCTCCATGGCTCCGTCTAATTTCGCTGGCTTCTTGCTTTTTTAGACGCGCTTGCGCTGTGCGGTCTTCTGCCTGGTGAATGGGGCCGCTCGTGCCGGAGAGCTGCTCACCGCGTCGTCATCGTAGTTCCCCCCCCGTCACGTGTGCCGATTCCAGCCAGAAATCTTAGGCTTAGTTTTGTCCCAATATACGGCCGTGACAATCACCAGCGATCCTTTTTTTTAGAGGATTAAATCGCATCGCTGCCGCGCACATTAAAAACCGCATGTTTTTGTTTAACGTGCAAGTCGGTAGGACTTTCCAATGTTAACATTGCAGCGCATATTTTTCGCCTTGTGATGCGCTAAAACGCAGCCTCCATAGGATTACATGGGAGATTTTAAAAAACGCACTGCGCAGAAGGACACAGCAGGCTGTGATTTTCTCTCTCAACATCACATCAGTGAAAACCTTGCTGAAGGGAAGGGAACCGTCGGGAATCATTGGCTGCGAAATCTGCTTTTTTTTTTCAATAACCAACGCATCGGTTAAAAATGGCGCGATTTTACCCGCCGGTTTGAAACCACCCTAGAGAAAAATAGGGCAAAAAGATGGAGAACTGGGAGGTGACCCGCTAATCTCTATGGTGCTGTAAGTTTGGGTAAATCCAATAGGTGGTGCAGCACGTTTCTGTAAAACCAACAGAGGGCGCTGCAATGTTACTGTAGAAACCAATGGAAAGCATGGCAGGTAGCTATACATAAACTATACAAAATCTGATTGGTTGCTGCTGCCGCCGCCATTTTTTTAAAAGGTACGCTCAGTTCTTTCATAGAGAACAAGAAGGTAGGTACTTACAATTCAGGTAGGTAGGTTCAGTTTGGGCCTGGGAGAGACTCCAGTGGAGACTGACGGAAAAATGGCTGCTTACAACCTGTGGTCCTTGTTTCGGGTGCGTGTGTCACCATCGATCTAATGTATCTTACTGCATAGATATATATCTAGCTATAAAAATAGATAGTTATATATCAATATAGATATTTCTAAAAATATCTAGCTTTACGTATAAATGTAAACTTCTATAGTTATGGTTTTGTAAGGCTGAAAACAGACATACAGAATTTGTATTATTATCAGCATTATTCTTATAATTGCCATTGATGTTATTCCAGGGTCAGGTAATACACTGCATGAGGCTTTGACCAATTTTTACTATTTTAGGTAAAAAGCTGCATTGACTGCACTTCTGCATTTAGTGCGATATGGTAGGACTGCAAGCAAAGCCTGAGACAAGATCTTGGTGCGCCCCATGACAATACATATCAGGTAGGTATCCTGCCCTAGAGGTATGAAGGCACCATACAGCAGCACTCATCTGTAATCCAACCTGCAGGGACATTGTGTGCTGCTGTAAAGGGAGGCCGGAACCGGGGCCCGCAAGGCCGTAGGTGAAGGCGATCATGACGGGGTTAACGGGGAGGAAAGGGTTAATATTTTAAATGAAAATAAGGTGAGGTGGAGGTTAAAAGGGAGGGGGTGTAATGAGGGGGAGCAAAGGTTTATGGGATAGAAAGAGCGGGAAGAAAAGGGGGAGGAGTCATTCCGGGAGCAGCAGAGGAAGAAGAAGGACCTGGAACCTGGACGGGGAGAAGAGTGAAGACCGAAGAAAAAAGACAGCAGGATAAGAATTTAAGCGTGGCAGCTGAGGAGGATCGGGAGGACCTGAAGCAGAGGACGATCGGGTGAAGACAGAAGAAATTAGAAGACCTACCTGAAGACCTGAGCAGGAAGACCGCTGGTGAGAAGATCGGAGCAAGAAGACCGCTGGTGAGAAGACCAGAGCAGGAAGACCGCTGGTGAGGAGATCGGAGCAAGAAGACCGTTAGTGAGAAGACCGGAGCAGGAAGATCGCTGTTCAGAAGACCGGAGCACAAAACACCGTTGGTGACAGGACCTGAGCAGGAAGATTGCCCCCGGTGGAGATCGGAGGTACTGCAGTTCAAGAAGAGCCTGAAGAGATGGAAGCGCTGATGGAGAGGATCCGGGCAGCGGCAGCTGAGTGAGGAATCGGGTGGCTCGAAAGACTGGCAAGTGAGGGAGAGGGGGGAGCGGCGGCAGTTCCAGAGAGGGAGAGGAGGCCGCGTCGGGCGCGTGCGCCGGAGAGGCTTAGCCCCGAGCACGCGCCTGTGCGCCGGCGCCGCACAGGGAGCCCATCTGTGGAACCTCCAGCCGGGCCAGCCCCCGCAGCGGCAGGGGGGGGGGCCAGGGCTGGGAGGAATCCTAATCGGCGGCATGGCGCTGCGTGCAGCGCAGGTACCCGGGCTGCGAGGGGGCCGGGACCTGCGACTGCACAGTCGGCTCCAGGAGCAGTTAGAGGGGGGGGGCACTCCAGCGGTGAGGGTAGCAGAGAGGAGCGCCCTTGTCCCAGTTCGGCGAGAGGATCCGTGTCAGGACAGAGCAGAGGGTCCAGAGCTGCTGGAGGGGAGCAGTGTGGACCCAGCGGGAGGGTTAGCCGGGGGACCAGGGGAGGGGAGCTGGAGCAGGTGTTTGGCGGAAGAAGGGGACAGCAGCAGGCTGGTCCGGAGGATTTTATTAATGCCGGTTTTTTGAGTTCCAGCGGGGCGGCTGCGCGCGCAGCGGAGAGGCGGCAGTCGGCGGAGGAATCAGACGGATCGGGCGGGACATGGACGGATCCCAGGATGAGACGCCAGGAAGACGGAGCGGCGGCTGGTGGGCCCACAGCACCTGCGCAGCCCGGTGAGTCTACCACACAAAACACTGTAAATGTTATTGCTAGATCTGTGCCTGTAGGGGGGGGGGTATAGGTAGTGGTGCGGTCAGTTTTGCTGGTGCGCATGGGGGGGATAACGATTTGAGGGCACTTATGGGTTGTATGTGGGAATTCCTGCGGAGGCAGGAAATGGGGTCGGTCGGTTTGCCTGGAACGGCGTTTAACACGCCGGGTAGTGTGTCGTCTGGCGGGGAGGGCTTCCCCGCTGGGGCGACTGGGGGAGTCCAGGCAGGGGGAACGGGAGGGCCGGACGTGGGGCCATCGCCGGTGGCTGCATGGAGTACTTCAATGGCAACCCCTTCCAGTAGGGTAAGTACTCTAGGGGTCAGCTCGGGGGGGGCAGATGAAACGGCGTCAGGGGTGACGGTTGCCGTACAAACGGAAAGGGACGGGGAAGCAGTGCGGTTGGACGATAGGGCAAAAGGGGAGGTATACGTGTGTTTCGAGGGCCCGTTGGGAGCACATCTTAAGAAGGAAACGAGGGAGAAGATATGGCGGGACGAATTTGTAGAGATATTCTCCCTCTTGCCTTTGGAGAAATTTAATTTGGACAAAGGCAAAAGGACCGAATACAAGAAGGAGGAGGAAGAAAAACGCAGATGGCGTTTAATTCCTCAAACATTTAATAATTGGTTGCAGGCGTTCGCTATATTGGCCAGCGTAATTGGGGAGAAGGCGCCGGAGAACTGTTCCGGCCTCTTCTGTTATCTAGATTCGATAGGCGAGGCGTATCGGGTTTACGGGGGTCAAACCTGGTTAAGGTACGACGAACAGTTTAGGCAACGTAAGGCGGTGAGGCCGTCAATCCGTTGGGACCAAAAAGATATTGGTCTGTGGCTTCGGGTCATGGCACCTAGTCGATTTGGGCAGCCTTTTCACGGGGGAGCCGGGCCATCAGGCCTGGCTTCAACCTCACAGGGGGGAAACCAGGGGGGTCAGTCAGGGGGTAATAGAGTCGGTTTGTGTTGGCAATTTAATGAGGGCCAATGCAAATTCGGAGCAGGCTGCAGATTTAAGCATGTCTGCTCACACTGCAATGGCGGGTCACAAGGAGCATCAAAATGCTTTAAGAAAGGAAAAGGAAAGGCCGCAGGAGGGGGTGGAAAAAGGGAGGACGCCGGTGAGGCTGGAAGAGATGGTCAGGTTTCTAAATAGGTATCCTGACAGGGAAAAGGCGAAATTGTTGGAAGAAGGTTTTCGGGGGGGGTTTCACATCCCTCCCCCAAAACATGAGATTCCGTTATCAACAAAAAACCTACTCTCGGCCATGAGGAATCCGGAAGTGGTTTCGGAGAAACTGGCAAAAGAAATTAGCTTAGGGCGGATGGCAGGCCCCTTTCAGGAGCCTCCCCTCCGGAACTTCGTAGTGTCTCCCCTGGGAGTAGTACCTAAGAGGGAACCGAATAAGTTTCGGTTAATACACCATCTTTCTTATCCGAAAGGGGCATCAGTGAATGATGGTATAGACCCTGAGCTCTGTTCGGTGTCAGAACCGGCAACTCTCGGGGCCGCCGGGCCCGCACCACCGGTCCGGCCACCCGGGGTACAGGAGCACGGCGCAGAGGTACCCCGGTTCTTGTGATCTCCCCGGGCCGCTGTAAGACTGGTCGCCGCCGGGTTGCTAGGGAGGCAGCTGGTGCTTCTAGTCGCTTGACTACCAGGCTGGCTTCCCTGGTAACGGTCTGTGCAGTGAGACTGGGGGCGTGCCCCCAGCACCGCCCTGATTAGCCCTGCTGCTGTCAGGCTCCCCGCCCCAATCAGCTTCTGGGGCGGGAGCGCTGACAGCATTTAAATAGGTGTGTTTTCCTCTCAGGCCTTGCCAGTGTTAGTTTGGTTCTCCAGCTGCACCCGCGTTTATCCTGACTGCTCTTGTGACCTCGGCTTTTCTGACACCTGCTTTTGGACTTGACCACGTTTTTGCCTGACCCCTCCGTACTGCGTACCCTCTTGTTGCCTACCCGGATTGTCTGACCATTCTACCGTTGCTTGTCTCAGTGTCTGTTTGTCTCCCGTGTCCCGCTTCCCTAGTGAGGGTAGGGACCGTCGCCCAGTTGTCGCCCTGGGGGGTAGCCCAGGGGGGCAAGTAGGCAGGGACAGGGGTTGCGGGATATCTCAGGGACCCCATATCCCGGACACTGTCCTGACAGTAACACTGGCCGAACTAAGGTCAGACCCTTGCATCCGCCCGGCAACTTTGAGCCCCTCGATGGAGGCCGTGGCGGCTGTAGCGAACCAGGTCCAGGTCCTTACGACCCTTGCCCAGGACCTAACAGCCCGCTTGCAGCCACGGGAACAAGTGGCAGCTGCAGGCCCCATGCAGCCCTCGTCCGCTCCAGGAACGATGTCAGAACCTCGAGCCACGCTTCCGGATTGCTTCTCCGGAGAGAGAGATCAGTTTTTTGCATTTAGAGAGAGCTGCAAGCTCTACTTTGATCTCCGCCCCCACTCCTCTGGTACTGAATACCAGAAAGTGGGAATCGTAATTACCCGCCTGAGGGGAGAGCCCCAGAATTGGGCTTTCTCGCTACCAGCTGGCTCCCCAGCCCGACTATCCCTTGACGCCTTTTTTTTCGCCCTGGGTCAAATTTATGACGAACCCGACCGGGCGGGCTACGCAGTCTCCAAACTTCTGGCCCTGCGCCAGGGTTGTAAGATGGCGGAGGACTACTGTTCCCAATTCCGTCAACATTGTACGGAATCCCGGTGGAACGATGCCGCCCTAAAAGACTTATTTTTGACCGGTCTGTCTGAGGGTCTCAAGGACCTACTTGTGGCCCACCCAGAGCCTAAAACCCTGGAGCAAGCCATGTCGCTGGCTATTCGAGCCGACCGACGTTTGAGGGCCAGACACGCCGCTCGGACCACCCCACTCCCCACGTCTACTTCTTCGACTGACCCGACCTTTTACCCTCCCACCACCGAGGCCATGGAGCTGGGAGCCGTGAACCCCGAGCAACGACGGGAACACCGCCTGAAGAAGAACCTCTGCTTCTACTGTGGGGAGCCGGGTCACCGCATTGCTACCTGCGCTAAGAAGCCTCGGCAGGAAGAACTCCCGCTCCTAGGCAGTTATCGGGGGGACTGTCTAGGAGCCAAGGTACTCCCTGTGTTGTCCAAAATGTTAGTGCCTTGCACCCTAGAATTTCATGCTTTCCACCGTACTGGGCAAGCCTTTGTTGATTCGGGGGCTGCGGCTAATTTCGTTAACTTTAATTTCGTTGCTCAACTGTCCGGGGTTTTGTTACGTTTAGAAACTCCGATTCTGGTTTCAGGAGTGGACTCCACTCCTTTGCAAGCAGGGGTGGTTAATCTGGTGACCCCTGAAGTAAGGTTTACTATAGGAGCCTTACACGTGGAAACCTGCACCTTTCTAGTGATGAGAGATTTGTCTGTGGACGTCGTCCTAGGCCTCCCCTGGCTCCGGGAGCACAACCCGGTAGTAAATTGGGACACGTTGGAACTGGTAAAGTGGGGTCCCCGCTGTGCCAACCACCTTTGTGCGGTGAAGGTGGGAATCTCCACCTGCGAGGGGAGCCCCCTACCAGAATACCTCTCCGAGTTTTCTGACGTGTTCTCCAAACAATTATCTGAAGCTCTGCCCCCTCATAGGGAATGGGACTGTAAAATAGACTTGATTCCTGGGGCCAAACTTCCTAAGGGCCGCATTTATAACGTTACGGTTCCAGAGAGAGAATCCATGAGGGACTACATCCAGGACAGCCTGGCCAAGGGGCACATCCGGCCCTCAGAATCCCCGGTGGGCGCCGGGTTTTTCTTCGTTGAGAAGAAGGATGGGGGTCTCCGGCCCTGTATTGACTATAGAGAGCTAAATAAAATCACAGTCCGAAACCAGTATGCTCTTCCACTCATTCCTGACCTCCTCAACCAGGTCGCTGGTGCCCGATGGTTTTCTAAACTTGATCTCAGGGGAGCATACAACCTCATCCGCATTCGGGAGGGGGATGAGTGGAAAACCGCCTTCAATACGCCCCTCGGGCATTTTGAATACCTAGTTATGCCTTTTGGATTGTGTAACGCCCCCGCCATTTTTCAGGGGTACATGAACTCAGTGTTTCAGGATATCATGGGGGTGTTCGTGGTTGTATATCTAGACGACATTTTGATTTTTTCCTCCGACTTGCCGAGTCACCATACTCACGTTCAGACTGTGCTAGCTCGACTCAGACATAACAAGCTGTTTGCTAAACTCGAGAAATGTGTTTTCGGGGTACAAAAGATATCATTTTTGGGGTATATCATCACGCCATGCGACTTCCAGATGGATCCTGAAAAGGTGAAGGCCATCACGGAGTGGGCCCAGCCAGGGTCGTTGAAAGCCCTTCAACGCTTCCTCGGCTTCGCCAACTACTATCGCAAATTCATTAAAGACTTCTCCGTGGTGGCTAAACCTCTAACGGACCTCACCAGAAAGGGGGCAGATGTGAGGACCTGGTCTTCTGAGGCTCTGAGGGCCTTCAATACCCTAAAGGCGGCGTTCTCGTCTGCACCTGTCCTAGTACAACCGGATCTGTCCAGTCCTTTTGTGGTGGAGGTAGATGCCTCTGAGTTTGGTGTGGGAGCGGTACTGTCCCAAGGTCCCTCCACTCTCACCAACCTTAGACCGTGTGCCTATTTTTCTAGGAAGTTTTCGTCCACCGAACGGAACTATGATATAGGCAACCGGGAATTGCTGGCGATTAAGTGGGCTTTCGAAGAGTGGAGGCATTTTTTGGAAGGAGCCCATCACCAGATTACGGTACTCACTGACCATAAAAACCTCACTTATCTAGATTCCGCTAAGAGGTTAAATGCTCGGCAAGCCCGCTGGGCCTTGTTTTTCTCTCGGTTCAATTTTGTTGTTACCTATAGACCTGGTTCTAAGAATGTCAAGGCTGATGCCCTGTCTAGGAGTTTTGGTTCTCCGGAACCTTCCGAGCCGGAGCCTGAGAGCATTCTCTCCCCTGGGGTGGTCCTCGCTGCTGTCTCCTCCGACCTTTCACCTCTCATTCACGCCGCTCAACAATCTGCTCCTGAAGCCCTTCCGGAAGGCAAATTATTTGTCCCGTTGTCACTGAGATTGAAAGTGTTAGAGGAGACACATGCTTCAGTCCTAGCTGGACACCCCGGTATCAGGGGTACTCTGGAGTTAGCGGCCAGACTCTATTGGTGGCCGCACATGGCCAAGGATGTACGGGTATTTGTGTCCGCGTGCCCGGTTTGCGCAAGGGGGAAGAACCTCAGGAGACGTCCTGAGGGGCCTCTTCTGCCCTTGCCCATTCCGTCCAGGCCATGGTCCCATTTGTCCATGGATTTTATTACTGATCTGCCATCCTCGCTGGGGAATACGGTCATTTGGGTAATAGTTGACCGTTTCTCCAAAATGTCTCATTTTGTTCCACTTGGCAAGTTGCCTAACGCCAAACTTTTGTCTGAGATGTTCATCAAGGAGATTGTTCGGTTACATGGGATCCCCGAGGATATTGTGTCTGATAGAGGGGTTCAGTTCGTCGCTCGCTTCTGGCGAGCCTTCTGTAAAAATCTAAACGTTAATTTGTCCTTTTCCTCCGCTTTCCATCCCGAGAGTAACGGACAAACGGAACGGATGAACCAAGAACTTATCCAGTATCTGCGACTGTTTGTCTCTGATAACCAGCATCAGTGGGCCAACTACTTACCTCTCGCCGAATTTGCTATTAACAACCATGGTAACTCGTCGACCCAACTGTCACCTTTTTTTTGTAACTATGGGTTCCATCCCCGGTTCTCGCTTTCTACTCCTTTGGTCTCGAACAATCCGGCCGCCGACATATCCGCCGAAGAACTGTGCACAGTTTGGGCCCAGGTTCGTAAGAACCTTCAGGGTTCCCAAGAGAAACTGCGTAAATACGCAAATAAAAGACGTACTATCTCTGCACCTTTTGTGGTCGGGGAGCAGGTTTTATTATCATCTAAGAATCTGAGACTTAAGGTTCCCTCCCTGAAACTTGCTCCTCGGTTCATTGGCCCATTTACGGTTTCTCAGGTTATCAACCCGGTGTCATATAAGTTGGCACTTCCTGACCCCTGGAAGGTCCACAAGGTTTTTCACAAGAACTTGCTTAAGAAGTATGTGACTCCAGTTCTCCCCACCCAGAACCCGCCTCCTCCCTCTCTGGTACAGGGGGAACTGGAGTATGAAGTAGAAAGGCTTGTGGATGCCCGACGGGTTAGAGGTGGGCTGCAGTACCTGGTCCACTGGAGAGGATTTGGCCCTGAGGATAGGACGTGGGTCCCTGCCAGGGACGTGCATGCGCCACGCCTAGTCCAGGCATTCCACAGGGCTTTCCCGCTTAAGCCCGCACCTGGCCATGGGGGTCCGGTGTCCCCCCGTAGAAGGGGGGGTACTGTCAGAACCGGCAACTCTCGGGGCCGCCGGGCCCGCACCACCGGTCCGGCCACCCGGGGTACAGGAGCACGGCGCAGAGGTACCCCGGTTCTTGTGATCTCCCCGGGCCGCTGTAAGACTGGTCGCCGCCGGGTTGCTAGGGAGGCAGCTGGTGCTTCTAGTCGCTTGACTACCAGGCTGGCTTCCCTGGTAACGGTCTGTGCAGTGAGACTGGGGGCGTGCCCCCAGCACCGCCCTGATTAGCCCTGCTGCTGTCAGGCTCCCCGCCCCAATCAGCTTCTGGGGCGGGAGCGCTGACAGCATTTAAATAGGTGTGTTTTCCTCTCAGGCCTTGCCAGTGTTAGTTTGGTTCTCCAGCTGCACCCGCGTTTATCCTGACTGCTCTTGTGACCTCGGCTTTTCTGACACCTGCTTTTGGACTTGACCACGTTTTTGCCTGACCCCTCCGTACTGCGTACCCTCTTGTTGCCTACCCGGATTGTCTGACCATTCTACCGTTGCTTGTCTCAGTGTCTGTTTGTCTCCCGTGTCCCGCTTCCCTAGTGAGGGTAGGGACCGTCGCCCAGTTGTCGCCCTGGGGGGTAGCCCAGGGGGGCAAGTAGGCAGGGACAGGGGTTGCGGGATATCTCAGGGACCCCATATCCCGGACACTGTCCTGACATTCGGTGGTTTATACATCTTTTGATGCGGCACTAAAATGGGTAAGAAGGTATGGGAGGGGGGCGCTGTTAGCGAAAGCCGACATTGAGTCGGCGTTCCGCCTTTTGCCGGTTTCTCCAGATAGTATTCGCTTACTTGGTTGTTTTTGGGGAGGTAAGTATTTCGCCGATCGGTGTCTGCCCATGGGATGTTCAATCTCATGTGCATACTTCGAAGCCTTCAGCACTTTCTTGGAATGGGTAGTGAAAGACACTGCAAAGCAGCAGTCAGTAATTCACTACCTTGACGATTTTTTGTGTATTGGCCCAGCGGAATCGCCGATGTGTGCGACTCTGCTGGGAACGTTACAGTGGGTGGCGGATCGGTTCGGGGTGCCTTTGGCTCCCGACAAGACAGAGGGCCCTGCAACTTCTCTTCAGTTTTTGGGCATCTGGATTGATACGGAGGCGATGGTATGTCAATTACCGGAAGATAAGTTGCGGGATTTAAAATGCGAGGTAGAAAAGACACGGAAAGTCAAGAAAGTCACGCTGAAGGGGCTTCAGTCATTATTGGGCAAGTTGAATTTCGCTTGCAGAATAATGCCTATGGGGCGAATATTTTGTCGAAGAATGGCATCGGCCACGGCGGGAATTCGAGCCCCGCATCACTACATCAGAGTGGGGAGGAGTTTAAAAGGGGACCTAGCAGTCTGGGCTTCCTTTTTAAACAAATACAATGGGAGGTCCATGATAATCTCGGAAGTGAGTGAGAATGTGGACTACGAGTTGTTTACAGACGCGGCAGGGAGTGCGGGATTTGGGGCATTTTGCCAGGGGCAATGGTGTGTTGGGGAATGGCCAGTCAGATGGCGGGAGGAAGGTTTGACGAAGAATCTGGTATTGTTGGAACTGTTTCCAATAGTGGTGGCCGTGGCGCTTTGGGGCGATCGCCTTCAGAACAAGAAGGTGAGGTTCCATTGTGACAATATGGGGGTGGTGCAGGTGATCAATGCTTTGACCGCCTCATCACCCCCGGTGGTGAATTTGTTGCGCCACCTGGTATTGGAAACATTGAAGATGAATATTTGGATAGTGGCGGTGCACGTGCCGGGGATTGAGAATTCAATCGCGGATGCTCTTTCTCGGTTTCAGTGGGAGCGATTCAGGACCCTGGCCCCTCAGGCGGAGGACCGAGGGAGGACGTGCCCGTCTCATCTTTGGAGTGTGGTAAGAGAGCAGTGGGGCATCTAATCGAGAGGTCACTGGCTCGGGGTACTAGAGCTGCGTATATAGCAGCGTGGCAGGAGTGGGAAGGCTGGGTAGGTCAGCTTGGGATAGGAGAGGCGGAGGAAGATAGAGTGGGGGCGCTGTTAAGTTGGTTGGGTAAGGCAGAGCAGGATAATGTTTCGGTGTCACGAGCGAACAGGTTCATGGCAGGGGTAGCATTTGGGTGTAAGTTAAGGGGGGTGGGGGATATAACGAAGAATTTCCTAGTGAGACAAGCGTTGAAGGGTTTTAGAAAAGGTAAAGGCAGTGTGGACTTACGTAGACCAGTTTCGTTTGAGTTGTTAGAAAAGTTAGGGGGGGTACTGGAAGGCCTCTGCGATACGTTGTTCGAAAGATCGTTATTCAGGTTAGCGTTTTCACTGGCATTTTTTTGGGGCATTTAGGGTGGGGGAGTTGGTGTCCCCTAGTAAATCAGTTGGGGGAGGTTTACAGGGGGGGGGATGTTAGAAAAGTTGATGACCATTTAGAGTTGGTCATACGCCGATCAAAAACAGATCAGGCTGGGCGGGGACATTTGATTAGATTGGGTAGGGTTCACGGGTCAATAATGTGCCCCGTGTCGGCATGGGTTAGCTATACTGAGGTAGCGGGTAAGAGATTAGGCCCTTTATTGCAGCATGAGGGGGGCCAGTTTTTGTCACGCTTCCAGTTTACAGCGATCTTTGGGAAGGCGCTGAGGGAGCTCGGTTTAGATGAGTCGCAATTTGGGACACACTCGTTTAGGGTGGGGGCGGCTACAGAGGCACAGGTGCAAGGTTTGTCGGGCGAGTCGATTAGAAAAATCGGTAGGTGGCAATCTGGGAGATATAAATTGTATGTTCGTCCCCAGTTGCTGTAACAGTGTTAGGGGGGTAGGGGGTATAATGATAATCAAGGGGTGTTGGTCAATTTTGTTTTCTCCTTTTTGTTTCAGGTTCACAATCGGCGCTTGTGTGGATTATGGGCCACTCATATGTTTATTGGGGGGCGGAGAGGGCTAGTGTGAGGCAGGACGGGAGACAGTTGAGGTTTCCTAGGTCAGAGGCGGTCCTGAGATGGATGGGAGTTAGAGGGATGTCGTGGTGCAAAGTGTTGGAGGAGTTTGAGAGGATGGTGGGTTTAGACAGGGCCCCGGACATAGTTGTTATACATGCAGGGGGGAATGATTTGGGGAAAAGGCCCTTCAGGGATCTATCGAGGGATATCAGGTATGATATCCTGAGATTGTTAGCGGCGCATAAGAAGATGGTGGTGGTCTGGTCAGAGATCGTGCCTAGGCAGGTATGGAAGTTTGTGCGGACTGCAAGAGGATTAGACAAAGCGAGAATAAAGCTTAATAGGGAAGTATCTCGCTTTGTGGGAAGGAATGGGGGGGTCGCGGTGCGACACATAGACCTAGAGTCTGGCAGGGGGAATTATTGGAGACAAGATGGGGTGCATTTAAATGAGATAGGTTTGGACTTGTGGTTAGAGGCAGTTCAGGAGGGAGTGGAGCGCGCCTTGTTGTTGTGGAGGGCGGCGCAGGCTTGAGGTTTCAAGCCATGCTGGCTGTGGCGGTTAGGGAGGGGTCCTTGGAGTCAATATAAGAGGGGGTAAGGGGGGAGGCAGGGGTTAGTAGAGTTACCTCCTCCCCCCTCTGGTTAGTTTTAAATTGTAGGTGGGTCTGTCGCCTCTTGTTTGGCAGGGGGTTACCTGCTAAAGTTGTGGTTGTTAATAGCCGGGGTATGGCTAGATAGCCTCGGGGTCGGGAGGTTGGTGACTCGAGGTAAATGGCGAGTCTCCTGAGTCAGGTGATTGGAGACGGGAGGCGTAGTTTGGAAGATAGGGTTTCCCGAGTCAGGATTTTTAGGAGACGGGAGACAGTTACACCTATCTTCCTTGTTTTTTGGGTGAGGCGACAGATAATTTTGTGGGGAACTCCAAGGATCTCTCCATAGTAGTTAGGATAAGGGTTAAAAAAGTGTTATTCAGGATTTATTGTTGTATGTTATAATAAAATTGGCTGCTGTGGCCAAATTTAATCCAAAAAGAAGTTGTCGGTGTTTATTTTAGATAAGCTAGGTTAAAAGGGGTAATGGGGGGGTAAGTGGTCACAGCGACGACTCCGTTGTACCTAGTCATGCCCCAAAGTTACTGTAAGATTCTATTGCTTTACTGGTTTTTGCTTTTTTTGGTGTTTTTTATCTTTCATCCCAGTGCTACAAAGACCGAGGACAGAAAGCTCTGGCACTGAAATACTGTGATGAGGCTTCAGCCATGCCACTGGTTACTAAAGAGGTGAGGACTGTCAGTAGTAACGTGGTAACACAATTCAACTGTTATTTCAGCCATTGATTTACTGACCTACTCCACTGCTTACTGTATTGATTCTCTAGAATAGAGCCTCCATAGCCGCCTGTTCCCCATCTTCTATTCTAGAAGCTAGAAGTGGTACAACGGGGTACTAGAGTCCCCTTGCCTGTCCTTATCTTATCTTTTATCCAAGCTACAAGGCGTACAACAGGGTACTAGAGCCTCCATTCCCATCTGTATAACCTCTTGTATCCAAGCTAGAAGTGGTACAACAGGATACCAGAGCCTCCTTGCCCACATGTTTGAATTCTGAAGGCACCCATTGAAACAAATATGTTTGTGTGAAGCGGCCCTTACTGTACTTTTGTTAGCATGAATCAAGCACATTTGCAAGCGCAAAAAAACACGCAACCATGCTGCCATTTATTGAAATGGGCAATTAGTGTAATTAGAATAATACATGTTCTTCCCCTGCAGAAATGCACGAGAAAATAAGGGGGAATGCTTTTTTTTTGGACAAAATGCGCATGCAAAATACACTTATGTGAAGGAACTCGCTGCAATCAGCGGGTTCTACTGACGTGTATTTAGCATGTATATTTTTCATGCGTAATATGCTACGCAAATACATCTGTGTGAATCTGTCCGAAGAGCCCACGGTGGTATGCGTAAAACGCTGCGTCTCTGCGGTGAGAACACAATCGTGGACATGAGCCCTAAGGCTGGAGCTCTATGGAGTCTTTCGCCATGACATGGGTCATGTGACCAAAGATCGCTGTGCAGCCCTGTGAACTTGCATACTCAAATATATCAATGGGGTCGCGCAAGTTCCCACAACCTATAGAGTGCTAAAACCTCACCGAGGTTGGATTTTTGCAATATATTGGTCGCAGCTACTTGTGAGTTGTATCGCAACTACATTGTCTTCAGTAAGGCCAGCTGCACACGACCGCTTCACATTCCGAATGCGGGATACCACAGCGGAACCTGGCCGTTACCCCAGCGTTCCTGCAGAATCTGTAATGCAGATGACCGCGAGTGTGAAGGAAGTAGCAGTAGTATGTATCTTTCAATGCATGTGATTTGCTGCAGATCCTCCGTGTGGACGATGACTGCGGATTGAACAATAGGAAACCGGTGGTGTGAAGCCGGCCCGAGAGTGTGAGGTCGCAGGGCTATACAGCGATCTTGGTCACGTAGCACTAGTCTCATTGCATGACTACGACTCTGCCGTTCATGGGAGCTCAGTGCTTGACATGACAACTCCCTGCTGTTGGCGCGACCACCAGTCACCCTTAAAAGTAAACAGAAAGTTAAAAAATGGTAAAATGTAATCTTCGCTCATATTCGTGAGGGGAGATGCAATTACATACCTAAGGCCCCCGGATTTACCCTTGGACCTCACCTCAGCTTCTGCGCACGCGCCCGTCGTCAATGTTGGCCGATGCAAGAGCCGCAGATTGCCTGAGTAATTTAAGATATCCCTGCTCCTGGCTACCAAACATAGCCGAGAGCCTGGAGATTTCATGGTGGGCCGCAGTACGTGGTCCCCAGTCACGTGATTGCCATTAGCCAATGGATAACGGCGATCATGTAAAAGTAAGAGTTACAGCTTCACCTCCTGTCACGAATCCAATCCGTAAGGGAAGGTGAAAATATTTCCCTAAGGCCTCCGGCGATGTCCCCCGACGGGATCCTTATCCTCGGTTGGATAACGGCGATCATGTAAAAGTTAAGAAAAAGTTGAAGTTTAATCTCCCCTCTTTGATCGGTGAGAGGAGATGAAACTTCTTACCGGAGGCCTCCGTATTTGAACCTCGATGTGATCCTCCTCCGTGGACCTTCTCCGGCTTCTGCGCATGAACCTGCCTTAAAATGCCAGACACATGCGCAGCAGCTGGGGAGCCCGGTACATTTTTTAATCTCTGTGCTCCCGGCTAACAAAGGTCACCGAGAGCCTGGAGCTCAATTCTGCCGTTTTCTCTCCCTGCGATCATAAAAAAAGATGATGTGATACAGGCGAACATGGAGGCTCTAGTACCCTGTTGTCCCACCTCTAGCTTGGATACAAGATGTGATACAGGCGAGTATGGAGGCTCTAGTACTTTGTTGTACCGCCTCTAGCTTGGATACAAGATGTGATATGGGGGGCAATTGAGGCATACAGGTTCCATATGGTATTATGTGTCCACATTTGCTGTGACTGAGCCTCTAGATCATACAAACTTCTAGGCTGTGGGAGTTGCCATCCTAAATGCGCAGACCGGTGCCAGCGGCCGGCGAGTGACGTTTCTGTGCGGGGCTCGCAGAGCCCCGCACAGAAATAGAGCATGCCGCGGTTTGTTTTCCACGTGTGATTCTAGGCTCTATTCTAGAGAATCAATACAGTAAGCAGTGGAGTAGGTCAGTAAATCAATGGCTGAAATGAACAGTTGAATTGTGTTACCACGTTACTACTGATAGTCCTCACCTCTTTAGTAACCGGTGGCATGGCTGAAGCCTCATCACAGTATTTCAGTGCCAGAGCTTTCTGTCCTCGGTCTTTGTAGCACTGGGATGAAAGATAAAAAACACCAAAAAAAGCAAAAACCAGTAAAGCAATAGAATCTTACAGTAACTTTGGGGCATTACAGCAGCACACAATGTCCCTGCAGGTTGGATTACAGATGAGTGCTGCTGTATGGTGCCTTCATACCTCTAGGGCAGGATACCTACCTGATATGTATTGTCATGGGGCGCACCAAGATCTTGTCTCAGGCTTTGCTTGCAGTCCTACCATATCGCACTAAATGCAGAAGTGCAGTCAATGCAGCTTTTTACCTAAAATAGTAAAAATTGGTCAAAGCCTCATGCAGTGTATTACCTGACCCTGGAATAACATCAATGGCAATTATAAGAATAATGCTGATAATAATACAAATTCTGTATGTCTGTTTTCAGCCTTACAAAACCATAACTATAGAAGTTTAAATTTATACGTAAAGCTAGATATTTTTAGAAATATCTATATTGATATATAACTATCTATTTTTATAGCTAGATATATATCTATGCAGTAAGATGCATTAGATCGATGGTGACACGCGCACCCGAAACAAGGACCACAGGTTGTAAGCAGCCATTTTTCCGTCAGTCTCCACTGGAGTCTCTCCCAGGCCCAAACTGAACCTACCTACCTGAATTGTAAGTACCTACCTTCTTGTTCTCTATGAAAGAACTGAGCGTACCTTTTAAAAAAATGGCGGCAGCAGCAGCAACCAATCACATTTTGTATAGTTTATGTATAGCTACCTGCCATGCTGTCCATTGGTTTCTACAGTAACATTGCAGCGCCCTCTGTTGGTTTTACAGAAACGTGCTGCACCACCTATTGGATTTACCCAAACTTACAGCACCATAGAGATTAGCGGGTCACCTCCCAGTTCTCCATCTTTTTGCCCTATTTTTCTCTAGGGTGGTTTCAAACCGGCGGGTAAAATCGCGCCATTTTTAACCGATGCGTTGGTTATTGAAAAAAAAGCAGATTTCGCAGCCAATGATTCCCAACGGTTCCCTTCCCTTCAGCAAGGTTTTCACTGATGTGATGTTGAGAGAGAAAATCACAGCCTGCTGTGTCCTTCTGCGCAGTGCGTTTTTTAAAATCTCCCATGTAATCCTATGGAGGCTGCGTTTTATCGCATCACAAGGCGAAAAATATGCGCTGCATGTTAACATTGGAAAGTCCTACCGACTTGCGCGTTAAACAAAAACATGCGGTTTTTAATGTGCGCGGCAGCGATGCGATTTAATCCTCTAAAAAAAAAGCATCGCTGGTGATTGTCACGGCCGTATATTGGGACAAAACTAAGCCTAAGATTTCTGTGGTTTCGTTTTCACCAGCAGTATTCTCTCCCGTTAATACTTGACCGAGAAAATATAGGACCTCCCCTATGAATACTATGTGCGTAAAAGATCAGGCGGCCGCCATATTCCCACCATTTATTTTGTTTCTTACAGTTGCTCCTACAGCGGTGTGTGTTTGTGTTTGTATATGTATGTGTGTATGTATGTGTATATATTTTACACACATACACACATCGCAATGCATTGTTCTTACAAGGCGCACTGCACTGGCAGACACACTCGCATATTTGCCATGCGAGATATTGGTTTGAGTTTCTCGGGCTGATATAGTGCTCACTTGTGTAAAATCAGCCACAGAGAATGAATTTAACATCACCAAAGACATAAAGCTATACATTGCCCTCTATTGTCAGCATGCTGTTATCCTGACCCCCAAGTGTCAATGCATAATGCATCCCAAGTGGCAGCTTGCCCACCCATATCACGTCTTGTAGCCAAGCTAGAGGCGATACAACAGGGTCTGTTTCACATTTTGTATCCAAGCTAGAGGTAGTACAACTTTAACTTTTTTCCTTCTGCTTTGCTCAGATTCATTCAAATACTGTGGGTCAAAATACGCAGCACAGCCCTAGAGGAATTCGTTAAGGGGTCTAGTTTTTTTAAACAGGGTCATTTGTGGGGGTTCTCCAACAGCACCTAGCGGACATGGCGCGGCCCCAACTGCACCGCTCTGCGCCATCTGCGTGCAGCGCGGGGACTTCTTACAGATGCGACACTATTGTACCCTTTACATTCCACGGTCAGCATAGATTGCTGTCAGTCCCAACCAGCTTCCACTGTGAACCCTTTACATTCCACGGTCAGCATAGATTGCTGTCAGCCCAAGCCAGCTCCCACTGTGCTCCCTTTATATGCCGCGGTCAGCATAGATTGCTGTCAGCCCCAGCCAGCTCCCTCTGTAAACCTTTTACATGTCACGGTCAGCATAGATTGCTGTCAGCCCCAGCCAGCTCCCTCTGTGAACCCTTTACATGTCACGGTCAGCATAGATTGCTGTCAGCCCCAGCTAGCTCCCTCTGTAAACCCTTTACATGCCGTGGTCAGCATTTATTGCTTTCAATCCCAGCCAGCTCCCACTGTGAACCCTTTACATGTCGCGATCAGCGTAGATTGCTGTCAGTCCCAGCCAGCTCCCTCTGTGCTCCCTTCACATGCCGCGGTCAGCATAGATGGCTGTCAGTCCCAGCCAGCTCCCTCTGTAAACCTTTTACATGCCCAGTCAGCATAGATTGCTGTCAGTCCCAGCCAGCTCCCTCTGCGAACCCTTTACATGCCACAGTCAGCATAGATTGCTGTCAGTCCCAGCCAGCTCCCTCTATAAACCCTTTACATGCCACGGTCAGCATAGATTGCTGTGAGCCCCAGCCAGCTCCCACTGTGCACTCCCCGCATGTAAACGCACCGTCAATACACTCCCCAGCATGTAACCACACCGTCACCACACTCCCCGCATGTAACCCCACCATCACCACACCGCCCTTATGTAACCGTACCGCCACCACACTCCCAGCATGTAACCCCACCGTCTCCACACTCCCTGCATGTAACCGTACCGTCACCACACTCCCTGCATGTAACCCCAGGTCGCCACATTTCCCTCATGAAAACCCACTAGTCATTTGAGGGGGTTCTTTATAGTTTTGGCCGCTCAATGGCTCTATAAGTGGGCAATGGGGCCTGAAATTTATTCAGTGGTACCCTGAAATCCAACGGGTATTCCTTTCATTGTAGGCCTAGCCATGGGTCCTGTAAGTCTATTAGGGCCACAATGGGTATGTTTCTGAACACGGGACAAACAGGGGTATCGATTTTGGGGTGAAAGCCTTCATTTATATGTGTGCTGTACAAAAAAAACTGTTTTTAAATTGACACAATAGCCCAAAAAATGAAAATCCTATTTTTTTCCTTTTGCTTTGCTTGAATTTATTCAAAAACTGTGGGGTCAAAATATGCAGTACATCCCTAGATAAATTCGTTAAGGGGTCTAGTTTTTAAAATGGGGTCATTTGTGGGGGTTCTATATGGTTTTGGGCGCTCAAGAACTCTACAAGTGGGCAATGGGGCCTAAAAGGACTTCAAGCAAAATCTATGTTCTGAAAGCCACCGATTACTCCTTTTATTTTGGGCCCCGTTGTGTATCCAGACATAAGATTAGGGCCACAATGGGTATGTCTCTGAACACGGGACAAACGGGTATCCATTTTTGGGTGCAAGTCTTCCTTCATATGTGTGCTGTACAAAAAAAGCTGTTTTTAAAATGACAGAATTGCCGAAAAAACGAAAATCACAATTTTTTCCTTTTGCTTGGTTTGAATTCATTCAAAAACTGTGGGGTCAAAATATGCAGTACACCCCTAGATAAATTCCTTAAGGGGTCTAGTTTTCAAAATGGGGTCATTTGTGGGGGGTTTCTATTGTTTTGGGCGCTCAAGAACTCTACATGTGTGCTATGGGGCCTAAAAGGACTTCAAGCAAAATTTCTGTTTTGAAAGACACTGACTACTCCTTTCATTTTGGGCCCCGTTGTGGACTCAGATATAACAATAGGGCCACAATGGGTATATTTCTGAACACGGGAGAAATAGGGGTATCCATTTTGGGGTGTAAATCCTGATTTTCATGTAAACTATAGGAAAAAAATATGTCTTTAAAATAACAGATTTGCAAAAATATGAAATTTTACTTTTTCTCCTCTAAATTGAATTAATTCCTGAAAAAAAACTGTGGGGTCAAAATACTCATGACACCCCTCAGTGAATACATTAAGGGGTGTAGTTTTTAAAATGAGGTCATTTGGGGGGGTATCTATTATTCTGACACTCATGAGCCTTTCCAATCTCGGCTTGGTATAGAAAAACAAAGTGTTCCTCAAAATGCTAAAAAGTAATGTTAAATTTGTACGTCTCCTAAATAGTTAAAAAAAAACGAAAGTTTTTCCAATGTGCGCCCAAAATAAAGTAAACGGGTGGAAATATAAATCTTAGCAAAAATTTCTATATTATGTTTGCACATATTTAAGATATTGCAGTTGGAAATGTGAAAAAATGACGATTTTTTTCAACATTTTCCCAATTGTGGCGCTTTTAATAAATAAACACAATTTCTATCGGTCTATTTTTTCCGCCTAAATGAAGCACAACATGTGGCGAAAAAACAATGTCAGAATCGCTTGGATATGCAAAACCTTTCTGGTGTTTTTCCATGTTAAAGTGACACATGTCAGATTTGGAAAATTTGGCCTGGTCATTAAGGCGCAAACAGGCTTGGTCACTAAGGGGTTAAATATGAGCCATACAGAAGTTATTCACTTACCTGCTCCGTTGCTGGCGTCCCCGTCTCCATGGCTCCGTCTAATTCCGCTGGCTTCTTGCTTTTTTAGACGCGCTTGCGCTGTGCGGTCTTCTGCCTGGTGAATGGGGCCGCTCGTGCCGGAGAGCTGCTCACCGCGTCGTCATCGTAGCTCCGCCCCGTCACGTGTGCCGATTCCAGCCAATCAGGAGGCTGGAATCGGCAATGGAACGCAAGGAAGGAGAAGAAAATCCACGGTGCACCATGGGAGAAGACCCGCGGTCCACCGTGGGAGAAGACCAGCGGCGCCATCTTTAAAAGAAGAATAGAAGAAGCTGCAGAACGCTGATGCAGGTAAGTGCAATGTGCTTTTTAAAAACTAACCTATGCTTTCTTTTTAACAGACTTTAAATGCACACAAAAGTAGAGCATGCAGCGGTTTTTTCGCATTTGGGCAAAAAAAGGAAACGAAAACCAATCCGTTGAAATCAATGGGTTTTATTCTCTGCATATTGTGCTCAGAAAGTTTGCGCATGCTAACACACGCGTGTAAATGTCCATGTGAAGGAACTCTTAAGCCTGGCTTCACATCGGTGTGTTTGTGTGCGCATTTATGCAGCGAATAGAGCCCTAATGAACGGGTTCGTTCACAAGTGCGCATCTTTACATTTCATGCAAAAAAAAATATGCAGCATACTCTATTTTGCGGCACTTTTGCACACCAAAAGTCCCCATAGAAGTCAATGGGGATGCACAAATATACATGTGATATGCCAGGAGGTGCGTGATACGCTGCGTAATTGCGCAGGAAAGGAACACATCCAGAACTCGTTAGACTAATTCCATACATATTTTTAGGTGACTTGGACATTTTCGTTCCTAAGATCTGAGTTCGACCAACAGACGGGCCTAATGTCACACGATGTCAATAGTAAGTAGCTTGTGTTCTCCCGCGGGGTTTTGAACGATAATTGTCCCATGTAAAAACATGCAGAAACTGAACGACTGGATCAGAATCGTCCAGTTGTTCACTTTTAAGCAGCTTAAAATCCAAACACATTTCTCGGTGTAAGCAGCAGCCGTCCAGTACTGAACGTCTGCTGCTTACAGTGAATGGAGGTGAGCAGAACTCTCCTCCAGCTGCCCCGCCTCCCTGCTGGCTGCGCTGTCAGCGATCCAGCAATGCTCGCTCCTGTGCAGAGCGAGCACCACAGGGATGAATGTCGGGCATTGTTTGCCTGACACTCGTTTTGTGTAAAAGGACCCTTGGACCTCCCTCACACAGGTGTTTTTGTACAGTTTTTAGTGCTGCGCTAAACGCTGTACAACGCACCCATACATTTCAATGGGGCTGCTCACACAAGGCTAAAAATGCTGTGTCTTCAACGCTGCGCTTTAACAGCGTTGCATGTTCTATTTTGGGACGTTTTCAGCCCTGTGTCACCCATTGAAATGAATGGGCAGCGGCCCGGGCTTCCCCTGCACTGACAAATGATCTATTGCTGTAAGCGAGGTTTGAGAACTCTCCTCCAGCAATAGATTGCTGTGATTGGACAGCATGGAGCTGTCATCCCGGGCCGCGGGACCCCACCCCCGATCACGCGATCGCGTTAAACTCAATGGAAAGTTAAAAACAATTAAAGTTTCAGCTCCCCTTACGGATCGGATCCGTAAGGGGAGCTGAGAGTACTCACCTCCGGTCCTCAGCAGCGTCCGGATCCTTCTGTCTTCTCCCCGGCACTGCCGCCGGCGTCTGCGCGTGCGCGCCAGACGCATTACGTCACGCGCATGCACAGAGAGCCGGGAGGCCCGGGAAATTTAAAAATTCCCTGCTCTCGACTAGAATGAGTAGCCGAGAGCAGGGAGCTGTCACCGGGAGCCGCTGTATGCGGTTCCCGCTCACATGATCCACCATTTTGCTTTTGTTGGTATCGGGTTGCATGTATTGATCGTGTCCTGTATGTGATAGTATAATATAGATATTTTCCCCGCTGTGGTGGTGGCGTTACCTATTATGTCCGCCACTATGTTCGTTGTCACTGTTATTTCCGCCAAATTCTTTTACATCTGTGACTGAAGGCTTAGAAGGGTATTTCAATCTCAGCAAATAAAAGTAATACCTTGTATAATCAAAAATTAAAATTTTCCAATATAATTTATAAGCGACTATATGCATATGCATAAATATATATATATCCTAGAATATCCTAGCATCCCCGAAGGAAACAGACAGGCCTGGACAAGCTGATTTCTCCTGCGGAAACAAAGGCAAACCCCCATAGATTAAGGGCTCACTCAGACGGGAGTATGTGTCCCACGTATTTTTCATATGCACATTTACTACGCCTGTTAAATCCCCAAAAACTAGATAAGGTGCATATTCCGCACCAAAATAGGACACGGTGCAATTTTTTTTCCACAGACGTGAATAAAAAACGCTGGTGTGAGAAGCCCTAGACAAATCAGTGGGCTTTTAGCACTGCTTACTACGCATGTATTTTTCACATTGGGAGACATATGTCCATGTGAATTAGCCCTAAGGGTGTGTGTTCAGAGAAGAGTGCGCACAAGATACAAGCAGACCATGAGCATCTAGAATAGGGTTTTCCAACATTCCTTGGCCAAGTATTCCCTTCTCAAATAAATTACTTAAAAATTCAGCAAAGGTTATCATGGCACTATGTGTTGTACCTACCTTCATCACAATACCAGGACAGACTAAGTACTCCCTAGAGGCAATGACTGTACTCCTTGATAGAGAAATAAGGTGTACAGAGGTGGCAGTCATGACGCGGGTATATCGGATGTGACCTCTGTGACCTAACCCAAACCTCCCCCTTTCTTCAATTAAAACGCTGCAACTTCTAGCTTGGATAAATTTTTGGCCACAGCGGCCATTTATTAAAATTCTTATTAACAATTGATAAAAACATCAAATAAAACAACCCACTGAAAAGGGGGAAGTCCCTGGAGCCTCCAACCCCCTCTGTCGCCTCCCCAACAGGGAAAAGGATTTCCGTCCTGCCTCCCGCCGCTCTCTCCCTCTATCCGACTCGGGAGACTGAAATCCTTCCCGCTAAAACCCTCCCGTCGCAAGACAGCCGACTCGGGAGGCAACACACAACCGGTTGCCCCTAGTCGCCCTCCTCCTCCCGACTCAGAGAGGCGCGAGCCGTTCCTCGGCTAGCCACGTTTCTCTGCAGGGACTACGGCCTGACAGAGCCGGGAGGCGACAGGCTGACCACACACACTATACCCAAAAAGGGGGAGGGGGGGGGGGGGGGGGAGGTAGCCATCAGCCCCCGTTCCCCCCCCCCCCCCCGCCCCGCACATCAGCTGGCTCCAAGAACTCTTCCCCCCCCCCCTTCCGAACGCCGCTATGACAATGTTACGATACCTCTACGACCCTTTCTACTAACTAAACTGCCCCCTATATGCTAAAGTAAGGGCGGGTGGGTGGGACTTCCTCGTGGCCTCCGTCTTCTCCTTCTGCTTCTTCTTCCTCCGTTGCCGCCTAGGGATGCTCCTCCCCCTGCTGTTCCCGCACTTTCTCTCTAACTTCCCCCTCTACTCCTCCCTATACTACACACCCCCCCCCTCTTCACCCTTCCATTAACCCTGGCCTCCCCGTTAACCCTGTCATGGGCTGCCTCCATATATATCCCCGGGGGCTACTATTCCGGCGCCTCTTGACGCGGGTATATCGGATGTGACCTCTGTGACCTAACCCAAACCTCCCCCTTTCTTCAATTAAAACGCTGCAACTTCTAGCTTGGATAAATTTTTGGCCACAGCGGCCATTTATTAAAATTCTTATTAACAATTGATAAAAACATCAAATAAAACAACCCACTGAAAAGGGGGAAGTCGCTGGAGCCTCCAACCCCCTGTCGCCTCCCCAACAGGGAAAAGGATTTCCGTCCTGCCTCCCGCCGCTCTCTCCCTCTATCCGACTCGGGAGACTGAAATCCTTCCCGCTAAAACCCTCCCGTCGCAAGACAGCCGACTCGGGAGGCAACACACAACCGGTTGCCCCTAGTCGCCCTCCTCCTCCCGACTCAGAGAGGCGCGAGCCGTTCCTCGGCTAGCCACGTTTCTCTGCAGGGACTACGGCCTGACAGAGCCGGGAGGCGACAGGCTGACCACACACACTATACCCAAAAAGGGGGAGGGGGGGGGGGGGAGGTAGCCATCAGCCCCCGTTCCCCCCCCCCCCCGCCCCGCACATCAGCTGGCTCCAAGAACTCCCCCCCCCCCCCCTTCCGAACGCCACCGCCAGCATGGCATGACCACCTCATGCCTGCGCAGCACCCCACAGAACTAACGCGCGTTCTATTCCCTCCTGAACCCCCTCTAACCACAGATCCGTCCCAATCTCGTTGAGATGCACGCCATCGCTCCTCCAATAGTTTCCTACTCCCTTCTCAAGATCTATGTGCCGAACGGCCACTCCTCCATTACGCGCAACGAAGCGTGAAACCTCCCGGTTAACCTTGATCCTGGCCTTGTCTATCCCCCGCACTGAGCGCGCGTTGCGCCACACCTTGCGAGGGACCATCTCTGACCAGACCACGATCAAGCCCCGGTACATCTGCATCATACGAAGCATATCGTACCGGATGTCCCTACCTAGGTCCCTAAAGGGTCTCTGCCCCAAATCGTTGCCCCCGACGTGCAGTACGAGGATGTTAGGCGGCCTGTCTAGGGAGACTAAGCGCTGAACGTCCTGTAACACCCGGAACCAGGCCATGCCCCGCACTCCGATCCATCGAATTACCGCCGTCTCTCTACTCAGCCTTAACTGTCTACCGTTAGGCCTGATCTTAGCCCAATCCCCCCCCCCAATACACAAAAGAGTGGCCCATTATCCACACCAACGCGGCTCGATGATCTGTAACAAAAGAAAAAACAACTAGTCGTAATTAACCCCGCCGCAAAAACGTACCCCCCCCCCCGCTTAAAGCAAGTGCGGCCTGATATAACGTTTAAACCGTCCCGACTGCCACCGACCGATGCCCATCACCGCCTGACTATCAAGTCCCCTCTCTGCTGCCTCCGTTGCCGCGCCTATTCTAAAAGAATGTGTCCCGAAATTAGAGCTGTCTAACCCCAGCGTATCTATCGCTCTTCTTAACACCGCCTCGAACTGGAACCTTGACAAAAAACGACCATCTCGGTGCTGCAGAAGAGGCCCCACCCTGACTCCTGCTAACAAACTGTAGTCCTCCCAACATTTAACTGGGCACATGGACTCTCCCCGCACTTGTCCTAGCGACACTCTCCGACCTCTACCCTCCTGATCCATCTTAGAACGACGGATGACTAATTCCAACCGCCCTTTTATAACCTTGGTATCCTCGCTTTGTAAACCCCCCCCTTTCTTTTTGCTGGGGGAAACCAGTTCCCCCAGCCGAAGAGCCCCAAAGAAAGCTAATGAAAAAGCCAACTTAAAAAGCGAGTATTCAAACCCGTCCCCGCATATCTCCCCCAATGCGCCCCCCAATCTCTTCAACAAGTCGAACGAGATTGGCCGACGCATATCTGACCCCCCCCCCGCCCCCTTCTAAACCCCTTTAGTGCCTGTCTGACTACAAAATTCTTTGTAACATCAGTCAAACCCCGCAACTTAGCGCCAAACGCCACTCCTCCCATAAATTTGTTAACTCTGGCGACTGACAACCCTGTCTCAGAACTTTTCCCCAACCATCCTAACAACGCCCCTACCCTGTCCTCGTCTGAACGCACGATTCCCCACTGCTGCAGCCACTCCTCCCATTCCGACCAGGCTGCCCTATAAGACGTCCACGTACTCCGAGCCAGTGAGGTACCTATCAAGTGCCTCACTGCTCGCTGACCACGCTCCAGATGTGTCTCGGGCAAGACACCCCTTCCTTCTCTGCTGCCGGGGCCAAACGTCGGAATCGCTCCCACTGGCAACGAGAAAGAGCATCCGCTAGTGAATTGCTCACCCCCGGCACATGTACCGCACCTATCCAAGCGTTAAGTGATAACGCTTTCAGCACCAGGTGGCGCAGTAAGGCCACCACTGGAGGGGACGATGCAGACAATTTATTTATCGCCTGCACGACCCCCAGGTTGTCGCAGTGAAAGCGTACTCTCTTGTTCCTAAATTGCTCGCCCCATATCTCCACCGCCACTATAATGGGGAAGAGCTCGAGTAGCACCAAGTTCCTTACCAACCCTGACGAGAACCAATCGCTCGGCCATCCGGCCGCGCACCACTGGCCCTGGAAGTAAATCCCAAAACCCGAACTCCCTGCGGCGTCAGTAAACAATTCCCAATCAAAATTGTTTACCATTTCCTCCATCATTACTGACCGACCGTTGTAGTTCTCTAGAAACGCCGCCCATACTGCTAAATCTTTCTTGAGTTCCTTACCTAGCCGGATAAAATGGTGGGGTAACCGAACCCCCGCCGTTGCTGACGCTAGCCTTCTGCTGAAAATTCGCCCCATCGGCATTATTCGGCAAGCGAAATTAAGCTTGCCCAATAACGATTGGAGCTCCCTCAAAGTGACCTTGGTGACAACCCTTGCTCTTTTTACCTCCGCCTTTAACTCTGTCAACTTCTCCTCGGGCAATCTGCATTCCATTGCAACCGTGTCAATGGTAATGCCCAGGAACTTTAAACATGTATTGGGCCCCTCTGTCTTCCCAGGCGCCAAAGGCACCCCGAATTGACCGGAAACCCATTGAAGTGACCCCAGCAAAGTTGCACAAATAGGCGAACCTGCTGGCCCTATGCATAGGAAGTCATCCAAATAATGGATCACTGACCTAATCCCCGTGCAATCCCTAACTACCCATTCTAAAAAGGAACTGAACGCTTCAAAATAAGCGCAAGAAATGGAACAGCCCATGGGTAGGCACCTATCCGCAAAATAACTTCCCTCCCAAAAACACCCTAACAAACGAATGCTCTCGGGAGCAACTGGGAGCAACCTAAACGCAGACTCGATATCCACCTTTGCCAGCTTCGCTCCCTGCCCATACCTGCGGACCCATTTTATTGCGGCGTCAAATGAAGTATACACCACAGAACAAATTTCCGGGTCTATACCGTCATTTACTGACGCCCCCTTTGGGTATGACAGATGGTGTATGAGTCGAAACTTGTTAGGTTCCTTCTTAGGAACAACCCCCAGCGGTGAGACCACCAGGTCCGCCACGGGCGGGGAACGGAACGGTCCCGCCATGCGGCCTAACTGAACCTCCTTAAACAATTTTTCGGTCACCACAGCCGATTGCCGAATCGCTGACGGCAAATTCTTGGTTGTGACCGGAACCCTATGAACTGGGGCGGGAATTCTAAAACCGTCCCTAAAACCCTCAAACAGTAAACTAGCCTTATCTCGGTCGGGGTACCTATTTAGAAACGGCACCATCTTTGCCAGTTTCACTGGTGTCATCCCTTTTTCCAGGTGCCCCGAAACCCTTTCCTTTTCCTTTTTTAAAGCACTTTGCTGCTCCATGTGACGTGCCGTTACACACGGAGCAGACGTGCTTGAACCTGCAAGAGTTCCCGAATTTGCATTGGCCGTCGTTAAACTGCCAACACAATCCGAGCCTATGACTCCCTGACTGTCCTCCCTGCCCCCCCCCTTGGGAACCACTGGCCGAGCTGCTAGTCCCGGCCCCCCCCTGAAAGGGCTGGCCAAACCTAACTGGGGCCATTACCCGCAACCATAGGCCAATATCTTTCTGATCCCACCGAATAGACGGTCGGATCGCTTTCCGCTGACGAAATTGTTCGTCGTACCTAAGCCACGTCTGGCCCCCGTACACCCTGTACGCCTCACCTATCGCATCGAGATAGCAAAAAAGGCTGGAGCAATTCTCAGGCGCCTTTTCACCTATAACGCTGGCCAGAATAGCGAAGGCTTGCATCCAGTTGGAGAACGTCTGTGGAATCAGTCTCCACCGACGTTTCTCCTCCTCTTCCTTCTTATATTCTGTCCTTTTCCCTTTATCTAAATTGAATTTTTCCAAAGGGAGAAGGGAAAAGATCTCGACGTATTCGTCGCGCCAAATCTTTTCTCTAACCTCCTTCTTTAAGTGTGCACCTAGGGGGCCCTCGAAACACACATAAACTTCCCCCTTTGCTCTGTCATCCAAGCGAATCCCTTCCCCATCTTTCTCTGTCTGGACCCCTACCGTAACGGGCGCTACCTGCTGCCCTACAGACGCCCCCGCCGTGCTACCACCCCTAGCGCTATCGTCGGCGATCGACGCATTGGACGGTAGCGTCCAAGCAGCTACTGGCGACGGCCCTGCTCTTGCGTCTTGCTTGCGCCACAACTCCCATAATCCACCCAGAAATAACCCAAAATCACTCGCTGCGCCATGTGTGCCTGCCATCGCCCCCCCATCCCCTGTCCACCCCCCAAAACTATCTCCCGCGTGCGCAACGCGGCTAACTGCATGTAATGTACTGTCCCCGTGTGTTTGCTCACCTGGCTGCGTAGGGGCTGTAGTCCCACCAGCCGCCGATCCTCCCTCCAGCGGATCCGATTCCTCGTCCGAATGTGGTCCGAACTGACGACCGGGGTCCTCCTCTGGCTGCATACGCACCTCCGGATTCGCAGCCGCCTGCCTGCTGCTCGGCCTGGCTCTCACGGGCCGCACTTCAGCTTGTCCCTGGAAGTCACTGTGGGGCTGCTCTGCTACCACCGGCTCTCCTGCAGAGCGGCCCCACGCTGTAGCTCGGTTCACCGCCGACAGCCCGGTGTTAGGCCCCGCCCCCCTGGCAGCACGGGACCTAGTGCCGGACGCTGCGCCGTGCCGCCCGGCGAGATTCCTCCCGGGCCTGCGCTCCCCCGATGGCATGGATGGTGCAGGGAGCCGGCCCGGAGGGGCCCGTGAGGGACTCTCTATGCGGCGCCGACGCTGTGGAGCCTGATCAGGGCTCAGACGCGCCGGAGCGCGGGCCCTCCTAGTACTCGGCCCTCTCGCCGATGCTGCCGGTGTCTGCCTGCTCCCTCCTGCCTCCTCCCTCCGGCCGCTAGCAGTCCCCGACAGCGCTCCCGCTGCTGCCTCCGGTGTGCGGCTCCCCGCAGCGGCTGTCCTTCGCCCCCTTTCTCTCACCGCAGTTGCTGCAGGGGCTCCGGACGCCTCTCCCCCCGATGCTGCTGACCGTGCGGGTGCCGCTTCCACCTCCGATGGGCCCGGGGCCCCGACATCCAGGACCCTCATGAGCCAGTCGATGCCCCGCTCCTCCACCGCTGCCCGGATCTTCTCCATGGCGGCCTCCATGTCCGGTAAGTCCTCTTCTGGGCGCTTCCTGACGATCACCTTCGGGCTCTTCACGGACAGGTCTGGGGACTTCAGTCTGCAGACTTCGGTCTTGGGACTCCTGTCTGGGGTCTTGGGACTTCTGCCTGGGGTCTTGGGACTTCTGCCTGGGGTCTTGGGACTTCTGCCTGGGGTCTTGGGACTTCTGCCTGGGGTCTTGGGACTTCTGCCTGGGGTCTTGGGTCTTCTCTACCTCTTCCCTCTTCTTCCTCGTGGCCTCCGTCTTCTCCTTCTGCTTCTTCTTCCTCCGTTGCCGCCTAGGGATGCTCCTCCCCCTGCTGTTCCCGCACTTTCTCTCTAACTTCCCCCTCTACTCCCCCCTATACTACACACCCCCCCCCCCCTCTTCACCCTTCCATTAACCCTGGCCTCCCCGTTAACCCTGTCATGGGCTGCCTCCATATATATCCCCGGGGGCTACTATTCCGGCGCCTCTTTACAATGGGTGATATGGGGCATTAAAAAGGGCTGAAACAAACTAAACTAGAGCAGATAGCATTAGAAAATTGTAGTGTTCGAACGCTCCCTGAGAAGCTCCATTGTGATCAATCAGTGGTTTTTTTTGCGGCTTTTCACAAACCACGCTAAATGCTGTAAAAAACATTCTGTGTGAAAGAGGCCTTAGTGACAAAGTCTGTTTGCTCCTTAACCCCTTATTGACCGCCCTATAGTGTTTTTAATCCCCACAGCCATAAAAACATGCTCATGCTGAGGATTACAGCCCTGGGGGCTGTGGACATGACAGCTCCTTGTTGTCAGCTGCCAGAGTGACCCCCAGTCACGCTATTGCCGTTATCCAAGTAAACAGTTAAAAACTTTAAAATTTCATCTTTCCTCATATCCGTGAGTGGAGATGAAATTACATACCTAAAGCCCCCGGATTTATCCGCGGACCTTACCCCAGATTGCCGGGGTAATTTAAAATCTCCCTGTTGCTGGCTAGCAAACGTAGCTGAAAGCCTGGAGATTTCACGATGGGCACCGGTCCCGGCGCTCTCCCCGACGCCCGGTTTGAATTTGGCGCTAAAAACCTCATGGCACGTCCTGCTCCTTGCGGCCTCTCGCCGCCGCGACTGCTCTTACGGCCGCCTCTCTTTGCAGCGGGACTCGGGCTGAGTCGCGCCGGGGGGGGGGGGGGGGTTTCTTTGCTTCGGGCGGCCTCGCCCGGCATCCCCCTCTAGTGCTGCTCCCTCTCCGGATACCGGCTCCCTTGCTGCTGGCTCGAGTGGCCTCCCCGACTCCGATCCCGACCTGCAGCTGGCGATTAACTCCTCCAGCCACTCGGCGCCATCCCGCTGGATTGCTTCTTGAATCAAACACTGTGTGTAGATCCGAGCGAGGAAAAGATGGCAGCTTGCTCTATTTCTCCACATACCACGCAGTGTGAGCCCTATACTTTTGTATGGGCAGCGTATATACAGCACTGTCCATACGCAATACATATGCAACCCCCACGATGAAACAGAGCAGGGAATTAGAAGAAAAAAGACAGTCACACATCGCATGATCGTGTACGTGAGATACGTAGTCATGCGCAGTACACTCGCTGCCATACGCAGTCTCTGCCGACAGAGTCGGCATCACATAGACCGTTAGTACACTACGGGACACCCGCATTGTTTTATGCATATAGTCGCTTATAAATTATATTGGAAAATTTTAATTTTTGATTATACAAGGTATTACTTTTATTTGCTGAGATTGAAATACCCTTCTAAGCCTTCAGTCACAGATGTAAAAGAATTTGGCGGAAATAACAGTGACAACGAACATAGTGGCGGACATAATAGGTAACGCCACCACCACAGCGGGGAAAATATCTATATTATACTATCACATACAGGACACGATCAATACATGCAACCCGATACCAACAAAAGCAAAATGGTGGATCATGTGAGCGGGAACCGCATACAGCGGCTCCCGGTGACAGCTCCCTGCTCTCGGCTACTCATTCTAGTCGAGAGCAGGGAATTTTTAAATTTCCCGGGCCTCCCGGCTCTCTGTGCATGCGCGTGACGTAATGCGTCTGGCGCGGACGCGCAGACGCCGGCGGCAGTGCCGGGGAGAAGACAGAAGGATCCGGACGCTGCGGAGGACCGGAGGTGAGTACTCTCAGCTCCCCTTACGGATCCGATCCGTAAGGGGAGCTGAAACTTTAATTGTTTTTAACTTTCCATTGAGTTTAACGCGATCGCGTGACCGGGGGTGGGGTCCCGCGGCCCGGGATGACAGCTCCATGCTGTCCAATCACAGCAATCTATTGCTGGAGGAGAGTTCTCAAACCTCGCTTACAGCAATAGATCATTTGTCAGTGCAGGGGAAGCCCGGGCCGCTGCCCATTCATTTCAATGGGTGACACAGGGCTGAAAACGTCCCAAAATAGAACATGCAACGCTGTTAAAGCGCAGCGTTGAAGACACAGCATTTTTAGCCTTGTGTGAGCAGCCCCATTGAAATGTATGGGTGCGTTGTACAGCGTTTAGCGCAGCACTAAAAACTGTACAAAAACACCTGTGTGAGGGAGGTCCAAGGGTCCTTTTACACAAAACGAGTGTCAGGCAAACAATGCCCGACATTCATCCCTGTGGTGCTCGCTCTGCACAGGAGCGAGCATTGCTGGATCGCTGACAGCGCAGCCAGCAGGGAGGCGGGGCAGCTGGAGGAGAGTTCTGCTCACCTCCATTCACTGTAAGCAGCAGACGTTCAGTACTGGACGGCTGCTGCTTACACCGAGAAATGTGTTTGGATTTTAAGCTGCTTAAAAGTGAACAACTGGACGATTCTGATCCAGTCGTTCAGTTTCTGCATGTTTTTACATGGGACAATTATCGTTCAAAACCCCGCGGGAGAACACAAGCTACTTACTATTGACATCGTGTGACATTAGGCCCGTCTGTTGGTCGAACTCAGATCTTAGGAACGAAAATGTCCAAGTCACCTAAAAATATGTATGGAATTAGTCTAACGAGTTCTGGATGTGTTCCTTTCCTGCGCAATTACGCAACGTATCACGCACCTCCTGGCATATCACATGTATATTTGTGCATCCCCATTGACTTCTATGGGGACTTTTGGTGTGCAAAAGTGCCGCAAAATAGAGTATGCTGCATATTTTTTTTTGCATGAAATGTAAAGATGCGCACTTGTGAACGAACCCGTTCATTAGGGCTCTATTCGCTGCATAAATGCGCACACAAACACACCGATGTGAAGCCAGGCTTAAGAGTTCCTTCACATGGACATTTACACGCGTGTGTTAGCATGCGCAAACTTTCTGAGCACAATATGCAGAGAATAAAACCCATTGATTTCAACGGATTGGTTTTCGTTTCCTTTTTTTGCCCAAATGCGAAAAAACCGCTGCATGCTCTACTTTTGTGTGCATTTAAAGTCTGTTAAAAAGAAAGCATAGGTTAGTTTTTAAAAAGCACATTGCACTTACCTGCATCAGCGTTCTGCAGCTTCTTCTATTCTTCTTTTAAAGATGGCGCCGCTGGTCTTCTCCCACGGTGGACCGCGGGTCTTCTCCCATGGTGCACCGTGGATTTTCTTCTCCTTCCTTGCGTTCCATTGCCGATTCCAGCCTCCTGATTGGCTGGAATCGGCACACGTGACGGGGCGGAGCTACGATGACGACGCGGTGAGCAGCTCTCTGGCACGAGCGGCCCCATTCACCAGGCAGAAGACCGCACAGCGCAAGCGCGTCTAAAAAAGCAAGAAGCCAGCGAAATTAGACGGAGCCATGGAGACGGGGACGCCAGCAACGGAGCAGGTAAGTGAATAACTTCTGTATGGCTCATATTTAACCCCTTAGTGACCAAGCCTGTTTGCGCCTTAATGACCAGGCCAAATTTTCCAAATCTGACATGTGTCACTTTAACATGGAAAAACACCAGAAAGGTTTTGCATATCCAAGCGATTCTGACATTGTTTTTTCGCCACATGTTGTGCTTCATTTAGGCGGAAAAAATAGACCGATAGAAATTGTGTTTATTTATTAAAAGCGCCACAATTGGGAAAATTTTGAAAAAAATCGTCATTTTTTCACATTTCCAACTGCAATATCTTAAATATGTGCAAACATAATATAGAAATTTTTGCTAAGATTTATATTTCCACCCGTTTACTTTATTTTGGGCGCACATTGGAAAAACTTTCGTTTTTTTTTAACTATTTAGGAGACGTACAAATTTAACATTACTTTTTAGCATTTTGAGGAACACTTTGTTTTTCTATACCAAGCCGAGATTGGAAAGGCTCATGAGTGTCAGAATAATAGATACCCCCCCAAATGACCTCATTTTAAAAACTACACCCCTTAATGTATTCACTGAGGGGTGTCATGAGTATTTTGACCCCACAGTTTTTTTTCAGGAATTAATTCAATTTAGAGGAGAAAAAGTAAAATTTCATATTTTTGCAAATCTGTTATTTTAAAGACATATTTTTTTCCTATAGTTTACATGAAAATCAGGATTTACACCCCAAAATGGATACCCCTATTTCTCCCGTGTTCAGAAATATACCCATTGTGGCCCTATTGTTATATCTGAGTCCACAACGGGGCCCAAAATGAAAGGAGTAGTCAGTGTCTTTCAAAACAGAAATTTTGCTTGAAGTCCTTTTAGGCCCCATAGCACACATGTAGAGTTCTTGAGCGCCCAAAACAATAGAAACCCCCCACAAATGACCCCATTTTGAAAACTAGACCCCTTAAGGAATTTATCTAGGGGTGTACTGCATATTTTGACCCCACAGTTTTTGAATGAATTCAAACCAAGCAAAAGGAAAAAATTGTGATTTTCGTTTTTTCGGCAATTCTGTCATTTTAAAAACAGCTTTTTTTGTACAGCACACATATGAAGGAAGACTTGCACCCAAAAATGGATACCCGTTTGTCCCGTGTTCAGAGACATACCCATTGTGGCCCTAATCTTATGTCTGGATACACAACGGGGCCCAAAATAAAAGGAGTAATCGGTGGCTTTCAGAACATAGATTTTGCTTGAAGTCCTTTTAGGCCCCATTGCCCACTTGTAGAGTTCTTGAGCGCCCAAAACCATATAGAACCCCCACAAATGACCCCATTTTAAAAACTAGACCCCTTAACGAATTTATCTAGGGATGTACTGCATATTTTGACCCCACAGTTTTTGAATAAATTCAAGCAAAGCAAAAGGAAAAAAATAGGATTTTCATTTTTTGGGCTATTGTGTCAATTTAAAAACAGTTTTTTTTGTACAGCACACATATAAATGAAGGCTTTCACCCCAAAATCGATACCCCTGTTTGTCCCGTGTTCAGAAACATACCCATTGTGGCCCTAATAGACTTACAGGACCCATGGCTAGGCCTACAATGAAAGGAATACCCGTTGGATTTCAGGGTACCACTGAATAAATTTCAGGCCCCATTGCCCACTTATAGAGCCATTGAGCGGCCAAAACTATAAAGAACCCCCTCAAATGACTAGTGGGTTTTCATGAGGGAAATGTGGCGACCTGGGGTTACATGCAGGGAGTGTGGTGACGGTACGGTTACATGCAGGGAGTGTGGAGACGGTGGGGTTACATGCTGGGAGTGTGGTGGCGGTACGGTTACATAAGGGCGGTGTGGTGATGGTGGGGTTACATGCGGGGAGTGTGGTGACGGTGTGGTTACATGCTGGGGAGTGTATTGACGGTGCGTTTACATGCGGGGAGTGCACAGTGGGAGCTGGCTGGGGCTCACAGCAATCTATGCTGACCGTGGCATGTAAAGGGTTTATAGAGGGAGCTGGCTGGGACTGACAGCAATCTATGCTGACTGTGGCATGTAAAGGGTTCGCAGAGGGAGCTGGCTGGGACTGACAGCACTCTATGCTGACTGGGCATGTAAAAGGTTTACAGAGGGAGCTGGCTGGGACTGACAGCCATCTATGCTGACCGCGGCATGTGAAGGGAGCACAGTGGGAGCTGGCTGGGATTGAAAGCAATAAATGCTGACCACGGCATGTAAAGGGTTTACAGAGGGAGCTAGCTGGGGCTGACAGCAATCTATGCTGACCGTGACATGTAAAGGGTTCACAGAGGGAGCTGGCTGGGGCTGACAGCAATCTATGCTGACCGCGGCATATAAAGGGAGCACAGTGGGAGCTGGCTGGGACTGACAGCAATCTACGCTGATCGCGACATGTAAAGGGTTCACAGTGGGAGCTGGCTGGGATTGAAAGCAATAAATGCTGACCACGGCATGTAAAGGGTTTACAGAGGGAGCTAGCTGGGGCTGACAGCAATCTATGCTGACCGTGACATGTAAAGGGTTCACAGAGGGAGCTGGCTGGGGCTGACAGCAATCTATGCTGACCGTGGCATGTAAAAGGTTTACAGAGGGAGCTGGCTGGGGCTGACAGCAATCTATGCTGACCGCGGCATATAAAGGGAGCACAGTGGGAGCTGGCTTGGGCTGACAGCAATCTATGCTGACCGTGGAATGTAAAGGGTTCACAGTGGGAGCTGGTTGGGACTGACAGCAATCTATGCTGACCGTGGAATGTAAAGGGTACAATAGTGTCGCATCTGTAAGAAGTCCCCGCGCTGCACGCAGATGGCGCAGAGCGGTGCAGTTGGGGCCGCGCCATGTCCGCTAGGTGCTGTTGGAGAACCCCCACAAATGACCCTGTTTAAAAAAACTAGACCCCTTAACGAATTCCTCTAGGGCTGTGCTGCGTATTTTGACCCACAGTATTTGAATGAATCTGAGCAAAGCAGAAGGAAAAAAGTTAAAGTTGTACTACCTCTAGCTTGGATACAAAATGTGAAACAGACCCTGTTGTATCGCCTCTAGCTTGGCTACAAGACGTGATATGGGTGGGCAAGCTGCCACTTGGGATGCATTATGCATTGACACTTGGGGGTCAGGATAACAGCATGCTGACAATAGAGGGCAATGTATAGCTTTATGTCTTTGGTGATGTTAAATTCATTCTCTGTGGCTGATTTTACACAAGTGAGCACTATATCAGCCCGAGAAACTCAAACCAATATCTCGCATGGCAAATATGCGAGTGTGTCTGCCAGTGCAGTGCGCCTTGTAAGAACAATGCATTGCGATGTGTGTATGTGTGTAAAATATATACACATACATACACACATACATATACAAACACAAACACACACCGCTGTAGGAGCAACTGTAAAAAACAAAATAAATGGTGGGAATATGGCGGCCGCCTGATCTTTTACGCACATAGTATTCATAGGGGAGGTCCTATATTTTCTCGGTCAAGTATTAACGGGAGAGAATACTGCTGGTGAAAACGAAACCACAGAAATCTTAGGCTTAGTTTTGTCCCAATATACGGCCGTGACAATCACCAGCGATGCTTTTTTTTTAGAGGATTAAATCGCATCGCTGCCGCGCACATTAAAAACCGCATGTTTTTGTTTAACGCGCAAGTCGGTAGGACTTTCCAATGTTAACATGCAGCGCATATTTTTCGCCTTGTGATGCGATAAAACGCAGCCTCCATAGGATTACATGGGAGATTTTAAAAAACGCACTGCGCAGAAGGACACAGCAGGCTGTGATTTTCTCTCTCAACATCACATCAGTGAAAACCTTGCTGAAGGGAAGGGAACCGTTGGGAATCATTGGCTGCGAAATCTGCTTTTTTTTCAATAACCAACGCATCGGTTAAAAATGGCGCGATTTTACCCGCCGGTTTGAAACCACCCTAGAGAAAAATAGGGCAAAAAGATGGAGAACTGGGAGGTGACCCGCTAATCTCTATGGTGCTGTAAGTTTGGGTAAATCCAATAGGTGGTGCAGCACGTTTCTGTAAAACCAACAGAGGGCGCTGCAATGTTACTGTAGAAACCAATGGACAGCATGGCAGGTAGCTATACATAAACTATACAAAATGTGATTGGTTGCTGCTGCTGCCGCCATTTTTTTAAAAGGTACGCTCAGTTCTTTCATAGAGAACAAGAAGGTAGGTACTTACAATTCAGGTAGGTAGGTTCAGTTTGGGCCTGGGAGAGACTCCAGTGGAGACTGACGGAAAAATGGCTGCTTACAACCTGTGGTCCTTGTTTCGGGTGCGCGTGTCACCATCGATCTAATGCATCTTACTGCATAGATATATATCTAGCTATAAAAATAGATAGTTATATATCAATATAGATATTTCTAAAAATATCTAGCTTTACGTATAAATTTAAACTTCTATAGTTATGGTTTTGTAAGGCTGAAAACAGACATACAGAATTTGTATTATTATCAGCATTATTCTTATAATTGCCATTGATGTTATTCCAGGGTCAGGTAATACACTGCATGAGGCTTTGACCAATTTTTACTATTTTAGGTAAAAAGCTGCATTGACTGCACTTCTGCATTTAGTGCGATATGGTAGGACTGCAAGCAAAGCCTGAGACAAGATCTTGGTGCGCCCCATGACAATACATATCAGGTAGGTATCCTGCCCTAGAGGTATGAAGGCACCATACAGCAGCACTCATCTGTAATCCAACCTGCAGGGACATTGTGTGCTGCTGTAATGCCCCAAAGTTACTGTAAGATTCTATTGCTTTACTGGTTTTTGCTTTTTTTGGTGTTTTTTATCTTTCATCCCAGTGCTACAAAGACCGAGGACAGAAAGCTCTGGCACTGAAATACTGTGATGAGGCTTCAGCCATGCCACCGGTTACTAAAGAGGTGAGGACTGTCAGTAGTAACGTGGTAACACAATTCAACTGTTATTTCAGCCATTAATTTACTGACCTACTCCACTGCTTACTGTATTGATTCTCTAGAATAGAGCCTCCATAGCCGCCTGTTCCCCATCTTCTATACTAGAAGCTAGAAGTGGTACAACGCAGTACTAGAGTCCCCTTGCCTGTCCTTATCTTATCTTTTATCCAAGCTACAAGGCGTACAACAGGGTACTAGAGCCTCCATTCCCATCTGTATAACCTCTTGTATCCAAGCTAGAAGTGGTACAACAGGACACCAGAGCCTCCTTGCCCACGTTTCATGTTTTGTCACCAGCTGCTTCCTTTGGGTAAGTGAGAATAGTGAGAATTTTGGCCCATGTGAAAGTGCAATTACTGTATGCTAAACTGTTCATTTTCATTACCTTCTATGACATTTATGGAAATGACACGGCACAGATTATTGTTAGGGGTTCCATCACACTCCCCTTCTGTAGCCGCACCGCCTCCACGCTCCCCTCATGTAAGCCCACTTTCCTAGTGTAACCGTATTGTCACCACACCCCCCTTATGTAACCATACCGTCTTCACACTCCCCGCATGTAACCATACCACGGTTCGAAAAGTGTCATAATAGAGCCTTAAAGGGGTTCTGTCATTAAAAACAAAAAAATATACTGTATACTTACCTATTGCTCCCCAGGGAGCCTGCTTACCTCTTCTTCTTATCCCAAATCTTCTCCTGGAGCCGCTTGTCACTTCGGTCACGTGACCTCCAGCAACCCGATTTTCCTCCATCCGGTCAAAAAGTGTACATTGCGCTACCTTCCGCTTCCTTTACTAGTGACGTATGCGTACATTGCCTTGTCAGGAAGCACGGAATGAAAGCAGCCGTGCGAGACAATGGCGCGACTGCGCACCCCGCACACGACTGCGCATGCAGCTATCCTGGAGATAGCTATAGTCTATGGAATATACACGGGCTTTAGCCTTGGCAGTCGTCGTCTTTAAAATCTATGTATAGCTACCTCCCATGCTGTCCATTGGTTTCTACAGTAACATTGCAGCGCCCTCTATTGGTTTTACAGAAACGTGCTGCACCTATGCTCCCTTTAATAAATGATCCCCAAATAGGGGACGTATCAGATGCAACACGCTCAGGCAGCACTCCGGGCGCACCCACAATGCTCTGAGGGAGCTGGAAGACCTTTGCATAGCCCCACCCAACGCTTTCTCAACCGCGCCCTCCCCCCTCCCCCTCACATCCTCCTCAGTCCTTCCTCTTGCACCGTGCTCACGCATCCTAGGCTTGCAGAGCCTGCAGGACTCGTCACCTCCCTACGCAGGATGGTTAAGCAGACGATGACACTAGAAGCAAGCACCAGTTTGCCTCTGAAGGTGCGTCCGTCGGTCGTTTTGAGAGATCTCTTTTGGTGGACGCTCGGATCCGTAAGGGGAGCTGAAACTTTAATTGTTTTTAACTTTCCATTGAGTTTAACGCGATCGCGTGACCGGGGGTGGGGTCCCGCGGCCCGGGATGACAGCTCCATGCTGTCGGCTACCTCCGGTAACCGGCAGCATGGAGCTATCACGTCCTGAGCCTGCAGGGCTGTCATTCCTAGAGGATGCATAAAACTACGTCCTCTAGGAATAAAGCCCAGCCGGCCAGGACGTAGAATCCCGATGGGGCCGTCGTTAAGGGGTTAAAGAGCCGATTCCATGGGAAAAACGCATTTTCCGTCAGCTCTGTACAGGTAAGCGGAAACATTTGTCCATTTTCATCAACAAATATTTAATTGATTTTCTAAATTATTGATTTGACAAAGTACATAAAATGCAAATCACAATAATAAAGTATATAATAAAACAAAAGAACTGTTGTGATGAGTCTATGGATGAACCTCGCCTTGTTTCTCAGTGGTAACGCGTCTAAATCATATTCCACATTATTTGAAAGATGCAAAATTGGCCAATCGTTACATTTCGTATTATTCGGTTTGCATAATTTAATTCTTAACCCCTTAGTGACCAGCCCATAGTGTTTTTACGTCCTGCCCAAGTGGGCCTTAATCCCTGAGGACGTAAAAACATGTGTCTGGGTGGATGACAGTGATCATGTAAAGTTAAAAAAAAAAGTGTGAAAAAGTAAAAAAAAAGTTTAAAAAGTTTTTAAAAAGTTTAAAAAGGGGGGGGCGGAGCTACCTGATGCCGGAGTAAGTAGCTTCTGAGACGCGCTCCGGCGGCCGCGGCTTCTTTAAGGCTCCACAAGCTATCACAGCGGCACAGAGAGACGTCATGGGGCGCAAGAGAGCCCAGAACACCTCGGGGCGCACTCCGGAACGCAGTGCAGGCAGTTTGGAGCCGTTCCTGAGACCGCAAGCAGAGGCGGCCGGTGAGCGGGGAAAAATCAAGATGGCGCCGACGGGAGGTCCGGCGCGACCTAGCAGCAGCGTGCAGAAGGAGAGAGCCGCTGAGACGGACGACTCGGACGATAGCGCAAGCTGCCAGTCCAGGGAGCCCAGATCCACAAACTGCTCACAGTCGCAGGGAGGATCGCAAAGCAGGTCAGATAAAATCCACCCTGACACGGCAACACCACAGGCCGAGCTACAGCACGGAGGAGTGAGGGAACCTACTGCATAGGCGGCGGGCCGGATTCGGCCCGCGGGCATTGTTTGACACCTGTGCTCTAGATCATACAAACTTCTAGGCTGTGGGAGTTGCCGTCCTAAATGCGCAGACCGGTGCCAGCGGCCGGGGAGTGACGTTTCTGTGTGGGGCTCTGCGATCCCTGCACAGAAATAGAGCATGCCGCGGTTTGTTTTCCACGTGTGATTTCGCGCGGACAAACCGCGGCCGTCTGCCTAGGATTGCGTTTTCTAACGCAATCCTATAGCAGCTTCCATGGGTGGAAATTCTGCGGGAAATCCGGCAGCGGAATTTCCGCCCGTGTGCACGGGGCCTAGGGCTGCTCTAAGACGTGCATTCAGAAAACACAGCTTAAAATCGTGGGTTTTTTACCTCAATTTTTAGCAGCACTTTTGAACGCATGGTAAAGCGGTTTTAATGCACCCCACAATTGTGATAGGTGGGGAGGTGCGTTAGAAAACGCAAATACAGGACAGATAGCGCTTAAAAATCACCGCTTCCGAGCTCACGTCTGAGTAATCGCATTCAAATCAATGGAAGCAGTATACCGCAATAAAAAGTGGTGTGTGTGTGTGATTTTCATCTAGTGCAGGAAACGCGTTAATAGGGCTAATTCATGTATGGAAATTCGTTTTGCAGCTGTATGCAGCATGATTTAGGTATGGGTACGCGGTGAGAAAGGTAAGGGGGGGCCCTGAGCTGAACTTTTGCACCCGGGCCCTTGAGCCTTTAGGTACGCCCCTGACCCTAAGGGTGTTTCTCACCTCATCTTTCTGCGTTTTATATACAAAAATGACAGGAAAGGGTTGTGACCCGGCGGCCGTCGCAGGGAGAAGATGACCATCGCCACTGTATGCCACGGAAAGGGGTGAACGCGCGTGTGAACTGGCATTTCAAGCGCAACCCGATTACTGTAAACCTTGTTTATGCACAAATACGCTCCACTGCGACAATAGTCTTGGCGTGTACACTCGTCTGCCGAAGCCCTAGGGCCTCTTTCACACGGCGTGCTAAATTTAGCAGAAAAGCGGTCGCAGAAACCGCAATGATTTTTACGTGCATTTGCGCTCCCGATATTCCATTAGAGTCTAAGGGGGTAAGCAAATTCGCTCTCATATGCATAAAATTGCGCCGAGGGCTCCTTCACACGAATGTACTTTAGTCCCCTTATAGTTCTGATCCCAGGAATGCACAAAAATAAAGACTGAAAAACTGGTTGCTCATTGGCAACCCCTGGCTGGGGTTCTGTACCAGCGAGAGATTATTTTAAAATTTAGTTCTTGGAGTCTGGAGTATACCGACCCCTTGTGTGTCAGGGCAAACGCTTTGACCCAATCATTCGGCTGCAGGTGCCTTCCCAATTCTTCTTCCCACGCGTGGACAAAGTCTAGGGGACCATCCCCCATCTCCCGGTCCAGCATCATCTTATAAAGTACTGAGATTGGGTGGCTGATGGGGGCTGTGGACATGCACAATTTTTCAAAGTCAGTGGGGTCTTCCGCCCCCCGGGACTCAGGACCCAGGGTGTCTATCGCACTCCTCAGCTGGAAGTATTCTAGTCACGTCCCTGGTGGAACGATGCGTCCTTCAAATAGTTCCGTCAGTGGTTTCAGATTGTCTCCTGTCATTACGTCTCTTAGTCGTGGCGCGGGGTTTATTGACGTGGTCGCTAGGGTTTTTCGGTGTAGGAAGGCCTCAAATTGGGGGTTAGCTAGTAGAGGTGTGAAGGGGCCTGGCACTGAGATCAGTTCTGTATCCCTTGCAAAGCCCGACCAGGCTCTTGTTAGCTGGTTCAGCAGTGGGGACATTACTGTAAGGCGCCTAATTAAGGTCTGCGGGATCCAGAATACTCCCTGCGTCTGCCTGGCATCTAGGTTGTATTCTAGTTCAACCCAGAGCTTGGAGCTCCGGTTCCTGAGCAGGTTTAGCACGCAGTTCGCTATGTTAGCTTTATTATACAGTGAAAAGTCTGGGAGGCCCAGGCCTCCCCTGGGTTTGTCTCTGGTCAGGGTTCTGTATTTAAGTCTGGGACTGCGGCCTCGCCAGACAAACTTAGTAATCAGGGAGCGGATGTGCTTAAAATAGGCCCTGTGCAGTTTTATGGGGAATGCTTGGCATATGTACAGGAACTTTGGTAAGACGTCCATTTTGACCGCGTTCACCCTTCCCGCCCAGGATAGGAAGAGGGGACTCCATTTCCCCAGGTCTCTCTCTAAGTTTGTTAGGAAGGGTTTAAAGTTTAGGTCGTATACGTTTGCGGGGTCTTCCGGCAGTTGTATTCCTAAGTATTTGAGGGATTTCGATTGCCATTTGAGTGGGAAAAGTTCCTGTAGGGAGTGTGCTTCGTCCCTTGGGAGGGAGATATTTAGCATTTCGGTTTTTTGCAGGTTGATTTTGAAGTTGCTAATCGCACTAAATTTGTCGAATTCCTGCAGAAGAACCGGGATCCCTATTCTCGGGCAGGATAAATATAGCAGGAGGTCGTCTGCGAATAAAGAGAGTTTAAGCTCCCTCTGGCCCAGTTTAACCCCTCTTATGGCATCGTTTTTTCTTATGGCGTTGGCCAGGGACTCCATCGTCAATATGTATAAAAAGGGGGACAGCGGGCAGCCCTGTCGCGTTCCGTTTCGTATGGGGATGTTATCTGAGAGGGCGCCGTTGATTCTGATCCTCGCCGAGGGGTTCCCGTATAGCGCCATAATCCACTCCCTCATGCGGGGCCCCAGTCCCACTCTCCCCAGTGTGCCCTCTAAGAACCTCCATCCGACCCTGTCGAAGGCCTTTTCGGCGTCGACCGCCATAAGGCCTAATGGAGACCTCTCTTGTCGGGCCCGCGAGATCAGTGACATGGTTTTTATTATATTGTCCCTCCCCTCTCTTCCCGGGACAAACCCCACCTGGTCTCTATGTATTAGTTTCGGGATGTATGGCTGAAGTCGGGTGGCGATTGACTTGGCGAAAAGTTTAACGTCTACGTTTAGGAGTGAAATAGGCCTGTAACTACCGCACTCCGTAGCGTCTTTTCCCGGTTTGGGTATTACGACCAGGTGTGCCTGCAAGGCCTGAGTCGGGAAGGGGCAGCCTCTGTTTATTGCATTGAAAGAATTGGTCAGCAATGGGGCTAATTCGTTTTTGAATAGTTTATAGAATTTTGGGGTCAGTCCGTCTGGGCCCGGGCTCTTGCCTACTTTTAGCTCTTTGATGAGGGCTGAGACTTCTGTGGGGGAGAAGTCCTCTTCCATTTCCGCAGACGCTTCTGGATCTATAGGTCCAGGAGCGTGGCTGTCTAGGTATTCCTCGACTTCACTGTCCCTCGGGGTCCGAGCGGGGTCTCTCTCTATGTTATATAGGCTGCTATAGTATTCGCGGAAGGCCTCGAGAATTTCGGTAGTTGAGTGGGCTACTCCTCCCTGTCGCTTTTGTATTTTCGGGATATAAGTCAGGGGGGCCTTGGGGTGTAGGGTCTTTGAGAGCCATTTCCCACATTTATCTCCATACTCGAACGCGCATCTGCGCATCTTGTCTCTGAATCCTAGTGTCCTTTGGTCGAGTATCGAGAGGATTTGTTGACGAATTGTGGAGATTTCCACTTTCGTGTTCTCTGTGGGTCTACCTTTGTTTAGTCTCTCTTTTGTCTGTAATTCTTCTAAGAGTCTTTTCAGTTTTGCTGACCTGTCTTTTTTTAAGCGGGATCCATGGGAGATGAAGACGCCTCGTAGGACGCACTTCAGGGCCTCCCATTTAATGGGGGGGTCTGTGTGGACCTCCCTTTGTGTTTCCGCGAACATCTCTATTGTTTTTTTGATGTCTCCGGCGCAGACAGCGTCGTTAAGCAAATTGTCGTTGAGTTTCCACTGAAATGTTTTGGGAGGTCCTCCCACTCTAGAGAGACCCCCATAGATAGGGGCGTGGTCTGACCACAGGAAGGGGCCTATGGAGCACGAGGGGCCATGGTCCAACAGTCTGTGGGATATAAAAAGGTGGTCTATTCGGCTGTAGCTGTTATGCACCGCCGAATGGAAGCTATAGTCCCTGACCCCGGGGTGCAAAATCCTCCACAGGTCCACCAACCTCAGCCTATCTAGTTCTTTTTTGAATGTGCGACGTGCTGCGTGGGAGATGGGGGACTTACCAACCGACGAGTCCAGTCCTGGGTCCATCACTAGATTAAGGTCGCCGCCTAGGATCACGTCAGAGCCATCGGCGAAGTCAGCCAGTTTTCTCAAAGTTGTCAGCCCGAAGGAGATCTGGTCCTGATTGGGGAAATAAATGTTAGCAATTGAGATTATTGAATTCATGACCTCTAGTTTTAAGAAGATGTAACGGCCCTGTGGGTCGACCATTTGATCGATCACCTCATGTTGGAAGGACTTGTGTAGTGCCACCGAGACCCCCCTCGCCTTTTTTGTGGGGTGCGGGCTGTGGACCCACGTGGTGTAGAATTTAGAGGAAAAGCGTGGAATGTTGTCTGCTTTAAAGTGGGTCTCTTGCAGTAAGGCTACCATTATTTTTTTCTTATGTAAGTGATACAGAACTTGGCTTCTTTTCCCCGGAGTGTTCAGGCCTTTAACATTGTAAGTGCAGACTGTTACGTTGGCCATATCTCTAGTAGTTGAGTGAGCGTGTTTTGGAATGCTAGGTGACCAATCTTAGGGTGTGGGGGGGTGTGGGGGGTAAGGCACAAGTGGGAGAGGTGGGAAGGGGGGGTGAAAGAACAACACAGAAACAGACAGGAGAAATATAACATATATGGGGTGAGGCCCCATTAAACTTTCCTCAGTGCAGTTTAAGGAAAACACCTTACGTGGCAGCGCCCGGGCTGCACCCTCTGCTGGGGAACGAACGAAACCTGGCATCGGAGCTGTGCCCCGTTACGGCCGCGGCTAGAACAAATATAACATTTTAAGGCTATAGCTTAGTGGCTCCGTTCTCAGGAGCGTTAGTGATGTCTCAGCGGGTCTCTGGAGCGGGTGGGCAAGCGGGGACGTCGGCTTGCGTTTGTCTCTTGACAGTTGGTCGGCATCTCAGAAGAGAGGGTCTGGGTTGTCAGCGTTTGGTTTTGTCGCTGGCTCTTTGCCATGGGGAGCCCACAGCGGGAGCCAGCGCCCCTACGTGTCTGGGCCAGTCCGGTAAGTCAATCATCGGGAGTTCGAATGTGTGCAGGAAATTGGGCAGATCCCCCAGGGACCTAAAGGTTGCTCTTTTGTTCCCTTTGCGCGCCTGCAGTTGGAAGGGGTAGCCCCATTGATATAGAATGTCCTTATCTCTCAGCGCCGTCAGTAGTGGTTTTAGTGCTCTTCTTTGTTGAAGTGTGCGGCGGGAAAGGTCTTGTAGGATGAGAATGGGGGACCCCTTGTAGTGTAGATTTCCAGCATCTCTAGCGCTTCTCATTATCTGTTCTTTCTCCTGGAAGAAGTGCACTCTGCACACTACATCTCGCGGCCTTGCGGGGTCTGCGGAGCGCGGGCCCAGAGTGCGGTGTATTCTGTCGATCTCTATGAGGTCTTCTGGTGGGCGTTTCAGTAAGTCGTTGAAGAATTTTTGTGCCCAGGTGGCAAGTTGGTTGTGCTCGACCCTTTCGTCTAGGCCTCTTATGCGCAAATTGTTCCGCCTATGGCGGTTTTCAAGGTCGTCTAAGTGAAGAAACAACTCCGAAATTTGGGCCGACTGTGCTTGGATGACCTTTCTGTGCGAGTCGACAGTGTCAATTAGCTTTTCCTGTATTTCCTCCACTTCCCCAAGGCGTTGACCTACGTGCAGGATGTCTTTTTGTAGACCTGTAATGTCTCTTTTGTGGGATTGTTCGAGCTTATATAGAGATTCGTCCAGATCTCTTTTGGTGGGGAGTGAACGCAGGTGTGCGCGCCAATCCCATTGCTCCTCTTCGCAATGTGAGTCTGGTGGAGGGTGCTGGCGTGGGCCCCTTGTGTTTGCCCCTGAGGGTGATGAATAGGGGGAGCATGGGGGGCTACAGGGCTCTTGAGATACTGCCAGTTCTTCTGTGTCCTTTGTGGGCCGCCCCTCCCCCGCTGCTGTTTGTGTGCCTGGTGGGGAGTGCTGCTGTCAGTAGGCAGTCTGCTCTCGGCTTGTTCTGTCTAATGCAGACAGTAATAGAGGAGTGCCGATAGCAGACTGACAACGGCCGCGGAGGAGGGAAGGGGAGTGCAGAGAACATGATCTCTGCAGCAAGGAGAGCATCGCTGAGGAGGAGCAGCTGCAGGGTGAGAGCCTTGTGTGTGTGTGTGTATATATGTGTGTGTGGTTTCTGCGAGTGGATTACGCAATTCCGACCCGCTAATTGGGGGGAATTGTGTAATCCAATGCATGCGATTGATCCGTGGATTACCGTTGATCAAGCGCATGCAGAACCCGTAATTCCTCTCCGGTCATGTGTGACCGGCCTAATGTTAGTTCGCTACTTTATCATGTGACCGGGGACCGCTCAACGAGGCCCCCGGTCACTGCTCCAAGCACGCAGCAACCATTGGTCGCTGGGAGCAAGGAGATTTAAAATTTCCTGGGCTCCCCAGCTCCTGCGAATGTGTCCGGCATTTTGCCGGCGGGCGCATACCCAGGAGCTGGCAGGATCCATGGAGGATAATCGCATCTGGATTCAAATGCGGAAGCCTCCGAGAAGATGTTTCATCTCCTCTCACCGATCGCTTCGGTGAGGGGAGATGAAACTGCCACTTTTTAAAGAACTTTTACGTGATCGCCATTATGCATTGGATAACGGCGATCACGTGACCAGTAACCGTATACCGCGGCTCCCCGTGACATCTCCAGGCTCTTGGCGACCTTTGGTAGCCAGCAGCAGGGAGATGTTACATTTATTGGGCAATCTTTCACTTTTGCGCATGCGTCCGCCATCATACTGACGGGCGCATGCGCAGAAGCTGGGGTAAGGTCCACGGATCAACATCCCACCAGGGAACAAATCCGGGACCTTGGGTACGTAATACTTTTAACTTTTTTTTTTTTTTTACTTTTTAACTTTATAAGATCACCGTTATCCCAGTCATATCTCCCTGCACTCGGCTATCTGTGACAGCCGGGTGCAGGGAGATTTTGCATTTGCCGGGCTCGCCGGCTTCTGCGCATGCGCGCCACATTATTTAGATCCCACATTTTCAGGAATTAATGCAATTTAGATTAAAAAAAAAAAAAAAGTGTTCGGGTAATGTGCTATTCCAAAATTTTTTCCCCCAAAATCATTTTCATGTGCACTGACACCCCAAAATGGATACCCCTGTTTGTATTGTTTTCAGAAATGTACCCATTGTGGCCCTAATGTTATGTTAGTATGCACAGCATACTATTGTCCAAATTCGACGTACGTGTACACACGCGTACGTACATACACACGCGTACGTACACACGCGTACGTACATACACACGCGTACGTACACACGCGTACGTACATACATACACGTACGTACGCGTACATACATACATACACGCACGTACATACATACATAAACACATGTACATACGTACATACATACACGCACGTACATACACGCACGTACATACATACACGCACGTACATACATACACGCACGTACACACATACACGCACGTACACACATACACGCACGTACACACATACACGCACGTACGTACATACATACACGCACGTACGTACATACATACATACATGCATGCATGCACGCACGTACATACATACACGCACGTACTTACATACATACACGCACGTACGTACATACATTGTGCATTTCGATCGCACAAAAAAATACGCAGCATACTATATTTTCTCGCACATTCTCATAGGGAAAGAACGCATATTATACTAATTGTCTATTTCACTAGCTGAGATAATCGTTGCGTGTTATTTCTTTGTCTGTGCAAATATGCGTAAGCTCGTCGGAATCCAGCCTAAATGTAAAAATATATCTTTATAAGGCCATTTTCACACTGTTTTTCCTCTCACTACGGTTCCATGTGTTTTTGGCGCTGCACTCCCATGTGTATCCAACATGTCCAACATGTCGGGGCTTCCTCTATATCAGTGATGGCGAACCTTTTAGAGACTGGGTACCCAAACTGCAACACAAAACCCACTTATTTATCGCAAAGTGCCAACGTGTCAGGGGCGGGGCTGATCAGGACGTATGATTTTACCCCGTCGTTCTAAAAAGGATAGGGCCTCTTTAACCCTCTGCAATCCAATTTTGGATTCGGGGTTGCCTAGGGGCTTTTCTTTTTCTGCCTTATACTATGGCGCCTTCTGCTGGCTAAAGTTAGGGCTCCTTCCCACGGAGGGATTTCCGCTGCGTAATACGCTGCGTAAGTCCGCTGCATTGCCCGCAGCTATTAGGTTCTATTGAACCTAATAGCTCAATGCTCACGGTGCGGAATTCCATCGCGGAATTCCGCACTGTGAAATCACCCGACCTCACCCGCGGTATGCTTTATTTGCCGCGGGTGTACGCGTGGCCGGCCTCCATTCTAGTCAATGGAAGCCGTCCGTCACGCTATCTTCCGCTGTAGCACAGCGGAAGATAGAGTAAAAAACGCTTCCCCGCCCACCGCCAGCCGCGTCATATGACCCAGTAGATTTTGGTAGGCCGCTGTCTCCCCCTTGTGTGCTGCATTAAAAATGCACTCAGCTAAAAATAAAAAAAGGTCCAGTTCTGTGGCTTCTCGGAGGAGATAGGGGTTCCCCCACCTCCCGTCTCCAAGCTGCAGTGGAGACTGACTAACATGGCTGCCGGTATTTATACTTCTAAATTGATGACATCACAATGCAGTGACATCAGCCTGCCAGACACCTGGCTCATTTGCATACAGTGTGTTGCAATAATAAAGTAATACAGTAACAAATATAAGTAAGGTAAAGGTATTGGGGCACAATCATTTGGCATAGTTTTGGCGCAGAGATTAGCGGTAGCTTGTGTGCTTGTCAAGAATCTGGCACTAGTTTTTGCTTAATGTTAAATATTCTTTAGGACTCCTTCACACGGGCGCAGCAATCTACAGCCGCAGTGAGGCTGAAAAAAACAAAAAAAACGCGTAATCATGCTATACTTCCGCCATGTATCACGTGATGCATGGCTTCAATTGACTGCAATGGACGCCGGCTGCGCGTTTTCCCGTGGCAATTAGAACATGGCACGATTTCTTTCATGATGTGTGAACATTTAAAGGCAGTAAGCTATTATTAGGTTCATGAAACGCGGCAGAAATCCATCCGTGGGCATTAGCCCTAAGTCAGTAGATCATGCCTTGACTCCTCTTTTAGCTCCATTGACTGACTTGCCAAAATATATATTCACCTCAATTCACAGCGCATCTATGCTACAAAATCAGCGTGTATACCAGAACTATCCCCCAAACTATAAAGCTAACGTCACACGGACGAGTGCGATATCGGGCCGTGAATCACTCCCTCGCCAACATGCAATTTCCCCGCGGATGTGAGGCATTTTTATCTCAAAACCGCCTCGCATCACTTCGGGTAAGTAGCCGTGCCGGAGGATAGCTAGGAAAGCTGCAAAACGAATTTCCATACATGAATTAGCCCTATTAACGCGTTTCCTGCGCTAGATGAGAATCACACACACACACCGCTTTTTATTGCGGTATACTGTTTCTATTGATTTGAATGCGATTACTCAGACGTGAGCTCGGAAGCGGTGATTTTTAAGCGCTATCTGTCCTGTATTTGCGTTTTCTAACGCACCTCCCCACCCATCACAATTGTGGGGTGCATTAAAACCGCTTTACCATGCGTTCAAAAGTGCTGCTCAAAATTGAGGTAAAAAACCCACGATTTTAAGCTGTGTTTTCTGAACGCACGTCTTAGAGCAGCCTTAGGCCCCGTGCACACGGGCGGAAATTCCGCTGCCGGATTTCCTGCAGAATTTCCACCCCTGGAAGCAGAAAAGAGAACGCAGCAGGTTCTATTTTACCGCGGATATCCGCAGCATAGAGCCTATTGTGCTCCGTGGTCGCGGATATACCCGCAGCCTATACGCAACTATATTGTAAAGAGAATTCTGAAGGCACCCATTGAAACAAATATGTTTGTGTGAAGCGGCCCTTACTGTACTTTTGTTAGCATGAATCAAGCACATTTGCAAGCGCAAAAAAACACGCAACCATGCCGCCATTTATTGAAATAGGCAATTAGTGTAATTAGAATAATACATGTTCTTCCCCTGCAGAAATGCACGAGAAAATAAAGGGGACTGCTTTTTTTTTGGACAAAATGCGCATGCAAAATACACTTATGTGAAGGAACTCGCTGCAATCAGCGGGTTCTACTGACATGTATTTAGCATGTATATTTTTCATGCGTAATATGCTACGCAAATACATCTGTGTGAATCTGGCCGAAGAGCCCACGGTGGTATGCGTAAAACGCTGCCTCTCTGCGGTGAGAACACAATCGTGGACATGAGCCCTAAGGCTGGAGCTCTATGGAGTCTTTCGCCATGACATGGGTCATGTGACCAAAGATCGCTGTGCAGCCCTGTGAACTTGCATTCTCAAATATATCAATGGGGTCGCGCAAGTTCCCACAACCTATAGAGTGCTAAAACCTCACCGAGGTTGGATTTTTGCAATATATTGGTCGCAGCTACTTGTGAGTTGTATCGCAACTACATTGTCTTCAGTAAGGCCAGCTGCACACAACCGCTTCACATTCCGATTGCGGGATACCACAGCAGAATCTGGCCGTTACCCCAGCCGGCGACCCTGCGTTCCTGCAGATTCTGTAATGCAGATGACCGCGAGTGTAAAGGAAGTAGCAGTAGTATGTATCTTTCAATGCATGTGATTTGCTGCAGATCCTCCGTGTGGACGACGACTGCGGATTGAACAATAGGAAACCGGTGGTGTGAAGCCGGCCCGAGAGTGTGAGGTCGCAGGGCTATACAGCGATCTTGGTCACGTAGCACTAGTCTCATTGCATGACTACGACTCCGCCGTTCATGGGAGCTCAGTGCTTGACATGACAACTCCCTGCTGTTGGCGCGACCACCAGTCACCCTTAAAAGTCAACAGAAAGTTAAAAAATGGTAAAATGTAATCTTCGCTCATATTCGTGAGGGGAGATGCAATTACATACCTAAGGCCCCCGGATTTACCCTTGGACCGTGGACGTTTTTTATGATATTTTTTGGGGGGGGGGAATTGAATGACCCAAAAAGTACAATTCTGACATTTTGGCTTTTTTTCTGACAACATAAATGATGCAGATTTTTTGAGAGTTCAAATTGTTATGGACACGAAGATACCAAATAGATTTTAGATGTTCTTATTTCATCACCGGTGCTCAGGAAAGATGTTACAGTATTGGAGGGGGTTCAAAGAAGAGCGACTAAACTAATACAGGGGACTCAGGCTAGCTGTGGTCCAGTCGCAAGGGCTGTGAAAAACCCTGTGGTAGACCCGGAGAGCTTGCCTTAGCTTGCTCGATGGGCCTGCCTCGATCTGGGAGGTCGAGGAGGGTCAACCGTTGAGGGCTGCGGGGTAGTGTAGGGACAGTTAGTAAAACAGACAGTTTCATTACTGCTAACCGTCATCAGAATATGCAGCATTATAGAAACACACGCTCATAACCTCAGGACACATTTTACCTGCACATAACCCTCAGGCGTCATTTGACGACACATTGCTCATTCTCGCCCCTGCCCTCTCCATCAAACTCGGAGAGATGGCGCTGATTTTGTACCTGAAACCACGTGATGTCGGACGTCCATGACTACAGCAACTCACGCAGGACCGTATGGAAAAAGACCATATTTGGACCACCCAATCCCATGCTTTGATTCCCAACCACGTATTGCTTCCTGCTGCCCATAAAGGGCAATTAACTCATCATGCTATATAAGATGCTATACGCCTACTAATAAACAGTCAGGAAGACTTTCTTCACTGACAGTCTTGTCTCCGTGTGATCTCTTACATTGTGCGCACAATCTCTGAACATAAATCTGGAAGGGTACAAACATTCCTATTGATTACGCCGTAGACCCCAAAATAAATCCACATCACTGAGAAGCTCCACTGAAATCAATGGAGGTGTTTTACAGTGTTTACCGTGGCTTTTCAAACGCCGAGCTAAACGCTGTAAAAACTGTCTGTGTGAGAGCGGCCCTAGTGACGAAGTCTGTTTGCTCCTTAACCCCTTAGTGACTTCCTGCCTAAGCGGCCTTTAATCTCCAGGGCCGTAAAAAGACACTTGCTCTGGGGATTAAAGCCCTGGGGGCTGTGGACATGACAGCTCCCTGCTGTTGGCGCGACCACCAGTCACCCTTAAAAGTAAACAAAGTTAAAAAATGGTCAAATGTAATCTTCGCTCATATTCGTGAGGGGAGATGTAATTACATACCTAAGGCCCCCGGATTTACCCTTGGACCTCACCTCGGCTTCTGCGCACGCGCCCGTCGTCAACGTTGGCCGATGCAAGAGCCGCAGTTTGCCTGAGTAATTTAAGATATCCCTGCTCCTGGCTACCAAACATAGCCGAGAGCCTGGAGATTTCATGGTGGGCCGCAGTACATGGTCCCCAGTCACGTGATTGCCGTTAGCCAATGGATATCCATTCCGTAACGAATCCAATCCGTAAAGGAAGGTGACAATATTTCTATAGGCCTCCAGAGATGTCCCCCGGGATCCTTATCCTCGGTTGGATAGCGGCAATCATGTAAAAGTTAAGAAAAAGTTGAAGTTTAATCTCCCCTCTTAGATCGGTGAAACTTCTTACCGGAGGCCTCCGTATTTGAACCTCAATGTGATCCTCCTCCGTGGACCTTCTCCGGCTTCTGCGCATGAACCTGCCTTAAAATGCCAGAGACATGCGCAGCAGCTGGGGAGCCCGGTAAATTTTAAATCTCTATGCTCCCGGCTACCAAAGGTCACCGAGAGCCTGGAGCAGTGATCGGTGGTCTCGTTGAGCTGTCCCTGGTCACGTGATAAAAAGGTAGTGATCTACCGAAGGCCGGTCTCACACGACTGGATATGTTATACAGCCAGCCGCGGCGAAGGGAAGATCTGGAGCAGGTGAATTCCGATTTTGGTCTCCCGCACGAAAATGGAGCATGGTCCAGATTTTTTCATGCTCCATTTAAAAAAAAATCACTTATATAATTTATATATTTATATAATATATATATATTTATATATATATTTATATAATGGGCCTTTTTTGATATGTCATGGTGTATCACATTATAGGATGCCTATCATGTTATTACATGGGAAGGAGCTTTACATGTCAGCCGGGATAATAGGTGACGGCTAGCCCACCTCTCCCGCTGTGAACCCCCATACGTAATGTGCCGTGTCTGTGCCGCTCACATGACAGTGCCAGTCACGTGACCTCCTCACTGTCAATTCCATCTGCGGTGTCACATGACATTGCCAGTCATGTGACCGCTTGCTCCGCCCACTTTTCGGCATCATCACAGGTCCTCCAGCAGCGTTATTATGACGCGTGAGCCGGTGGCAATGCAGGGACGCACGCCAGGATGTATACTTCGCCCGATACAACGTGGCTCTTCCAGGTGATTGAATTGTATGTCTAGTAGTTTTATATTTAAGTTAGCTATCTATGAGTGGCAGGATATACTTGAAAAAGGCTTCCAACAGCCGAAACGCGTTGTATGTATATGCCGGGTCCCCTCAAAAAGGGACCTATTTGTGTTTGTTTAATAATAAAAACTATTTCCTGATATTGGATCGTGAGGAAGCAACTTTCGATTCTGGTGGAGGTAGTCTTCGGAGTTAACAATTGTTTAGTGCCATCTCGGACTCCTGAGGGGGGAGGCTGACACTCCCCTCTCCTAAGTGAGTATACATCATCTATCCTGTGTGTTCGCAGCGCAGCTTTATTGTGATCGTTACACGACTGGATAGGTTATACAGCCAGCCGCGGCGAAGGGAAGATCCGGAGCAGGTGAGTAAATTCCGATTTTGGTCTCCCGCACGAAAATGGAGCATGGTCCATGTGAGCGCATATGCCCATCAGCAAGATGGTGGACGCAAGCGCAGAAGCTGCAGAGGGCCTGGTAAATTTAAAGTCTCCTTACTCCTGGCTACTAAAGGTAGCCGAGAGCCTGGAGCAGTGACTGAGGGCCGCAGTGAGCGGTCCCCGGTCATGTGATCGCTGTTATCCGATGGATAATGGCGATTACGTAAATGTTAAGACACAGTTGACGTTTGATGCGCCTTTCGGTTTGGGCCCTGTTGTGCATACGGTCATAATATTAGGGCCACAATGGGTAGGTTTCTGAACACGGGACAAACGGGGATCCATTTTGGAGTGAAAGTCTTCATTCCTATGTACACTGTACAAAAAAATGCTTTTAAAATGACACAATTGCCCAAAAAATTAAAATTGTAATTTTTTCCTTTTGCTTTGCTCAGATTCATTCAAATACTGTGGGTCAAAATACGCAGCACAGCCCTAGAAGAATTCGTTAAGGGGTCTAGTTTTTTAACGCAGCAGTTCTGAACTTCATGTCTTTTGGGGTGGGTGCGGTGGCCGGACTTCAGTTCCTGCAGGCAGAGCTGCACATCCAGCAGATGAGGCTATCATATCTCTAGTGGGCATTAGTGTTTACAGCTGCTTTAACCAGGGCATTGTGGGTAATGGGCGGGCCATAGTCTCCGCTGGGGCATTGTGGGTAATGGGGAGGGCTCTCTAGTCTTCGCTGGGACTAGTGGGGTCATAAATGGAGAGGTTTATGCGCACAACAGAAGCAGCTGCACAGCGCAGGCCGAGTCTTCATGCATGGCTACTGCCGCACAGGAGGCTGGAGGGGCGGGTGAATAACAGCACCTAGCGGACATGGCGCGGCCCCAACTGCACCGCTCTGCGCCATCTGCGTGCAGCGCGGGGACTTCTTACAGATGCGACACCATTGTACCCTTTACATTCCACGGTCAGCATAGATTGCTGTCAGTCCCAACCAGCTCCCACTGTGAACCCTTTACATTCCACGGTCAGCATAGATTGCTGTCAGCCCAAGCCAGCTCCCACTGTGCTCCCTTTATATGCCACGGTCAGCATAGATTGCTGTCAGCCCCAGCCAGCTCCCTCTGTAAACCTTTTACATGCCACGGTCAGCATAGATTGCTGTCAGCCCCAGCCAGCTCCCTCTGTGAACCCTTTACATGTCACGGTCAGCATAGATTGCTGTCAGCCCAAGCCAGCTCCCTCTGTAAACCTTGATGATAAGTGCGATTGGGCGGTGAATTTGCAGGGGTACAATCTCTTCAGAAGAGACCGAAGGAACCAGAAAGGGGGAGGGGTATGTCTGTACGTCAAATCGAACTTGAAGCCGAGGCTACGGGAGGATATAGGGGTAGGAGACGAACAGGTGGAATCTCTGTGGGTAGAAATACAGGGAGGAAAAAATAACAAAATCCTGATAGGGGTCTTCTATCGACCACCAAAAGCAACAGAAGAAACTGAAGACTTACTACTAAGGCAGATAGAAGAGGTGTCAAAACGAAACGAAGTAATTATCATGGGGGACTTTAATTACCCAGATATAACATGGGAGAACGAAACCTGCAAATCTCACAGGGGTGATAAGTTCTTGAGAGTAATTAAAGACAATTACCTGAACCAACTTGTGCAGGAACCAACAAGAGGGAGGGCCATTCTGGACCTAGTACTAACTAACAAACCGGAACGTATAAGGGGGGTTCAGGTTGAGGGGCACTTGGGGAACAGCGACCACAATATAATCAACTTCCAGCTGTCAATCAATAGGAAGCCTTATAAGGGAGTGGCAAAGAAACTAAACTTTAGTAAAGCAAAATTTGATGAGCTTAGAACTACTATCGGTAACATTAATTGGGACAACATCCTCAAAAATATCAGTACGGAGGAAAAATGGGAAAAGTTCAAAAGGATCCTAATCACCTCATGTGAGCAGTTCATTCCCTTTAAAAATAAAAGAAACTCAGCTAAAAGGAAACCAATGTGGCTCGACAAGACGGTACGAGGGGCAATAAACGAAAAGAAGAAAGCGTTCAAACTACTAAAGCAAGAAGGCAGCGAAGAAGCGCTAAAATCATACAGGGAAAAAAACAAAATATGCAAAGATACGATCAAAACTGCCAAGGAGGAAGCAGAAAGACGGATCGCAAAAGAGAGCAGAAACAACCCGAAGCTATTTTTCAACTACATAAACAGCAAAAGGATTTGCAGGGAGAGCGCTGGCCCTTTAAAAAACAATGCAGGAGAAATCATTGATGATGACGAAGGGAAAGCAAATCTACTAAACAGCTTCTTCTCAAGTGTGTTCACCAAAGAAAAGGAAATGCCACACGAGATGCAGGGGAATAAAACGAACCCCTCACAAAATATCTCATACCTAACGCAGGAGGAGGTGCGGAAGCGTCTAAAGAAAACTAAAATTGATAAATCACCGGGCCCAGATGGATTACACCCAAGGATACTAAAGGAACTAAGTGACGAGATAGCTAGGCCGCTATACCTAATATTTCTAGACACTATCAAGACCGGAGTAGTACCATTGGACTGGCACATTGCCAACGTGGTTCCAATTTACAAAAAAGGGAGCAAAAGTGAGCCTGGTAACTACAGGCCAGTAAGTCTCACTTCAGTAACAGGAAAAATTTTCGAGGGGATTCTGAGAGACGCCATCGATGAGTACCTCAAGGAGATTAAGGGAATAACTCCTCACCAGCATGGATTCATGAAGGGTCGCTCATGTCAGACAAATCTGATCAGTTTCTACGATGAAGTAAGCTCTAAGCTGGACCAGGGGGAATCTATTGATCTTGTATATCTGGACTTCTCTAAAGCCTTTGACACTGTGCCACATAATAGGCTAATATACAAAATGAGGCAGCTCGGACTGGGCGAAAACGTGTGTAAGTGGGTAAAAAATTGGCTCAACGATAGAAAGCAGAGGGTGGTAATAAATGGTTCGTACTCTGATTGGACCACAGTCGCTAGCGGGGTGCCACAGGGTTCAGTATTAGGCCCCACTCTGTTCAACATATTTATTAATGACCTGATAGAGGGGCTGCACAGCAAAATATCAATATTTGCAGATGACACAAAATTATACAATATAATTAATGCAACGGAGGACAATGTGCGGCTACAAACGGACCTGGATAAGATGGGGGCTTGGGCAGAAAAATGGCAAATGAAGTTCAATGTTGAAAAATGTAAGACTATGCACATGGGCAGGAGAAACGGATGTCACCAATATTCACTTATTGGGGTACCACTAGGGAAAAGTGATATGGAAAAGGATCTAGGGGTATTAGTGGATAATAGACTAAACTGGAGTAACCAATGCCAGTCAGCTGCTGCAAAGGCAAATAAAGTCTTGGGGTGCATTAAAAGAGGTATAGGGGCGAAGGACGAGAACATTATCCTTCCACTATATAAGGCACTTGTCAGGCCTCACATGGAATACTGCGTACAATTCTGGACACCGGTGCTCAGGAAAGATGTCACAGTGCTTGAAGGGGTTCAAAGAAGGGCAACTAAACTAATACATGGAATGACGGGACTGGAATACCCAGAGAGGCTATCCAAATTGGGACTATTTACTCTAGAAAAAAGGTTAAGAGGCGACCAAATAACCATGTATAAGTACATGAGGGGACAACACATGGATCTCTCCCGTGATCTGTTTACACCCAGGACCACAAAGGTAACAAGAGGACATCCGCTACGATTAGAGGAAAGTAGGTTTCATCACCAACATAGAAAGGGGTTCTTTACTGTAAGAGCAGTTAGACTGTGGAACTCTCTACCGGAGGAAGTGGTGATGGCAAAATCGATAGAGGAGTTTAAAAGGGGACTTGATGTCTTTCTGGAGAAGAAGGATATTACAGGATATAAATATTAGGTTAAGTGTCAATCCTGGTATACAGGCAGGTAGGAACTATTAGGGGTTGATCCAGGGAACAGTCTGATTGCCATTAGGGAGTCGGGAAGGAATTTTTCCCCCAAAAAGGGCTAATTGGCTTCTGGCCTTGGGGTTTTTTGCCTTCCTCTGGATCAACACAGTAGGATAGACAGGCTGGACTAGATGGACAATGTCTTCATTCGGCCTTACATACTATGTTACTATGTTACTATGTTTTTCATGCCACGGTCAGCATAGATTGCTGTCAGCCCCAGCCAGCTCCCTCTGTAAACCCTTTACATGCCGTGGTCAGCATTTATTACTTTCAATCCCAGCCAGCTCCCACTGTGAACCCTTTACAAGCCGCGGTCAGCAAAGATGGCTGTCAGTCCCAGCCAGCTCCCTCTGTAAACCCTTTACATGTCGCGATCAGCGTAGATTGCTGTCAGTCCCAGCCAGCTCCCTCTGTGCTCCCTCCACATGCCGCGGTCAGCATAGATGGCTGTCAGTCCCAGCCAGCTCCCCCTGTAAACCTTTTACATGCCCAGTCAGCATAGATTGCTGTCAGTCCCAGCCAGCTCCCTCTGCGAACCCTTTACATGCTACGGTCAGCATAGATTGCTGTCAGTCCCAGCCAGCTCCCTCTATAAACCCTTTACATGCCACGGTCAGCATAGATTGCTGTGAGCCCCAGCCAGCTCCCACTGTGAACCCTTTACATGCCACGGTCAGCATAGATTGCTGTCAGTCCCAGCCAGCTCCCTCTGTGAACCCTTTACATGCCACGATCAGCATAGATTGCTGTCAGTCCCAGCCAGCTCCCACTGTGGGATAGTACAATCTCAGATTCTGCTCCCACGAGTTTACAGCAAGTACCAACCACCCAGGACATAAGTTATCTCTTAAGGGGTTAAACCCTTAATGCCACCGGATGTACGTCTGTCCTGGCTGTGTGGTACTTGCCACAACAGGACACAAGCGTACATCATGTGGATGGCGTGGGATCAGAAGCTGAGCTCACACCATCCGATAGCGGGCTTCCCACTGCTACAGCAGGGTACATAAGGATAGCGATCCCTACTATTAAACTCCTACATTCTGTTGAGATGGCAGCAAGTAGAGGATTCCCCGAGGGAGCATGCTCCCTATGTTATGTCGTCTGGCCCTTGTAATCGTGGCGGGCCGATTGGTTGCCATGACAACAGGTGTCCCTGCTTGCCATTACCTATGATCACTACTGTAACTGATGAGGCATTGCGGTACAGAAGCCTCTTGTATAATCATGGCTGTTGTGGCCCCTATAGAGAGAGATATAGATATTCAACTTTTCTGTGCATTTTCCTCTATTTCATATGGGAGGGGGGGTGAAGACCCCCATATTTGGTATCACCATATCCGTAATGGCCTGTACAATACACTGAATACACTATCAAACACAGAAAAACTGGAGAAAAAGACAAACCTCTAATAAATGGAGGCAAAATACTAAGTGATCAAAAGTATGGACCCAAAATGGGGCAAAAAGGTCGTCACGTAGAAAGCAAGGCCTCACCTACCTCTGACCGGGGAAGATGCAGAAGTTATGGGATGCTGAATGCAGGGATGGGAAAAGAACTTCCAAAACCAAGCGTTGTGTTTGATATGGAGATAATCTGCCCCCCGCAGGACACAATGTATCCGGGCATTAATGCTGGAATACATCACAGGCATCGAGAGATGGGAAAATAAGAACTACACTTCACCAGGCCTCATATGGCCATGTTCTCAAGGGGCTTCCAAGAAATACATTGACCCCTGAGCCGTGGGGAAGGGGGGGACAAACACAGGGCAGTCAGAATATGACAGTCATGGGACCAGCCCTCCGGAACAGGACCAATGCTCTCTACAGGTGCCAGGAGCAGAAGAATGATGATGTCATCATCCGGCTCCACTACATACACCGCGTCGGCCGACACTCCACCCCTCCCACAACAGGCGTCCGGCAGTGTGAAGGGACCACACAGGCGCCAGGAGCAGGATGATGATGTCATCATCCAACTCCGCGCCGTACACCGCGTCGGCCGACCCTCCACCCCTCCCAAAACAGGCGTCTGGTAGTGTGAGGAGACCACACGGGTGCCAGGAGCAGAAGAATGATGATGTCATCAACCAGCTCCGCGCTGTACACTGCATTGGCCAACCCTCCACCCCCTCCCACAACAGGCAGTGCGGCAAGGGAGTAATGCACTCCATGCACATTCTTTATATGGTGGGGGCCTCTGAGTTCCCTCACCGCAGGGGCCGGTTTGCAATTGTGACACCTGACGGTACACCTATGCTTTTCCTAAAGGCACACAATCTGCTGGTCAGTACGATTAAGGGTTAATACATTTGTGGCATTTATGCGCATCGTTTACTTAGACTAGTAACGTCCCCGCGCTCTCGTGGAAGGTTGTACATACACTGGAACTATAAGATTTGGGCTCTCCCATTCCCCGACCATAGATGCAAAAACTTCAGACGAGACACCCAATAAGTATTCCGGAATTTTCTCCCCCCACCCCCGAAACAAATACCAATCATCATCTTCCGCCAGGAGCTGTCATGTCCACAGTCCCCAGGGCTTTACTCCTCAGAGTGAGTAAAAACCGCTTCCCCGCCCACCGCCAGCCACGTCATATGACCCAGTAGATTTTGGTAGGCCGCTGTCTCCCCCTTGTGTGCTGCATTAAAAATGCACTCTGCTAAAAATAAAAAGGGTCCAGTTCTGTGGCTTCTCGGAGGAGATAGGGGTTCCCCCACCTCCCGTCTCCGAGCTGCAGCGGAGACTGACTAACATGGCTGCCAAGTCCGGTATTTATACTTCTAAATTGATGACATCACAATGCAGTGACATCAGCCTGCCAGACACCTGGCTCATTTGCATACAGTGTGTATGTATGTATGTATGTATGAATGAATGAGTATGAATGAATGAATCTATCTATTTATTTATTAATTATGTAGATATAGATTATATAGATTTTGTGCATATAGATTAAAGATAGATTTTAGATGATATATATATATATATATATATATATATATATATATTTATATATCTACATACATACACAAACACATAAAGCTGTATTATGTATATATGTAGATTCTATAATGTATGTTGATTATATAATAGATCTATTGATTGATAGATAGATAATAGATCTATGGATTATCTAATTAATATAGATGATAAAATCTACACAGATATAAATAATCTAAAATCTATCATGTGGATATAATGTATGTCTATAATCTACTCTATCTATCTATCTATCTATCTATCTATCGCTATACAAATAGCAAGATTTATTTCTCTATATAATCTATAGTTATGGATGGATGGATGAATTTATTTATGTATGGCGGGGAAAAAAAAGGCCTGCTGTACATTTTAACTTCTTCAGATGACCATGCTGATCTATTCTTATTCTTACTAGGGTCTACTAATGCCAGCCCAGGGGAAGCCAATAAAGCCCTATGGGCTCGAAGCCAATTTTCCTTTTTTTGGGAAAAAGTTTACGTCCGTCCCCACTCGAAATGCGTCCACCAAAAGAGATCTCTCAAAACGACCGACGGACGCACCTTCAGAGGCAAACTAGTGCTTGCTTCTAGTGTCATCGTCTGCTTAACCATCCTGCGTAGGGAGGTGACGAGTCCTGCAGGCTCTGCAAGCCTAGGATGCGTGAGCACGGTGCAAGAGGAAGGACTGAGGAGGATGTGAGGGGGAGGGGGGAGGGCGCGGTTGAGAAAGCGTTGGGTGGGGCTATGCAAAGGTCTTCCAGCTCCCTCAGAGCATTGTGGGTGCGCCCGGAGTGCTGCCTGAGCGTGTTGCATCTGATACGTCCCCTATTTGGGGATCATTTATTAAAGGGAGCATAGGTGCAGCACGTTTCTGTAAAACCAATAGAGGGCGCTGCAATGTTACTGTAGAAACCAATGGACAGCATGGGAGGTAGCTATACATAGATTTTAAAGACGACGACTGCCAAGGCTAAAGCCCGTGTATATTCCATAGACTATAGCTATCTCCAGGATAGCTGCATGCGCAGTCGTGTGCGGGGTGCGCAGTCGCGCCATTGTCTCGCACGGCTGCTTTCATTCCGTGCTTCCTGACAAGGCAATGTACGCATACGTCACTAGTGAAGGAAGCGGAAGGTAGCGCAATGTACACTTTTTGACCGGATGGAGGAAAATCGGGTTGCTGGAGGTCACGTGACCGAAGTGACAAGCGGCTCCAGGAGAAGATTTGGGATAAGAAGAAGAGGTAAGCAGGCTCCCTGGGGAGCAATCGGTAAGTATACAGTATATTTTTTTGTTTTTAATGACAGAACCCCTTTAAGGCTCTATTATGACACTTTTCGAACCGTGGTATGGTTACATGCGGGGAGTGTGAAGACGGTATGGTTACATAAGGGGGGTGTGGTGACAATACGGTTACACTAGGAAAGTGGGCTTACATGAGGGGAGCGTGGAGGCGGTGCGGCTACAGAAGGGGAGTATGATGGAACCCCTAACAATAATCTGTGCCGTGTCATTTCCATAAATGTCATAGAAGGTAATGAAAATGAACAGTTTAGCATACAGTAATTCCCCTTTCACATGGGCCAAAATTCTCACTATTCTCACTTACCCAAAGGAAGCAGCTGGTGACAAAACATGAAACGTGGGCAAGGAGGCTCTGGTGTCCTGTTGTACCACTTCTAGCTTGGATACAAGAGGTTATACAGATGGGAATGGAGGCTCTAGTACCCTGTTGTACGCCTTGTAGCTTGGATAAAAGATAAGATAAGGACAGGCAAGGGGACTCTAGTACTGCGTTGTACCACTTCTAGCTTCTAGTATAGAAGATGGGGAACAGGCGGCTATGGAGGCTCTATTCTAGAGAATCAATACAGTAAGCAGTGGAGTAGGTCAGTAAATTAATGGCTGAAACAACAGTTGAATTGTGTTACCACGTTACTACTGACAGTCCTCACCTCTTTAGTAACCGGTGGCATGGCTGAAGCCTCATCACAGTATTTCAGTGCCAGAGCTTTCTGTCCTCGGTCTTTGTAGCACTGGGATGAAAGATAAAAAACACCAAAAAAAGCAAAAACCAGTAAAGCAATAGAATCTTACAGTAACTTTGGGGCATTACAGCAGCACACAATGTCCCTGCAGGTTGGATTACAGATGAGTGCTGCTGTATGGTGCCTTCATACCTCTAGGGCAGGATACCTACCTGATATGTATTGTCATGGGGCGCACCAAGATCTTGTCTCAGGCTTTGCTTGCAGTCCTACCATATCGCACTAAATGCAGAAGTGCAGTCAATGCAGCTTTTTACCTAAAATAGTAAAAATTGGTCAAAGCCTCATGCAGTGTATTACCTGACCCTGGAATAACATCAATGGCAATTATAAGAATAATGCTGATAATAATACAAATTCTGTATGTCTGTTTTCAGCCTTACAAAACCATAACTATAGAAGTTTAAATTATACGTAAAGCTAGATATTTTTAGAAATATCTATATTGATATATAACTATCTATTTTTATAGCTAGATATATATCTATGCAGTAAGATACATTAGATCGATGGTGACAAACGCACCCGAAACAAGGACCACAGGTTGTAAGCAGCCATTTTTCCGTCAGTCTCCACTGGAGTCTCTCCCAGGCCCAAACTGAACCTACCTACCTGAATTGTAAGTACCTACCTTCTTGTTCTCTATGAAAGAACTGAGCGTACCTTTTAAAAAAATGGCGGCGGCAGCAGCAACCAATCAGATTTTGTATAGTTTATGTATAGCTACCTGCCATGCTGTCCATTGGTTTCTACAGTAACATTGCAGCGCCCTCTGTTGGTTTTACAGAAACGTGTTGCACCACCTATTGGATTTACCCAAACTTACAGCACCATAGAGATTAGCGGGTCACCTCCCAGTTCTCCATCTTTTTGCCCTATTTTTCTCTAGGGTGGTTTCAAACCGGCGGGTAAAATCGCGCCATTTTTAACTGATGCGTTGGTTATTGAAAAAAAAAAAGCAGATTTCGCAGCCAATGATTCCCGACGGTTCCCTTCTAGAGATGAGCGAACGTACTCGTTTCGAGTACTTACGCACCCGAGTACCGCCATTTTCGAGTACTTCAGTACTCGCGCGCAAAGATTCGGGGGGCGCCGGGGGGCGGGGAGAGGCGTGGCGGTGCGGGGAGTAGCAGCGGGGAACAGGGGGGAGCCCTCTCTCTCTCCCTCTCCCCCCCACTCCCCACTGCTACCCCCCGTGCCGCCACGGCGCCCCCCGAATCTTTGCGCGCGAGTACTGATGTACTCGAAAATGGCGGTACTCGGGTGCGTAAGTACTCGAAACGAGTACGTTCGCTCATCTCTATTCCCTTCCCTTCAGCAAGGTTTTCACTGATGTGATGTTGAGAGAGAAAATCGCAGCCTGCTGTGTCCTTCTGCGCAGTGCGTTTTTAAAAATCTCCCATGTAATCCTATGGAGGCTGCGTTTTATCGCATCACAAGGCGACAAATATGCGCTGCAATGTTAACATTGGAAAGTCCTACCGACTTGCGCGTTAAACAAAAACATGTGGTTTTTAATGTGCGCGGCAGCGATGCGATTTAATCCTCTAAAAAAAAAAAGCATCGCTGGTGATGGTCACGGCCGTATATTGGGACAAAACTAAGCCTAAGCTTTCTGTGGTTTCGTTTTCACCAGCAGTATTCTCTCCCGTTAATACTTGACCGAGAAAATATAGGACCTCCCCTATGAATACTATGTGCGTGAAAGATCAGGCGGCCGCCATATTCCCACCATTTATTTTGTTTCTTACAGTTGCTCCTACAGCAGTGTGTGTGTGTTTGTATATGTATGTGTGTATGTATGTGTATATATTTTACACACATACACACATCGCAATGCATTGTTCTTACAAGGCGCACTGCACTGGCAGACACACTCGCATATTTGCCATGCGAGATATTGGTTTGAGTTTCTCGGGCTGATATAGTGCTCACTTGTGTAAAATCAGCCACAGAGAATGAATTTAACATCACCAAAGACATAAAGCTATACATTGCCCTCTATTGTCAGCATGCTGTTATCCTGACCCCCAAGTGTCAATGCATAATGCATCCCAAGTGGCAGCTTGCCCACCCATATCACGTCTTGTATCCAAGCTAGAGGCGATACAACGGGGTCTGTTTCACATTTTGTATCCAAGCTAGAGGTAGTACAACTTTAACTTTTTTCCTTCTGCTTTGCTCAGATTCATTCAAATACTGTGGGTCAAAATACGCAGCACAGCCCTAGAGGAATTCGTTAAAGGGTCTAGTTTTTTTAAACAGGGTCATTTGTGGGGGTTCTCCAAAGTGCTCAAGGGCTCCACAAGTGAGCAATGGGACCTAAAACACTTTCATGCAAAATAACTGTTCACAAAGCCACCGGCTGCTCCTTTCGGTTTGGGCCCCATTGTGCATACGGACACAAGATTAGGGCCACAATGGGTATATCTCTGAACATGGGACATACGGGGGGTCTCCATTTTGGGGTGCCAATCCTCATCTTCATGTGCAATATAGAAAAAAATCCCATCATTAAAATTAAAATGACATATTTGCAAAAATATGAAATTTAATTTCTTCCCCTCCAAATTGCATTAATTCTTGACAAAACCTGTGGGGTAAAAATCCTCCTGACCCCCTCAGTGAATACATTAAGGGGTGTAGTTTATAAAATGGGGTCATTTGTGGGGGGATCTATCATTTGGACACCCATGAGACTTTGCAATCTTGGCTTGGTGCAGGAAAAAAAAGTGTTCCTCAAAATGTTAAAAATCAATGTAAAATTTGTACGTCTCCTAAATTGTTAAAAAAAAACCTGAAGTTTTTCTAATGTGCGTCCAGAATAAAGTAAACAGATGGAAATATATATCTTATCAAAGATTTGTACAGTAACATGGCCTAAATGTTAGGAGGCTCGTATATATTAGGGAGTCCCCTAATACTCAGGCCGCGTTTACATGAGCGACAAAGTCACACTGCGACAAATCACGTGTTTGTTCGGCCTATGCTTTCCAATGGGGCAATTCACATGTTTTGGAGGGTGCGACATCCCGATATGCCCGCGACTCGTGAGGTTTCGTGGCCCATGTTACCCTATGGAGCCTTCCTCTCTGTTGCATCGCATGAAAGCTTGTTCACTATGTTAGTATGCACAAATGGGACCCAAAATGTAAACAGTACTATGTGGCTTTCTGAACAGACTGTTATGATCGTGTGGGCAGATTTAGCAGACTGCCAACACCATCGTGACCAAAGATGCACACAGGAAATTCACATGGAATCCATGCCACTGACCCTGTGCTAAAAGGGGGGGGGTCGACAGTGGCCCAACCTAAGCGTAGACATCGCCCAAATAAGAGCGCGGCCCAGCGGTCTTCGGATCTGGGCCATAGCTGATCCTAGGAGCCACAGAACAGGACACACGCATGGCATATAACAGAGACGGAACAGAATACACAGAGATAGAAAACACTGCATACAGAAGCCAAAAATGCAACCACTACTAACAGATAGGCTGATTATAAAGAACAGGTATTACTTGACATTTTAGACAAAACGTGAAGCTAGCGGGCGAACTTCTAAGCTCCTGGTTATACCGCTATTCCCTACACTAACCATGAGTCCAGGAGACCCGGACAACATTCACACAGGAGATGAGGTAACACTAAACTGACAGAACGTAAACGTACAAACGGGCATGAAACTGCAAGACACAGATCACACAGAAAGCTTGCATCTGGGACAGGACAGAGCAGGGGGCACACTGCCAACTGCAAGTGGAGCAGGACATAGCATGGGGCACACCGCCAACTATCAAATATAGTGCCATCTCAATAATATAGGGGAATAGACAGTCAGCTACACAAGGTGAGATAGGAGACTGTGTCAAGTTACATTAACTGACACACAGAGCAGACAAGACGTACAGAGGCCACAGCTGTAAAGGGAATGCATATAACGGAGACAAGGACTACAGGTGTCCAAACCGTCTTCGGGAAGCTGAGAGACACATAACCACTTACAAGTTCTGCGTGGGAAAAAGGCAGATACCTCAAGACAAGGATTCATAACTGCTCAGTCTGAAACCCAGACACAGACTGCCAAGAGCTGGCTTTATATGTATGCACAGAGCCAGGAGATTGGCTTGCAGGAAGTACCACACCCAGGCAGCTCAATCAATTAACCCTCTCAGGGCTGTGCTGCTAGTAAACTGAAGCTTTGAGCAACATATACCAGCAGCAGACGTAACAGACATTTTGCTTGAAGGCCTTTAAAGCCCCATAGCACAGTTGTAGAGCTGTTGAGCAGCCACAAAATTTTAACAATACACCCCTTAATTAGTTTACCTAGGGGGATACTGCCCACTTGGCCTGTAGCAGCAGCCACAATGCATACTTGAGTATAGCCGATCCAAGTGTTAGCCGAGGTACCTAATATTACCCCTTGGCTTATACTCAAGTCAATAATTGACCCCAGGTTTTTGGGGTAAAAGTTGGTACCTTGGCTTATACTCAGGTCGGCTTAGACTGAAGTATATCTGATTACATGCAAAAACCTAATGAAATAAGAGCAATCGTTGCATGCAAAGCATTAACAGCGGAATCGGTTGTCTCACCCATCCCCGCTGTGACTGCGGGAGGCCAACTGTCATTAGCAACAGTCTTCAGCAGTAGATGGGCTCAGATCTGTAGGATGTAGATGCAAGTCCATTCCAGAAAGCTGCTTCCTAACATATACATACATTCACGTGCTGCGGTGGCAAGGGGTTAAAAGGGTTCCCTGGGACTCCAGTACTGATGATCTATGCGCAGTGAAGTGTTGATCTGCCTCTCAGAATCCCTGCCAATCAGCTGATGACGAGTGCGCACCGCTGCCACTTCAGTCTATGCCAGACGAAGCACCGTACATTTCCGGCTGTACACGCCTGCATAGGATTGAATTTCAATACGCAATCCTATGCAGAAGGCCGTGGTTTGTCTACGCGAAATCACGCGCAGAAAACAAACCGCGCCATGCTCTAATTCTGCTGGCACATGAGTCAGAGCTGCGGGAGCGGGCGAGTTCCGCACTGCTCTCTGCAGGCGCTCAGGTCGGGTCCCGTTGCGAGCAGCTGGATGCGACACGGCCGTCTGCAGGCGGCCTTAGGCCTCATGTCCACTGGAAAAATACAATCCGCGTAGAATCAGCTTTCTATTGTATAATTTTTGCATGCAGATATCTGCACACATTGCTATCAATGTGATAGCAATGTGGCCGATCCGCGGTAAAATGGAGCATGCTGGGTTTTTTTCTCCCACGCGTGAAAAACGCAATTCTATTAAAATTCCATCCGCGGGTGCAAAAATCAGTTTAATGGACCACGGATGGCCAATGATTCCCTAGGGGCAAATCCGCTGCGGAAACCGCAATTCCATTTTGCTAGTGGACATGAGGCCTTAAGGCTCCTTCCCACAGACGGATCTATTCAACCTAGTAGCTCAATGCTTACGGTGCGGAATTTCACAGCGGAATTCCGCACCGTAAAATCACCCGTCCTCACCCACGGCATGCTCTATTTGCCGCGGGTGTACGCGCGGACG